>NC_139460.1:232503571-233162500 GCF_057233095.1 Heloderma suspectum
AAGAGTTGGACACAACTTAATGACTGAACAACAACAATTGTATGCCAGCTAGAAATTATAGTTGCAGTAGCAGCCATGCTGGAAAGCCACTTGGAAATTCAACCATCTCCCTCCCCAAATGAACAAAATAGGAAAAAAAGAGACTTTTTAAAAAATATCTGAAAGGAGCACATCAATCACTGCCTACCCGATCTACTCATTCTCCCATAATTCAAGCAGTGGTTTGAAGCAGTATAGTCCATGCTTTTGCCTCTGAATTCTTCTAACTCATTCCTACTGTCTTCTTTGCATGCAAGAGATACAAGGGAAAATGTGCAGGGAAAATATACTTCTGATGTTCTGGCCAAAGAGTAAAAAGGCAGTGCTTCCTGTGTTCCATTGCATATGCTGTCCAATGAAGGAGAGACTTCCTGTTCTTCCACTCTGTATTAGTTACAGATGAAATTTTGCACCACTGTAAGGCACTTGGGGAATGTCTGAAACTGGGGCAGTCACAGTCAAAGCCCAGCACCATGCACTTCCTGTGTCACCAGTGCTCTGCCTCCCCTGCAAACCTGGCAGCAGGGCTAGGGCACCATATAGACTTCAGAATTAATTCTCTGGGTCAGCTGATGCCATAGCCCAATCAGGACCACCAGACCCTGTAAAGCCCTGCTATCCTAATCGGTCCCTACTGTGTGACTGTGAGAAAGTGCTGAATGGACTCACCTTGAGTTGCTGTCCCTGGTAGAGTAAGCATTGATTTTCCTGGCTTGAAAACAAATTGGTGGCCACTTGGCAATTCCTTCCCCCCGCCCTCCAGCCAGCAAAAGACAGCAGATCAATGCAGGTTATGAAATACAAGATCATCTAACACAATAAGAAATAATAGTAATTTAAAAAGAAAGGAAAGAATTGCAATATTTAAGTTGTGATTCATTATTTACCAAATTATTTACCAAATAACCAACAATGGCAGGGGTTTTTTTATGTAGAGGAAACTCAGAAGAGCTGTAATCAGCCAAATAATAATGACAATTATTATAAAATTGTCAGTGATCAATAAACACAAAGCTAATAATATCAAACATTTCTTAGCAATGTATGATTCAGGGCTATTGAAGAAGGGTTATCTATGCTTGTTAAAAGGCAGAACCAAACTCCAACAAAAGTCTCTGGCTTCCAGGTTCCTAAACCCACTGTTTTTGATGGATCAATTACCACGCAAGGTAATTGCAGGCTATGAGCTCTGTGCTCATAGCTCTGTCTACAGGCATTGAGGAGGTAATCCACAGCTTTCTATGGTGCCTCAGACACTGTCTAGGCAACCACCTATCCAAAGCAAGGCAGGAGAGGCACGGGGGATCGTTCCCTCCATGTCTCTCCTGCCTTGATCTTTTTCACTAGACAGCCATTTTCGGCATATTGGATGTCTCTTATGCGCAGCTTCGCTCTCCCTGCCACAGAACGCCCCCCCCCCAGCCCCAGCCCTTTTCAGTCGCTCTGCGCTTGTCTTCCAAGTGTGGATGGAGGACAGGGCTTCTCCACGCTGCATCCAAGGCAGCGAGGACGAGGGGGGGAGTCGGTTCTCCAGGAACCAACCTTGGAGCATAGGCTCCAAGGTTGTTTCCCAGAATAGACCATATCCTATGGCCCACTAGACAGTGTCTAGTGGGCCATAGGATTTTTCTCTTAATAAATAAAGAAGATTTTTTATACCTGCAGGCAAAAGTTATTTAACAAAAGTCACATTGCATCTTCTGGAATACAATCCAGAATTGCATTAATTCTTTGCAAAGCAAGATGCCAGAAGTCCTGTACTTTCACAATTCCATCATAAATAAAAATATTTACCTTTCTTAATACATTGTTTCCAACACCTATCTGAGCCCTTCCCTCCAAGTCTGAATGGCATTAGATACCATCAGCTAATGACTTTGAATGACTGTCCTCTAACATTCACACAAGCACATTGAAAAGATTTACTATCCTGATTAGGCGTGTATCAGTTCCCCAGTTCTTGTTTTATTAAGACATTGTTTCACCCTCTTACAATCAGGATTGAAATGTTATATATAGTTGAGATATCAGCTTACTTCTCCTCTTAGACTCACTGCTGTCATTATGCTTGCATTTACTGGTGCTGCTCCTCCATCATCTGACCCTTTCAAAAATGTACTGTAATTAGGGATGGGAGAATTAGCAATGTTTGAGCTCATGTGATTCTCCAAGCTCCACCTTGAATCTCAGATCACCTTGCTCCTGTTTTTGGTTGCAGTCTGTTTTGGGGGGTTTTCCTTTTCATTTGAACAGGAAAAGTGTGCATTTCAGCATGAATTTTTTTGAAAGTGCACACCCAAATATACACTTTCCCCCCTTAGACTAAAGTGTGAAAATGCTTTTATTTTCTGTTAAAAAAAAAAATGTATTTTAAAAGCACACTTTTTTCTGAAGTACACGTTTGCAAATGTAAATGCAGCTTCAGGAATATGTGAGCTTTCTACAAAAACTATGCTCCTGTTTGCATCTGAGGTTGCAAATGGGGCAAACTTGAGTTAAAACCAAATCAAAACAATTCCTAATTGTACATCTCTATGTGTAATGCACCAGGGAACAACCTATGAATGGAAACCATGAACTTATTTCTTCTGAAGTTATCTATTCTTCAATCCTTCTGAGTTCCTTAATCTCAGGACGTGTAACAAAAGTGTTAAATGCAACTTCCTTGACCCCTCTCCTAGTATCCTCTACATCACTGAAGAGCCATCTACTATTGGCAATGCAACAAACTCCTCTCAGAGTTTCCTTTTACCTCTTTCCCTCTTCATCATAACAAAAATATTTAGGACCTCAACTGATTCTGGTCACACTGCACTGTGCATTCTGTAGAGCAATAATACTGTTACTATAAAAGAAAATGACCATACCACCTTGCTCAGTAATGCTATCACTTCTGTTTATTTGTCTTGCTCTTCTCATTTTGTTCCATCCCAATGTGGCTTCCTATCACAATAGCAATACCCAGAGTTGCTAATGGCTTCAATATTTTTATTTTTTTACCAAATAACCCTAAAAAAATCCCTGTCAGCAAATTACATGGCTCCTCTATTCAATACTCTCTAGTCCAGTTCATTGCTTCTATACTTATTTTTTTACAGGTGTCTGCATAGAACTGTATTTTCCATTTATTGCTTTACAGTCACCCACAGGAAAGAAAGAACTTTCTCCTTATCTTGGCCAATAATCTTTGAAGTGGAATGTCAACACTTGTTTTCTTTTCTTTTTGTTAAAAACAACAAATACACAAAGCTGAATATACCCACTATTGAATAGATTCCGTATTTCCCATTGCTCCATGTTAATTAAATGTGGTGCATCATGAACCTTCTGCCCAAACATCCACATATTTTAAACCATAGCCCATCATCCTGGTCCAGATTCTTATACTGCATTCTGAGGGCCAAAAGAGGCATTATTTTAAACCTGTATCTAGCAGTTATGTCTTTCATTTTTATTCTAGAGTAGGTGCACACCATTATTAGGTTAAGACGTAATCCTACAGGAGAACTGGCTGTATGGCTCCTGGTGCCACACATGGCAGTAAGCACTGATGGTATTTTGGCATTCAACTGACCCCCCCCCCCACACACACACACACACATCTGCAGTTATGTTGGAGTCTGGATTTCAGCAGGTGGAAGCTGCATGCACATGACTGGCTCAGCCCATGGTAGGGGACCTAAAATTCCTCCCATCCCTTTTTTATGTCTGAACATGCATAGGATTGTGTCCTTAATCACATATATAACTGTAGAAGTATTCTTCTAAGATTAGAAAGGAAAAGAAGTCAGAACAGAATACTTAATAGACTTCAATCTATTTATGCTGTACTGTGCCCAAAATATATTCCAGATATAGGCGATCTATAGATTTGTTAAGACATCATACTTTCTCTCTGCAATGTATCTATAAGACACCATCATTCTCTGGAATTATTATTTTTTCAATACAACCCAAGGACATCTGGACAGGGGCTGTGCTTCTTGTGGTGAGCCAACCCCAGCTTAATTGCTCTTGTGCAGAGTTTAGAATATACTGCATGTCACAACTAAGACAGCAGCTGGATGCTCAGAAGAGTAACATGCTGTAGGCTTCCTCCTGGGTTGTACAAATTCTGTAGCAGAAGGGGAGCTGCATGGTTGATATTTTTTTCCAACAGGGGAAAACATAAACATGCAATTCCCTCACCTGCAGACTTTATTTACAGTCTTCATTTATTTACTGCTTTTTTGATTTCAGATCATTGTTGTCTTCCCAACTGGCTCACACCAATAAAAGAGAGACAGATGCCCTGCCATCAGGCTTACAACTTTCAGTTGGGACCGGGCAGCTCAGTGAGTGGGATGGACCAGGCCAGCAGGGGAAGATAAATGCCCTGCATAGAAGATATTCTGCAGCAGAAAGACAGTTTTTTCTACTTCATACCATAGAAGCAACTGTACCAAAGGAACCCTCGCTGGAGAGACAGTCAGACAACCTAAAACTAGAACACAGCTTTGAGAAGAATGACTCATATGGGCCAACCAACTACATTAGCCACCTTTTCAGGGTATGGTTGCCCATAATAGGAGGAATAGCCCCACTAGAGTGGCCAGGTGTCTTTTACAGAGGATAGTCCTCTATTTGAAGGGCTGCCAGAGGACTGTCCTCTATTTTGAAGGCATCCTGTACTTGAAGTGCTGTCCAGTCCAAGTCTGGTTTAAAGATAAAGAATGATCAGAAGGAAGGACTGGGCCTTGAAGGTGCCCAACAATAGCACCCACACAGCAGAGTGAGCAAGGCACACAGGTCACCTGGTCACAGTCTTCCACACTATGGTAAGAGGTACTGTATTTCTACTTAAATTATAATAATTATTTCTAAATTTGCATCTAGACATAAATTAGCATAGGCAAATATGCAAATAGGTGGCCTCTTTTGGCCTCTTTTCAAATATTGGCACCCGTCCCGAGACCTATCCATTGCCCAGAGTATTAGAAGCTACTGAGAAATCTTCACATAGTCTGAGTCATAGTCTACCAATTCCTTGTACCAGAAAAGTGATGGCAGTCACTCAGCCTCTAAAATAATTACTCTTACATAAGCACAGGGCCCTCCATATGGATTGGGTTCTGCCAGGGATGAGTCCCAGCCCCTTCAGATGTCTGACAGCTCCAATTCTGAGTTAGAGTTAGAACTGCTAGATCAAAGCATGGGGGAGGGACACTCCCTAGAGCGCCTAGATGCTGAGAGAGATTCCTCCAAAAGCCTTGACAAACAGATGGCCCAGGCTCAGTCCCTGGCCCCTCCCTCCACCATGGGAACTCAAGTTTCCAAGGAGGAGGAGGAGGAGGGGCATGACTTGAGAGACACTAGGACGCATCACGAAGCCAAGCAGGAAAAGTTAGGAGCAGGGCACAGACGCTCCTCCACGATAGCCACTCTTGGAAGCCAATGTAGGAGGGAGTCACCCTAAGGGAGGGGCATCACTGTGAAGCAAGCTTGGCCATGAAGCTCATACATACCCAAACTTCCGGCAACTTCTCTACCTTCCAGCTTGCCTCCTCTGCTTAGAGAATGTTGATCAGTTGTTTAGAGCCTGGGGCAGTTTGAGAGTTCCCTTGAATCTGCATTTGTAGAGAGACTAGTCTCTAGCAAAATAAAGTCATATTAGCCTGAAGCTTTGTCTATTGTGGTGTTGATTGCGAAGGGTAAGGATGATCCATTTCTGACAGGTTCCTGCTGTGGGAAGCAACCGGGCTTTAACCTTTTCCCTAATTCTGGACCTGATCTAGATCGTGCCCTCCACACCTGAAATTTAATTTGCTAAATGGTGATCCATTTACTTTTTTTGCAATCTAAACTGCAGCCTCACCCCCATCAGGACTGGGCCTACACTGGGGGGGGGGGTAAAGTGTCCGTACCCCAGATAGGAACTTTGTTTTGAAAAAGCTTTTTCAAAATGTATGCTCAAGGAATAATTTTCCTATCGAATATTTAAGTATATTTGATAGGAAAATGATTGCAGGAGCCTCGACACATAAAAATGTAAATTGCAAATGGTTACTTGTTTAAAGAACATTTCATTCAAGAGAGATGTCAGACTTAACTTTCTCTGTTTAAGCTGAAGAATTTCACCCCTTAGCTTTTTGGAAAATATGTTGATGGTTTCTGATACAGTAACACGATGCAACATACTTCTTTAGGAACAAGTATACATACTGAGAACCAGTGACAGAATTAACTTGAAAGTTAGATCAAGTCTTCCAAAACACATTGCCAAGAACAAGCCATATATAAACATTGATTGCTTCTTTTACACAGTAACAAATATATTCCTTAATGTCAGGAAAAGCAATCAGCAAACAGAACATCAGTTACACAATGCTTCATATCTGACATAATGTATGAGTGCCCAGCAGAAAAAAATATAAAATACATATTTTTACTAGATGTGCAAACACTTTGGACATGACAAAAATATTGCATAAGTTTCAAATCTATGGTCCATGCAGGTGTTCCTGCGGCTGACAAATGGCTAAAGGAGGACTGTTTCATGATGACTAGCTCTACTACATCTGTCTTGCCACATCTCAAAACAGTCTCAACTTTCCTTGTACATTTTTTTTTTAGCAAGCTTCCACTTGAATTAAAATAAGGAAGTACTTTTGTTTTTGGAAAGATTATGAGCAGGGTGCAGACAGACAGTACAATGCCATCTGGACAATATCTCATCCATTCCTCAAGCTGCAGTGTGGTTGGGTTTGATGGGATGATTGATCTGAAAGACCACATTACATAACTTTTGGCAAAAAGGTGAGATATAAATTTAATAAATAAATACATTACTGCTCCCTGCCTCCACATAATTCACTGCAGCACATTTCTTGTAGACCACAGTATTGTGTTTGTGTGTCACTTGTTTCTACAGGCTGTCAACAGCTTCTGTATATAAATAGGTCAATATTGGCATGGAACCATCTGCTTCACTAACAGTGACTTTGGGCCAGTCACAAACTCTCAGCCCAACCCACCTGATAGGGTTGTTGTTGTGAGGATAAAATGGAGAGGAGGAGGATTATGTAAGATGCCTTGGGTTCCTTAAGGAGGAAAAAGATGGGATATAAATGAAATAAATAAATAACCGTGGAAATGATTTATTTGTGTTCTAATACTGTTCTGTCTGTTTGGGATTTGTTTGTTTCTATTCTATGTTAGGCATAATCAGGACTTGATTTGAACCAGAGCTTAACAATGCAGCCTGTTTTCTGTACTATAGCCCATTATGGGTGCATATGAAGTAGTGATTTTATTGATGGGATGATACCCAAAAATGGGGGGGAGGGAGACATAGCTGCTAGCTATGTCTTTAACGTAAAGAAAAAATAGCCCAGAAAAATAGCCTGAAGAACAACCCTATACTTCTAGCAAGAGGCAAAAGATAATATCTAGGTAGGATACCAGGTGGTGACCCTTTTGGTAGTGGGGGTTCCATCCAATCCTATAGTCCTTCATCTGGTGGATCTCCAGTATAGCACTGAGGCCTAAGATGCAATCCTATACCCACTTATAGGAGTAAGCCAATTGAACTAAGTGGGACTTACTTTTGAGTAGACATGTAGAGATTGCATTATGAAAGATCCAAATGACCCGGACAAATAACAATGCTCTGCACACTATGCAGAGCCCCAGTGATGATTAGCTCACATGATCTCTTCACTTAGCTCAGTGTCAACTTCTCCATGCAGGCTAAAGTGGTTTATGGGTCATAATAGTTAACTTTCTTTCTTTCTTTCTTTCTTTCTTTCTTTCTTTCTTTCTTTTTCATTTGTATACTGCCCAATAGCCAAAGCTCTCTGGGCGATTCATAAATTAGTTGCATTGAGTTGGATAAACTCATGGGAAGTGATGGAAGAAATAATGGGGTGAGGCCAGAAAAATATTTGTAGCAGCCTCATAACTAGGAGGTTTTCAAATGACCGATCAATATCAATAGTCTCTCTGAGCCACTGTCAACAAAGTGGGGTTTCCCAGCAGTAAAACAATTCAAATCCCTTAAACCCTTTTTCTTTACATTTTAGGATCAATGGATTAGAGAAGGTAAACAATGCATGTATGGCTTCTTACAGCAAACATGTAGAATATGCTTTAAAACCTTATGAGCTATCAAAGTGTTCCCTGTCTGCCCACCATCTCATAATCTTGGCATTTGCTGGGATTTCAAAGAGTGCCAAAGTTGCTTAGCTGGAAATGCAGTGCTACAACTTCACTAGCTGGTCAACAGACAAATCTCATTCTATTTGACTACTAACAAAGACTGTGCTTTTTATAGTCAAGGGTATACAGTCAGGGCCAGAAATATTGGAACAAGGATAACTGTTTTGGCAGCTGGCCTCTGTACACCACCACATTGAAGTCGAAAGGAAACCTACCCAGATGGGAGCGAAGTCAGGACTGTCAGCTGTAATTCAAGGGTGTGACAAAAGTGGGGCACTAACCATTCAGGAAAGACAGACAGTGGCATACACACACAGCCATCATTGGGGTCTCAAAAGAAATGGAACGAATGGCTGACAAGCAGCTGCATGGCCAGGTGTGGCCTGTTTCCTGGACACCCCATGACCAATCAAGCAGATAAAAGGCCTGGAGGTGTTTCTGAGTGTTACATTTGCATTTGGTAGCTGTTCACTGGAACCCCCAACATGAGGTCCAAACAGGTGTCCATACGAGTGAAGGAGGCCATCATTAGGCTGAGGAAACAACATAGACCCATCAGAGAGATAGCAAAAACATTGGGAGTGGCCAGAAGGAATCAACTGGCAAGCTCAGCAACAGCAAAAGGCCTGGAAGACCACAGAAGACAACTAAAATGGAAGACCGCAGAATTCTTCTCATGGTGAAGAGGAACCCTTTCACAACATCTAGCCAGGTCAAGAACACTCTTGCAGAGGTAGGCATGTCATTGTCAACATCTACAGTCAAGAGACGGCTTTATGAATGTAAATACAGAGGCTTCACAACAAGGTGCAAACCACTGGTAACGCCCAAGAACAGGCAGGCCAGATTAGCCTTTGCCAGCATACTAGGGATGGCGGAGAATTTCTCCCCGAAACTTCGGGGGGCCGAGCGCCAACGTGTTCGGCCCCCCGAACAAGTTTCGGGGAGAAATCCTCCGCACCCCCCCCACACCCCGCACCCCCCCCCCGGGACGGGACTTACCTTCCCTGAATGTCCCTCCCGGCAGCGGGTCCGGCTGGCGGTTCGTCCGGTGTTCGAGCGGGGCGGGAGCGGCAGCCGGTCTTTCGACCGGCTGCCGCCCCCGCCATTGCAATGAAAGAAAAAAAAAACACGTCCCCTGATAGGCTACGTGACGATTCACGTAGCCTATCACGGCAAGATTTGCAAAGTCAGCCGTGATAGGCTACGTGAATCGTCACGTAGCCTATCACGGGTGACTTTAAAAAAAAAAAAGCGCGTACGCGAATGGCGGCCCCCATAGGGAGCCGCCATTCCCCTTCCTTATTTGGTCGCTGTAGTCTATGTCAATGTTTACGTAGACTACGGCGAAAATAAGGGCAACGCAAATAGCGTTGCCCTTATTTTCGCCGTAGTCTACGTAAACATTTACGTAGACTACAGCAACTAAATAAGGAACGCGAATGGCGGCTCCCTATGGGGGCCACCATTCGCGTACGCGCTTTTTTTTTTTTTTTTTAAGTTACCCGTGATAGGCTACGTGACGATTCACGTAGCCTATCACGGCTGACTTTCCAGATCTAGCCGTGCTAGGCTACGTGAATCGTCACGTAGCCTATCATGGGACGTTGTTTTTTTTTTTTTTTTACTTTCGTGTTCGCGGCCGGGCGAGGCGGGAAGCCTCCTCCCCGGCCTGAATTTCGGCCGGGCGAGGCGGGAAGCCTCCCCCCCCGGCCTGAATTTCGGCCGGGCGAGGCAGGAAGCCTCCCCCCCCGGCCTGAACTTCGCGGGGGGAGCAGCGAAGCGCTCCCCCCCACCGCGAACAAGCTGCGAGAAAAGGTAAGTGACTTTCGTCCACCCCTACAGCATACACCTAAAAAAGCATGCCCAGTTCTGGAATAAGATTCTTTGGACTGATGAAACCAAGATTAACTTGTACCAGAATGATGGGAAGAGAAAAGTATGGAGAAGGAAAGGAACAGCTCATGATCCAAAGCAGACCACATCATCTGTCAAACATGGTGGAGGCAGTGTTATGGCATGGGCAGGTATGGCTGCCAATGGAACTGGGTCACTGGGGTTTATTGATGACCTGACTGCTGATTAGGGATGGCGGAGAATTTCTCCCCGAAACTTCGGGGGGCCGAGCGCCAACGTGTTCGGCCCCCCGAATAAGTTTCAGGGAGAAATCCTCCAAACCCCCCCGCCCCCGCACACCCCCCCAGGACGGGACTTACCTTCGCCAAATGTCCCTCCCGGCGGCAGGTCCAGCCGGCGGTTTGGCGGGTGTTCGAGCGGGGTGGGAGCGGCAGCCGGTCTTTCGACCGGCTGCCACCGCCGCAATTGCAATAAAAGAAAAAGAAAAAAACGCCCCCTGATAGGCTACATGACGACGTGACATCTGTCAGACGTGACGACTGTCAGACGTGACGTAGCCTATCAGGGGGTGTTTTTTTTAAAAAAAAACTTTCGCGTTCGCGGCCGGGCGAGGTGGGAAGCCTCCTCCCCGGCCTGAATTGCGGCCGGGGTGAGGCGGGAAGCCTCCCCCCCCGGCCTGAATTTCGGCCGGGGCGAGGCGGGAAGCCTCCCCCCTGCCTGAACTTCGCGGGGGGAGCAGCGAAGCGCCTCCCCCCCACCGCGAACATCCTTCGAAGACAGGTAAGGGACTTTCGTCCACCCCTACTGCTGATACAAGCAGCAGGACGAATTCTGAAGTGTATAGGGCTATACTTTCTGCTCAGATTCAGCCGAATGCTGCCGAACTGATAAGACACCGCTTCATATTAGGGATGTGCGAAAGTCACTTACCTTTTCGAAGTGGTGATTCGTGTGTGGGGGGGAGAAACTCCGCGCCTCCCCCCAAAATACTAAACCGGCCGGCTCCGCTCCGCAGCAACTCCGCGGAGCCGCCAGCCGGGTGCGTTCGCAGGCGTGCGGAGCCTGCGGACGCAAATGGCGGTGGCTACGGCAGCCACCATTCATGTTCCTGTTTTTTTGCTGTGATAGGCTACATAATTATTTACGTAGCCTATCACAGCAAAAAAACAGGGGCGCAAATGGCATAGCAGCTGCCATTTGTACCCCTGCCTTTCGCCATGATAGGCTACATAAATATTTACGTAGCCTATCATGGCAAAAAAACAGGAATGCAAATGGTGGCCGTCATAGCCGTTCCCTTTTTTGCTGTGTTCCCTTTTTTGCCATGATAGGCTACGTAAGTATTTATGTAGCCTATCACGGCAAAAATGGGGAAATGAATGGCGGCCGCAGACGCAGCCACCATTCACGAAGCAGCGCAAATGGCACCAGGTAAGTGCTCCGTTTCACGTGCCTTTCGCAGGGTGGTGAGGTGGGGGGGACTTCGTTCCGCCACAGATTTCAGGGGGCCAAATGCACTGGCATTCGGCCTCACTGGGATCCATGGCGGAATCCTCTGACATCCCTACTTCATATTGCAGATGGGTAATGACCCAAAACATATAGCAAAAGCTACCCAAGAGTTTCTGAAGGCAAAGAAGTGGGATGTTCTTCACTGGCCAAGTCAGGCACCTGATCTCAACCCAACAGAGCATGCTTTTCACTTACTGAAGATAAGACTGAAGGCAGAAAGACCCACAAACAAGCAGCAGCTGAAGGCAGCTGCAGTAAAGGCCTGGCAAAGCATCTCGAGGGAGGAAACTCAGCATTTGGTCATGTCCATGGGTTCCAGACTTCAGGCAGTCATTGACTGCAAAGGATTTTCATCCAGGTATTAAAGGCGATCCTTAAGTTTGAAATGATGTTGGTTTGTTCCATTACTGATGAGCCTCCAATGATGGGTGTATGTGTATGCCACTGGCTGTACTTCCTGAATGGTTAGTGCCCCACTTTTGTCACACCCCTTGAATTACAGCTGGCAGTCCTGACTTCGCTCCCATCTGGGTGTGTTTCCTTTCGACTTCAATGTGGTGGTGTACAGAGGCCAACTGCCAAAACAGTTATCCTTGTTCCAATATTTCTGGCCCTGACTGTATATATATGCAGCATGTCCGGGGGGGGGGGATGTCAAATGAGAGATCAGTATGCTCCCTAGCACGATGGTCTTCCGTGTATTCAACGGTGTTGTTCTGCTATCTCAAAGCTTTTATCACTTGCAGAAACCTGTTTTCATTCTTGTGCTAGTGTCAAATCCAATATTTTGATTCTACTTCTGTAGGGTGTTATACAATATGTTGCATAAGCCATTCCATAAGTTGCACAAGCTATTTCACAAAGTGTTCCACAAGCCATTGCAGAAGGCATTGCACAAGTTGTCTAGTAAGATGTTTTACAAGCTGTTCCACAGGGTGTTCTACAAGCCATTGCACAAGTTATTGCACAATTGATTATTATTTTATTAGACTAGGTGATGCTTCTGATAGTTGTGCTAATTGTTCTGCTAGCAGCTGCTCAACCACTAGCTGAACAACACCAACTCTTTTAATTTTGCTGTTAGTGTAACATTAATAGGGATGCTGGAGAGACCTGCAATGGATTCAGATGTGTTCAGATTTCTATAAATCCAACTTGTGGATACTGCAGCAGACTGGCCTTTTCTGATTCATGCAGATTCTGCAGAGTTGCTGACCGGTTTTTCACTTAGGGGGGTGGGATTTGTGCATTAGTTAATGCAGGTTGGCACTAATGCAAATTAGAGCAAGTAGAACAAAATCCTAGTAAAAATATCTGATTTCCTCAGTGAGAAGATGACAGAACAAAAGATGCCTGACAATCTGTGAAACACAGAAAGAATGGATTTAACATCTGTACATAGCTAAACATTGGATATAATCCATAATTTTATGGATTATATAATTATAATCCATATAATTATGGATTATAATCCTGCCCCTCCCTGGAGGGGCTACATAAACTGGCTGGCTGAGGTGGCCTGGGAGAGCCAGGGCCTGCAGGAGAAGCCACCACCACCACCACCACCGGGGAAGAGGCGTGCTTGCCGCCGCTGGGCCTGCTGCCGCCGCCGCTGCCACCACCACCAGGCCTTCCTTGTGGACTTCTGCCTGGCAGACCGCCAGTCCCTGCAGGACCAGGCCCCAGGTACCGAGCCAGCTGTGCTGCTCCACCTGCCCCTCCCTGGAGGGGCTACATAAGTTGGCTGGCTGAGGTGGCCTGGGAGAGCCAGGGCCTGCAGGAGAACCCACCACCACCACCACCGGGGAAGTGGCGTGCTTGCCGCCGCTGGGCCTGCTGCCGCTGTCGCCGCTACCACCGCCACCAGGCCTTCCCTGTGGACTCCTGCCTGGCATTTTTAAGGGGATTTTAATTGTTTTGTTTGTTTGTTTTATTTTGTTGGGGGGGATTTTGTTGTGTTTTTAGGGGTGGGTAGCCTGCCTGATAGGCGGGAGCGAGGGGGCATGTGTCCACCTGATGGAGGCAGTGGGGGGAGTGTTGGGGGCCAGAACATACCGAGGCTGGGCGGCAGGCGCTGGCGGAGCGCTAGGGGCAGGCCATGCCAGGTAAGGGGAACAAGGGAGAGATGTGTAGTATCTGTCCCCTGCTCCAGGCCTGTCCAGAGCCAAAGGATGGCTGGGGGAGGCGTGACCCCATCTTCTGGCCTTCGTTTGCTGCTCTGCAATGCCAGGTCTGTTACCCAGAAAACCTCCCTCATCCATGACATGATCCTGGATGAGGGTGCAGACCTGGCATGTATTACGGAGACCTGGCTGGCCGAGGCTGCTGCTCCAACCCTTGCAGCCATGTGTCCAGCTGGATTTTCGTATGCACAGCAGCCGAGGGCTGGGGATCGGGGAGGGGGAGTGGCTGTTATCTACCGAGAGTCCTTGGTCTTCACCAGACCCCCTCTCCGGGAGACCAAGGTTGTTGAGTGCATGTACTGGAGGTTGGGCCCGAAGGGCAGTCTGGGGATTCTGCTCATGTACCGTCCACCCCGCTGCATGACTGACTCCCTGGCCGAGGTGCTTGAGGTGGTCTCTGATGTGCGTGTACAGTCCCCTAACTTACTGGTGTTGGGGGACTTCAACGTACATTCGGAGGCCATCCTCACAGGAGCACCTCGGGACTTCATGGAGACCATGGCCTCCTGGGAGCTGCACCATATTCTAACTGGGCCCACCCATGTAGCCGGTCATGCACTAGACCTTGTGTTTGTTTCTGGAGAAGCGGGGAGTGATCTGGAAGTCGGGGGTATATCCACTACCCCCTTGTCATGGTCAGATCACTATCTGGTGATGTTGGACTTCTCGGTTCCACAACCCCTCCGCAGGGGTGTAGGACCCATTAAAATGGTCCGCCCCAGGCGTCTTATGGATCCAAATGGATTCCTGAACGCGCTTGGGGATTCTCTGGGGCATGCCAACGGCCACTCGGTCGAGACCCTGGTGGGTGGCTGGAATGCCGCAATCACTGGGGCATTAGATCGGGTGGCTCCGAAACGCCCTCTCCCCCTGAACAGGGCTTGGACTGCACCATGGTTCAATCCGTGGTTACGAGCTCTGAAACAGGAGGTGAGACGGCTAGAGCGCCGGTGGCGGAAGTCTCGCTCCAAAGACAATCAGACACGGGCTAGAGCTATATCTTCAGCCTATCACGTGGCGGTGAAGGCAGCAAAAAAGGAATATTATGCTGCCTCCATCGCGTCTGCAGAGTGCTGCCCCAGGAGGCTGTTCCAAGTGGTCCGGAGCCTGGTCGGTCCTGTGGCTCCGGAACCACTGGAGCATTCTAAGGCCTCCTGTGAGGCTTTGGCAAGGCACTTTGCAGATAAAATTGATCAGATTAGGTGTGTTACTCTGAACACTGTGGATACAGTTAGTGAGCAAGAGGCGGCCTGTGGCAAACCGGTTTTGTGGGATCGGTTCCAGCTTCTTCCTCCTGATGAAGTGGACAAGGTGCTTTCATCTGTAAGGCCAACCACCTGCTTACTTGATCCTTGCCCATCTTGGCTCATTATGAGCTGCAGAGAGAGACTGGGTGAGGGGATCAAGGCGGTGGTGAACGCCCCCCTTGAGGAGGGAGTGATGCCATCAGCCCTCAAGGAGGCAGTGATAAGACCGCTCTTAAAGAAGCCCTCCTTGGATCCTCAAGTTCTGAACAACTTTCGCCCAGTCTCAAATCTGCCATTTTTGGGCAAGGTGATTGAGCGGGTGGTGGCAGTGCAGTTGAAGGCACACTTGGAAGAAACTGATTATCTAGACCCATTTCAGTCGGGCTTCAGGCCTGGGCATGGGACAGAAACGGCCTTGGTCGCCTTGGTGGATGATATGAGGAGGGCTCTGGATAGGGGTGAATGCTCCTTCCTTGTTCTCCTTGACCTCTCAGCGGCTTTTGATACCGTTGACCACGGTATCCTCCTGGACCACCTGGAGGGGTTGGGCATTGGAAACACTGTATTGCGGTGGTTCCAGTCCTTCCTCTCTGGCAGGTACCAGAGGGTAGCACTGGGAGAGGAGGTTTCGGACCCGTGGCCACTTACTTGTGGGGTGCCACAGGGTTCCATCCTCTCCCCGATGCTATTTAACATCTATGTGAAGCCACTGGGGGCTATCATCAGGAGGTTTGGGGTGCAGTGTCATCAATATGCGGATGACACTCAGCTCTACCTCTCATTCAAATCTTCACCAAGGTTGGCCGTAGAATCCCTGTCCAAATGTCTGGAGATGGTGAGTGGCTGGATGGGGAGGAATAAGCTGAAGCTCAACCCTGACAAGACCGAGGTACTTTTGGTGGGAGACAAGAGGAGGCTGGGGGATGTTGACCTGGTGTTGAATGGGGTACAGCTACCCTTGAAAGACCAGGTCCGCAGCCTGGGGGTCATTTTGGACTCCCAGCTGTCCATGGAGGCTCAGGTGTCAGCTGTGAGCCGGACAGCGCTGTATCAACTCCATCTGATACGGCGGCTGCGCCCCTACCTTCCCGACCATCTGCTCCCATCGGTAGTACATGCCCTGGTCTCCTCTCGTTTAGACTACTGTAATGCGCTCTACGTGGGGTTACCCTTGAAGACGGTTCGGAAACTGCAGCTGGTACAGAACGCGGCAGCTCGCCTGATTAAAGGCAGCCGCCGGCGAGATCACATCACTCCAGTGCTGAAGGAGTTGCACTGGTTACCAGTTGTTTTCCGGGCCAAATTCAAGGTGTTGGTTTTGACCTTTAAAACCCTATATGGTTCCGGCCCAGCCTATCTTAAGGAGCGCCTCCAGCAACACCAGACAGGCCGCTTAACAAGATCAGCCTCAGATGGCCTTCTCTCTGTCCCATCAGCCAGGACAGCTAGACTGGTGGGGACGAGGGAGAGGGCCTTCTCTGTGGTGGCCCCCACTCTGTGGAACTCCCTCCCTAGGTGGGTTGTACATAGCCCAGAGTGGCTGGGTGACCAGTCAGATGGGCGATCAATAAATTTAATAAATAAAATAAATAAAAATATTGTCTACACAGATTAATATTTACATTAGCAAAGGCAGACAGCATAATGCAAAGCTTAGCCTCTGAACCTTTCAAGCACCTTTTAAGAACAGGAGTACAGAAGTGTTTTCTACCCAGGAGCTTTATATCCTGCACAATCGTGTGTGGGAATATCCCAAAGTTCATCTTAGTGCTGCTGCTTACATTAGTGCAAGTAGCCACATACTTCTGGTGAGAAGAGTTCCCTGGAAAAGGGAAGAGCAGCTTGTATTCCTCTAACATTTACATGAATAGCAAACACATGGCTACTGTAATGGTAGCCCTCTCAACAGTGAATGGCAAAGGAGGCAGCTATTTTTTATGGTGGCCGCCATTTTGAATATCCCAGAATTCAAAAATCACCTCAGAGCAGGGCTTTCTAGGAAAAAAGAAAATGTCAGTCATTCTGATTCTCTCTCTCAGCAAAGATTTTTGCCAACCTCCCACAATGTAACTGAAACAAAACAGCTGAATTAGAGGTGGGCAAAACAAATGAGACTTTGTCTTTCTTCAGTTTAGTACAGACTTAGCTGTAACACATGCTTAGCTTTCTTGCTATCCAAGCTGGTTACAAAATGTGTTTGTAGTTGGTAGACTTCCAAAGACTTCCTTCTTTCTGTGATGTCTACATGCTCTGCCCAGCATTCCTTCTCAAGGCCCTTCATCACTTCTGACACTGTGTCATAACTCTTGGATTGAGGAAACCCAGTTAATTGTGAATGAGAAAGGTAATGGCTTCAATACCAAAAGAATGTCTCCACAAATATAACTGGTTTCAGTTTTGGAGTAGTACTCTTTGACAAGTTTTTATCCTTCTAACACTGTCTAGTAAGGCAGTTTTATAAAATTCGAATCACTTAATCTTCAGTCTATCCAACCTGTCAATTCATGTTGACTTCCAACGATTTAAATGATCTGTGTGAATTATTCAAAAGAAGCCTTTATTTTTTCTATAGCACAGATAGACATATAAAATTTGACCATTTTGTGGGAACTGGGATATCAGGCCTAATTTAATAACATGGGGATTGATGTGCTGACTTATATTTCTGAGGGTAGACACATCTCTAATTGTTTGTGAACCAAATCAAGATAAGCATACCCAAATTTATTTATTTAGTGAATGCCTACCCCACTTTTCTATCAAAAAATGGTACTCAAGCAGCACTCAAATTCAACCATACATACATACATACATACATACACAAACCATCCAGTATTCCTGTCTACCAGATCATGTAGCAATAGCAAAGCTGTGATCGCCAGAAATGTTTCATGCAAATAGTCTGCTTCCTTTTTATTAATACTTTTTTTTTTGAAAACTTACAGTTTACAAAAAAGAGACAATATTTCATAACATCAATCTATAATTAGTTTTACTAAAGAGAAGAAAAGAAAAACAATCATATGAATCCTAACAGTGTATATAGTTGAAGTGAATCTCGAACCTTATCATCCCAATCCATTATAAACAAACTCTTGTCTTTCAATGAAACAATCTGTTTGTTGCCTCAGTTCACTAAAATAGTGAGCTTAATCATGAAAATAATTTCCCAAACTTACAAATACCATACAGTCACGGGGGGTGGGGGGAACCTTTCCCACTTCTTGCGTATAGTTAAAGATGCTGCACTTAATAAATGAGTCAACGTCTCAATATCCCCTTAGTTTATCTCCTCCTTGACATAACCAGTATCAGAGGCACTGTGCCTCTGTATACAGTTGCTGGGGGATGTGAGTGGGAGGTGCACTGATGTCCTGCTATTGCACTGATGTCCTGTGGTTTTCCCACAGGCAGCTGGTTGGCCACTGTGTGAACAAAATACAGGACTAGATATAGGCCTTTGATCTGATCCACCATTGTTCCCCTTATGTTCTTAACCAAACAGAACTATTAATGGATCCCAAGCAAGTTCAAACTCCATAATATTCTTAATTTCCACCAAGACTGGCATCCAAAATTTCTCAAATTTAGGACCAAAAATAAAAAATGTGATAAATAAATGTCTGAACTATTGGAGTGACATCTCTAACAGTGATCTTCCATTCCTTGATATATCCTACTGAGTCTGTAAGGTGTCCAGTACCATCTAAATAGGATTACATAGGGTGCAGGATGCTGGGAGTTGTAGGACATTTTTCTGTCTAAACATGCATAGCATTGTGCCCCTACAGACTCTTTTTAAGTCCACACATACCATTACCTGTATGGTAATGGTGCTACCAAGCACCACTTTTGAAATCCAGATCCACACTTCTTCTGGGATATCTTTCCTCAAATCATTATTCCATTTTGAATGGGCATTGATAGCTACAGTAGGAGCTGCTGCTGCTTACCCTAGCTTAGCCACCAATGTTGTACATTTTCTTACAGCTGGGTATATGACTCATAGTTTTGTGATGATGGAAAAGCAATTGAAAGGGCCCCATGGCAAGAATCAGAATGATCACCCTGAACCAGAATAGGAATTATAGTTTGGCTAAGGCCTTGCTCTACAGCTTACTTTTCTAGCATAATGATTAATCTGGCTCCATAAGAACGTGAAAATCATATGTCAGAATAATGCTGATATATGAAATCCAATGAGAAACAATCCTTCATCATTTGCATAAAATAAAATACACCTCAAGAGCTTCAGTGTTTACCCTCTTGGATTAGCCTAATTAGTTTATTGTTGCAGCTTTTCCTTGGCTTATTTATTGCCTTGCCCTTAATAAACTCTAGAGAAGTAACAGGAGTCATGTCTTCTATTTCATTGTATAGAATTCTTTCCAGGCTAATAAGCAGTAGCAGTAGTCCAATTTTTACTATGTCCTAAAGTTTATATTTTGAAATTTTAAACAACTGAACATAAAATTGAATTTTACAGTTAGAGAGATACAGTTCCCCTAACTGGTAGTTTGACACCTACTGAGATTTGACAGAATTGCTTTAAAAAACCGAAAGACAATTATTGGCAAACAGTCATTTTCTGTGCAATGTTCCCTTGTTACAGAAACCTGTGTTATATGAGAGTCATAGGGGCGTGTGTTGTGTGCGTGTTTTTCTATTTACTTTCCCCCCTCTTATCTCAATGTAGGCTCTGCTGAAACATTAAATAGCCACAGATTTTACAGCATGCTATTTCATATGGCATTAAAAAAAAATGAAAAATCTACTCCAGTAAGGTGACTTCGGGTACATCGTCCTCATCTTTCCTTCTTTTGTAATCAGTATGTTTGTAATTGTAACTTCAAATGTAGAAATGTCAGAGGAATTCAGTTGGGGTGGTGCCGTGGTGGTGGAGCTCGATGAGCTTTCATTGGCTCGGACCCCTGGACTCCATTCCATCTTCCACCAGCTGGCTCTACTCAGTGCACAACGAGTTGGCCCAGCTGACATAATATCCATAATTTTTTTAACATTAAAAACATTTGCGAAAATTTCAGGTGGCTGATATTTGCAGAAATGGTGGGCACTACATTGGGTATCCAATTTCTGCAAATGGCGCCACATTGGGGAAATTGTGATGGGGGGGCGAGTTAAGTTCTCGGATTTGGGGGAAAGGCCCATGGCTCAGTGTGCAAATGCGAACCAAGCCAGGGACTCAGGGGAAATCCAATGAGCCCCCAAAGAGCCAGATTTGCCCACAACGACCATCCCTATTTATATGATATAAGTATAACTAGGGTAACGGAAGAATCCTGGTCTTTGGGTCTTTTTCAGAAATGCTGCTTTTAAACTGAATGCGATACTAATCAGTGCCTGCCTTCAGAACTGCTTCCGCTGGGGAGGAGGGAAGGCATTTAGGAATGGATAGTCTTGCCTCCATCCATCCTCGCAGGGTGCTTGCCAGACTGCTGCTGCCTGCCCCTGCACCATGCAACCACTGGACGGTCTAGCGAGCACCAGGCAGCTGCCCGTCCCCTTAGCGAACTGCCATTTTGTATAAAAATGGTGGCTTGGGGTTTTCTGGAAATGTAATGTTGCATAAATTGCCCCTTTATGGCTGCCATTTATGCAACATTACATTTCTAGAAAACCCTGAGCTGCCATTTTTTAGGCAGAATGGTGGCTTGCTAAGGGGACAGGTGGCCACCAGGCACTCATGGACTGCATGGCACTCAGTGAACGGGCCCAGTGAGTGTGGTGGTTCAATGAGCGGGGTCCGGGAGACCGACCAGGGGTGAGTGCACCATTCTCTAACCCTCTCTTGGACTCCTGCAACATCTCTCAGGGGAAAGATTCATGGAAGCGGTCCCCCTGGGTGAAGTGATACTAACTCTAAGGACATACGTTTAGTATCCTATACTATTGGGGAAGGACCATAGCCCAAGCACAAATACATACTTTGCACAGTAAAGGTCCCAGGTCAATCCCTGGGACCTACCAATCTCTAGATAGGACAGAGGAAAACCTGAAGAGCCATGGCCAGACAGTGCAGACTGTGGGTGGGCAGTTCCCATGTCTGGGAATTAGGTAGACTTCCTGGTCTGCGTGGAGTTGCAGTCCCTGAGAAGGATGAGGGTCATAGTCTGGGCTGGACTAGGAGTGACTAGGAGGTGGACTCAGTGATTGGGAGGTTTCTACTAGCTTCAGTTGGCACATGAGCTATGGCCAATTCCTGGATAGGGATAGTCTGGCCACAGCAACCAATTCATTGGTAACCTCGAGACTGGAGTACTGCATGGAGCTCTATGTGGAACTTCCCAGAAACTACTGCGGTTAACGTAGTGTGAGCATGTTACACCTTTGCTCAGAAAACTGCACTGGCTACCAACAATTTCAAAGCCAGGTTCAAGGTGATATTATTGACTTATAAAGGTCTAAACAACTTGGATGCAGGCTACCTGAGGAAGCACCTTCTCCCATATCAACCTGCCTATTCACTGAGATTCACAGATCAGAGCTTCTTGGTCATCTCATCACACATGTACATCTGACATCAATCAGGGATAGGGCCTTTTCTGCTGTAGCACCCTGCCTTTGAAATTATCTTCCCCCTGTAGTGTGACAGGCATCATCCTTGATGGTGTTTAGGCACCTGTTGAAAACCTATCTGTAGGCAAGTTAGTCCTTAAAATCAGGCATTTCCGAGCTTGGTAGATTTTTTTTCACTGCTCTTTTTATTTTTACATTGTATTTTAATTGTTTTAATGTGTTTTGTACATTGCCCTGTGATTTGATAATGAAGTGTGGTTTATAAATATTTTAAATAAATAAATAATAAATAAATAAATAGTGTACCATAAGTCTGGCTTGGTATAAGACAGCATCTTATGTGTCAAAGGAAGTACATGCTACCATGTAAAAACTACCTTTGACCTGGATGTGCTGGGGCCTACTTGAAATAGCCCATATTGATTTTGCCTGCTTGCCTCCCACACAAGCGTTGGTTTATATTAGTGGCATGCCTTGGACGATGCACTTAATCATGGCACTCTGTAGGGGAGAGGGGAGCGCACAGCTGTGATTGCCCTACAGCTTTCAATTCTCATCTCTGGTGCTCCAGGATTTCCTTGCCTGATGAAAAGGACAAGACACCAGTGGCTGTCACACAGCAGTTACCACAGTTAGCATAGCTACGTGCGCATAGGCTTTGAGGAGAGAGAAACTCGGTAGGTGCACAAAGGGGACTGCTGAAATGATTTGGTTAATTGCACTGATGAATCAAGTAAACATCAGGACAAACTTCCTGACTGTTAGAGCAATATGACAATGGAACCAATGACCTAGGGAGGTGGTGGGCTCTCCCACACTGGAGGCATTCAGATGAAGCTGGACAGCCACTTGTCATGGATGCTTTGACTTGGATTCCTGCATTGAGCAGGGGATCGGACTCGAGGGTCTTATAGGCCCCTTCCAACCCTACTATTCTATGATTCTATGAAAGCTAGAGTTGTGGGCAAACGGCCTCATGAAATTCTTCACCCTATTTGTGGGCAGAGAAACTCGGGGGACTATTTCACCAAATTTCTCCAGGGGGAAGAGGATTTCTCAACAGTTCCTCAGAGGTAAGGCTCACCATTGGCAGGGATTGTAGCACAGCTTCTTTCTTCTTCATAAAGGGTGTTGGATTTTTTATGCTGCCCCTGCAAGTGGCAACAGCATTAACTGTGTGGGTGGGCTGGCCTCCATGTTGCATCCACCACAACACTGGTGTGAAGAGGGCAGTGTTGTGTTCAGCTCCAGGGATGAGGTGGAGTTAGTGCTCTGCCAAAATCTGTCCTCCAATTTCCTGGAAGTTTTCTTTCCCCATGCAAGAGGCTTCTATGGTTCAGCCTCATTCTCAGGGTGTTTTCTTTTTATTACACATCTCTCCATTGCTCTGCAGCTGCTCCACTGCTAGGGAGGGAGGGACACACCTCTGTCTGGTTTCGCTGGGTGCACATTGAGCCACCACCCATGCCTCTGGAGCACCCGACAAGTGCTGCAGGGCCCCCCACCCTCCTAGCAAGTCAACATTTTATGCAAAAATGGCAGCTCAGGGTTTTCTGGATATGTAATGTTATGTAAATGCCAGCCATAAAGGGGCCATTTACACAACATTAGAGGCATAAATGGACCATTCCCACCTGTAACATTGCGTAAATGGCCCCTCTGCAGCTTAGGGATGGGGGACAATTTCTCCCCGAAACTTCGGGGGGCCGAGTGCCAACGTGTTGGGGCCCCCGAAGTAGTTTCAAGGAGAAATTCTCCGCACCCCCCCGCCCCCCACACACACCCCCGGGACGGGACTTACCTTTCCCGAATGTCCCTCCCGGCGGCGGGTCCCGGCAGCGGTTCGTCAGGTCTTCGACAGGAGCAGAGGTGGTAGCCGGTCTTTCAACAGGCTGCCACCGCCACCATTCCAATAAAAGTAAAAAGTTGCCCTTATTTTTGCCGTATTCTACGTAAAGATTTACGTAGACTACAGCGACCAAATAAGGAACGCGAATGGCGGCTCCCTATGGGGGCCGCCATTTGCGTACGCGCTTTTTTTTTTTTTTAAGTCACCCGTGATAGGCTACGTGACGATTAACGTAGCCTATCACGGCTGACTTTGCAGATCTAGCCGTGATAGGCTACGTTAATCGTCACGTAGCCTATCACAGGGACTTTTTTTTTTTTAACTTTTTATTTCGCGGCCGGGCGAGGCGAGGCGCCTCCTCCCCGGCCTGAATTTCGGCCGGGTGAGGCGGGAAGCCTCCCCTCCCGGCCTGAACTTTGGGGGGGAGCAGCGAAGTGCCTCCCCCCCCACCGCGAAGCAAGCTGCAAGACCAGGTAAGTGGCTTTCGTGCACTCCTACTGCAGCTGCCATTTATGTAACAGTATATATTGGGAAAAACCCTTTTTACGCAAAATAGCTGCTCACTAAGAGGATGGTCAGCTACTGGGCAGTCACGGACTGGTAAGTGGTGGCAGCTTGGTGAATGGGGTCCAGGAGGCTGGGGGGGGGAGTTCATTGGACTCCACCCCCTTCTTGCACTCCTGCAACATAGCTATCCATTACTCTCCAGCTGCTTCCTTATCTGAAAAAGCCCTATGGGAGGAATGACCTCATAATATCTTTCTCTGGTCCTTAATTGAAGTGTGGGAAGCCAAGGAGGCTACAAGGTGCTGGACAGATAATTGTACATGAAAAACAGGACACCTGTGCATACCTTTTGGCCACCTCCTAAGTAAGGTAAGCACAAGCAATCCAAACCCAACCTATAAGAATTGCTCCAAAATTTTACTCACCATGGAATTTCTTTTCAAAAACATTTTTTTCTATCAAATTGAATGAGAATAGCAAAAAACATGGGATAAATGTTTGGCAAAACACTAAGGGAGCAATCCTATGGCCTCTAGACAGTGGCTAGACGGCCATAGGATATGCTGTTTTCCAGGAACCGTCCTCAGAGCCTGTGTTCCAAGGGCAGTTCCTGGAAAAATGATCTCCCCCACTTCCATGCTACCTTGGAGGCAGTGCAGAACAGCCGCATCCTCTGCGCTCACAAGAAGAGCACAGAGGGGCTGGAAAGGGGTGTGGCTGGGGGCGTTCCAGGGCAGGGAGATCGTAGCTGCCTGTATGACACATCCAATGTGTTGTACAGCAGCCTCCTTCCCCATTCTGTGCTCCTGCGGCTAGACAATTGCCACTTGCCATGCTCAAAAAGAATTGCTTGTAAGGGAGCAATCCTATGGCCACTAGACAGTGGCTAGATGGCCATGGGATATCTTGTTTTCCAGGAACCAACCTCCCCCCACTTCCATGCTGCCTCAGAGGCAGTGCAGAACAGCCGCATCCTCTGCGCTCGCAAGAGGACTGTGGAGCGGCCAAAAAGGAGCATGTCTGGGGGCGTTCCAGGGTGGGGAAGGCAGAAATGCCTGTACGACACATCCAGTGTGTTGTACAGCAGCCTCCTTCCCCACTCCATGCTCCTGCGGCTAGACAGCCACAATCCGCTGTCTAGCAGAAAAAGCAGGGCAGGAGATGCATGGAGGGAACGATCCCCTCCATGCTTCTCCTGCCCTGCTTTGGATAGGTGGTTGCCTCCGAGTTCAGACGTGGCTGCCTATCTAGATAGGATTGTGCCCTAAGTAAAACATGCACACAAATTTTTAGTGTATTTGCTTCTTGATCATCATAGAGTAAATATACTAGGGGTGTATGAAACCCCGCTTACCTGGCTCTGCTGGGTTCTGCTGGGGGGGGGGAGGCGCTCTGCGCCTTGCCCCGGAATCCTGGCCGGCCTGCTCCACTCTGTGGGGATTTTGTGGAGCCGCCGGCCGACTCCGCCAGCAGCCGGACATCTGGCTGCTGGCTAGCAGGGACGCAAATGGCGGCGGCCGTAGCCGCCGCCATTTGCGTTCCTGAATTCAGCCATGATAGGCTACGTAAAGACTTACGTAGCCTATCACGTCTAGGTTAAAAAAAAATGTGTACGCAAATGGCACTGGCTATAGCCGCCGCCATTTGCGTTCCTTATTTTTGGCCGTCTTAGTCTACGTAAATATTTACGTAGACTAAGATGAAGACAAGAAAGGGGAACGCAAATAGCGTAGCAGACGCTATTTGCATTCCCCTTTATTTTCACCGTCTTACTGTACGTAAATATTTACGTAGACTAAGATGGCAAAAATAAGGGGGAACGCAAATAGCGTCCGTTACACTATTTGCGTTCCCCCTTATTTTTGCCGTCTTCATCTACATAAATATTTACGTAGACTAGGACGGCCAAAAATAAGGAACGCAAATGGCGGCGGCCATAGCTGCCGCCATTTGCGTACGCATTTGTTTTTTTTTTAACCCAGACGCGATAGGCTACATAAGTCTTTACGTAGCCTATCACAAATGGGGGGGGGAAACAGACTGCAAATGGCAGCGGTGGCAGCAGCCGGTCGGAAGACCAGCCGCCACCACCGCCGCCTCTGAAGCCGTCACCGGAGCCGCTGCCGCCCAGAAGATCCACCCCAGGTAAGTCTCGTCCCGGGGGGGATCCACAGGGGGGCGGGGGGTGGCAGGCCCTTCCACCACAGAGTTCAGGGGGCCGAATGCACTGGCATTCGGCCTCACCAAGATCCGTGGCGGAATTCTCTGACATCCCTAAAATATACAGTGGGACATGAGCAGACACAGTTCTTAAACACATGAATGTGCACAGGATTTACTGAGTAACTACATTTATATACGAGTGTTATGTTTTCAAATGTCCATAACCTTGGTTCAGAAAAACTTCATTAAGTGAGGGGTGGCTGCTGAGCTGATTCTGTTTTTAAAAATAGTTGGTCTTGTCTGAAGAGAATTTCTCTCTTGAAAAATTAAGCCTGAAACTTTTAAAAGAAACTTTCTTCTAAATTTTTGATTTTGATCCTAAATTTTTTGGTCAGTAGTTTAGCAGAACAAATTCCTACATATCAAGAACAGACAGCAAATAATTATTTCCGGATCTAGATGTGGCCAGGTATTTATTCTGCTGTTGAATCAACATTTTAATGTAAAACCTAACTCCCCACTACTAAGAGCAAGGGAAAGTGCCACAACAGGGTCTGAGGAGATGAAACATTACTAATTAGCTTGGATTCAAAGGAAGGATAAAACTCCAGATAATGCTATTACATGGATTAAAAAGATATATTTTTCTCACCCTAGACAACCTGGTGCCCTCTAGATGTGTTGGTCTACAACTCCCATAACCTCTGACTTTTGGCCATGGTGGCTGGGGTTTATGAGAACTGTAGTCCAAACACCAAGTTCCTTACCCATACACACACACACACACACACACACACACACGCACACGTCCATGACTTTATATGATCTGATGAAAATGGCACTTCAGATAAAATTTTCGTTGGCAAAGAAAAAATTAACTGAGGCAAAAGAAAACGCACAGGCCTTCAAGTTGTTTATAATTTCACTTCTGTATAGAGTAGGTGAGGAAAGAGATGCAGGCAGTTTATTAATGAAAGGCATGATCCAAAGTGGTATACAGTATACACCCACACACTTTTTAAAAATGAGGTTCCTTATATAAGATACCTGTACAGGCTGCCCAACTGTTCACAAGGTGTTGAAGGGATAAAAATGAGATAAAGGTGTGCTATAGCCTGCCCTAAAGTGCTTGGAATAAGGAAGGAAGAAAAGTTAAATAGAATTGAAATTTCAGAATTTTATTATCGAGACCATAGGTCTTAATAACCCACACAAAAGGAACAGACACCATTAGACAGCTGCATAAGACAGGGCAAATTGCTATGGAACAGCTAATATCATTAATCATCCTTAAAACACTTTCCTATCTTTAAAAAAAAAATGGACATAATTCCACTACAGCTGAAGCAAATAGAGTTACCCTTTTAGTAATTTCCCTCCCTTTCCCTCCCCCTTGCTCAATCTCTGTGTGTGCTTGGGACTAATTACTCCATTTTCTAGTGACAAGGCTACATACTGGACCTAGCTCAAAGGCAGGCATTTGGCCCTTGCATCATTATCAAGAGAACAATTCAGCCGGTAGTGCAGTAGAACTTCCTCAGCTGCTTTCTCACAGGTGTAGAACCTGAATTAAGAAGGTATTTTCCCCATACTGCCCCTTTAAGACAGCTGTAGGCATTAGGTGGCACCTGTGAGAGCAATAAAAGCTCTTCTTTCAAGATATATATTTGAAATCTGAGAGGTAATTTTCAGAGCCCTGGTAAGATCACTCCCTCTAATAGCAGATGCAGGTGGTAAAGTGCTGAACAGACTGGAGCTAAAACAGGGCTACTGAGAAACAAGAGAGGTATCAGCATGCCCAATGAGAACTGAGCATATTCAGTAGTCATGGATTGTTGAGTGTTAACTGGAAAAATGGTAGGGGAGGATGGATGAAGTGGATTATCCTGGAGGAGGGCACATCCGGCTGGCAGGCAGCCAGCCAGCCAGCCAGCCAACCCAAACAGGAATGCTCCTATTAGGAGCTAAGGATATACTGTAATATTTGGTTGCATGTCCCATCCACTTATTATATCAACTAAGGGTGAAATTCACAATCCTATAGCATTATACTAATGCAAGGCCAGACATATCACGGAACCAGAAATACTGCATGGCATATAGACCTACAACAAATTCTATCGCTGCTGTGACTGGCTAGGACTTTTGCAATGACTCCTATGCAGCATCTGTAAATCCACCACACAGTGGATTGGACCCATGACCGGTCATGTGCTTGCCTTAGAACTAGATTGATCTGGCCAGTTACAGCAGTGTTTGTGGCTGTTGCAGGCTCCCAGTGCAACTGGGATTTTCTGGGACTTGTCTGACTTTACTGGTGCTGGAATACCGCGCAGGTGAGCTGAGCATCCTGCTAAGAACCTATATGGTATGGAATTAAGAAAAAGCCACCTTGAAATAATGGATAGTCCTTCATATTAAGAAGCTTTTAGAAAAAGCACAATTTCACTTAACATGCAAAGTACTTTCCTGCTGGACTGTACAGGCAATGCAATTATTACAATGGTTTGTTGTTGTTCAGTCGTTCAGTCGTGTCCGACTCTTCGTGACCCCATGGACCATAGCACGCCAGGCCTTCCTGTCCTGCGCTCTCTCCCGGAGCGTGCTCAAGTTCATATTCATTGCATCCGTGATGCTATCTAGCCATCTCATCCTCTGCCGTCCCCTTCTCCTTTTGCCTTCAGTCTTTCCCAGCATCAGGGTCTTTTCCAGGGAGTTTTCTCTTCGCATTAGGTGGCCAAAATATTGGAGCTTCATCTTCATTATCTGTCCTTCCAATGAGCACTCAGGGTTGATTTCCTTTAGGATGGACTGATTTGACCTCCTTGCAGTCCAGGGGACTCGTAAGAGTCTTCTCCAGCACCACAGTTCGAAAGCATCAATTCTTCGGCACTCAGCCTTCCTTATAGTCCAGCTCTCACAGCCATACATTACTACTGGGAAAACCATAGCTTTGATTAGACGGACCTTTGTCAGCAAGGTGTTGTCTCTGCTTCTTACTATGCTGTCTAGGTTTGCCATAGCTTTCTTCCCAAGGAGCAAGCGTCTTTTAATTTCATGGCTACAGTCACCGTCTGCAGTGATCTTGGAGCCCAAGAAAGTAAAATCTGTCACTGCTTCCATTTCTTCCCCTTCTATATGCCAGGAAGTGATAGGGCCAGATGACATGATCTTAGTTTTTTTAATGTTGAGTTTCAAACCAGCTTTTGCACTCTCCTCTTTCACCCTCAACAAGAGGCTCTTGAGATCTTCTTCACTTTCTGCCATTAGGGTGGTATCGTCTGCATATCGGAGGTTGTTGATAATTCTCCCGGCAATCTTAATTCCAACCTCTGATTCATCCAACCCGGCATTTCTCATGATGTACTCTGCATATAAGTTAAATAAGCAGGGTGACAATATGCAGCCTTGTCGTACTCCTTTGCAAATTTTGAACCACTCGGTTGCTCCATGTCTGGTTCTTACTGTTGCTTCTTGACCCTCGTACAGGTTTCTCAGGAGACAGGTAAGGTGGTCTGGTACTCCCATCACTTTAAGAATTTGCCACAGTTCGTTGTGATCCACACAATCAAAGGCTTTAGCATAGTCAATGAAGCAGAAATAGACGTTTTTCTGGAATTCTCTTGCTTTCTCCATGATGCAGCGAATGTTGGCAATTTGATCTCTAGTTCCTCTGCCTCTTCGAAACCCAGCTTGTACTTCCGGTAGTTCTCGGTTCGCATACTGCTGAAGCCTAGCTGGTAGGATTTTGAGCATCACCTTGCTGGCATGTGAAATGAGCGCAATTGTGCGGTAGTTTGAACACTCTTTGGCGTTGCCCTTCTTTGGAAATGGAATGTAAACTGACCTTTTCCAGTCTTGTGGCCACTGTTGAGTGTTCCAGATTTGTTGGCATATTGAATGCAGCACTTTAACAGCATCATCTTTTAGGATTTTAAATAGCTCAGCTGGAATACTGTCATCTCCGCTAGCTTTGTTGTTAGTAATGCTTCCTAAGACCCACTTGACTTCACTCTCGAGGATGTCCGGCTCAAGTTCAGTGACCGCACTATTATGGCTATCAGGGACATTCAGATCTTTCCTGTATAGTTCTTCTGTGTATTCTTGCCACCTCTTCTTAATCTCATCTGCTTCTGTTAGGTCCCTGTCTTCTTTGTCCTTTATCATGCCCGTCTTTGCACAAAACGTTCCCTTGAGATCTCCAATTTTCTTGAAGAGATCTCTAGTCTTTCCCACTCTGTTGTTTTCCTCGATTTCTTTGCATTGTTCATTTAAGAAGGCCTTCTTGTCTCTCCTTGCTATTCTCTGGAACTCTGCATTCAGTTGGGTATATCTTCCCCTTTCTCCCTTGCTTTTCGCTTCCCTTCTTTCGTGAGCTACTTGTAAAGCCTCATCAGACAGCCACTTGGCTTTCTTGCATTTCTTTTTCTTGGGGATGGATTTTGTTGCTGCCTCCTGAACAATGTTACGGACCTCCGTCCATAGTTCCTCAGGCACTCTGTCTATCAGGTCTAATCCCTGAAATCTATTCCTCGCCTCCACTGTATATTCATCAGGGATATGATTTAGGTCATACCTGAAGGGTTTAGTGGTTTTCCCGACGTTCTTCAATTTCAGCCGAAATTTTGCAAGAAGCAGCTCATGATCTGAGCCACAGTCAGCTCCAGGTCTTGTTTTTACTGACTGTATGGAGCTTCTCCATCTTTGGCTGCAAAGGACATAATCAATCTGATTTCGATATTGACCATCTGGTGACGTCCATGTGTAGAGTCGCCTCTTGTGCTGTTGGAAAAGAGTGTTTGCTATGATCAGCATGTTCTCTTGGCAAAACTCTATTAGCTTTTGTCCTGCTTCATTTTGTACACCAAGGCCATGCCTGCCTGTTATCCCGGTGATTTCTTGACTTCCTACTTTAGCATTCCAATCCCCTATGATGAAGAGGACATCTTTTTTTGGTGTTAGTTCTAGAAGGTGTTGTAGGTCTTCATAGAACCGATCAACCTCAGCTTCTTCGGCATCAGTGGTTGGGGCATAGATGGTGGGGGTTTTCAAATTAATTTTAAATGGTACTTTTTCCTTTTAATACACTCTTAAGTATGATTGAAATTAATTTAAGCTCAGCCTTAGCAGAATCAATATTTAACAGGTTTTAGAAATTGTTCAGATTTGCTTACACAAGCTAATGTAATATTACCTTTTTTCACTGTATTTAAAATTGGGAGAGAAGTAAGAAGTAAGAAGTTCAATGAGTTTTAGATTACTTAAGGGTGGATTCTTCCCTTTGAAAATCTAATCATTGCTTAGGGCTGACTTTGCTTCAGGCTGTTCTAAGAAGGTTTGATGCAGCTTTCTCTTACATATCTATATATGTCTTCTGCTAAAATTATTAAGGGTTTTAGTCTTTCCTTCCTTGTTTAGGAAATTAATAAAAGAGAGGAAGACTTTAAAGGTGATGGATGAATGATCATCTAATACAAAGGTCAATGAAATTAGGGATGGCCTAAAATTCAAGAATATCTTGTCACTGACATTTAGGAAGGAATTTAAACAGTTTAGGAAAGGATTAAAATATGCATATTTGAATCATGATAAGTATGTAATGTTTTCTTCAGCTGAATTTGGGTTAAAGAGAATAGAGTTGAAACTGGCCCCAGAACAATCCAAACTCAAACCAGCAACTGTTTCTAAACAGCCTTTTACAGCACTCTAATCTTCCCATGATTAATCAAAGCATCCAGGCTTTTCTGGGGATCATTTGGGGCATTTGGCATTTAGAACCATTATGGTTCAACATCTGGATTGCATTGATTAGCATGGGGGGGTAGATGGGCTAGGTGCAGCATTATAGTTCTGTAATTTTATCCATTTACGTGAGTGGTGAACCCAACAGAAATTGTAATTAAGCTGTGAAGTTACTAATGCCATATCACAAGCATGGACAAAAGTTCACCATCATTTTGAGATCTTTTATTGGATACACATTTTTGTGCATGAGCATCAAGAAAGTGTGCCTCACTCCTTCCAACCTCCCTCTCCATTTCACCATTCAGTCTCTCAACCCATTCCACTCCTTTCGTCAGGCTGTGTGTTGAAGATGAACACAGAGACATCTCCTTACCACATCCCTCAGTGCCACTTCTATTCCCACCCTCCACCCCAAAAGAAGTTTTCTGTGTGATGATCTTGAGAATTTTTTCTAGGGATGGACGAAAGCGACTTACCTGGTCCCTCAGCTTGCTTCGCGATGGGGGGGAGGCACTTCGCTTCTCCCCCCAATGTTCAGGTGAGGGGGGGGAGGCACCCCGCCTCACCCAAAATTCAGGCCGGGGGGAGGCACCCCATCCCTTGCCGCCAAAATTCAGGCCTGGGAGGAGCGCCCCGTCTCCCCGGCCGCGGAAAAAAAAAGTAAAGTAAAAAAACACACACACACCCGTGGTAGGCTACGTAACAATTTACGTAGCCTATCATGGCTAGTTTTCCAAAGTCAGCCATGATAGGCTATGTAAATCGTCACGTAGCCTATCACGGGTGACTTTGAAGAAGAAAAAAAAGTGTGTACACGTTCCTTAGTTTGGCACGTCTAGTCTACATAAAGATTTACGTAGACTACGGCGAAAATAAGGGAACGCTATTTGCGTTGCCCTTATTTTCGCCGTATTCTACGTAAATCTTTACGTAGACTAGACGTGCCAAACTAAGGAACACAAATGGTGGCGCCCCATGGGCGCCGCCATTTGCGTACGTGCTTTTTTTTTTTCAAAGTCACCTGTGATAGGCTACGTGACAATTTACGTAGCCTATCATGGCTGACTTTGGAAATCTAGCCGTGATAGGCTACGTAAATTGTTACGTAGCCTATCACGGGTGTGGGGGTTTTTTTACTTTACTTTTTTTTTTTTTTGCAATGGCGCCGGCAGCAGCCGGTCAGGAGACCGGCCCCTGCCCCCGCCACCACCGAAACGCCGCCAGGACCCGCCACCGAGAGGGACATTTGGCCACGGTAAGTCCCATCCCAGGGGGGGGCGGGGGGCCGGCAGAGAATTTCCACACCAATTTCAGGGGGCCAAATGCGTTGGCATTTGGCCTCCTGGAGATTCATGGAGAAATTCTCCGCCATCCCTAATTTTTTTCCCACAAGTTGAATAGCTGTAGAGGAAATGAACTGGAAGATCATTGTATCTCGAGGAGTTAGGGTGACATGGCACAGACTCTTCATGCCTGGAGCTCCTGAAGGACTTTAAGAACCAGGACCCCTTAAGGGGCCACAAGCCTCTTGGCCTGGCTTTCTGTCTTTCAAGGTTAGCTTTGCTTCGAAGGGCACATTCTTTGAATACAGAAGGATCTCTGAATTTATATGTTGGCTACTGTTCACCCGTCCTTAGCTTATCTTTTGGGTATGTATAAACATCATGAGACCTGACAGTCAGACCACCACAACAGGTGTGATTAATTAGGATGCTGTCCCAAACTGCAAGTAGACAATGGAGATCTTAGGCATATAAGTCCCCAAGGTGTTATCGACCAGGCTGAACTTGGATGCAGACCTGGACCACAAAGGTGCTATGTGTTGGCTGTCCCACTGGGGTCTCTCTTAGGGATGGACGAAAGTCACTTACCTGGTCCCGCAGCTTGCTTCGCGGTGGGGGGGAGGTGCTCCGTTCCTCCCTGCCGAAATTCTGGCTGGGGGGGAGGCGCCCCGTCCCTCCAGCCGAAATTCTGGCCGGGGGGGAGGCGCCTCGTCCCTCCGGCCGCGAATCCTCCTGGCCGGCCGGGATGCAAATGGCAGTGGCCGTAGCCGCCGCTGGTTGCATCCCTGCAGTCAGCCATGATAGGCTACGTAAATCCTTACGTAGCCTATCATGGCTGACTTTGGGGGGGGGGAAAGCTCATACGCAAATGGCAGCGCCCATGGGTGCCGCCATTTGCGTTCCTTATTTGGGCACGTGTAGTCTACATAAACATTAAGCTATTTGCGTTGCCCTTATTTTCGCCGTAGTCTATGTAAATGTTTACATAGACTACACGTGCCCAAATAAGGAACGCAAATGGCGGCGCCCATGGGCGCCGCCATTTGCATACGCGCTTTTTTTTTTCCCCCTAAGTCTGCCGTGATAGGCTATGTAAGGATTTACGTAGCCTATCATGGTGTTTTTTTGAAAATCTAGCCGTGATAGATTTACGTAGCCTATCACGTTTGTTGTTGTTGTTGTTGTTGTTTTACTGGGAAATGGTGGCGGTGGCAGCCGGTCGGAAGACCGGCTGCCGAACCGCCACCGAACCGCTGCCTGGAGCCGCCAGCGCCAGGGACATTCGCGCAAGGTAAGTCCCATCCCGGGGGGGGGGGGGCGGGGGGCGGACTGTTTCTCCACCAATTTCGGGGGGCCGAATGCGTTGGCATTCAGCCTCCCGGAGATTCGTGGAGAAATTCTCCGACATCCCTAGTCTCTCTGTTGCCATTCATCTGGGGTTCCCAACAACAGAACAGAGAAGTAAGCTATCTTGCTCAGCATTGGTATTGTACACTATTCTGTATTTTATTTTTATTTATTTATTTATTTATTTATTTATTTCTATACCGCCCAATAGCCGAAGCTCTCTGGGCGGTTCACAAAAACTAAAACCAAACAACACACAATAAAACAATTTAAAATATATAGAACATTAAAACCACAATATAACAATACAACCACAATAAAACCTAGCAGCAGTACAGGAGTTTAAAATACAGATTTAAAACAGCAAAGATAAAAATTTAGAAAGCTAAAATGCCTGGGAAAATAAAAAGGTCTTCACCTGGCGCCGAAAGGAGTACAATGTAGGCACCAGGCGAACCTCACTAGGGAGCTCATTCCAGAGCCGGGGTGCCACAACAGAAAAAGCCCTACTCCTAGTAGCCACCCGCCTCACTTCCTTTGGCAGGGGCTCACGGAGAAGGGCTGCTGATGATGATCTTAAGGTCCGGGCAGGCACATATGGGAGGAGGCGATCCTTCAGGTAACCTGTATCATTTTGCCTGCTCTTTAATAAAGTCTTTAAACTTCTGTCCACCTGTGTGCTTATAGCTTCTGAATCCTAAAAGGAACCTTTGCCTCTTGGTGAGAAAATAGCTGAATCAGAAATGAATGCCAAACCATGGGTGAGAAAGAAATGTTGAAGAAAGGGGTGGATATCACTAATGTTCACCTCCTTGTCCACCCTGCCCCCCTTGTAAAAGACTGGAATGCCTCTTTTAAGGCTTAGTTACTGGAAGTTAGAGCTTTAAGATAAAACTACTTTGGGCCTACCCTGCTTTGCCTTCAGCCCCCATCCCCCACTGGAATATTCCCCCCAAGAAACTTCTCTGAAATTGAATTCAGCTCTTGGGCTGAAAGAGATTCACCCCTGATATAAATAGATTGATTTGGGCATGGAACAAATGAAGGGTTAAAGTAAAATCCGTCCAATCACATGTCCACTGCAAACGGAATATTTACATTTCCTTCAGAAACAAAAGGGTTATATACTAAGCCAGCAGGCTGGATGATATCAAGGGGGTGAGGCCTTCCTCTGAAGCCCCACCCCCTCCTGTGATGTCACCAAGCCTTGCCCTTCCACTTCTCTTCCTGCCCTTCCTTTCCCATCTCTATACAGAGAGAGGCATGGAGACAGGGACTTAGCCAAGGCTTGCAGGAGCTGGTCCCTGAGTCCCCAGAATCCCTGTGTTATCTCTGATAGGGATTCCCCTTTGCACCAGTTGCCCTCCAATTCGGAGATTGGAGATAATGCAGGGAGTCCTCTCCCCTGCCTCCAGGCCAGGAGGTGGGGCTTGGGGAGAAGGACAGGTTTGGGGAGGGCAGGAGTGAGGCCTGCAGAGAGTGCCTAATTCTCCACAGCAGTATTTGGCACTGCCATGGGTTGGATAAGACCCACAGGCTGGAGGTTGCCTTCGCCAGAGTTATACTAACCAACATCACAGCATATGCAAAATGGTGGAATTGGAAGCCTACTCATGCATGCTGCACAGGACAGAATGCATAAATTAACTTCTAATCAAGTTCTGTTTGAATTAAAGTTCATTGGACCAAGATCTGGGCTTGTTACATATTTGGGAATTATGATCTTATTAGATATGGCCCATGAACCAACTAATGACGAGCTTTGGTGAATCATGGCATCTGGCCCCATCACTTCCTGGCATATAGAAGGGGAAGAAATGGAAGCAGTGACAGATTGTATTTTCTTGGGTTCGGTGACTGTAACCATGAAATTAAAAGATGCTTGCTCCTTGGGAGGAAAGCTATGGCAAACCTAGACAGCATAGTAAGAAGCAGAGACATCACCTTGCCGACAAAGGTTCATATAATCAAAGCTATAGTTTTCCCAATAGCAACATATGGCTGTGAGAGCTGGACTATAAGGAAGTCTGAGTGCTGAAGAATTGATGCTTTCGAACTGTGGTGCTGGAGAAGACTCTTACGAGTCCCCTGGACTGCAAGGAGGTCAAATCATTCAATCCTAAAGGAAATCAACCCTGACTGCTTATTGGAAGGACAGATACTGAAGCTGAAGCTCAAATATTTTGGCCACCTAATGCGAAGAGAAAAGTCACTGGAAAAGACCCTGATGAGATGTTGGGAAAGATTGAAGGCAAAAGGAGAAGGGGACAGCAGAGGATGAGATGGCTAGATAGCATCACCGATGCAATGAATATGAACTTGAGCACACTCTGGGAGACAGCAGAGGACAGGAAGGCCTGGTGTGCTATGGTCCATGGGGTCACGAAGAGTCGGACACAACTGAATGACTGAACAACAACTATCTACAGCACGATCACTTCCTTGACACCAGATACAAATGGAATAAATTTTGTCCCAACGTAGCTCTAAGTAGAACTGTACCCATGTCAGTTGTAGCTTTGCCAACTCTTGCTACCCATTGAAAATTGTATTGATAGGTGCATGTTTTATTGCAAAAGCTTTATGACATTTCAGCAGCTAGCGATTGCATAGCTCTTTCTGGTTTATCTTTAATTTTATTCTGTGACAAGTATGTCCCTACATATGGTGTTTATTTCCAAATGCTAGGATAGACCAGCTTGGAAGGCGAAGAATTATTTGACTCTATTACGTTTTTGTTTTTCAGTGTTGTTATGATCTGGTTAGGCAAAGTGATAATTTAATTTGAATGGAAACTTCGAAGCAAGTAATTGGGTTGTCAGTGCCATGGCCCCTGGATTCACTTCCAATTGCAGATTTCCAATTGATGTACTTTTCATTTAATTATGTCAGTGTATGTCACCGTTTAATCTTGGAATAAATCAGCAAAATTGAGGAATTTTGCTTCATGTTGCCTTTCTCAGGACCTTTCATTGTGCTGTTGTTATCCATGGTCTTGGCTGGTCTGCCTCGCATCTGCCCTATATTTCATTGCTGGTGATAAAAGTAATACACAGTATAAAACAAATAGCAATGAATAATTTTTGGCCTACTTCAAGATCATGCGCCTGTGCTTTGCTAAGCACTCTGCAAGCAGGATAAGACTAATTTGATTGAACCTAAGTACTCTTCTTATGCTTGCACTCACCATGTAAGCTGGAAGCTGGGTTGCACCAATGCAAGATATACACAATGCATAGGTCTCCTAGAATGAGAGCTAAAATGACACCCCACACACAAAAGTTTCCCCTACAAATCCCCTTCTGCACCCCCAGAGCAGTAGCAGCCTCTCAAGGGCTCACTCCTCCACATACCACAGGGGTGTTGAGCCTCTATCAGCCCAAGGGCTAAATTCCATTTCAGAGAACCTCTTGGGGGCTGTATCCCAGTGGTGGGTGTGGCCAAAATCAAAGAGGTGGGGCACAAAATACCAGCATATTTTAGTTTAAAGCTCTTACGGCCAATAACTAAGTCTCAGGGGAAAACAAAGCCTTAGTTTCATTTCCCCTTTTAGAATATGGAAAAAAACTGCATAACAGCTATAATGATTGATGGTTGGGGTATAGATGTGGGGCTAGGGGAAAGGAGCTTGGCCATCTGGGGAGCTGGATTGGGACTCTAGGAGGGCCAGATTTGGCCCTGGGGCCTGGGGTTCTGCACCCTTAACACAGCAGCATTGGGCACAGAAGTTCCAGCACGGCACAGTCTTCAGAAGGAGAAGGGGGCGGAGCACTGGAAAGGATTGCCAAGCACCAATGTGCCCCAATTACCCAGTGATCTTTGCAACAGCTTCCAATGGTTATGGAAGTGCTGACAATGATCACAAAGGGCTTCCAATGTTGCGCAAGATCCCTGAGCATTTCTTAGCACACTTCCTAGTGGTAATGGAATCAGCAGGATTATTTTATTTGGTTTGGTTTTAGTGCATTTCACAAAAGGAGATCACAAGATTCTTCAGCTACAGACTGGCATCAGTGAAAAGTAGTTTAAATTCAAAGCAGATTCAAACAACCAGGTCTTATCACTCCATTTAAAAGCACTGAGGGAGCCAAGCACATTTCCATAGGGAGGAAATTCCACAATGCTGGGGCAAATATCCTTACCTATTTAACTCACTATTTCATCCAAATCATAGTACCATAGACCCCTCTCCCCCCAGGGTAGGCAGGTCATAGGACAGAATTGTGACTAGACGACCCCTAGTCAATCAATTAGCATCAGAAACACCTAATCCTCAATGTGGTAGAGTGATTAGTGTGTAGAAATTTGAACTAAGTTCTCTATGATATTTGGAAACAATTGCCTCCTACGAGAGTCCAAGATTTCCAGGTGCCTTTTTAACATGTAAGAAATTCACAGTCTCTCCAGAATACTCCTACAGACCTTCATTCTCCAGCCTGAACAAGCTTTAGCATTTCATAGCATTACAGTTATGTGGTTTTGATCTAAAAAAATTAATTAGATAAACCATCTATTGCCTTTGTTTTGCAGAACAACAACACACACCCCTACAACTTTGCTGTTGTATTTATATATATAAACCTGTATAACTTGCTGATCGTTTGCCATGGGATATGCGAAAGGATTTTATTACTGTTAATATTGATGTCCCAGAAGTATCTGCAAGAAGCTAAATAGTGATGTAAGCATATTGTGAAATTACTATGTTATTAATATAGCATTTGGAACCATAGCCCACTGCACTGCAGTTTTATTACCAAAAGCTTTATTCAGCAATTTTCAGCATGAGAGTAAAGCAAGCTTATAATTCAGTAAGATAAATATTATGAAAGAAACAATTTTGGTTTAATCATCACATAGAAATGTGGATTAGTGAGTCTGCTTTTGACCTGAGAGTAAAGTTACTCCACAGATAAAAATATCCCAATTCCATTTTCCTTCTGTAAAAGACACATCTTAAAGCTAGGAACTGCCCAACTGAGAGCTTTTAAATGTTCAGAAAAAGCACACTGTACAACCCTCCTGGAATTCTACCACTTCAAAATATAGGTAGAGTGTTTGAATGCTGGGGTTCCAGCTTAATCTTAGTCTTCTCCCTAATGTGCTTTTTTCAAACACAATACACTTTTACATGTGAGAGCCATCAAATGTGATTCTCCATCTACATTCAAAAATGGTAGTCTCAATAGATCTGTGTATGACATGATCCCCACCCCACCCCATGGTTCAATTGTTAGGGGGTGTTCAAACATTCTACAATGTGGTAGCTTCTCTTTCTCATAGATGACTTTTCATGCAAACTCTGCATGATGAAGATAACATGGGAGACTGGCTGTAAAGTATCATGATTACGGTATGGTGTACTTGAGCCTGTGAATGATGATTCTGTAAAAAGTGGCCATTTGATTTCAGCTGAAGGAACTGGATCTCATGTTCATGTGCAGACACTGAATGGTGGGGACATATATTTTAAAATCTGAAGGTAATTGAGGACATTTGGACTGTTCTCCCCGACAATTTTATCATCACTGAGCCCTGCTCTAACTTAAGTTCTGCAAGATTTTTTTTATAGCCTAACATAAGATTAAATAAATGTGGATATAAAGGTTACTCGCATAAACTACAATGTTTCATTTTGCTATTGTGCTTTGCTTTCAATTTCCATTGTGCCTTTCAGATGCTACAGTAATTACAATAGCAAACAAGACGATATAATTGGCATAAATGTCTGCCTTGTTCACAATTTGCCAAACACTGCAGTTCATCAGCTAGCCAAATTAAATATAGGGCATTTGGCAAATCGCTACATAACAGCCGTTCTATTCAGTTTTATTGAGTGTCAGTATCACAGTATATTGCAAACATTCTTACTTATTTTTGCTCTAATTAAACTGCTAGAATTAGGCATTAACCAGATAATCAGTGACTACGTGTCCCAGCAAGCTCACTCGAGCTTATGGAGGAGAGACAAGCTCTGGCAGTTCTATGTAGCATGTGGAGCTGTCTTGCTTTTCCTCTTGCTGTGCCTGCACCAAGCTCACATCTCTCCAAACCTGGCATGAGTAGAGAAAGGACCAATTGTGGATAGGGATGGCAGCAGAATCCAGTTGGGGGCTCGAGCTCAGCCCCCTGGACTGGAGTCCACAGACCTCTGCACTTGCCCAACTCGGAGCACAGTGAGTTGGGCAAGCACGGTGGGCCCCACTGCTCTGCCAAGCCACCATTCTGTGCAAAATGGTGGCTTGGCCTTTTCCATAAAGGCCAATTTTACGAAAATGGCAGCTGAAAACAGGCCCATTTATGCAACATTGCAGGTGTAAATGGTCTATAATGCCTGTAATGTTGTGTAAATGGGCCTCTTTACGGCCAACATTTATGTAAAATTGGCCTTCACAGAAAAGGCTGAGCCTCCATTTTGCAGAGAATGGTGGCTCAGTGGAGGAGTGGGAAGCTGTATGCTGCCTGCTGGGTACCTGCAGACTATCCAGTGGCTCACCAGATGTGGTGAGTCAGGTTGAGCAGCTGGCGGGGGTCTGGCAAGTGGTGTGCAGTGCAGACGGGGGTGAGTTTGGCCATCCTTAACTGTGGAAAGAATGTCAGCTTTGTGCCCTTCTCTCAACCCCATGTTGGGCTCAGAGAACTACCTTACACAGGCAGGGAAACAGAATAGCTGGGAAAGAAGAAACAGCTCTAGGGATAGATGGATCTGATGATGAGTCTGTTTCTAGTCCATTTCACTTTTGCATGTATTCATTCATAACACCATTCCATCCTGTTTCCATATGAATCTGTGATTTAAGAAAAAGTAAACCTGTATGGAAATTCACAATTAAACATGTAATTAAATTACCAGTGTGCAAATATGTAATTAGCAGAGCCAGTGTGGTGCAGTGGTTAGAATGTTGGACTGGGACTCGGGATATTCGGGTTCTAGCCCTGCTCGGCCATGAATCTCACTGGGTGACTATGGGCCAGTCAATGACTCTCAGCCTAACCTACCTCACAGGGTTATTGTGAGAATAAAATAGAGAGGAGGAGGATCACGTAAGGCACCTTGGGTTCATTGCAAGAGGAAAAAAGATGGGATATCAATATAATTAATTACATGCACATTTCTAACATATTTTCTGTCAAAATGCACATTAAAAAAATATTCTGACACTTTATTTTAGCCAAGAACTGTGTCACAGAAAATTCACAGAAATGCGAAATCTGGAAGAAACTACATTCTGGTCCATACATTCATGGATCAGAGGTGCCGACTGGGTCAGTTTGTGTGGGCATTCACGATGCTCAGCTTCCTCAGCCTTCCCTAGTCAGTTCTGGCTTTCCTTCCTCACCACCCCCAACTTATGTTCAATCATGAACAAAGAGACAGAAGTGAATTGCCGTACATGTATGATGCCTCTTAATACTTGAATAGGGCCATAGCTCAGTTTGGAAGGGATGCTGCTCATGGAAGACTGCATACTCTGCATGCAGAAGATCACAAGTTCAATCCCCATCAACGCCAGTTGATAATCTCAACTAGCAGAGCTGGGAAAGACCTCCACTGGAATTCTGGACTGCTACTACCATTTGGGGTGGGCAGTACCTATGGTGACCACTGACGAATTGTCAAAAAAGAGGAATGTATCACCAAAAAAGAGGATGCCAATTTGCATAACGTTTACATAAGCTAATGTATATGAATAGATGCCAATTTAGGAATAATTGTTCTGATTTAAATAGAAATACAGTATATCTCACCATAGTGTGGAAGGCTATGACCTGTGTGCCTTGTTCAGTCTACTGTCCAGGTGCTCATTATGGATGGGTAAGCCCAGCTCTTCCTTCTGATGGTTCTTTGGACTGGACAGCCCTTCAAATAGAAGATATCTTCAAAATAGAGGACAGTCCTCTGGCAGCCCTTCAAACAGAGGACTGACTCCTGTAAAAGAGGACACATGGCTATCCTAGCAAGACCCAGTGGTCTTAAGGCAGCTCTATAAGCTCATATAAGAAAAGTTTCTCTGCACCCACAGTCCAGTCTTGAGGTGAGATGGCTGGCGCTGTTGTCAGCTGGAATATTTGCACAGAACATTTCTAGCATGCAACAGTGCAGCTAAGTTATTTAGACCTTTGGCTTAACGGTCTGGGGGGGGGGGGATTTAGATAGTCATGTGCGTTACTTCAGTTGCACAGCACACAACTACAATTTTGCCACTCCGCCCTTCTCCCAATTGCTATTTCATGCTTTACAACTGCTTGTATATTCCTGCTGTGTTAGAACAAAAACAAAGGAAGTTTGGCAACTCTGATTTTTCAGAAAAGAACATTTCTGAGCATGTGCTTAACTTATCATGACGCTGCTGTGACTACAGGAATAAAATTGTTTCTCCTGCCCTGATGCTATAAATATTGAAATGGGAGTAAGCACCCAATTTTGCTATATTAAAGTAAAACTAATAAACATGAATATCCATAACCTTGTACATGCCTGGCCAGCTGCCCCCGACTTTAAGATGTTTTTAAAAACAAGAAGAAAGGATGCTATGTGAGCAGCATTAGCCCCAGTGAGTTCTGGCATGCCCATGGCAGTCCAGCTGCTGATGGCGACCTGTTTGCCACTGCCCCATTGTCTGCCCCTCTCTAAGTGGTCCTTGGGGGGGGGGGCTGTGAGACATTGGACTTCCGCCCTAGGGTCCAGCCCTAGCTGCACAACTTCTAGCATGGATGGAGAGCTACCCAGCCTCCACCAAAGTTGGCCCACCTGCACTTGGTGAGGCAAGCCAGGCAGGGAGCATTCCCAGATGTTCAGTGTACATGACTACAGAAGCAACTCCAACATGAACCAGCCAGCTACACCATCACATCAAAAAAGAACTAGTGCCACTTATTCTAGAATGTGGGGTCACTCCATAAAGCTGATTGGTGGGCGGTTCAGGTCAGAGATAAGGAAGGACTTCTTCATACATCATCCAGTTAAACTATGGAATTCACTAGCACAAGATGTAATGATGGCCACCAACATGGATGGCCTTAAAAGGGAATTGGACAAATTCCTGGAGGATAAGACTATCGATGGCTACTAGACCTGATGGCTATATTCTACCTCCAGTATCAGAGGCAGTATGCCTATGTACACCACTGGCTGAGGAACATGGGCAGGAGGGTGCTATTGCACTAGGGTGGCCAAGTATCCTACTTTACAGAGGACAGCTCTCTATTGAGGAGAGCTGGCAGAGGAGAGTTCTGTATTTGATGATGTTCTCTCTTTGATGAGCTATCCAGTCCAAGTCTGGTTTAAAGTCAAAGAATCATAAGGAAGGAAAGCAAAAGCCCTGAATTTGCCCATCTGCTCCTAGCACCCAGTTGGCTGACTGAGCAGGCACACAGGTCACCTCGCCAGTCTCACTATGGTGAGATGTCTTGTATTTCTATTTAAATAATAGTAATTATTTCTAAACTGTCACCTCTACACACCAATTTGCATTAAAAAATATGGAAATTTGTGTCCTCTTTTGTCATCTGGTTTTGGTGATGCATTTCCACTTTTGGGGTGATGTGTAAGTAGGGATGGCGGAGAATTCTGCCACAGACCCCAGTGAGGCTGGATTCTAAAGAATCCTCCCCCTTGGAGTCTGTGGCGGAACATAACACTTACCTCCGCCTCCCTGCGGAATCCTCTTCAGCCGGATCCTCCGGCTCCAGAGCACCAGCGATATGGCCTCCATGCCGTATCACTGGCTGAGGGGGATTGACTGTGGATGCAAATGGCATCCTAGATGCCATTTGCATCCGCAGTCAATCCCCCTCAGCCAGCGATATGGCATGGTGGCCATATTGTTGGTGCTTTGGAGCTGGCTGGCAGCTCCGTGGAATCAGAGTGGAACTGGCCGATGAGGATTCCAGGGGGAGGAGCGGATCACCTCCCCACAAGGGCGGATTCCCGGCTGGACCAACAGGTAGGGAATCCGCCCATCCCTATGTGTAAGTGGCCACCCTATACTCCTACTTGCGGGTTTCCCACAGGTAGCTGGTTGGCCATTGTGTGAACAGAATGCTTGGCTACATAGGCCCTTGGCATGATTCAGCATGGTTCCTCTTACGTTCATGTTTGTGTGTGCCACCACTTAATTGTTTTATTATTCCAATGCAGAGAAATGAATTAAAATCACCTGGTCATTAAACTCTTCACTGCTGCCTCAGGATACCAATATTCATTAGAAACTAAGGAACTAGAAGAAACCCCACAGTCTGTAGAATATTAAAGCATATATACATTTTTAATAGCCCTTTGCTAATGTACTCTTAGCCTATATTTGTAAATACATATTGTTTTCTCTAATCAACAAAACAATGGGAGAATGCCCATGGACCAAATGAATGCATCCACCAAGAAGCTTTTAATAAGCTACATCTAAGTCTCATGGGTAACACTTGCTGGGTTTATAGCCTCGCAATCCAGCAGAGCAATGCTGCTAACAGCCTGTCTCCTTTTTACCCTGACAGGAAAAATGCAAACTCTTTGCCACTAGCTTTTCAGCATATATTAGGCTCCCACCATACAATTTCTTAGCTCCAAATCTCCTCCTAGGGCTGTAGTCATATGAGACACATACTTGAGAAAAACGTCAGCTGACATCAATGAAATTAGCTTAAAGTATTTGGTCTTGCAGATTTAACAGTTCTTTCTAGCCAATGTGCATGCACTAAAGATGATGGATGGGTTCACACTCATATTTGCCTGTCTGAAACCTGGGCTTGGGTCCAGTTGAATTGCCCTGCTTTGTTTTTAGATACAGTCCAGCTAATTGAGTTAAGGCCTGTATGAACAAGGTATACTATATCCTCAATGGCTTGGATCCATGCATGCTGCACATGAACAGAAAGGTACTTCTGCTCATGCAGGTGCACCCACCTATTTCTGCCCATTCTCTCTCCCCGCCCCGCTGCTTCCATTGCAACTCCCCATGCCATGCCCCATGCTGTTCTGGAGGGTTTTCCAAACCTCATAAATGGGGACACAGAAGGCTGTAGGGAGGAGGAGGGGTGGGAAAGTCCCATTGCGCAAGGTGAATTCTGCTCATGCTTCTTTGGATCCAAGCCAATGGGGATGATGTGGAACTGATTATAATTTTTAGCATCTATATAGCATTTTGGAGTATTCAAAGCACTTAAGATACATACATTCTCTCATCTGACCTTACTACAGCTGTGTAAAGTAGGTCTCAGGATCATTATCCTCATATCCCACCATTATCCTGGAACTTGCCACCTGATGGCCGCATGTGGCCTTCGGCCTATTTTCATGTGGCCCACAAAGATGGGATAGCACAGAGATAGAGTGGGCTGGCACAGAGAGAGCAAGGATTGCGTGGCAGTTGAGGATTTGCAGTGTTGCAAATCCTGCCCACAGTTGGCTCTGGTTCCACCCACCACCAGCAGACTTTAGTGACCTGTTCACTCTGAATTCACTCCAATATGCTTTAAGAGGAGGAGAAGGAGGACAAGGAGAAGAAAGGCAACAGAAAACTTAAAAGGAGATAAAGAAGAAAAAGAAAGGTGAAGTTAAAAAGAAATACCCTCTGCTAAGAGCAGGGATAAAAGTAGTACAAATTGCTGCACCCTAAAAGCACAATAACAGTGTGGAACCAAGTCCAGATAGTCACCCCAGCAGGGTAACCAAGTCCAATAGACTCTTCAGTTTCCATCACTGGCCTTGATCCTCCAGCTGAGAGGCAAGCTCTAGCCAGATGATATATAGTCTGCAGATGGGCAGGGCAAGGCGAGCGTACAACTGAAAGCAGCCCAGATACAGCAGTTTCTCCACCAGCACACAACCCCCAACAGATTACCCACCAAGGGAATCTGGTCCTCTTCAGAAAAAAAAAATTGCTCCCCATTCCTTTCATATTGGAATGAGGTGTGTGGGCTGAGAGACTGGTGGCTTGCCTAAGGCCATCTAGTGAGTTCATCGCAGAGACAATGAGGACTTCAGATCTCTTACCCATTTCACTTATCAGAAATTTAACTTGGAGAAAGTGATCTTTTCTTACTGTGCAGGTTTATGGGGAGGCTCTTAACATCTGTGCATCCTATGTTGATACTGTACATGCAACTCCATCCACCTCTCAGTGGTCTGTTACAGGGACAAAAAAGCCAAATCTTTTGAATTCTAACTGCAACAACATGTTCCAGTGTAAGTTCAGGGATTCAGCAAGATATTCAATTCCATCTCCCCCTTCCCAGTTTTCTATTTGTCTCCCCTCCCTCCTCCTCCAATAGCCAGCCAGCATTCTGTGGCCACTGTGGCCACTGACCATGCTCATTGGGCTTTGGGGGGTCTCCCTTCCCACTTATGTCCCCCCCCACAAAGATGTTCTTGTTTTTCTGCAAACTGTGAGCTTCCCCCAAGCCTGCTTGTAACTCTCTCTCAGGCAGGGATCATGCCATTTTGGCTACGGCAGGATCCACACTTCAAGCAAGAGTGCATATTACTATATAGCGTACAAAGGCTTGAGCACAAGTACGAATTAGGATGCACCCCAAACTCATATTTTCTGACTCAGAAATATGATTTTGGGATGTTTGTAATGCTTGCCTCTCTAATACAATCATTATGGACCTGAAAATTCTTCTTGGACTTGGATTCCTCCCTCTCAAGTCCCTCACACTCGCATGCCTCCTTCCCGAACTCCTCACCCTCCCACTGACCTTCATTGCTGCTCCAGTGGCAAGAGAATGGAGGAAGGGATGGAGATCTCCCTTTCCTCCTTCTCCTCTTTGATGCCTGTCATGCTGCCACAGTAGCATTACCTGGAATGAGGAGACCTGGGAAATGTAGTTTTCTACACTCTGCTGCTGCCACTGCCAGAGCAGCAACAAAGGTAAGTGTTGGGAGGGCGGGGAGGGGGAAGAAGGCAGGTGAGCAGGTGGGGAACAAGGAGGGGAGGGATCAGTGATGCAGCTTCGGTTTAACCTTAGGGCCAAAGTCCAGGGGCCCCCAAATGACCATCCAGAAAACAGCAGAGTGACGGTGACAGTGTCAAACAGGCCCTGCGATAACACCTGGACTGACACAGGCATGCTGGGGCCCACTAGGGCTAATGCTGCTTGCTGCAGCATCCTTTCTCCTTCTTTTAAAACATTTTAGACTTGGGGAACAGCAGACTGGTCATGTACGTGGTTACAGATGCTTATTTTATTATAAAGATATACTATCCTTTTCTTCAACAGAATGGTGCTTATTCCCAAGTAAATGTATTTAGAATCAGGGCAGCAGACGCAAACTCCCATTTTATTCCTGTACTCATGATAAGGCTATGATTTCAGTGCGTTTAAAATGCAAAAAAAGTGGTGAAAAGAAAATCCGATGCTGTAAGGATCAATATTGTTTAGGAACCTGGAATGTCAGATCAATGAATCAAGGTAAGCTGGAGGTGATCAAACATGAGATGGCAAGATTGAACATCGACATCTTGGGAATCAGCGAACTAAAATGGACAGGCATGGGCGAATTTAATTCAGGTGACCATCATATCTACTATTGTGGCCAAGAATCCCTTAGAAGAAATGGAGTAGCACTCATAGTCAACAAAAGGGTGGGAAAAGCAGTACTGGGGTACAATCTTAAAAACGATAGAATGATCTCAGTACGAATCCAAGGCAAACCATTCAACATCACAGTAATTCAAGTCTATGCCCCAACCACTGATGCCGAAGAAGCTGAGGTTGATCGGTTCTATGAATACCTACAACACCTTCTAGAACTAACACCAAAAAAAGATGTCCTCTTCATCATAGGGGACTGGAATGCTAAAGGAGGAAGTCAAGAAATCACCGGGATAACAGGCAGGCATGGCCTTGGTGTACAAAATGAAGCAGGACAAAAGCTAATAGAGTTTTGCCAAGAGAACACGCTGATCATAGCAAACACTCTTTTCCAACAGCACAAGAGACGACTCTACACATGGACATCACCAGATGGTCAATATCGAAATCAGATTGATTATGTCCTTTGCAGCCAAAGATGGAGAAGCTCCATACAGTCAGTAAAAACAAGACCTGGAGCTGACTGTGGCTCAGATCATGAGCTGCTTCTTGCAAAATTTCGGCTGAAATTGAAGAACGTAGGGAAAACCACTAAACTGTTCAGGTATGACCTTAATCATATCCTTGATGAATATACAGTGGAGGTGAGGAATAGATTTCAGGGATTAGACCTGATAGACAGAGTGCCTGAGGAACTATGGACGGAGGTCCGTAACATTGTTCAGGAGGCAGCAACGAAATCCATCCCCAAGAAAAAGAAATGCAAGAAAGCCAAGTGGCTGTCTGATGAGGCTTTACAAGTAGCTCACGAAAGAAGGGAAGCGAAAAGCAAGGGAGAAAGGGGAAGATATACCCAACTGAATGCAGAGTTCCAGAGAATAGCAAGGAGAGCCAAGAAGGCCTTCTTAAATGAACAATGCAAGGAAATCGAGGAAAACAACAGAATGGGAAAGACTAGAGATCTCTTCAAGAAAATTGGAGATCTCAAGGGAACATTTTGTGCAAAGACGGGCATGATAAAGGACAAAGAAGGCAGGGACCTAACAGAAGCAGATGAGATTAAGAAGAGGTGGAAAGAATACACAGAAGAACTATACAGGAAAGATCTTAATGTCCTTGATAGCCATGATAGTAATGTCCTTGATAGCCATGATAGTGCGGTCACTGAACTTGAGCCGGACATCCTCAAGAGTGAAGTCAAGTGGGCCTTAGGAAGCATTCCTAACAACAAAGCTAGCGGAGATGACAGTATTCCAGCTGAGCTATTTAAAATCCTAAAAGATGATGCTGTTAAAGTGCTGCATTCAATATGCCAACAAATCTGGAACACTCAACACTGGCCGCAAGACTGGAAAAGGTCAGTTTACATTCCAATTCCAAAGAAGGGCAACGCCAAGGAGTGTTCAAACTACCACACAATTGCGCTCATTTCACATGCCAGCAAGGTGATGCTCAAAATCCTACAAGCTAGGCTTCAGCAGTATGCGAACCGAGAACTACCGGAAGTACAAGCTGGGTTTCGAAGAGGCAGAGGAACTAGAGATCAAATCGCCAACATTCGCTGCATCATGGAGAAACTCATGGAAGCAAGAGAATTCCAGAAAAACGTCTATTTCTGCTTCATTGACTACGCTAAAGCCTTTGATTGTGTGGATCACAACAAACTGTGGCAAATTCTTAAAGTGATGGGAGTACCAGACCACCTTACCTGTCTCCTGAGAAACCTGTACGAGGGTCAAGAAGCAACAGTAAGAACCGGACATGGAACAACCGAGTGGTTCAAAATTGGGAAAGGAGTACGACAAGGCTGCATATTGTCACCCTGCTTATTTAACTTATATGCAGAGTACATCATGAGAAATGCTGGGTTGGATGAATCACAGGTTGGAATTAAGATTGCTGGGAGAATTATCAACAACCTCCGATATGCAGATGATACCCCCCTAATGGCAGAAAGTGAAGAGGATCTAAAGAGCCTCTTGTTGAGGGTGAAAGAGGAGAGTGCAAAAGCTGGTTTGAAACTCAACATTAAAAAAACTAAGATCATGGCATCTGGCCCTATCACTTCCTGGCATATAGAAGGGGAAGAAATGGAAGCAGTGACAGATTTTACTTTCTTGGGCTCCAAGATCACCGCAGACGGTGACTGTAGCCATGAAATTAAAAGACGCTTGCTCCTTGGGAGGAAAGCTATGGCAAACCTAGACAGCATAGTAAGGAGCAGAGACATCACCTTGCCAACAAAGGTCCGTCTAATCAAAGCTATGGTTTTCCCAGTAGTAATGTATAGCTGTGAAAGCTGGACTATAAGGAAGGCTGAGTGCCGAAGAATTGATGCTTTCGAACTGTGGTGCTGGAGAAGACTCTTACAAGTACCCTGGACTGCAAGGAGGTCAAATCACTCAATCCTAAAGGAAATCAACCCTGAGTTCTCATTGGAAGGACAGATACTGAAGCTGAAGCTCAAATATTTTGGCCACCTAATGCGAAGAGAAAACTCTCTGGAAAAGACCCTGATGCTGGGAAAGACTGAAGGCAAAAGGAGAAGGGGACGGCAGAGGACGAGATGGCTAGATAGCATCACCGATGCAATGAATATGAACTTGAGCACGCTCCGGGAGAGTGTGTAGGACAGGAAGGCCTGGTGTGCTATGGTCCATGGGGTCACGAACAGTTGGACATGACTGAACGACTGAACAACAAAATGCAAAACTGCGTTTCTTTTTCTTTTTATCGGGGTCGGCAAACAGGTTTTCCTTTCATTGGGGAGAGGGTTGCTCTAACATATCAAGAATGTAGAAACAGTTGTGAAGTATACAGCGGCAGGGTGGAGAGAGGAGAAATGTTATCCATGTGCTTCACAAATGAAGTAATGCACATAGCAGGGGAGGCTGGTGGCTCCAATTTCGGTGGGGCAGACATCCCGTCCTGGGTTTAGTGAGAACCAGCCGAAAGTTTAAAGGAGCTATCCAAGGTTCTAGACCTATATAGGAATAGGGTTTAGCACCTTGGATAGCTCCTTTAGACTTCTGGCCAGTTCTAACTAAAACCCAGAATGGAATCACTGCCCCACTGAAATTAGAGGCACCAGCCTCCCCTGACACATAGCATTCCAAGGGGCTCCCCCCATAAGATCATTAAGTCCAGGGTCTAAAATTACCTAGCTGTACCCTGGGAGGTATGGACTGGGAATGTTGCAAACCATGCCCACAGTTGGCTCTGGCTCTGCCCGTGGTTGGGCCATGCTACACTGAAGGGTGGGGGGAGAGCTTTAGGCTTACGAGGGGATTAGGGAAATAACTAGATCCTATCACAATCCTAAAGACATAAGAAGGACATGACAATGTCCAAACTGGGCATAAATTAGGTTCACAATAACCCGAGCTATTTTCCAAGCTTGAGGACATTCTTAATTTCTTTCAGAGCCTGACTGGGTGAGCTCTCCTCATCACTAGAGAGAATCCTAGAGGGTGTCAGTGATAATTATCTCCCTTAATAATGCCATTAATAGTGATCGTATAGTACACAGTAAGGGTATACTGCTCCAAGCTAGAGCCTCATTAAAGATAAACCACTAATATGGTGACATTAACACCTCCAGTTTCAAGATAGGTGCTACAACACTTTTCTGCTAGGAAATACTATGCCTACACTCCTTGATTTGTGAAGCCTTTTTCAAAAGAATCTGAAATTTGAGGGATACAGCCAGGGCCAGGAATATTGGAACAAGGATAACTGTTTTGGCAGTTGGCCTCTGTACACCACCACATTGAAGTTGAAAGGAAACACACCCAGATGGGAGCGAAGTCAGGACTTTCAGCTGTAATTCAAGGGTGTGACAAAAGTGGGGCACTAACCATTCAGGAAGTACAGCCAGTGGCATACACACACACCCATTGTTGAGGGCTCATAGGTAGTGGAACGAATGGCTGACAAGTAGCTGCATGGCCAGGTGTGGCCTGTTTCCTGGGTGCCCCATGACCAATCAAGCAGATAAAAGGCCTGGAAGTGGTTCTTAGTGTTAAATTTGTATTTGGTAGCTGTTCACTGGAACCCCCAACATAAGGTCCAAACAGGTGTCCATGTGAGTGAAGGAGGCCATCGTTAGGCTGAGGAAACAAAATAAACCCATCGGAAAGTTAGCAAAAACAGTCAGAGTGGCCAATACAACAGTTTGGAACATCCTGAAAAAGAAGGAATTAACTGGCAAGCTCAGAAACAGCAAAAGGCCTGGAAGACCACAGAAGACAACTGTTAGAAAAAGGAGACTCCATAACCATTGGCGTCTCAAGTTACGTAAGAGCCCGAGTGGCGGGAAAATATAGGCGGAGCAAAAAGGGAATCATACTGACGCACTCATGACTAACGGCTTGGTAAGCTGATAGTGACTGTTTATTGGATATTAACTTAGTGAGCCGATGTACTAACTGTTTCATTGGTTACTGGTGAGAACAATAGAAGCGATATGATATAAAAGGCTTTTGCACACGTGTCTCGGGGTCCAGACTGCTCTGCACCCGTTTTGCAAAACGTTCAATAAAATAGTGTTGGATCCACTGCTGCCTGCCTGGCATTCTTTTCTTCTAAACCGAAAGCAAGGACTTTTTATCTAACAATTTGGTGCCGTGACTCGGATCCTGCTTCGGGGCGCGTCCCCTTCGCGCTGAGCCGAGGGGCCGCGGAGGAGAAGTGGCCACAGGCGGTTGTTTTATACTGCCTTCTCCTCACGACGGTGGCGGCAGAAGTGCCTGGGGACCAACGCCAGAGGAAGAGGGAGACGTGATCACTCCTTTTAGGCACCGGCAGTGGATCAATCAAGCAGCTGGACGCAGCTGCGGGCGGGACAGAAGAGGCTTTTGGGGTAAGTGAAACAGCTTACATCAGGGGATAAACGCGGGACGGTGGTGTGTTTGTGATTGTGTGAGACGCCTATGGGCGAAGCGAGTGAGGAGCCCCGATCTGCATTTCCTTACCCCGGAGACGGGCTAGGTCAGAGGAGGGCGAAGCGCAAGAATTGCTGACTGAAATTCCCACCGTCATGGGCGGGTCCCAATCTAAGTCTGCGAAGAAGTCCCATACGCCCTTGGAGTGTTGTTTGCGCAATTGGTCACATTTTAAGCAGGATTATGGAACTAAGATGACAAAGGATCGTCTTGTCTTTTTTTGCACCCGGGAATGGCCAATATTAGAACCCAAATGGCCACCCGAGGGGTCTTTTGACCCAACCTTGGTATCTGATGTGCGAACAATAGTAGCACAGAGGGGAAGTTGGGACCAGTTCCCTTATATTGATTCGTGGGCAACTTGTGTGCCCCTTGGCGGCAGGCCTGCTCCGTGGGTTGTTAAATGCATGTCCCTTGCCCTTCCCATGGTGGTCAAAAGGAAACCACCAAAAGAAGGACCACCCAGGGTCGTGGCCACGGCACCAGAGGACCTACTGCTTCCTCCTCCCTACGGGACAGCCGTCGCAGGGCGCTCGTTGCAACCACCACCCTCTCCTGAGGGGCCCGCCCAGCGGTTAGATGCCCCCGAGAAGGACCCCTCTCATGAAATAGTACCGGAGGACCCCACCCCTCTAGTTGAACGCCAGGACACTCTCCAAGATCGTCTATATTCCCTAGAGGAAAAATTGGAGGTCCTACAGAGAGAGGCAAAAGGGGGACCTAACTACAACCTGCGAAAGGACCCCCAACCACCAGTGAAGTTCACCTTCCCCATCAGAGAAGTCCCCGACCCTACCGCCCAACATCCTCAAGGGACGATGTTTGTTTATGTCCCATTCACAACATCTGATTTGTATAATTGGAAACAATTTAACCCCTCCTTTGAAGAGGATCCCGGGCCACTCCTGTCTCTGATGGAGAATGTGAGGCTTACTCACAACCCCACATGGGACGATACACAAATGCTATTGAACACCTGTTTTCTCAGCCAAAAGCCAACCATCCTTGCAGGGGCACGAGCCAAGTATAGGGAGGAAAATCCCCAAGCAACTGAGGAGGAGACGGTGGAGGTTCTGCCCACAGGGCGACCCAATTGGGGGGTGGCCACAGCGGCACATAGACGCTTACATGCTGACTATTTTCGACTCATTTTAGCAGGCATGAAGCAAGCCGCGAGAAGGGCCCCCAATTTGCAAAAAGTCCTGACTCTAAAGCAAGACAAAAACGAACCTCCTGCTGTGTTCCTCCAAAGGCTGAGGGAAGCCTTCGCTAAATATACTGACATTGACTTGAATGATCCAAATAATTTAAGGATCCTCACAACTCAGTTCGTGGGAAATAGCTGCCAGGACATCAGAAAGAAGTTGCAAAAAGTTGAAGGAGGGTTGGCAGCTGACTTAGGAGTTTTAGTTGAAGTAGCTCAAAAGGTTTATGAGAGGCGAGAAGAAGAAGAAGGAAAAGAAAAAGACAAGAGGCAGGCCAAGCTCCTTGCTGCGGTTCTTAAACCTGACAAGGAGGGAGCTAGGAAGGGGAGGAAAGGGGGAAGGAAAGGATCTCCCCTGGGGAAAGATCAATGTGCCTTTTGTAAGAAAATGGGGCACTGGAAGCGTGACTGTGAGGCTTTGAAGCAGAAAGAGAGAGGGGAAAATACGGGAGAAGCGCAGAGAGTTCTGTATGAACAGGAAAGAGATTAGGACAGACCGGGGCCCGGCCCCCTCTTAGCCGTCTCTGAGGCAAGACGGGACCCCATGGTCAAAATAAAGGTTGGGGGCCGCTCCTACAAAGCCCTTGTGGACACAGGGGCCGCCCTGTCCGTCCTCCCCCTCAGTGAGCCCCCAACGGGAGGTGGGGGGTTCACCACCATAATGGGGGTCGAGGGAAGGGCAACCCAAGTGCCCCTCTCTCGTCCCCTGTTCACCAAGGTTGGGAAAACACACCTAGAACATGCATTTGTCTGTACCCCCTCCTGTCCGGTGGCATTGCTAGGGAGGGACTTATTGACTAAACTCCAAATTGAGATTGCTTTTACTCCTGACGGAAGGATGGAGATACGGCTCCCTAAACAGCAGAGTAGTAACTACCAAATGGCCCTTTTGAAGGTTGCAGAAGAATCCATCCCAGAGGCCACTGAGGACTGGAGCTTAATAGAAAACAGAGTCAACCCTCTAGCTTGGGCCGGGATTGGAGGGGCCTCTCGTGCCAAGTCGGCAGCACCATACAAAATTCCCCTCAAGGAGGGAGCAAGGCCTGTTCATGTGAAACAGTATCCCCTTTCCCGCCAAGGAAAGGAGGGCCTACAACCAGTAATAACAAAGCTCCGAGAAGAAGGCCGGCTCATTGAGATAATGTCTCCCTATAACACGCCCATCATCGCTGTGCCAAAAAGGGGAGGGGGGGGCAGGGCTACCGCTTAGTGCAAGACCTCCGGCTCATTAATCAGCAGATCGAGGCCCCCCATCCTGTGGTCCCCAACCCACACACCCTCCTTGTAGGAATTCCGGAAGAGCACGCCTGGTTCACTGTCATAGACCTAAAAGACGCCTTTTTCAGCATCCCCCTCCACCCTGATTCAAGGCCTTTGTTCGCCTTTGAATGGGAAAGCCCAGGGGGGGGGTCAAAAGTTCAATTAGCATGGACAGTCATCCCTCAGGGGCTGAATCTCTCACCGGTGGTCTTTGGCCAGCAGCTCCAAAAGGATCTCGAACCCTGGGTCCAGCAGCACTCAGAGGTGCATCTCCTCCAGTACTGTGACGACCTCCTGATTTCAGCCAAGGCCAAGAATGCGTGCCTGAGTGGGACGGTTTCCCTCCTCAACTATCTAGCAGGGGGGGGGGTATAAAGTGTCAAAAGAAAAAGTACAGTTGGCCCAACCAACTGTAAAATTCCTAGGCTACCACATAACTAAGGGGACTCGGAGCCTAGGGCAAGAAAGAGTTGAAGTCATCCGTGACACTCCTGTCCCTAAGTCCCCCCGCGAATTGAGGGCCTACCTGGGGCTGACCGGATTCTGCCGACTATGGATAGCAAACTATGGGGAGACAGCGCGGCCGCTGTATGAGGCGCTGCAGAAAGATAGACTGGATAAATGGAAATGGACTAAGGAAATGAATAAGTCTTTTCTCAGCCTTAAAGCTGCTCTTGTGTCACCACCTGCTCTAGCCATACCAAATCCCAGCCGGCCATTTAGACTTTATGTGCATGAAAATAAAGGCATAGCTTCGGGAGTGCTTTGCCAGCGAAAAGGGCCCTCTTGGAGACCAGTGGGATATTACTCCAAGGTCCTAGATGTCGTAGCGCGAGGATGGCCAAGTTGCCTGAGGGCAGTAGCGGCAACGGCTCTGGTTTGCGCTGAAGCGGAGAAATTGACAATGGGAGGACCCATTGAAATTTGGGTGCCGCATGGAGTGCCACAAATTTTGGGATCAGAAGGAGGAAGCAAATTTCTCAACCCAGCCCGGCATTCCCGATATGAAATAGGTTTACTAACAAATGAAAACCTCACTTTTAAGGCTTGCTCCAGCTTTAATATCACCACACTGCTGCCAACATTACTGGGCACAAACGGATCAGGACTCCCAGATCATGACTGCCTTGAAGTATTCGACCTGGACACCAAAGGCCGACCGGACCTTGAGGATGAACCAATAGAGGGAGCCAGAGATCTGTTTGTAGATGGATCTAGCTATATGCTGGATGGAAGGCGCTACACAGGCGCGGCTGTCGTTACTCTAGAGGAGAGTGTGCGTGAGGAAAGGCTGCCTCCTCATTTCTCCGCCCAATCCGCTGAACTGGTAGCCCTGACAAGAGCCCTGCAAGCCAGCAAGGGAAAGCGAGTAAATATTTATACCGATAGCAAAAATGCCTTCGCCGTTGTGCATGCTCATGGGCAACTGTGGAAAGAGAGGGGATTCCTTACAGCAAACGGATCTCCAGTGGCTAATGGCGGCCTAATAGTGGATCTTCTGGATGCCCTCCAGCTACCCTCACAAGTAGCTGTTGTCCACGTCCGAGCCCATGGGAAAGAAAAAGAGGAAAAATGGAGACAGGGAAATCAGAAGGCAGATGAGGCCGCAAAAAGAGCAGCCAGAGAGGGAATCCAAGGAACATTCCTCATTCTACCCAAAAGAAAAGAGCGCCCCACATACTCCCCTGCTGAGTTACGAATGGCACAAGAACACGGAATAAGTCCCTGTGATGACGGATGGATCCAGATGACAGATGGAAGACTGCTTCTTCCACAGACCCTGCAGAGGGTTGTTCTAGAGCAAGTTCACCATTCTCTTGGACACCCTGGAGCATCAGCCATGATCGACTATTGCAAGAGGCTGTTTGTCTCCCCTGGCTTAACCGTATGCGCCCACCGACTAGCCGCAACCTGTGAAGTTTGCCAGAAAACCAACCCTCCCAGGGCACCCCCTCCTCCAAAAGGAGGGCGACCATGGGCCTACTATCCTTTCCAGAGGGTGCAGATTGATTTTGCTGAGATGCCACCATGTAGGGGTTACAGGTATTTGCTTGTAATAGTATGTCAAATGACAGGGTGGGTAGAGGCGTTTCCATGTAGGAACTGCCAAGCTAAAACTGTTGTTGCTAAATTGTTACAGGAGGTGGTGCCCCGGTTCTCCCTGCCCGAAGTTATAGAGTCCGATCAGGGCTCACATTTCACCTCAGTTATTACACGGGGGCTGGCACAAGCTCTGGGAATAGAGTGGCATTTACATTGCCCCTGGAGGCCCCAGGCAAGTGGGCAGGTTGAAAGAATCAATCGGAGCCTCAAGGAGACTTTAACCAAACTCCAACGAGGGGTGAAGCTCACTTGGGTTGAGGCTCTGCCAATAGCTTTAACGAAGCTTCGAAGGATGCCAAGAAAGGACATAAAATTGTCCCCCTTTGAACTGATGTTTGGGTTCCCGCCTCGGGTACACTGCGGAAGGAGGGAGGAAGTCAAGTGGGAGGTGGGTGATCAGATGCTAAGGGATCAGTTGACTTCTCTACAGTCTGTTCTTTCACAGCTACGAGCTTATTCCGTTCCGTTTCAGAGACTGCCGTTAGATGCACCTATCCATCTCTTCCAGACGGGAGACGAGGTGTTGCTGAAAAAGTGGAATAAAGAAGCTTTAAAGGAAGGGTGGGAGGGGCCTTATTTGGTGGGACCAACCAGCCACTCGTGTGTAAAGCTTGTGGGTTCTAGTAAATGGACACATTGCAGCCGGATAAAGCCATTTAAGCGACCCTCGCTTCCTTCTGTCACTTGGAAAGAACAGGAGGACACAGGCAACGGTCCTTTGCTCCCTGGCACCCCTCTGGAAGCTGCCAAGGACACAGGCGAAGAAGCCATCCAGGAGCCACAATCGCCTGTAATATACAAGTCACAACATCTGGGAAAAGCTCGGGTTCGAATTACAAAAAACTTGTAATATGAAGCAAGTATTGTGGGTGGTGTTGGTAATGTTGGTTAAAGAAATATTAACGTGGATGGTGATACCTCAAGGACTTGGGCTTGACAGCTTTAAGATAAAACCCCGAAATGTCACACCAACACCCCTCAGACCACTTCTGGTACAGATCCCTGAGAAAGAGAGGCGTCCCTGGAGAACCAGGTTAGGGATCCCAATAACAGAGGAAACTGATAATGTGTGGTTAGAGTGGATAAAGTATACAGCCAAGTCTTTAAATAAGTCTGACTGTTTTGTTTGTGCCACAGGGAGATCTGTGGCAAAGGTGCTGCCCTTTCCACTGGGATGGGACACTCCTTCCCTCCTCACCTGCGTGATCCGTTTGTTCCAACACCCTGATGCATGGGGAGAGGAGGAATGCCAAACCCTCAATAAATTATACCCCCCACTCAAATCAAAGGATCGTGTCAGACCTTCCACAGTCTTCCTGCAAAGAAGAAACCATACCGGATGCATACACCGAAACCTTGCAGACACAGAGGGGCGTATAGGGAACCTGACGAGTAAAGTAAGATGTGTTAATTCTACTCGCTTTAGGAATAATTCCCTTTCAATCCCACGAGCTGATCTCTGGTGGTATTGTGGTGGCCTAGAGTTGTATGAGGTATTGCCCTCCAATTGGTCCGGAGCTTGTGGGTTAGTTCAGTTGGCAGTCCCCTTTTCAATTGCATACCATCCAGCAGAGAAGACTGGCCAACCCCGGCAGAGACGATCAGTAACCCCTTTTGATGATCAAATATATATTGACTCCATAGGAGTACCAAGGGGAGTGCCAGATGAGTTCAAAGGAAGAAATCAAATTTCTGCAGGATTTGAATCTACCCTGTTTTGGTGGGTGACCATTAACAAAAATGTAGATTGGATCAATTACGTTTATTATAATCAGCAGAGGTTTATAAACTATACTCGAGATGCTGTAAAAGGATTGGCTGAGCAGCTAGATGCCACCAGCCAAATGGCTTGGGAAAATCGGCGTGTTCTTGATATGATGTTAGCAGAAAAAGGAGGGGTTTGTGTCATGCTAGGTGGACGGTGTTGCACCTTCATCCCTAACAACACTGCCCCAGATGGCACGGTAACAAGGGCTTTGCAGGGTCTCACTGCCTTGTCTGAAGAATTAGCCGAGAATTCAGGGATTAACAACCCCGTGACTGACTGGTTGGAGAGATGGTTTGGAAAATGGAAACACCTAGCAGCCTCAATCCTTATTTCGCTTGTAGTGATGATAGGAGTTTTAGTGTTATTTGGTTGTTGCATTATCCCCTGCGCTAGAGGCTTATCCCAGCGGTTAATTGAAACCGCTCTGTCAAAACAGATGCTCTTGCTTTATTGTGCTGATAAAGAAACTCCGTTTTAAATGCTTTAAGACGTGAATAAAGACTTAAAGGAGGGAATTGTTAGAAAAAGGAGACTCCATAACCATTGGCGTCTCAAGTTACGTAAGAGCCCGAGTGGCGGGAAAATATAGGCGGAGCAAAAAGGGAATCATACTGACGCACTCATGACTAACAGCTTGGTAAGCTGATAGTGACTGTTTATTGGATATTAACTTAGTGAGCCGATGTACTAACTGTTTCATTGGTTACTGGTGAGAACAATAGAAGCGATATGATATAAAAGGCTTTTGCACACGTGTCTCGGGGTCCAGACTGCTCTGCACCCGTTTTGCAAAACGTTCAATAAAATAGTGTTGGATCCACTGCTGCCTGCCTGGCATTCTTTTCTTCTAAACCGAAAGCAAGGACTTTTTATCTAACACAACTGAAGTGGATGACCGCAGAATTCTGCTCATGGTGAAGAGGAACCCTTTCACAACATCTAGCCAGGTCAAGAACGCTCTTGAGGAGGTAGGCATGTCATTGTCAACATCTACAGTCAAGAGACAGTTTTATGAATGTAAATACAGAGGCTTCACAACAAGGTGCAAACCACTGGTAACACTCAAGAACAGAAAGGCCAGATTAGCCTTTGCCAGCATACACCTAAAAAAGCATGCCCAGTTCTGGAATAAGATTCTTTGGACTGATGAAACCAAGATTAACTTGTACCAGAATGATGGGGAGAGAAAAGTATGGAGAAGGAAAGGAACAGCTCATGATCCAAAGCATACCACATCATCTGTCAAACATGGTGGAGGCTGTGTTATGGCATGGGCATGTATGGCTGCTAATGGAACTGGGTCACTGGTGTTTATGGAGGACCTGACTGCTGATAAAAGCAGCAGGATGAATTCTGAAGTGTATAGGGCTATACTTTCTGCTCAGATTCAGCCAAATGCTGCCAAACTGATAGGACGCCACTTCATATTGCAGATGGACAATGACCCAAAACATATAGCAAAAGCTACGCAAGAGTTTCTCAAGGCAAAGAAGTGGGATGTTCTTCAATGACCAAGTCAGGCACTTGATCTCAGCCGAGCATGCTTTTCCCTTCCTGAAGACAAGACTGAAGGCAGAAAGACCCACAAACAAGCAGGAGCTGAAGGCAGCTGCAGTAAAGGCCTGGCAAAGCACCTCGAGGGAGGAAACTCAGCATTTGGTCATGTCCATGGGTTCCAGACTTCAGGCAGTCATTGACTGGAAAGTCAGTTTTCATCCAGGTATTAAAGGCAACCCTTCAGTTTGAAATGATGTTGGTTTATTCCATTACTTATGAGCCACCAATGATGGGTGTGTGTGTACGCCACTGGCTGTCCTTCCTGAATGGTTAGTGCCCCACTTTTGTCAAACCCCTTGAATTACAGCTGAAAGTCCTGACTTTGCTCCCATCTGGGTGTGTTTCGTTTCAACTTCAATGTGGTGGTGTACAGAGGCCAACTGCCAAAACAGTTATCCTTGTTCCAATATTTCTGGCCCCGACTGTAAGTTAACTGAGTGCTCATCAATTTAATTTTAAGATATTAATGATTTTTAGAAACAACTGTTGCCTTTATAAGGCTGGACAAATACTCCTGCAAATGCAGGAGCATAACAGTGAGGTAGCCCACCAGGTTTATTTTGAAAATATATAAATTGCCCTTCATCCACTACAGATCCCAGGGCAGTGAGTGAACACAACATTTTTTTAAAAAAAAATACAGTTTATTAAAAAAAAATGCAGTTATAAAAATCCTTCTGTGCTCTGAGCCGGGTCTAATAGCTAAGTGGGGAGTTCCCAGGTAAGGCAAGTAATACCCCCCATCATATTGACCTTGGGAAGACAGCTATGAATGCACCAGAACCAATTTCCATCTCATCTGTCAGCCATACAATGCAATGATCAACATAAGCTAAAAGACTCCGGATATCTGGATGGAAGGAACATTGAAACAATGCATCCAGATCTCTGAAAATAGTCTGGTGAATAGTCCCTTATTATAGTGGTGGGGAACCCCTTTCATTCTGAGGGCCGAAGTCAATTTCAGGGAAGCTCTTGGGGGCCACATTCCAGTGGTGGGTGGGGCCACAGGCAAAAGGAGTGGGGCAAAAATATAAAATAAATAGCAACGTATTGTAGCTTAAGGGTGCAATCCTATGAAGACAGTCACCACACCAGCCTCTGAACTTGGAGGCTGGCAATTATCCCATGCAGGGCAGCCGGGCATGGAGGGGATCCTTTCCTCCATGCTCCAGCGGCCCTGCATTTTCAGCTAGATGCACGATTTCATGTGTCTAGCCAGGGATGTCGGAGTGGGAGGGGGGGTTGTGCGGCGCATTGGAAGCCTCATAAAGAGGCTTCTGTGGTCTCCTCCCCTCCCCGCCCCCAGGACCACCCCTTTTTCACCCTTTCCTCTCTCTGTTTGTGAGCATGGAGAAGCAGCTGGTGCAGAGAGAACAGCACAGCCTGGAAGGGGGAGGGGCAGGGAGCTCAGTTCCTGGGAACCGATAAATCCTATGGCACTCTAGACAGGGGCCATAGGCTTTCTCTCTAAAGCTCTCACTGCCAGTAACTAATCTTTAAGAGTCAACCTCTTCAAAGGGGAAAAACTGCACAAAAGCCAGGAAACCACCTAGTGATGGGTGGTCAGAGGAAAAGAGGTGGGGCCAGAGGAAGGGTGTGTGGTCTTCTGGGGAACCCTGGTGGACCAAATTAGGACCCTAGGCTATCTCTGTTCAGATAAGGGCATAGTTGGTATATCAGACTAAGCTGATCCATGTGCGATTCACTATTGCTGTGTGATACAATTATTGTGTATATATAAATATCCATACCCAAATACGAAATACCAAAGACAAAATAACAAATATCCACCATCCCTAAATACAAAATAACAAGTAAGCTATAAGTCATAACAGTTTGTATCTGGTAATAGTCAAAATGATAATGCAATACTTTTGAAGCAGTCTGTAGTTTATCATTTTAGCTCTTGTGGTCTGTGGTGGCTGTACTCTAACTTATTCTTTGTTAACTTACTTTCAGAGTAAGATTTTTCAGAATTATTATCTAATATTTGTCTCATGGATTTGTGATGATAACCATGAAGATGTTGCTGGGAAGAATATATATTCATTTCTTCAATTTCATTCCACCCCCAATAAAATGTCCAGCTTTCAACAGTTCAAGCTAAATGCAAAACATATACTGGCTATCAACATTTGTTTATAGGTACTAAATACTAATACATTCTCATCACAAAAGTCTTCATGATTTAGAAACCCTATTTTGTGAAATGATGCCTGTCCTTGGTGACTTAAAATGAGATCTTCAGTTCTTTTTGCCTTAATCCACAGACATAAAGAGAGACCTGTATGTTCTTTTATAAATACAAAAGATCATTCTTCTTCTGCAGAATAGCTTCTGTTCTACAACTCAAGTGATTCCATGAACATTGAAGAATCAATGAGAGACGACCTTTGAAGATCATGGATTGCTTGATATTCTCCTCTTCCTCAGTTACACACAGAATCTTGTTATCTTTTTTTAGCTGCTTTCTCTACAATCTGGTGGGAAATCATATTCCAACAGAAGGTGTGTGAGATCAAAGAAGGAAGGACGTAATTAAAAGCTGAACTCCTACAGCAGCGGCTGGTACACAAATAGCTTAGTTGGGACTGTGTTTCTTGTTGGGGATGGAGTTTTTTTGCCTTCATTCCGTCATGTGCATTAGAGAGATCAGGGTTGAAGATTGTGAATTATAGCACCATCCTGCATAGAACTTGAACATGAAACATAATTAGTAGGAAGTGATGGGAAAGTGTGAAAGAGCGACCCGAGGTACCATCTGTGTGCTTGTTGCTGGGCTTGCTCCCATTAAGGAACAAATTCAGCATTCAAAAATACAGTCCTTTAATTACCAATCAACACTTGGAGTGCAAATGTTTCTCCTGAAGGTACAATGTGAAGGTCAAATATATCTCCTGGACGTAATTTTTTTTTATGTATTATTACATGTATGTCCTGCCTTTCTTTGGAAGAGCTCCAGATGGCATAGATGAATCTCTTCCCTTCCATTTTATTTTCACAACAACCCTATGAGGAAGCTTAGGTTGAAAGACAGCTTCATGGCTGAATAGGGATTTGAACCTGGGTTTCCCCAGTCCTTGGCCAAGACTCTAATGAGAGAGTCTTGTTGAGGAAAAAAAAAAGAGAATTTATTTAACCAAAAGCTGAAGGAGAAATTAGATCTGCACCATCCTCTTATATACTCCTCATTTCCCTTAGTGGCAGTTCCAGAGGCAGTGCTGTTGGGTTTAGTTTCCTTTGTATGAGAAAGCATTGGAGATGTGTCGTAACTCTGCAATTTCAGTGTTTATTTACATATAGGCAAGCAGAACATAAGTGGAGGCAAAGGGCTGTCCTACAGTGGAGCAGATGCTCTATCCCATATATCAGATCATCAAAGAGTGGGGGGCTGCATCCCAAACTGTTTCACCTTCTTCTCACTCACAAGAAAGAAAAAAAGAAACGAAGGAAGGAAAACAAAAGAGCCATGCTGGATCAAACCAAAAACCTGTCTAGTCAGCATTCTGTTCCCACCGTGGTCAAGCAGAGGTGCCCATGGAAAACTCACAAGCAGAACATGAGCATAATAGCACCTTCCTGCTCATGTTTCCAAGCAACTGTTAGAGGCCTACTGCCTCTGATACTGGGGGTAATATATAGCCATCATGACTAAGGAGTTTAAAAAATAAGAACAGGAGGGAGGCTAAAAAGGGGTTAGAAGCCCCCTCCCCATTCACATGCTGTAACTTTAGACCACTTCCCCTCCCCTGAATTCTCTTAATGGGTCATATTAACATCCACTAAAACAAAAACAAAGTGACTAAGCCTCCATAAAAAATGTTAAAAATCCTTGTACATAGAATACTGCATATCACGTTCAGATTATCCAAGGCTAAAAAACCTGGACAATGCTAGCCTTCTAGAATGTAAGCATCTTTCATAGTACTGGTCTTGCAGAATGTAACAACTACTGGAGATGTGAAAGCCCAGGAAAAAAAAACTGGAAAAAATGGAGGAAAATTTTGGGGAACCCCACAATTGTTTGCCAAGTTTTCCAAAAATCCCTGGAAAAATGGGAAAAATGCAGGGGGAAACTTTCTCCCCTATTGTTTCTACTTCTGTTTGTGTGAACCCCCAGGCTTCTAAGTAGTACCCACAATTTCTCTGATCAAGAGAATAGTCATTTATTCTGCTGCTTTCAGTTTCCTTATCCCATTTCCATAGATTTGTTCAATCATAGCTTTGATCGACTTCCATAGAGTTGATATAGAACAGAAGTGCAGAGATACATAACAGTGCTATCTTTTCGGCTGCCTGCCCTTTCTCTCAAATCCAAATTCTTCAACACATACTCTGGCATAGGCTTTTTGCCCTCAAAACTCAAGAGAAGTTATCGCCACAGTGTATTCCTATTCCCTTGGAGTGTAAGTGCAGTATTTCTCACTGGGTTAGCCCTCTAACGTCCCTAAGCTTGATTGCATGGATGTGTTTGCAACTTCAGCTTCTTCCGTTCCAATTTTCAGCCTTTGTAACACCCTGCTGGAGGCCCTTTTTACTAGCCTCATATTCTTGTCCCCGTGCTGCTGAGAGTGCAGCTTTTATCTCCTACTGAACCTGCCTTCATGGCTCCTTTTCAGCACTGAAGTAGAAGCTCTGCCTTTAAAGAGGGGGGGATTCTCCAAGTGTTCCAAGAGAAACTGCTGATCTTTGCTGAGGTCACTGCCAATAGTAAGAACTGCTGTGACCTAGGTACCCCTCACCTTCATTTCTGTTATGTTTTTCAGGTCAGAAATATGACACATAGTGTTCTCAGCCAAGGACACGACTGGTCCATCAAAAGAAATACAGCATAGGCAAGACTCTTTAACGACCATTTAAAAAAAAAGATAACTGTGCTGGTCCTTGAGGGGAAAATCCCCCTTTTTTAGGAACGACCATAATTTCACAAAAATGTACAAGCTTTCAAATTCTCCAGAACTCTTCATCAGGCTACAAAAAGCAAGGGATGGGGAAAGAAACAGAAAAATCCCCAAATTTGGCCATATGTTACAGCCATGAGGTCTGCTGTTTAGATAGATCCAGTCTCAAAATGGAGATTTGAGGTCTGAATGACTTAGTCAGTGGTAGGTGTTGCAGGTTACACTTAGCAACGTATTTTGGGATAGAGAAGCAATGGCTGATCTCCATTTTTGAAAACACAAAGGCAAGCTGTAACTCTGATCTGCCTATTGCCTCGGGCAAAACACTAGGGATATTGGAGAAAACTAAAATGGATTCAAATGACTTTGGATGTCTATGAATTCAATCTATGGATTCCTCAGCAGCCCAGCATCTTCCAAGTCATGTGGATTCCACGACTTGAAGGCCATTTTTACTTACTGGAATTATATGCAAATATAGTTGTATAAAAATACAAATGGTACTGGGAAATAATCTAATATATACACCATCTTTTAAAGTTAAACCACACATTTTATACATCCTTGATCTCTCTTCAGCTTCCACTGTGTAGGTTTCCTTTTTGTGCATTCTGCTCATTGATCGTACACTGAGCTAAGAAAAATACACAAAACGTTAAATCCCAGCAAAAGTTACGTAAATTGCAGCAGACTTTTTTGTATACTTTTCCAAATAGAGGGGAAAAATCCAATTCCATCAACTAACAGACAACAGAATGAAAGAATCTTGATAATCTGTGAAACACACACGGAACAGATTAAACAAAATCCGTACATCCCCATGAAATATGCAGGTTCCTGAGTCGATATTGAACAGAAGTGCAGAGATACATAACAGTCCTCATATTAGCAAAGCCGTAGATAAATTTTAGGCAGTGCACTATGGAAAAAAAAGTCAGTTAAGGCCAAATTGTGAATATTATTACCTCATGGGTGGAGAGGACAGAAACCTCAGTGCAAAGTGCCTCTTCAAGTGGTAGAAAATATTTTTCATCTGAAGGCAGTTTCTGCCCTGAGCAGCTAAATATGGTATATTCCAAAGCACATTACAAAGAAAGAAAGGAAGGAAGGAAGGAAGGAAGAAAGAAAGAAAGAAAGAAAGAAAGAAAGAAAGAAAGAAAGAGCAAGCAAGCTATGTTGGTCGGGGAGGGGCGGGGGGAATCCAAGATCTACAGTTTGCACAATACCTTTATTAGGATCAACCAAAATTCCACAAAAATGTTCAAGTTTTCAAGTAGGGGCCATAGCTCAGTGTGAGGGAGCACCTGCTTGGCACGCAGAAGGTCCCAGTTTCGATCCCCTGCCACAGTATCATATGGTTATTTCCTGAGTCAGGTATCATGTGAAACTAGGTATCTATGAATTGTGTAAAATCTGTTCCGTCTGTGTTTCATAGATTGTCAGGCACGTTTTATTCTGTCATCCGCCCATTGATGGAACTGGATTTTGTTTAGTTTCCAAATTTGTGCAAATTCACATGTGAAAAAATGTGCAAATTTCCCCCAAATGTGCAAATTCTCCCAAAATGTACATTTTCATGTTTTAGCCTATGGGGGAAATGCACATTTCTTACTATTTTTTTTAAATGTGAATTTTTCTTTTGCAAAATTTGCATAAAATTTGGGAAAGTTACAAAAATGGTCCACAAGTCCACAGAATTTGCTTGATGGGGAAAAGCTGGTCTGTGTGAAATCCATGGGTTGGATTCATAAAAATCCAAACTCATTTGGTTCAGTTGCAGATTTCTCCGACAACCCTATGTAAAACTTTTCAACAGTGGTACTAGGGTCTGAGCTAGACTCAAAGTCTGTCTGCTTAATCTGTCAGAGGAAAGGTGGGAGAGTTGTACCAGTTATGCAGAAGCTGAATATCTAGTTCATATTTATTGATAGGTACTTACATCTAAGGCTGGAGTTATCTACAATATAAGCAAAGGGCGTGGAAAATGCAAGAGTGGGAGGGAACAGCTAAAATATTGGCTCCATCAAAATTTTGTTTAACAACTTATATTTTAGGGAAGGGACTGTGTTTGATCTTTTGGGGGATACATTTTTGATTTTACAGAAATTTTAAGGTTGCACCCTCTGCAGATGGAAGCCTTTTGGATCAACAGGAGGTTTCCATTAGCAGAACAGGGAGAGAGGCAATTTTCAGTGATTATTCCCTCCAAATCTGCTCTGGATGGTTGGTGAACCCTTTGGAACAATGTGGGCAGTGGCACAGGAGGCTGCGGGGGTGTTGTTGTTGTTGTTGTTGCTGCTGCTGCCAAAAATGGCCTTCCTCCCTGTGCTGTTGACAGAAGTCTCTTCTAAGATCATAAGAGCCCTGCTGGATCAGACCAAGGGTCCATCTAGTCCAGCAGTGTTGGATCTGTTTACGCAGTGGCCAGCCAGCTGTCCACAGGAAAGCCACAAGCAGGACATGAGTCCAACAACACTCTCTCATCCAAGTTCCCCAGCAATTGCCTCCGATACTGGAGGTAGTATATTGCCATCAGGACTAGTAGCCACTGATCTGGATCAAAGAGTCTTCTCTCAACATTTTGCAGCCTAAAAATATTATATGAAAATCATAATAAAGTGGTACATTAACAGGCATTAGCTTCTTTTCTATGCAAATATTGTTTTGCCTAGCTGTTTACCTGTAGTCTTGTATTTTATTCTCACAGCTCATACACAAATCCTTTCCTTCCCCTGTACGCTGATGTATTGTCCTAGCAGGAGGCCAAAGAAGAGCAGTCTCAGCAAAAGCTGGGATGAGAAAGATGGAATACATAATGAACATAATCCTATTAATAGAATACTTGGTAGCAGGCTGGTATACAACAAAAACAGCAAAACATTTTAAAGCACCTTAAAGACTACCACATTTATTATGGCATACACTTTCATCAATGAATATCCATGAAAGATTATGCCATAACAAATGTGTTAATCTTTACAGTGCTACAAGACTAGGTTTTTGCTGCAACGTACTAACATGGCTACTCATCTGGAACTGATGAATTTGTGTTTCTCTAGTTTTCACATAAGTTACTGGGCAAATCTCATGCAAATTTCTCCCCATCTATAACCTGGAGGCAATGTTAGTTAGGCTTCTGCCTTCAGATGAATTCTTTTCCACAAAAGTCTATGGAAACAATCTAGTGTATGTGCTTTAACAATTGCTGTTAAACTTCATAGGGGTTTAATGTGAGATGTATCTATCATTGCATTTGCTACGTTAACATTTTGGCATGTCACACTCACTGTCTTAGATGAATGGGACAGAAGCTGGTTTGAAATGAAGTGTGGTTAGTTTCCAGAAAACCGGACTGTGAGAAAAGCCCTTTTGATGCACAGCTGTGCAACACAGAAGCTTTTTAAAATCAAATTCTGGAGCAGTCAGTGGTGGAGCTGGGATCAGCTCTTAGTGGTGGAACATGGGATTGCGCTTTTCTTCTTTGCACCAGTTTTGGAATCTTCATTTCAGATTCTGTACACACTGCCATAGTGCAGTGGAAGAGAAAACTGATGTGGTAACTTGAGGAATACAATTTGGGGTCAGATTGATAATGAGCTTGGATAGAAATGCAAATTAATGCAAATTTTTCCCTAAGCTTGTGATCTGCATAGCCAAAATTGCCTACACATTTTGGCTCTATAACTTCAAACCTTCTTTAGACATCAGCTTTGTTATACATTGCTGAGACCCTGCATAAAAGCCTTTTTCCTTTTTTTTTTTTTTTGGTTTTGTTTTGCATCAGTAAGTCAACCCTCTTCTGCATCCTTTCCATAGTTTTAGCATATTGCAATTGCTTCTGCCTGCCCTGAAGTCTGCAACTTCCAGCAATTTAGATCTCAGCTTGCCATCTTGTATCCCTTGCACTGTGAGGTCTCTTATCACAGAGTCAGCAAGCTGTCCAAAATTACCCGTGCACCCTCAATATTCTGATCGCAGTAGCAAATTCCTCAAAAAGCTTACATCTCAGTTTTTCACATGTAAAACCAGTGCTCTGAAATCTCATTCTTCCAGGGTACAAAGTTATTGTTATCTTTCCTACAATAAATCAACTTTTTTCTGTAAAATGAAAAAAAAAAAATCAGTCTATAGCTTGAAGGCACTGCTAAATTGAGAAAGAGAGATAATATGAATATATCACTAGGCAGAAGTTCATGAAATTGGGGAGGAATGGTACAAGATGACATTAAGCAAATTCAGTACCTTTTTTTTAAGTTATGCTAGTATAACCATATTTGAATTAAAGTGCAGAATCTTCCTGTAAACCATTTTGCCACTCCATGTACATCCAGCAAAAGTGAGGAGGGCACTTCTGTAATAATTGCTGGGGTGGGGGGGATGAGGCAATTATCATGGCAGCAACACTCCTGTAGGTGTCTGGTGGCTGCCAATTTTCCTCACAGGTCCTCTTTAAATGACCCTTTGTGTTAACCTGGTTTTGTTCACAGGAAACTTACAGAAAATTAAAATAGCTGCTCTCCTATATACTCACATGTCAAGCTGAAAATTGCAAGCTGACCTTTGACCAGCCTTACGTCCTAGCAGCTCTAGGCTACTTGAAGTAATGATCAGGAGAAACAACTGTTTTACTGTTAGTTCCAGACAATACACAATAGATTAGACTTTTCTCCTATTGGCCTTGATTTTTATTTTTATGTTTTGGGAACAGGGATGTTGCTGAATTTCACTCAGAGCAGAATTCAGTGCTTGATTTGTGGATCTGGCCTAATCGAGTATGGTGTTCCAGGCCTGGAAGGCTTCTCTGATGCTGTAGGTTGAACTATGCATGTGCTGAAGCCTCCAGCACTGTAATGGTGTGGTAGTTCATTATTTCCTGACTGTGCTTGATGCCTCCATGCATGCATGACACGGCCTACAATGTCTAAACCAAGGGATTCAGCAACTGGTAGAGATTCTGGAACAAGGTGGATCTGGCAGATGGCAGGACGCAAAATCCAGCCTGCTAAATTGTTTTTTTTTTTTTTTAAGGAAAACCGGGGTTCCCACTCATCTCCATGAAAAATATCGGTCAGTTTGTAATTATTTTGAATTACATAGATTGGGGTGGGGTGGGGGGCTTGTATCTAGCCTGACGGAAAGTTCTGGAGAACTGAAGAACATAGGAAGCTACCTTATGCTGAGTCCGACCAAGGGTCCATCTAGCCCAGTATTGTCAACACTGACTGGAAGTGGCTCTCCAGGGTTTCAGGCAGGATTCTTTCCTTGCCCTACCTGGAGAAGCCAGATTGCAATAAGACCAGGAGAAACTGGTCTTAGTTTTGTTTAATTCTGGTCTTTAGCTTCTGTAAATTTCAACAATTTCCATACTGGAGTGTGAGATATTTAGAGCCAGTTCACATAATCACTTTCTCCTTACGTGTAGTGCTAGTTGAAATTCTGTAGAAGATCCATGTAGGATTAGACATTGAGAAACAATCTGACATGTGTTTTCTCAAGTACCTTGTAAATGGCAAGCTACATTTTTGGTGGATTTGGCATCCAGGGGCAAAATACATATAATGCCTAAGGCCTATTCAGACCTCTCCACTCATTCAAGGTATGCGTGGAGAAGGGGGGATCAGGACCACACCACTGGCCCTGCCATCACGCACACCACAGTTCCAGCCTCCTTGATGTAGACGCATCCAGCGTGACGTCACGTCTACACTACAAAGTGGGGGCTACTTGCATATTGCTGTTCACACATACACATTCTACACCAGTCAGGACTCCCAATTGCACAATGGTTCCAATCATGTGGAACACCTTCATGTATACAACTATAAATGAGTAGACACCCCTTGGTGTATGTACATTCAGTGTAATATCTGCAAAGAGGGTATGACCAGCAGTGCATGGGAATGCTAGGGTGAGAGTCAGTGCCACTCCATCTTCTCTATATGTAACTTAAATGTGTGGAGAAAGTCTGAATAGGGTTCTAGTTTCATCAAGATGTCTGACTCTGGACTGCAAAAATCATTTCAGAATGTGAGAAAAGTACTTGCTTATCTCCTGAGGATGGCTGCAATCAGCTTGATAGCAGGTTAGCATTACATTAACCACTTCATCAGTAACTGCTTTCTACATGCATCACTGTGAATGATGCATGGAGAATGCCTTTTTAGTTGCACTGGAATCTGCATTAGAGGTAACTTGTTTACACTACATCTGAATTGAACAGCTGAGCTTTGAGGCCCACACATAATTGTTCACTATTAAAAACAACCCAATTGACGTCCTTTTTTCAGAATCAATGAACCAAAAAACAATCCTATGTGGATTCTAGGACTGCTGAAAGATTTACGGTGTTTTAACATTAATTAAGCTTTTAATAGATTAAGCAATTAACTAGCCAATTAGAATATTTCAGTATCCCAAGAGAGGTTACATTTGGATTACAATAGTTTCTTTTAACTAATTAACAAAGACAAATCCACTGCTTAGAAGTGAAGCATGCTTATGTCATGTGTGACAGATTTCAATGGTGTTTAAGCACATGTTAAGAGTGTGTCCAGAGGCATGGCTGGCCCAAGAAACATTGCTGCCTGAGGCAGACAAGATGGTGCCCCTTCTCCATTCCATGCACAGAAGTTGGCTGGTAATGGGATAATGTTCCACACCACACCTGAGGCAGCAGGCTAGTTTATGGAGTCCAGGACCGGTTGTGTGGCATACACAGTTCTGTCCTCCAACAGAGGGGAACAGCCAACGGCTGAGGAGGAACACTTGGGATGCCCCCTCTGTTGCCCCCCACACTCACACATCTGCCATCTGAGGCAATTGCCTCACTCTGCCTAATACTAGATCCAAAGGCTACTTTTTTGAGAATCAGATATATGTATTCAGTGCATGCAGTCCTTATATGCCACAAGCAGCCTAAACTAAGCTTGCATTATCCTTCTGCCATATACACACATCCGCCTGACAGATAAAGACCATGACTTCTCCTGCATAACATCATCACTTTTCTTGTGTAATTTCTTCCAAACTTCCAATGTAGTGCTAAAGCAATGGACTATAGCAGGGGAAATTGTCCACGAAGATGTGTCCCAGATATGTCCTGATTCATTGACATTATCTGAGTTTAGAGGTGCATGTAGATCAGGGTGGGCATGCAGCATCATGGCCTCCCCCCCCCCCCGCTGAATTTTCCATCACCATTTGGTGGTGCAGCAGTGAAGACAAATACCTGTTGTTAAAAAGCCAAATGTGTGATTTGCTGCCCAGATGTGGTGATATGGCAGGGACAAAAAGAAAATTTTCAAAGCAAATGTTTTCCTGCCACAGCACCACCACATTTTGATGGCAAAGCATGCAACTTGCTTTTAAAAGCAGGCTATTTTTCCTTGCTGGCAGTGGCAGCATAGCAGCAGGGGTGTGGCCCCTGGTAGCTTCTAGGAAAGAAGGGGGAGGGATGCATCTTCCTGATCCTAGAACATGCACACCCCTGATCTAGATGCATCATCGGCCTGAACATCTTTTCACAGAGGAAAAATTTAATCTCATAGGAAGCTGCCTTATACTGAGTCAGAACATTGGCCCATCTAGTCTAGTATTGTCATCATTGACTGGCACCAGCTCTCTGGGGTTTCAGGCAGGGTCCTTTCCTTGCCCTACCTGGAGAAGCTGGGGATCGAACCTGGGACCTTTTGCATATAAAGCATGTGCTCTATCACATTGAGCTATAGCTCCTCCCAATTAGAAAACTCCCAATCTCATTAGAAAACATTTAAACTCTGTGATGAATGAATCCACTATGTACTAATTAATGCTTTGGCCCCAACAGATCTCAATCCAGTTTCCCCAACAACTGGTCACAAGTCTGGCATACCGTCACTGATTATTCCTGCAACAGAATGCAGCATATTTTTGCAGACATGTAGCTGTGTACCACCCATCTCTATTTTTAACTGCCCTTTCCCTGCCTACTTTGTTTTAGCACCAGTCTTTAGCAAGAACCATTTTATTACTCAAGGCCCAAGTCATTTCGACTTCATTAGAGGCTTAGAAATACAGACAAATACATGTCAGCCAATGCAATGATTTATATACAGTGTATAGTCTCCAGCATTATTGCTCCGTGAACAATGTCTCTCAGACTTCAGTTAAAATTGGTTTTCTTCTGTTGAGGCTTGGAATTAGCTCTCATTTGAATCACATCTTGTGTACCGTTTGGAATATCTGAAGCCGAGGGTGCTGGTGAGCAAGCATGGAGGCATATCATGAACCATTTTGGCTGTCTACTTAAAATTATTTAACATGTCGCCTGTGGAACTTTTTAATTAATTCTTGTGATTGCTATCTTCTGTTTCAACAAGATTTTTGCAAATAGACTTTTTTTTTTTGGAGAACTTATGTTTTGATCTCCCTGGTTAATTCTATTTGTATTTCTAGGCTTTGCTGTGTGTTTTTTAAAGGGTATGACATATATAAGTTATTAAATCCCATCAACTGAATATGTAGCAGTACAGGCCATTGGATTGAATACAGGAAAGCACAATTTATAACCTCAAGTAATGTATGACAGCCCAACTTGGGCTTGTTGAACGTTTTTTCTTGCCTGGCTGAGACTGAGATTACCAGGAAGGGTGTGTGACACATCTGCTCTATTTCCCTAGGATACTAAAGATGGGCCAGCGTGAGCCAACCTTTAGCAGGGGACGCTCAATGTCATGAAGCAATAGCAGGTTCTGGGCAGTAAGGTCAGGTTCTGCAGGACCATGGAGATTTCCTAGGAGAGGCCTTGTTTATACAAAGTCCAAAGCTCAGCCACACCTTTATATTCCCCGAACAAGCCTAATGACTTCCAGAGCTCTGCCTCTAATGACTTCCAGAGCTCCCCTCAAACAAAGCTGCAGGGAATTTAAAAGCATGGTATTTTAGTCTGGAGCCATGCGATGTGTCTTCCTTGAATGCCCTTGCATTGTGTCCCTGCCTTTTCCAACTGGGGTCTGTAGAAGAACCCACAACCATGGGCTGCAAGTGGATAATTCAGATTCATCTGCTACTCCCAGGTTCAGCATTTAGCAACTCTAGAGAGTGGCTTCACAGGAGTTTTCGCTATGGCCTCTAGGTCAAGTGAATTCTTGGCTACAAAGCCTTGTGTGTGCAGATAATCCTAGCACTAAGTCATTATCAGGACAAAGGGGTGGGGAGAAGATGCAATAGCAGCTGGCAAGCCATAATACGTGACTGATGGGGTGGGTTTTCATTGATAGGTCATAATCATAATAACGTAAGACTAATCAGTGGAATCTACAATTACCATTGTTGCACACAGTCAGTTTTGCCTTATTTCAAAGAGCCTTCCTCTGACATAGGGTTGAGAAGACGTCTGCCATTCCCTTTCCATTATTGTTCCCATGGGTTCATTTCACCCTTATTCCATTCCTCTTGAGTTCCATTTTAAGTAGGAGAATTTCTAAAATTAATTCCAGAATTGGAGTATGCCCAGTAGGCCATGGCTTTCAATTATTTCAGTTTGTTTGCATCTTGGTTCTTTCTATGTTACTGACAGAAACATGTGCACTGAAAATTCTGCAACAACATCCCCAGTCATTACATAATCATCATCTATTGACTGCATTGAGATCCTTTCTGTCAGTATTTTATTAGTAAAATACCACAGAAAAAAGAACCTTGGTATAATTAGATGCATGATCACATCAAGATTAATATAATACATTAGAAATGTTGTTGTTATTTATAAAAGGAGACTTTTTATCATGTGGTATTATATATATATATATATATATATATATATACACATACATATATATATATATATATATATATACCTCCAATATGAACAATTGTTCATTACCTAAGAAATATTGGAGGAATATAAAAAATATTGATGGAAAAAAATCTAGGATATTTTATTTCATAGCATTTAATAAGTTTCTATATTGCTTAATAGCCAAAGCTCTCTGGAAGGTTTACAGATATTAAAATACAATATGATAACATAATATAAAAACACTAACACAAAAAATATAAAAATAAGTTTAAACAACAAACAATAAAAATTCCCAGGACCATTTAAAATCCTTATCATATACTGTCAAATGCCTGGGAATATAGGAAAGTCTTAACCTGGTGCTAAAAAGATGACAATGTTGGTGCCGCCAGGTGGACCTCAGAGGCAAGAACATTCTATAATCAGAGGGCCACCACTGAGAAGGCCCTCTCCCTTGCTGCTATCCTCCCTGTTGCCATATTCAACTTAGTTATATTACAATAAAAAGGGTTTAATACAAAGACTACCAGATAAGAGTCCTTTATGCAAACACACCTAATGTTAAAGAATAAATGCTATTTATCCCAGTTTATAATACTGTTTTGAAATGTTTTTGAAATGTTCACAAAAAGCTTAGGGATGACCTGAAAACAAAAAAGGACACATATAGGAAGAGCAAAGAAGGCCAAGTAACAAAGGAAGAGTACAGGCAGATAGCACAGAATTGCAGGGATGGCGTCAGGAAGGCTAAAGCTGAGAATGAGCTGAGGTTAGCAAGGGATGCTAAAAACAACAAAAAGACTTTCTTCAGCTACATGCATAGTAAAAGGCAGAGGAAAGAAATGGTGGTTCAGCTATTAAATAAGGATGGCAAAACGATAACAGATGACAAAGAAAAGGCAGAGGTGCTCAATTCTTACTTTGGCTCAGTGTTCTCCCAAAAGAGGGTCTATGACCCCCCTGGCGAAGGCGAAGTACAGGCTGAAGGGGCAGGATTGCAGCTGGGATCGATAGGCATATGGTCGGAACACCTAATTACTTTGAATGAGTTCAAATCTCCAGGGCCAGATGAACTGCATCCTAGAGTAATAAAGGAAGTGGCAGAAGAACTCTCAGAACCGCTGTCTATTCTCTTCGAGAAATCATGGAGGACGGGGGAAGTGCCAGATGACTGGAGGAGGGCTAACGTTGTCCCTATCTTCAAAAAGGGTAAAAAGGAGGAACCTGGGAACTACAGACCAGTCAGTCTGACATCAATCCCTGGGAAAATTCTGGAGCAGATGATAAAGCAATCCATCTGGAAGCACCTTGACAACAATGCCATGATTACTCGAAGCCAACATGGATTTGTCAAAAACAAGTCCTGCCAGACAAATCTGATCTCATTTTTTGATCAAGTAACCTCCCTTGTAGACCGTGGGAATGCTGTAGACATATATACCTCGACTTCAGCAAAGCTTTCGACAAAGTGCCCCATGATATCCTGATGAGCAAACTAGCTCAAAGTGGGCTAGATGAAACAACGATCCAGTGGATCCACAGTTGGCTACAGAATTGGACTCAAAGAGTGCTTATCAATGGGACCTTCTCCAACTGGGGAGAGGTAACACGTGGGGTACCGCAGGGCTCAGTCCTGGGCCCAGTGCTCTTCAACATTTTTATTAATGACTTGGAGGAGGAGGTGCAGGGAATGCTGATCAAATTTGCAGATGACACAAAATTGGGCAGGATAGCTAATACTCTGGAAGACAGAAATAAAATTCAAAGTGATCTGGATAGACTGGAGCGCTGGGCAGAAAACAACAGAATGACATTTAATAGGGAGAAATGCCAAGTTCTGCACCTAGGAAAAAGAAACCAAATGCACAGTTACAAGATGGGGGATACGTGGCTCAACCACACCACAAGTGAGAAGGATCTTGGAATTGTTGTCAATCACAAGCTGAATATGAGCCAACAATCTGATGTGACTGCAAAAAAGGCCAATGCTATTTTGGGCTGCATTAATAGAAGCATAGCTTCCAAATCCCGGGAAGTATTAGTTCCCCTCTACTCAGCACTGGTAAGGCCTCATCTGGAGTACTGTGTCCAGTTCTGGGCACCACACTTTAAGAAGGATGCAGACAAACTGGAGAGGGTTCAGAGGAGGGCAACCAAGATGATCAGGGGACTGGAAACAAAGCCCTATGAAGAGAGACTGAAAGAACTGGGCATGTTTAGCCTTGAGAAGAGAAGACTGAGGGGAGATATGATAGCACTCTTCAAGTACTTGAAAGGTTGTCACAGAGAAGAAGGCCAGGATCTCTTCTTGATCATCCCAGAGTGCAGGACACAGAATAATGGGCTCAAGTTACAGGAAACCAGATTCCGGCTGAACATCAGGAAAAACTTCCTGACTTTAAGAGCAATACGACAATGGAACCAATTACCTGGGGAGGTGGTGGGCTCTCCCACACTGGAGGCCTTCAAGACGAGGCTGGACAGCCATTTGTCAGGGATGCTCTGACTTGGATTCCTGCATTGAGCAGGGGGTTGGACTCGATGGCCTTGTAGGCCCCTTCCAACCCTACTATTCTATGATTCTATGTTATGAAATTTCTTTTTCTTGTTTTTGACCTTTGATTGTATTCCCTGTAAATATTTTTTCCTTTCCTTGTTAACGTGGATTGTTCATTTATTTTTGACATTGTTGTGAAAGATCCACCAATCCTAAGAGTTGCATACCAGCTGATATGCCAAAGCTGGTAAAAGGCACTACTGGCCTAGTCACCATCTGCACTTGCACAGACAGCACCCAGTCCAAGAGTACCCCCCCCCAGCTCAAATTTGGTCTTTCAGATGTCATGCAACCCCATCCAGAACTGATCAGACACCTCTACCCAGGTCAGCTGACTTCCCTACCCACAGGACCTCCATCTTGTCTAGATTAGGTATGTTTGTTCACCCTCATCCATCCCAAGCTGCTTCCAAACACATGTTCTACAGCCTCCCTGGGATTACTAGATAGAAATGAAAAGTTTCCTGTCTGTCTGTCATCTGCATATTTATAACACTTTAACCCAGATCTCTGGGTGACTTCCCCCAGAGGTTTCATGCAGATATTAAAAACCATAGGGGACAAGATAAGAATTTCAATTAATCACAGATGTTAAATCAATAATTTAATTCATCAGTTAAATATTCAGTTGCACATTAAACACCCAATTGACTATAAAATAATAACCTGCATAATCCTTAGATTAAATGTCACTCCGGCCTCCGCTTCAAAATAATTAATACACCAACCTCTTCAAATCAATATCCTATTCCACTCTCTCCATATATCCAATCTAATACTTTCCTGTCCCTCTGGAAATATTTTTATAGTCAGGAATATCCACTATCAGTCCACAACCTCATCTTCCAATAATCCTAATAAAGCCATGATCAACTCAAAGCCCAAATATCTAAGCCCTTGCCCTTGAATGACTCTGAATTCATGGCCCCGAAAGGATGGCCCTTTTGAGAGTGATCCACTGCCTATGACAACCCAAAAGTAAATAGCCTGGCCCTCAGAAGACACAGCAATGCTGCTGCTCTCACCAGCTCTTGGTGGGTGGACCTCCTAAGGCCACTATATAAGTTGCTGTCAGTAGGCTTGAAGGTAGTCCTGTTAGGCCACCACTCTTTATTCAGTGCACTTTGGAAACAAGACCAGGTAATTTCAGAACTCCAAAATCTATGGAGAAATCCAACAGAGAGAATTTCAGATGCAACCCTACTCTGTGACTACAATTTAGGCATCATGGCAGCTTCAGAGTGTGTTAGAAAATGTCCTTATGTGTGTTTCTTCCTTTTGGATCCAGATAACTAAGACAGGCACATTACTCTTTAATTTAGAAGTGACAGACAAAAATACGCTATGAATTATCTACCATTCATTGGAGTTTCCAGGTTATGGCTATTGCAGATGGTACTCTAATTAGACCCTGTGCATATTTTATTCTATTGCATGGGAGGGAATTATTCTCAATCTATTACTCCCTTCTCATTGTAATAAAAGAAGCAGATGGCATAAGGCAAAACCAAAATCAGTTCATACATTCTAGTCTTATGAGAAACATGAAAAAATCATTTTAAACAATATTGCAAATTAAATTATTTTGATTTTCCACTCATATGTATTCCTTAGTCTATATGCAGTTGTCACTTCTTATTTTGAGGGGGAAAATACCTTAGTATTACCTGTACTTCAAAATCCTCTAAAGTGTAATGTTTCTGTTGGAGGCGTTTATGCACCTGAGTATATGCTGTGTTTTGAGGAATCTGTTATGTGGTATTCATTTGTAAAGGTTATTTTAATTTTTGTGAACTGCCTAGACAGTTTCAGCTATTGGGCGGTATAGAAACAAACAAACAAACAAACAAACCTCATTTTTATGGGCACACTTAAAAAAAATGCTGCCCTGTCAAGGATCGTGATCTTCCTTTTTTCTAACTACCTTGTCTTTACAAAACATTCCAGATTCTGCAAATACATAAATAAATCCATATATTAAAGTCAACATCATACAAAATAGCTACTATCCAAAGCTCCACAGCTCTCCAGTACACACATTGAGCTTGATTTGAACCTTTCACTTGAATAGAGAAGAAGAATCTGGGTTCATCATAGGGATGTGCATGCAGACCTCTTCCTGTCATAGAGCTCTATGCGTGCATTACATTGTACTGAAGATATATGATCACTGATTTAATATTAAAGCAGAATGTGGCTTTTCTGGATACCGAGGGTTTATTTTCCTCTGCCCAGTTTCACTCAAAACACAAAAAAAGGAGCAATGCTCTAAGTCACAATTACCTATATGCAGTAAACATTCTATATGTATTCTGTATTGTGGGTGTGGGTGGGGAGAGAGTAACCTCCTTAACATTGCAGGTTTATCCATAATACCAACTCTCAATCATACACACACATTATTGTAATTTAAGAAAACCCGGTGTACAGCAGTGCTGAAGGAGACTCTATGGTCAAAACACATTTAGTAGTAACCTTCCCCATTTTTATGGGTTGCAATTGCTGCTCAGTACCCTGTCTTAGTATGTGCCATATGCTTGGCCCAGTTCATACATTCTTGTGTTTATGTAGGTGGCACTTGAATTGCAGGGCCATTCAAGCAGCTTCATCTGGCAAGCAGTTAGCATGTGTGGATTGAACAGAACAAGAGTTTGCAGAAACGATGACTGAACCTTGTTGCGGGCTCCTTCTGCATGCAAGAGCTCTGATGTGGAGGCAACATTCTAAGTTGCTTATGGATGTCTCCATTCAGTTCAGAAAGGGGCAGCTCAATGCACACCGCCCTTTCTGCACATCAAAATGTCCCCTTCATTGAAGTGAATTCAGGTCTCTTACAGCTTTAAGTGTCCAATAGGAATCACTGGGTTCTGGACCAAAATTCTGTTCTAAGGAAAGCTGAATTTTGCAATGTGTGTAAATTATGCAAATTGTGGCCATTTGCATATATTTGCTTAATTTGCACAATTTACTTTACTTCTGCTTGTTACAGTGAGGGGCTAAGTTGGGTATGGTGGCATTAACTCCCGTCTACTCCGAACATTATTAAGCTAATCTTTTTCTGGTTTCTGAAATTATACCTGTCATTGTTAACACCTTTCAAACCTACTGTCACAGGCATAAGGCTAGAAACTTCCTCTTTAAAAAAAAAAAGAATTAAGAGGTGAAGGATATCAAATTTAGCAGGACTAAATTTCATAGTTTTTTGTTTAATGTGCTGCCCACAAGCTTGGCGAATCACATCTCTGCCAGCCATAATAGCTATAATGCAATGGCCACAGTCAGGGGTATATTATGCTTCTGACTATCAGATGCTGATGTGTGTGTGTGTGTGTGTGTGTGTGTGTGTGTGTGAGAGAGAGAGAGAGAGAGAGAGAGAGAGAGAGAGAGAGAGAATGAATTGATCTGTGGTCCTCCTGATTCTGTCAGGGCCCAGTCAAAATAGATTCTTTTAGATTAGCAAGTTGAAACAAAGCCACTTATGCAAAAGGATGACAGTGTGTTGATAGAAAATGTTGATAGATACAGAATAGATATACAAAGAAAGCTCATACCTCTCTTCAGTTGACAAAGCAGTTCTCTGCCACACTGTTTGTACTCTGCCCCCCACCCCAACAGAGATGAGAAGTCGTTCCTCTAGGACCAGCAAAAGTCCTCCAAGCTGGTAGTGCACACATTGCCACTTGGAGCAAGACCAAAGTGCAAAGCCTGTGGATCAGACCTTATAAGCTTTTCTGCTAGATGCCCAGCTCTTGCTCATGAACTGACAGGCAATGCCACTCTCTTCTCAGGAACTAACGGGCCACCACACACATATTCAGGAGGAGGGGTGTGGGGTGTCCCCCACAAAGGTGCTTGAAGCATCACAAGCTGGGAAATCCATCACCCCTTCTCCGAGAGCAGGGCCTCAACATTCTGGTTCCTGGGAGGGGGAAGTCTCCCAGCTCTTCTGTGAGAACCAAGGCACAACACCCTTATCTCTTTTACTTCATGAGGTAATTGGGCAAGGCTTAGCAATGTACAGTTGTTGACATATGGATCTGTACTTGCTTGGAACCAATTAAGACCTGGTGTAAAAGGCTTGTTTACTTAACCATAAAGCTGCTGGTTAAGCCAAACTACAGGTCTCTAACACCATAAAGGGCTGCAGTGAAGTCCACTTTTTTGCTCAGTAACCAACCCACTACCGGTGGGGTGAGGGGAGGCTAGGTACATGGTATAGACAATTTGTTTATGATACTAGTTCACTTGCACTATAAAATTATTTTTGCTTTCATTTTTGCAGAACCCAGGGACATCACAACTATATTCTACTTGAGACTTTCTGCTCCCAGCCAGAAGATACTGGGCTGAACTGTCCATTGGTCTTCCCCTGCATAACAATTCTTATACTCTTCTGTTTCAGTGATTGAATTTTGAGTTCCATCTGTCAAGAAATAAAGAACTGTTCATTTCTATCCAAAGGAATGGGCAAAAGAATGTGCTTTTTAATTGTTAATTGTCTCCTTGTTTCCTCCACAGATTGTTTTTAAAGACAGGGAAAAACAAAGAAGGGAGTGGGGGTCCACTAAAAATTAATTTATGCCAAAGAGTTCTGTATAACAAACAGGAGCACAAATGTAAGAAATACAAGTGCTCTGAGAAAAAAGAGGGGGCAAAAAGATTCAGCTTTCTGTATTTGGCTATAAAAATATACTAGCACCTTCCAAAAGATTAAGAATCCTTGCAAGTTGCAACACTCCATTGGGGATTTTGAAACATAGTTATACGTTGACCAGGAACTATGCAATCCCTAAAGCCCATCTTATGGAGTGCTGATCTAGGAACCTTGGGAAGTTTAAATGAATTTTCTGTCCTCTCATTGTATTCTGTTAGCTGTGAAGCCCAGAACAAAAATCCGCAGGAGGGATCCTGTGTTCTGCAAAAATGAAAGCAAAAATAATTTTATAGTGCAAGTGAACTAGTATCATAAACAAATTGTAACAACTTAATATGTTTATTGAAAGCTACATTTTCTGCATTTTCAGCAGCTCTCCTGCCCTTTGGGATCTATTACATAGTTCAAACAAACAGCTAGCTGTCCCCTCCAGCAATAAAATGTTAATAGACTGAAGCGATTGGATTGCATTGCTCTTTGAGTGATGGAATTTAATTTTATAAGAAGCCATCAATAAAACATAAAAGGTATTTCACAATACAATATGATGACTTTAATTCCTACAAGGAAGTTGAAAGGAAGTCTGGGGGAAGTACAGAGGAACATAAGAACTAATACTAGTGTGAAGTTGAAATGGGGTGGCTGCCTCCCCAAAATCATATCACTGTTTTGCCCTGCCTTCCCACAACAAGGTGTAAAACAATATGCAAAGGGGTGAGAGGGAACAGGGAACAGTTCCCCAAGGCAAATAGGCTGGCAGTTCCCCATCCTTATCCAGTCATGCTTAGCTGACAAATAGGGGCAAAAGGGGAATCGGGATTGCATTCAGATGTGCATTCCAGTGAACAGCCCTGTAACACAGTGCAGCTGGACAACATCTACTTCTGGCTCACTGCCTTATTGCCAATGGAATATACTAGAGGGCCTTCTCAGTGGTGGCCCCCCATTTATGGAATAATCTCCCTGATTAGGCCTGCCTGGCACCAACATTGTCATCTTTTCAGCACCAGGTTAAAACTGCCTGCTTCTCTCAGGCATTTGGCAGGATATAATGAGTCTCTTTGATTGTCTATGGATGATTGTTTTACATTGTTTTAGATATATATTGTTGTTGTGTGTGCTATTTGTTCTATGTCATTACATGAATGGTTTTATACTTTATGTAAGGTATTTTAATGTGTGTGTGTTTTTTATTTTTGTGAACTGCCCAGAGAGCTTTGTCTATAGGGCAGTATAGAAATATAATAAATGGAATGGAATGGAATGGAATGGAATGGAATGGAATGGAATGGAATGGAATAGAATAGAATAGAATAGAATAGAATAGAATAGAATAGAATAGAATAGAATATGAATTCTGACGGTGAACAGACAGGATTGATCTACTAGCTGTGAGTAGGGATGAGCAAATCTGTCAGTTTCACTGTCTCCCTCATACAAATGTTTAAAATCTCAAGTTCTTTCTCTCCTGAATATAAAGAACTTTGCAAACGTTGGTAAATTCTTATCAAAAATGAACTAAATTGAAATTCTCACCCATCTGTACCAGCCAGTCTCAGGAGGTACAGTTATTTCCAGGATGGAGAGAGCTAGTATATACCTGCCAGTCATATGGCTGTTAAAGATGTGGAGCCTGTCAGAAAAAAAGAGGTGGCAACATTAATTAAGCACAAATGTGGCTGAATATTCGGATTCAAACCTAGGTATTTAAGAGCTAAGCAGTCAAAGCACTGGGCTTGGATGGGCAGATTTGTCAGTTTTGGTTGTACCCATGTTCATTTTAATTTTTAATTTTTTTTTTTAAGGGGAATTGTGCCAAATCTGGAGAACTTTGCGAATTTTGGTAATTTCTTATTAGAACTGAAATGAAATGAAATGAAATTCTCACCCATCTCTAGCTGCAAGTGTCACAATAAAGGTATCCAGGTATGAGATATTATGTGGGGTTGGAGACTCAGCAGGGCTAGCTCCCAATGTTGCATCCAGTAGGGATGCTGGAGAAATTTGAGATGGACTAAAATGAGTTCTAATTTCTAAGAATCCAACCTGAGGAATCTGCTGCACACTGGCCTCCTTGGACTGCATGGAGTCTGTGGACTTTCAGATCCTTTTTTTTTTTTTACTTTCCCAAAATTTACGCAAATGTGTTCATAGGAAAATACACACATTTCTATTGAGACATATGTCATCCTGGAAAATACATGTGGGGGGAAGTTGAATGGACTGGGGGACAATATGATAAATGTTACGTACTAACATAAATTACGTACATTGTTGCAAACCCTCTTATGGAATTATTTGCATATTTTTCCACATGATGGGGAAAAAATTCAAATCTCACTGTGAACAGATGCTGGAACGAATGACACCACACAATTCACAAAACACACATGGGACAGATTTCACAAAATCCGGACATCTCTAAGCTGAAGAAGATAATTACAGCATTCCACAATTGGAAGGGGCAGGACCCCAGGGACAAGCACTAAGTCTAACCTGTGGAGGCTGCTATATAAACAGTGTGGGACTTGTAGACAAGAGAGAGGCAGGGACGAGGGAGTGAGAGCTGAAAGTCGAAGTTATGCAGACTTACACAAGTACCAAGGCTAGCTTTGTGTTCTTGGGGATTACTGGAGGTTACTGTGCTGGGGGACAGATTTATTGAGGTTGTGAGATATTTAGCTCTCTCAGGGAGTTTTTCACATCAGGTCAACCATTTCGCACTTTCCCCCCACTCTATTGCTAGGGAGCAAGAGAAATGGGGGGAGACTCTTTTCCAAACAGCAGGTGAAACATTCTTCAAAAACAGCTTAAGACCAGCACGAGTCAATCCAATATATTCAGTGAATAAGTTTAGCTGCTGGAAGTGAAATGCACTTCAGGCAGATCTCTATCATATGTAGTGCAACTGTTAGTTTGCCCAGAATTATTGGCAGCAAATCCTCAGTATTGTCTCTCAACTGTAGTAAGAAGTAGAGTTTATCCCCTTTCTTGGTATTGTTTAATGTTATTGATTTTGACATTGTTTATATCCAGAAGCTGTTGATCATGAACTTCTTAATCACTGCTAGAATCCTATGGGCTAGATATGGCAAGATTGGGTCCCCGTCAATATGTAAATGGCTGAGTAAGTGCCTGGACATACTGGAAATGGACAAAGTGATGGAATCTGTCCATAGAAGAGTAGGACATGCACAGACAATTAAAGCAGCAGATAAATGGAATAGTTTTATCTTGTACTGGAATAATAATAGTCATCACATAAGATTGGACAGAATGTTGTTTTGGACATAATTGGAAGAGGATGCCATCTCTGCTTTTGATTGTCTTTCTGTTAGACTCTTAATAATTAAGGGAGCAATCCTATGACTGCTAGTCAGTGGCTAGACAGCCATAGGATATCTGGTTTTCCGGGAACCGACCTCAGAGACCCTGTTCCAAGATTGGCTCCTGGAGAACCAACCTCCCCACACTTCCATGCTGCCTCGGAGGCAGGACAGAAAAGCCCCATCCTCCATGCTTGCAAGAGTAGTGAGGAGTGGCCAAAAAGCAGTGTTCCGGGGGGCATTCCGGGGTGAGGAGGGCAGAAATGCCTGTACGACACATCCAATGTGTCATACAGCAGCCTCCTCCCCCACTCCGTTCTCCCGTGGCTAGACAACTGCAATCAGCTGTCTAGCTGAAAATGCAGGGCAGGAGGAGCACAGAGGGAATGATCCCCTCCCTGCTTCTCCTGCCCTGCATTGGATAGGTGGTCACCTCCAAGTTCGGAGGCAGCCATCTATCTGCATAGGATTGCTCCCTAAATGAATAAACTGTTTTTAAAAATAAACAGTTTCACACTTTCTCCTCCTTCTCAGCTTGTTGATAATACCTCTCCTAACCAGGTTGTCAAAGCAGTTACAGAGAAAAAAGCATGTAGGAACCAAGGCACGCATTCATGTGGAGTTTTTTACAGGTAGATTCACACTGAAGGGCCTCATACTGAGAATAACCAACCAGAACATTGCTAAAACCAGCTCTCTCTTCCTTTGCAATGATACAAATAATGCCATAAGTCTCCTGCCTGCAATAATGCATTGTCCTCTACCTTTCCCATTCCTATTTAATTGTGCAAGAAATGTGCTGTAAGAAGAATGTTAACTCCCGCAACCTGAATGAATTGCTGCTGCTAGTTGAGTCAAACTCCACTATTCAGAAAAGTCCAGCATGCAGATGTTCCTCTTTTTCCAGAAACATGAGAGTCAAGTAGGAAATTTGTCACAGCTGAAAGGCAACGCCACTCAGGATTTTAAAGTAATTGTTGTCACTAGAGAAATATCTGTCTAGATAACATGAGACAACAGAAACCTACAGGAATGGTGATTATCTACACCATGGAACTAAACTGATTTAATGGTAACTCTCTCTCCTCAAGGAACCCTGGGAATTCTAGTCTGTGAGAGAATGGGGATGGGGAGGTCTTGGGATCTTTGGGCCAATCTACATTGCGCCCGCCATCACAATGTATTCGGTGTCCCATCGGGTTAAATGCTCTCACATTAAAATGTGATTATTCACACTCACCCATTTTCCCTGTTGCAGTGCTTCATCGAATGCGCGAGCTCAGTTCACACTCGAGTGCTGTGCTGTTCTCCTGCTGTTTTCCTGCACACGCTTGTCAGAGCTTGGATGCTAAGCAGGGTCGGCCCCAGTCAGTAGTTGGATGGGCGACCACCTGGGAATCAGGCTTCCTACACTGAGCAGGGGGTTATTCTATCCCTTCAAATGAGACTAAGTTTTACCCCCTCCTATCCCATGCTCCGGATGGTTTTTTTTTTAATTAAGGAGTTAGTGTCGCAGAATCAGGGCTTCTCCACAATGTTTTTTTTTCTAATTCAGGCATAATCTTTGAAGCTTCGAAGTTGTGAAGATTCGAAGCATCGAAGATGTTCCCTCCCCCAAAAAAAGCCGTGCGCCCATCCACCCACCCCTGAGCCACACTCACTGCACTCACCGCATCCATTTTATTTATTTATTTATTTATTTATTATTAAATTTATTAATCGCCCATCTGGCTGGTCACCCAGCCACTCTGGGCGATGTACAACATACAATAAAAACAGTTTAAAACAATAAAATTCTACAATAAAAACATTTTCTAAAATACCCTAACCCACCCCAAATGCCTGCCTGAACAACAACGTTTTTAATGCACGACGGAAGCTCATTCAAGAGGGGGCATGACGGAGTTCCCTAGGGAGGGAGTTCCACAGAGCGGGGGCCACCACAGAAAAGGCCCTCTCCCTCATCCCCACCAGTCTAGCTGTCCTGGCTGATGGGACAGAGAGAAGGCCATCCGAGGCTGATCTTGTTAAGCGGCCTGTCTGGTGCTGCTGGAGGCGCTCCTTAAGATAGGCTGGGCCGGAACCATATAGGGTTTTAAAGGTCAAAACCAACACCTTGAATTTGGCCCAGAAAACAACTGGTAACCTGTGCAACTCCTTCAGCGCTGCAGTGATGTGATCTCGCCGGCGGCTGCCTTTAATCAGGCGAGCCGCCGCGTTCTGTACCAGCTGCAGTTTCCAAACCGTCTTCAAGGGTAACCCCATGTAGAGCGCATTACAGTAGTCTAAACAAGGGGAGACCAGGGCATGTACTACCGATCGGAGCAGATGGTCGGGAAGGAAGGGGCGCAGCCGCCATATCAGATGGAGTTGATACAGCGCTGTCCAGCTCACAGCTGACACCTGAGCCTCCATGGACAGCTGGGAGTCCAAAATGACCCCCAGGCTGCGGACCTGGTCTTTCAAGGGTAGCCGTACCCCATTCAACACCAGGTCAACATCCCCCAGCCTCCTCTTGTCTCCCACCAAAAGTACCTCGGTCTTGTCAGGGTTCAGCTTCAGCCTATTCCTCCCCATCCTGCCACTCACCATCTCCAGACATTTGGACAGGGATTCTACGGCTAACCTTGGTGAAGATTTAAACGAGAAGTAGAGCTGCGTGTCATCCGCATATTGATGACACTGCACCCCAAACCTCCTGATGATAGCCCCCAGCAGCTTCAAATAGATGTTAAATAGCATCGGGGAGAGGATGGAACCCTGTGGCACCCCACAAGTGAGTGGCCACGGGTCCGAAACCTCCTCTCCCAGTGCTACCCTCTGGTACCTGCCGGAGAGGAAGGACCAGAACCACCGCAATACGGTGTCCCCAATGCCCAACCCCTCCAGGCGGTCCAGGAGGATACCACGGTCAACGGTATCAAAAGCCGCTGAGAGGTCGAGGAGAACAAGGAAGGAGCATTCACCCCTATCCAGAGCCCTCCTCATATCATCTACCAAGGCGACCAAGGCCGTTTCTGTCCCATGCCCAGGCCTGAAGCCCGACTGAAATGGGTCTAGATAATCAGTTTCTTCCAAGTGTGCTTTCAACTGCACCGCCACCACCCGCTCAATCACCTTGCCCAAAAATGGCAGATTTGAGACTGGGCGAAAGTTGTTCAAAACTTGAGGATCCAAGGAGGGCTTCTTTAAGAGCGGTCTTATCACTGCCTCCTTGAGGGCTGATGGCATCACTCCCTCCTCAAGGGAGGCGTTCACCACTGCCTTGATCCCCTCACCCAGTCTCTCTCTGCAGCTCATAATGAGCCAAGATGGGCAAGGATCAAGTAAGCAGGTGGTCGGCCGTACCGATGAAAGCACCTTGTCCACTTCATCAGGAGGAAGAAGCTGGAACCGATCCCACAAAACCAGTTTGCCACAGGCCGCCTCTTGCTCACTAACTGTATCCAAAGCGTGCAGAGTAACACACCTAATCTGATCAATTTTATCTGCAAAGAGCCTTGCCAAGGCCTCACAGGAGGCCTTAGAATGCTCCAGTGGTTCCGGAGCCACAGGACCGACCAGGCTCCGGACCACTTGGAACAGCCTCCTGGGACAGCACTCTGCAGACGCGATGGAGGTAGCATAATATTCCTTTTTTGCTGCCTTCACCGCCACGTGATAGGCTGAAGATACAGCTCTAGACAGTGTCTGATTGTCTTTGGAGCGAGACGTCCGCCACCGGCGGTCTAGCCGTCTAACCTCCTGTTTCAGAGCTCGTAACCGCAGATTGAACCATGGTGCAGTCCGAGCCCTGTTCAGGGGGAGAGGGCGTTTCGGAGCCACCTGATCTAATGCCCCAGTGATTGCGGCATTCCACCCACCCACCAGGGTCTCGACCGAGTGGCCGTTGGCATGCCCCAGAGAATCCCCAAGCGCGTTCAGGAATCCATTTGGATCCATAAGACGCCTGGGGCAGACCATTTTAATGGGTCCTCCACCCCTGCGGAGGGGTTGTGGAACCGAGAAGTCCAACGTCACCAGATAGTGATCTGACCATGACAAGGGGGTGGTGGATATACCCCCGACTTCCAGATCACTCCCCACTTCTGCAGAAACAAACACAAGGTCTAGTGCATAACCGGCTACATGGGTGGGCCCAGTTAGAATATGGTACAGCTCCCAGGAGGCCATGGTCTCCATGAAGTCCTGAGGTGCTCCTGTGAGGATGGCCTCGGAATGTATGTTGAAGTCCCCCAACACCAGTAAGTTAGGGGACTGTACACGCACATCAGAGACCACCTCAAGCACCTCAGCCAGGGATTCAGTCATGCAGCGGGGTGGACGGTACACGAGCAGAATCCCCAGACTGCCCTTCGGGCCCAACCTCCAGTACATGCACTCAGCAACCTTGGTCTCCCAGAGAGGGCGTCTGGTAAAGACCAAGGACTCTCGGTAGATAACAGCCACTCCCCCTCCCCGATCCCCAGCCCTCGGCTGCTGTGCATACGAAAATCCAGCTGGACACATGGCTGCAAGGGTTGGAGCAGCAGCCTCGGCCAGCCAGGTCTCCATAATACATGCCAGGTCTGCACCCTCATCCAGGATCATGTCATGGATGAGGGAGGTTTTCTGGGTAACAGACCTGGCATTGCAGAGCAGCAAACGAAGGCCAGAAGATGGGGTCATGCCTCCCCCAGCCATCCTTTGGCTCTGGACAGGCCTGGAGCAGGGGACAGATACTACACATCTCTCCCTTGTTCCCCTTACCTGGCATGGCCTGCCCCTAGCACTCCACCAACGCCTGCCGCCCAGCCTCGGTATCTTCTGGTCCCCAACACTCCCCCCACTGCCTCCATCAGGTGGACACATGCCCCCTCGCTCCCACCTATCAGGCAGGCTACCCACCCCTAAAACCACAACAAAATCCCCCAGGAAAAAGAAAAAACACACACACACAAAACAATTAAAAATCCCCTTAAAAATAATGCCAGGCCGGAGTCCACAGGGAAGGCCAGGTGGTGGTGGTGGTGGCAGCGGCGGCGGCGGCGGCGGCGGCAGCAGCAGCCGCCACCGCCACCGCCGGCCCAGCAGCAGGCGCGCCTCTTCCCCAGTGATGGTGGTGGTCTCTCCTGCTGGCCCTGGATCTCCCAGGCCACCTCAGCCAGCCAGCTTATGTAGCCCCTCCAGGGAGGGCAGGTGGAGCAGCACAGCTGGCTCGGTACCTGGGGGCCTGGTCCTGCAGGGACTGGTGGTCTGCCAGGCAGAAGTCTCCAGGGAAGGCCTGGTGGTGGTGGCAGCGGCAGCAGCGGCGGTGGCAGCGGCGGCGGCAGCAGCAGCAGCAGGCCCAGCAACAGCAGGCCCAGCAGCAGCAGGCCCGCCTCTTCCCCAGTAGTAGTAGTAGTAGTAGTAGTAGTGGTGGTGGTGGTGGTGGTGGTGGTGGTGGTGGTGGCGGCCTCTTCTGCAGGCCCTGGCTCTCCCAGGCCACCTCAGCCATCCAGCTTATGTAGCCCCTCCAGGGAGGGCAGGTGGAGCAGCACAGCTGGCTCGGTACCTGGGGGCCTGGTCCTGCAGGGACTGGCGGTCTGCCAAGCAGAAGTCTCCAGGGAAGGCCTGGTGGTGGTGGTGGTGGCGGCGGCAGCAGCAGCAGCATGCCCAGCAGCAGCAGGCCCAGCAGCAGCAGGCCCGCCTCTTCCGCAGTGGTGGTGGTGGTGGTGGCCTCTCCTGCAGGCCCTGGCTCTCCCATGTCACCAAGGGTCACCATTCTCTGCAGTAGAGCATGCTCTAGAGCAAGGCACACCTCCACAAAGGTCCCCACGACCGTGGATTTCCCCACCCCGAACTGCTCCACCGCACTCTTGTACAAGGCATGATTGGCGAGCTTCCAAATGGCGATGGCCACCCTCTGCTCCACAGGGATTGCTCTGCGCAGTTGTGTCGAGTGTCTGGCCAAGAGCAGGGCCACCTCACCAACCACCTGAAAGAAGATGCAATGAGGCATCCTGAAGTGCCCAATCCAGCGCTCATGGTTCCACACCTGCAGAACAAGCCTCTCCCACCAGTCCTGGCTGCTCGGGCACACCCAATACCTCTGGAAAACCCGAGGCATGAGAGAAGAGCCACGTTGTGCACCACGGTCAACATGTTCTGAAGCATCCTCGAACACAAGTTCTGATGCCGATGGCGGTAGCAGCACAGTACCCGGAGATGAGACCTCCACTGCTTGGACGACAGCAGCCTGTAGAACATTGCCAGTTCTGGACCCAGGGCTCCAACCAGGATTCGGACACCAAAGAAGATAGAATGAGTCCAGAAAGAGCTAACAGGAGATCAATGGGGCAAGGTGACGCAGGTGCGGTGAGGTTTCCAGCGAACGGCTGAGGAAGGACACAGGGGAGGTGAGATGAGTTGATGGGAGGGTGGGCAGTTTATCGGTGGAGGCGGGAGGAGTTGCTGCTCCTCCAATCAGGGCGGCCCTGCTTTGGAGCTGGAGAACTGCGTGATGCCAGAGTGTGAACCAAGCTCCCGCGTTTGAGGAGGGAGTGGAGTGGAGAAAATGGGTGACTGAGGATAATCACATAAAAATGCTAAAGCGTTTAACCTGATGGGACACCGAATTCAGCGTGGTGGCAGGTGCAGTGTAGATCGGGCCAAGGTTCCCAATACTCGGGGCAGCAGGGGAGCTTGCACGTTTAAAGCAGGCCTCCCTTTAGAGACACCCCGCTTGCCAGGTGGTTGGTAACTACAGTTGTTGGGAGTGAGTGCCCAAACAGGACTTACAACAATGGCCTTACCACCCTGCACTGTTTGCAGACTTATAAATGCAATCCTGGTCATTAGAGATAATAGTATCAGAAATGAACATGACATTAACTTTGGGTTGCCATTTCTCCCCGTAATGATGCATTTATAAGGACCAAGTGACCACAGAAGGTTTTAAAGGCATTTTAAAAACAAAACAAAAAATTACCCGCTGGGAAGGCCATCAGAGCTGAACCAAAACAGTTGTAAAGCTTCATCTCCGTTCAGACTGGGCTGAAAGTCACAGAGGAAAGAGGGTGGAGCTGCCTCTTGCTCATCTTATTTCACCACTGCCTGATTCACAGCAGTGGAACTTCTAGCGGTGGCAGCAGCAGCGTTTCTCTTGCCTGCTAGTGGACACCTTCTCTACCCCCCTCCACAATTTCTATTAGAATGAGAAGCATTTTTTCAATGCTTTTCACTGTCCCTTCGAATTGTATTTGTTCGTCTTTTCATCCAGCTCCAAGATGCTTCACCAGTATGTGCAAAAGAGGAGAGAGCTTTGTTAGTTGCTGATTGCCATCAGTGCCACTAAAATCAGGGACTGGTCTCTGCGGCTCTTCAAAAGGGCTTATTCTGTTGCTGCTTTTTCCACAGTCACCCGAGCTCTGCTACCTGCTGCTTACTATCTAGCCCAGAGGCTGTTTCACCCTGCCCATACTACCTGGGACTAACAACTGGCCCCATCTCCCACTAAAGCTTTTTAAAAGGCCTCACTCTATCATTGCTGCCAGAGGCCGTTTCACTTTGTTCTGGCTGACAATGGCATTATTCATTAATCAATGGTTTTGATATTTTGAATGTTGAAGTTTGATATGTTGAAGTTTTTCATTATGTATCTACTTTGAGTGTTCTTTGCTATGGAGAGGATTGCACTCTTTTGCTTTAAGTTTTTTGTGTGTGTGTCATCTACGCTTTGGGCGTAGAGTGTATGGTAAAGAAAGCAGCATACAAATAAAGTAATTCTGTTTATGGCTAAAAGTCCCCAAAGGCTGGTTTTTAAGGCTCCGGAGAATTATGCTATCCCTGACTTAAATAGGGGTGTCTGAGGAATTCAGTATTTGCAAATTCCACTACAAACTGACCAGACTCCTGGATTCATGTGGATTGGAACTTAAATTATACGACAAGTATCCGGTGGATGCCTCAGAACATAAGTGCAACTTCTGCACTTTCCAAATGCTCCAGTACAATTCTCATATTAAAATATTTTTTAAAATGCATATTTTGAGAGAAAATGCATTTAAAATATGTACTGAAATTAGGGATGAGCGAATCCCCCTGGGTCTGGTCCAGGGGATGTCTGTCACGAGGACATCTGGCCAACTTGGGGCTGAAAAGATTTCTCTGGAGCCCCTGGCCCACCCTGTGGATTTTGTCTAAATTTTTGCCTTTAACCGTGGTAAATTGTGTAAGCCATGTGTGTATCTTGGGCAAATTATGGCCATAATTAGCATATTTTACCCAAATTGCGGCCATAAAATGCTTAGTCATGCATACATGGCAGCCACAATCTATGCATAACTAAGCACTTTACAGCTGCAAAGTCCTGAACCACTCTGCAGTGACTTGTACCTCCGGCACCCTGCTATCCTGGCTGCCCAAACTCCAGCGCTGCCAGCCCAAGTTGTGCTCACTCACCTTAAATGTTTTAGTTGTAGCCTCTTGGGGCAGAATCTAGCCGGATGCTTACACCACTGCCAATTCTTTTCTGCCCTTCCACAAGCAGTGGGTCCAGTGAATCCCATTGCACAAGCAGGACCCACTACTCACACAAGGGAGATTGAGCACTTCCAAGGGGAAGCCCCCAAACAAGCAGAAATGCTCGTTTCCGGAAGGAGGCAGGTCAGCTGAGCTCTCTTATGCGAGCTCCGCCAACTTGCCTCCTTCCAGAAGCCAGCATTTCTGCTTGTTTTGGGTTGCCCCGCAAGCACTAAATCACCATTGTGCACGCAGTGGGGTCCGCTTGCACAACGGAATTGGTGGGTCATAAGAGAATTGGTGTGAGCGTAAGCACCCCGTTGGACTCTGCCCTTGGTTTCTTCATCAAATTTAAAAAGAAAAAACCATGGGTGGCTTGCAAAAGAAAATGGAATGGGGAGATGCTTCTGTTTTCCTGTTATAGTTGCGAAGGGTGAGATTTTAAGGTGTTTTTGAATTGTTACAAAATAATATGTTTCTGAAACCCAAAGCTTATGCTGGAACGCACTAAAAACCCTTCTTTGAACTCTTTTGAACATTGAGGGTGGTGTTAGACTACTTTTGTTAGGGCTTTACAATTCTGTTGTTGTTAGAGCTTACAACATTTCCATTTGGAAACACATCTTTATAGCAGGCACATAAAGATGAATCTTTAAAAAAATATTTTAATGGGGTTGTATAGTCCTCCTTAGAGTAGATCCATTGAACTGAATGGGACTTAATTTAGACTAATATTGGATACAATCCATTGGATACACAACACATTAAGTCCACTTTAAAAGCAGCAAGAACAACAATGACATGCTCACAAAACCTGGTGCCTTTCCAGGTCTAGTCTCTTGGAAGAAGGCACTGCCATCAGTCTAGATTAAACTGAAAAGGCCATGACTGATTCATTTGTTTCATCTGTGACAATTACAAACAAGGCTCATAAAGTTATTAGGTTAGAGCAGATCTTCACAACATTCAAAAGGTGACATCTCCTATGAAGAAATACAAATCTTGTCTCACTCTCCTTTGGAGAACATCAAGTGAATAAGTAGAAAATAATGAAATCCAAATTTGGACTTTCATATCCATATTTTGTTTTAATTTTGTTTTGTTTTAAAGTGTTGGCATGTAGCAGAAATCAGAGTCAGAGAGACCACGGAGTGAAGGAAAAAGAGATTCTTCTTTATTTAACGCGCGGGCTTAAGGCTGGAATCGTTTCCAAAGAGCCAGAAGCCCCGAATCACAGTAATACATGACTTTTATAGATATGACAGCAAACAGTTTCCCCCTCCCCTTCTGTCACGGTTTCTAACTGCGAGGTCTATGAAAATGGGTAATAGGGCATGATTTGCAAAGAATGAGACCTTGATATGTATCCAAGCAATATGCAAGCCAAGCAGAGGACTGGAACATGATATGCCAGTGTCAGAGAGACCCAGTCCTGTCAATAATTCGGGGAATTTCCACATTGCTGCTTCTGCTATCTTATGCCAGCTCAGCAAGGACATTTCTGATTTTTTTACATGGCTGCTACATTCCCCCCTTTGATGCATAATTTTATTACAATTATAGCATTAAATTACACAAGAAGTTGGCAATGCATAACACAGGATTACTATAGCACTTTTACTGTATATCTTGCTGAGCTATTAAAGCATAGCGGGCAGCTGTTTTGGTGGCCGAGGCAGTAAACTGATGTTTCAAGCAACGCATGAACCAGGGGATGCAGAAACACAACAGCATTCCTACCACTATTACTGGCAATATTAGAACGAACAATGCTTTTAGCCATCTGAGGTCTGGAAGCCAAGAGGTCAACCAATCGAGCCAATCATGTTTTCCTATTGTTATATCTGCTACTATATTACGCAGATTATTGATCTGCACATTTACAGCGTTGCTGTTATCAGTTAAATTAAAACAGCAAAGCTTCTGGTGTGACTCACAGCCCAGGTGATGGAGAAGGAAAAGATAATCTATACCAGCTCTGTTTTCTAAGACGGCACCTCTTAGGTCACGTAATTCTTTATTTAATAATGACAGAGCTCGTGAGGTGGCATTTATGCTTTTGGCTAAGCTACAGGCTAACCTGTTAATCTCCAGACCATCGGCCAGGGCTAGGCCTGGCACTCCAACCAGAGATGCTGCTAATGCTAGTTTCTCTGAATCAGAGTACAGACTCACATGACTAGTACAGCTCTCAGTCAGCTGGAGTGCCCGGGGCTGTCGTTGGCAAATTTTCTCAGGCCATGGGGGAAGGACTGGTACCAGACGGCTAAGGCAACATGGGTGGTTATCAGACAAATTGGCAGGGATGAAAGACCAGGTACGGGAACCACAGGTCCAAAACCATCCATGAGGCAGAAGTATATGTGCATAATTAAAGGATATGTTTTGAATTTCGTTACAGTGGAAGGGGGGTCCAGGGATAGCTTTACATTTTCCAGAAGATTTTTGACAATTAATCATACGAGCACAAGTGGCATTTATACCGGCTACAATGGGAGTGCGTAAAGTAAATTCAGTAGGAGGCAGAGTTTTTGTAACTGCGCCCCAGTTTGCATTTTGGGAATAAGTCAAATTTATATAGTAATGGCTTAACATAGTATCATTTTGAATCTCATCGGGATGCCTACAAACAGGTATTAAACAGGAACTAATGAGTCTATTGGCTGGTATATCTTCTGGCAAACAAAAATGCTTTACTCCAGTGATATTAGCTAAGTGAAGCCAATAATTATCAGCAAACCTTAAGGGCATACTCCCCTCTCCTAAAGCAGGCCCTCCTTTTGCGCACAATACTGAGGAGGTGCAGCTTATCACTACTAACATTGCAATATACATGTTTTATCTTCTTCGGGATCTGACCGTACGCAGGGCAGCTATTCACCTGGCAAGCTGCAGTAGGGTCTAGTCCCCTTCTTCAATTCTCCAGCTGCAGGTCTGACCGTACGCAGGGGGAACAAGTTCCTGGTTTGTCCCCAGTAAGGTCTAGCCTGAGTCTTCTTTTACTGCTTTTTCTTTTTCAGTACAACTTTTAAAGGATTGTCAGGATTTCTGTTTGCAATCCACTCCCCCCCTTTTGCTTTCTTGACTCGCGTCCAATGTATCCAAGGTTTAACTCCAGCTACTTTTACAGCTGTAGGGGTGGAAAGTATAACAGTATTTGGTCCTTTCCATCTGGGAGTTAAAGGGTCATTTTTCCAATCTTTGACCCACACTTCGTCTCCCGGCTGGAAAGGATGGATTTCAGTAATAGGAATTGGGGGTCTATTTTCCAAAATATACCGACGCTGGGCTTGAAGAACTTTGCCCAGTGCCTGAACCTCTTGGGTTAAACTAACATTAGCCAATTCTTGCAGGTCTCCCTTCAATCCTACCAAAATTTGGGGAGGCCTGCCATACATTAATTCAAAGGGAGACAGACCAGTAGTTTTGTGTGGAGTGCATCGAATTCTGAACAGAGCTAAGGGCAGCATCTCTATCCATTTTCGCTGAGTTTCCTGACACAGCTTGGCTAAGTGGGTCTTGAGGGTCCGATTCATCCTTTCCACTTGTCCAGAACTTTGCGGACAGTACGCACAATGAAGCTTCCACTGAATGCCTAATAAATGGTTAACTCCTTGCAACACTTGGTCAACAAATGCAGGGCCATTATCGGATCCAATAAATAGGGGTAATCCGTGTCTCGGAATTAGGTCTTTCATTAAGACTTTTATAACTTCACGTGCTTTCTCAGTTCGGGTAGGATAGGCTTCTACCCATCCTGTGTAAGTGCACACAAAAACTAGTAGATAACGATAATGGCCTACCCTAGGCATTTCAGTAAAGTCAACAACTAGGGCCTCAAAAGGAAGAGTGCCAAGTTGCTGAATGCCAGGAGGGGGTTTCTTCCCTTGTCTGGGGTTATTTCTGGAGCATTCTACACATCGCATAGATGCTAAATTGGCATAACTGTGTAGTCCATTGATGTAGACTTGCTTTTGTAGTAGTGCTGCCAGAGCACTTTTTCCCAGATGGGTAGCTTTGTGTGCAGTCTGGACAATGCTCCAAGCTAGCCGTTGTGGCACATAGATTCGTCCATCTGGCAGTTCCCACCACTTCTGGGCTATTTTCTTAGCTTGCAGGGTCTCAACAGCCATTTGATCTTCTTCTGGAGTGTAGGTTGGATACACATCTGTCAAGTTAACTTGGAACAACGGGGCTTCCGAGATGGTCATCTCAATTTTTTCTCTATTGTGCTCTTTTCTGAGGGCAACTTGCTTGGCTACGTGATCTGCCCATCGATTGCCTTCTGCCACCTCACTTGTTCCCTTTTGATGCCCTCGGCAATGTATTACTGCCACACGTTTGGGGTGCCATACGACGTCTAATAGAGCCGATATTTCTGTTATATTTTTGATACCTTGTCCGGTGGAGTTTATTAATCCTTTCTCACGGTACAATGCTCCATGGGCATGGAGGGTGGTGAAAGCATACTTAGAGTCCGTATAAATATTGACCGTGAGTCCAGCAGCTAACGTCAGGGCTCGAATTAGGGCAATTAATTCTGCCTTTTGGGCTGAAGTTCCCACAGACAGAGGATTGGCCTCGATAACCTTGTCTTTAGTTACTACTGCATAGCCGGCGTATCTTTTCCCATCTCGGACAAAACTGCTTCCATCAGTAAAGTAGGTGACGTCTGGGTGAGGCCAGGGGCTATCACGCAAGTCTGGACGACTGGAATAAACTTCATCCATAGTTTTGATGCAATCGTGTTCAGGCTGACCTCCTGGTTCTATTGGCAGCAACGTGGCTGGATTTAAGTTGGATGACACCTCTAACTTGATACGTGGATTTTCACAGAGCAGAGCTTGGTACTTGGTCATGCGCTCGTTGGTGAACCAGTAATTTCCTTTATACTCCATTAGCGTGAGTACTGCATGTGGAACCCGGACGGTTAGTTCTTGTCCCATTGACAACTTATCTGCCTCTTTAACCAGGAGGGCGGTTGCGGCAATGGCTCTCAGGCAAGCTGGCCAGCCTTTGGCAACTACATCCAACTGCTTGGATAAATATGCAACAGGTCTCTGCCATGATCCAAGTTGCTGTGTCAGCACCCCTACAGCTACATTATCTCGTTCATGGACATACAACAGGAAAGGCTTAGCCACATCAGGAAGTCCTAGAGCAGGCGCTTGGAGTAATGCTTTCTTAATATCTATGAAAGCTTGTTTTTGTGGCTCTCCCCACTGAAACGGATCTGCCTCTGAACCTTTGGTAGCTTCATAAAGAGGCTTACTCATTACAGCAAAGTTGGGAATCCAGATTCTACAAAACCCTGCAGCCCCAAGGAACTCCCGCACCTGCTTCCTAGTAGTGGGCTCTGGCAGGGCACACACAGTCTCTTTCCGTTCAGGACCCAATTCTCGCTGATGTTGAGATACTATGAACCCTAGATATCGTACCTGGGTTTTACAAAGTTGTGCCTTTTTCCGGGATACTTTATATCCTCGTTCCCACAGAAGTTGCAACAGTTCTTGGGTGCTTTGCCAGCATTCGAGTCTTGATGATGCTGCTAAGAGCAAATCATCAACGTACTGCAATAGAACTCTTTTCCCGGGTTCGGAATGAAAATTTTGGAGGTCTTGACTTAGGGCCGTCCCAAATAATGTGGGGGAGTTTTTGAAACCTTGGGGAAGACGGCCCCAGGTCAGTTGGGTCTTCCTCCCAGTCATGTGATCTTCCCATTGAAAGGCGAAAATAGCTTGGCTCTTAGGTGCCAGTCGGATACAAAAAAAAGCATCTTTTAAGTCTAAGGTAGTAAAATGAGTTGCTTCAGATGGAATCAATCCCAACAAGACATAAGGGTTCGGGACCACCGGATGTATCGTCACAGTTGCTTGGTTGACCAGTCTGAGATCTTGTACTGGACGGTAATCTTCTATGCTGCCAGGTTTCTTGACTGGCAGAAGGGGGGTATTCCATGGAGACTGACATTCTCGAAGGATACCATATTGTAACAGACGGTCTAGGTGCTTCTGAATTCCTAGCACCGCTCGGCGCGGCAGTGGATACTGACGTACGTGCACTGGTATTGCTCCTGGTTTTAATTCAACTACAACAGGGGGCACACATCTTGCCATTCCTGGTGGATTATCTTCAGCCCACACTCCAGGCACATGGAAAGCCTGCCATGGCTCTTCATCAAGTACTGGCATGGTCCAATGTAGCCTCCACTCTTCTTCCTGTGGATATGTGAGTGACAGGAGCTGACCTTCTTGGGGCCTGCGGAAGGCGACAGCCGTTGTTCCATCTTCTTCAAAGGATATTTGGGCCCTCAGCTTTGACAATAAATCACGTCCCAACAATGGCATAGGGCATTCAGGTAAATATAAAAACTGATGTTCTACTATGTGGCTTCCAAGCCGACAAGTCCGTTGCTGCAACAAATGCTTTTCTTCTACTGCACCAGTTGCCCCAATCACCCGCACTTTTTGATGGGTGAGGGGAGCAACGGGGTAGGTCACCACTGATGACGCTGCTCCAGTGTCAATCATAAAATCAATATTTTGGCCCCCCACAGTGGCAGTGACCATGGGCTCCCCGGGGCCAAGATTAAAGGGGCCCGGTCTGTCCTATTCAAGACTTTCAGTTGCAGCCATTCCCGTAAAGGGATTCACTTCGTAATTCCCAGTTGATTCTCTTTGCATTTGCCAGTTATTTGGTTGCCAGCATGGCGGCTGTCCCCTCCCTCGTCCGTGGTGGCCCCCTCGATTTTCCGCCTGGTACATCGGATTGGTTCCATTTGGACACTCACGCCACCAATGCCCATCTTGTCCACATTGGGCACACTGATTCCTTCTCAAAAATTCTCTTCTTCCTGCTCTCCCCTTCCCTCGTCCACGTCCTCTTTGCTCTCCGCCCAGTCCTCCATCTTGTGGACCTACTAGTGCTGCAGCAAGCAGTTCCGCCTTTTTCACCATTCTCTTCTCCTTTTCTTTCTTTTCTTCTTGGTCCCTGTTTACATACACCTTCTGAGCAACTTCTAATAATTCCGTTAAATTTTTCCCAGCAAAACCATTTAACTTTTGTAGCTTTCTTCGAATATCTTTATAACTCTGAGTTACAAAAGCCATATTAATCACTTTCATATTTTCTTGGGCTTCTGGGTCGAGAGGGGTGTACTGGCGATACGCATCCAGGAGACGTTCTAAATATTCTCCAGGGGCTTCGGTTGCTCCTTGCAGCACTTCAGAGACTTTTGTCATATTAATAGACTTTTTCATTCCTGCTCTCATTGCTTGCAACAGCAAGGTTTGGTACTGTGTGATGCGTTCTAACCCTGCCGGTAGGTTGGGATCCCAATGGGGATTTTCTAAGGGCACTCTCTCTCTCATCCATCCTTGGGGATTTACATAATTTTCTGGGGCTCTTTCTAAGGCGATTTGCTCCATTTGCTGATGGATTCGTCGCCTTTCCTCAGTGGTAAATAACGTCAAAAGCAACTGTTGGCAATCTTGCCAGTTAGGCATATGCGAGGCCATAATGCTGGAGCATAGTTCCACTAGCTCATTAGGTTTTGTGGTATATGAAGCATAATGGGTCTTCCAGTTTAACAAGTCTGAAGTTGTAAAGGGTGCATAAGTGTAGGCTTGGATGGGGATATAATGCTCTGCCGCCTCGGGATCTGGGTTGTGCACCATCTGAGTTATCTGCCTCAGAGGAAGCAGAGGCTGGGCTTCACTCCCTGACTGCTGAGCCGTAGATGGGCTCAACCCCTCTTCTTCTTGTGAGCACATCTCTGTAAGGGCCGTTGCTGATTTTACTACTTCTTCTACCCAACTTCTCAATTCTGCAACCTCTTTTATTAATGCTGACTGAGGTGTAAGAGGGGACTCTCCCGATCCTGCAGAGATGGAAGCCTCAGCAGGCAATATCTGAGAGTTGAGGACTGTAGCTGAAATGGGCGAATTACTGCCCGTGGGGCTTGTAACTGATGGCGTCAACTCCAAGTCGAGGCGCGGGGCAGGGCCTCCGAAAGGGGAGGATGGCAGGGACTCAGGATTTCGACGAGGCGGTCTTACAGTAACATGGGCCCGGGGTGGAAGCGGGGCATAAGCGGGTGGAAATGCCGTTAGCTCTGCCAGATCTTCACCCGGGGCTTCTAACACTGGCTGTAATTTTTTTGCTAATTTTTCTTTTCTGAGCACCAAAACTTTTGCTTGGGATTCAAGGCATTTCTTTAGCCACGGAGGAGAAACACGGACTATGGAATCCCATGAGTCTATGTAGGGAAATTGATCAGGGTGCCCAGGGTTCCCAACTATGATGGCATATACGCGACTGATTTTGCTGGGCTCCAAAGAGCCTCCAGTAGGCCATCCTACACCAAAAGATGGCCACTCTATTTCACATAAAGTTCGCAACCGTTGAGGATTCATGGGGGGGTCCCCATAATCTCCACTAAAACCTTTCTTAAAATTTGCTAACATACATCCCAAGGGGGTGCAAGGTTTGCTTCCCCCGCCACCCATAGCCTCCCTCCTAAATTGAAGACAGACACAATGAGGGAATGGGATTGGTCAGTGAGTAAGGGGTCTCACTGGCCGACACAAGAGGATTTTACACACCACGCACTTTGCTACTGGCCTGGGCACCCGGACGGTCAACGGTATGCTTCAGAAACCGCAGTAGCCACTCACACAATCATCATTCTCTCCACTGCTTCCATATGTCCCTGCCACCCACTTTTCCCACTTTTTTACCAGAGCGGAAAACGGCTTCCCCAGCTTCCTCAGCTTCCTACTGAGTACTGGCGTGCTAGGTACTGGCGCCCACTCGGGGGTGTGATCAGGCCCCCCTTCTACCCGCAAGGAGTAGGTTCTTTTGTATACGTATACCACCAACACTGACCTTTTTCATAAGGCGGGGCCCTCTTTTTTTCTGCCCAGTGGCCTTTCTCCCTAAAGGCGGGGCCCTCTTTTTCCCATATACTTGCCTTTTTCCTGAAGGCTTCCAATGTGGAATTCACAGGCAGGGCTCAAATTCCTTCCACCGCTTCCCAAGGTTCTCTTGCCGCTCGCTACCGTTCGGGCGGTCCCAGCTCAGGCTGTCTCCCGTTCATCCAACAAAAAGGTCGGTGGCGCCAAGAAAGGGAGGCATGCGCCGAGCCCGTCTCCCCGGTGCGGCGATCAAAAGCAGGCAACTGCCACCTGTCTGGCTCAGAGCCTGCCACATCCGAGTCACGGCACCATTTATGTAGCAGAAATCAGAGTCAGAGAGACCACGGAGTGAAGGAAAAAGAGATTCTTCTTTATTTAACGCGCGGGCTTAAGGCTGGAATCGTTTCCAAAGAGCCAGAAGCCCCGAATCACAGTAATACATGACTTTTATAGATATGACAGCAAACAGTTTCCCCCTCCCCTTCTGTCACGGTTTCTAACTGCGAGGTCTATGAAAATGGGTAATAGGGCATGATTTGCAAAGAATGAGACCTTGATATGTATCCAAGCAATATGCAAGCCAAGCAGAGGACTGGAACATGATATGCCAGTGTCAGAGAGACCCAGTCCTGTCAATAATTCGGGGAATTTCCACATTGCTGCTTCTGCTATCTTATGCCAGCTCAGCAAGGACATTTCTGATTTTTTTACATGGCTGCTACAGGCAAACTTTCATTATTGACAGTCTTGTACGTGAGTGAGAGGCTCATCACAAGCTCCTGAGGACAGATGCCCATCTGGAACACTTTATCCATTTGCCATGCATTAAAGGGACTTTGCCAAAGGGTATTTTGAAGAGACTGAACTGAGGAGGGGCACTTGTTCCCAGGTCCTAAAGCACCTGTTACGTGTTTGCAGTTCAGTTTTTTCCTTGATAATTATATTGTTTTATCTCAAAGGCTCGAGTTATTGCAGCTACTCTCACTTTCCTTCCTTCTTGGAAACTGCAGTTGTAAAACTATCAGGGCTCCTGCTCTGGCAGAGCAAGAAGTGCAATGCTCTTTGGAAAGTTCTGACAATTTCCTCTCCCTGAACTGAGCTTCTTTTAGGAATCAGAGCTGCTTTAGAACATTTTGATAGGGATGGACGAAAGTCCCTTACCTGTCCTCGAAGCTTGCTTCGCGGTGGGGGAGAGGCGCTTCGCTTCTCCCCCCGAAGTTCATGCGAGGGGGGGAGGCACCCCGCCTCGCCCGGCCGAAATTCAGGCTGGGCGAGAGGCGCCCCATCCCTCGCCGGCAAAATACAGGCCGGGTAGAAGCGCCCCGTCTACCCGGCCGAGAAAAAAAAAAAAAAAACCACCCCCGTGATAGGCTACGTAACGATTAACGTAGCCTATCACAGCTAGATTTCCAAAGTCAGCCGTGATAGGCTACGTAAATCGTTACGTAGCCTATCACGGGTGACTTTTGAAAAAAAAAAGCGCGTACGCAAATGGCGGCCCCCATAGGGAGCCACCATTTGCGTTCCTTATTTGGTCCCTGTAGTCTACGTAAAGATTTACGTAGCCTATGGCGAAAATAAGGGCAACGCAAATAGCGTTCCCTTATTTTCGCCGTAGTCTACGTAAATCTTTACAAAGACTACAGGGACCAAATAAGGAATGCAAATGGCGGCTCCCTATGGGGGCCGCCATTTGCGTATGGGCTTTTTTTTTTCTTCAAAGTCACCCGTGATAGGCTACGTGACGATTAACGTAGCCTATCACGGCTGATTTTGGAGATCTAGCCGTGATAGTCTATGTTAATCGTTATGTAGCCTATCAGGGCTTTTGTTTTGTTTTTTACTTTCCTTGTAATGGCGGCGGCGGCAGCCAGTCGAAAGACCGGCTGTCGCCCCCGCCCCTGACGAAGACCCGCCGAACCACCGCCGGGACCCGCTGCCGGGAGGGACATTAGTTAAAGGTAAGTCCCATCCCGGGGGGGCGGGGGGGCGGAGAATTTCACCGCCGATTTTGGGGGGCCGAATGCATTGGCACTCGGCCCCCTGAAGTTTCAGGGAGAAATTCTCCCCCATCCCTACATTTTGAAGGGCTTGCCACACAGACAAATAGGCACTGCTTTTCTCCATGCAATCCTTCCTGGTCACCCACAATGATGGGACTGCATGGAGAAATATTGGTGGAACTGAACTGCGTACAAATAAAGCCAGCTGCCGCCAAATCTGATTCCTACAATGATTACCTCAAATTGGAGACAGCAGTGGGGATGCCAGGTGTCCTGCTGGGTTTGACTCCCCCATCCCAGGGACAGTGGCCACTGTTCCCTGCATGGGCAGGTCCCACCAGCTGCCGTCTCCGCTGCTATCTCCAATTTTGGATCAGAGATAGCATTGGGGATGCAGGGCAGCCTCAGCCACCTCCTACACTTAAAAGGTAAACAGGACTGTGGTCCCCCTCCACATCAAAAAAATTCTTCTAAATTCTGTCCCTCCCTGCAAAAAAGCAATGCCTTTTTCACAGGGAGAGGAGAATTTCACAAAAGTAGGGGGCAGGGTTCAGCATAGCACTAATTCTAGGTAGGGATAGGGATGTCAGAGCATTCTGCCATGGATCTCAGTGAGGCTGAATGCCAGTGCATTTGGCCCCCCGAAATCCATGGTGGAACGAAGCCCCCCGCCCCACGAAATGGGCCCGGAATGGAGCACCTACCTGCTGCCGTCCACGCTGACTTGCGAATGGCGGCCATGTCTGTGACCGCCATTTGCTTCCTCCACATAGCCATGATAGGCTACATAAATACTTGGGTAAATACTTACGTAGCCTATCACAGCTTAACTAAAGGAACGCAAATGGCGGTGGCTACAGAAGCCGCCATTTGCATTCCCTTTTTTTTGCCATTTTAGCCTATGTAAATATTTACGTAGGCTAAAATGGCAAAAAAAGGGAACACAAATGGCGGCCGCCGTAGCTACCGCCATTTGCGTCCGCTGTTTTGTGGGTTTTTTGCCGTAATAAGCTTCGTAAATATTTACGTAGCCTATCACGGCAAAATACAGGGACGCAAATGGCGGCGGCTACGGCCACCGCCATTTGCGTCCCTGCAGACTGCTCAGCGGCCAGATGTCCGGCTGCGGGTGGCCCCAGCCAGCAGCTCTGTGGAATGTCCACAGAGCGGAGCCAGCCGGAGAGAATTTTGGGGGGAGGGACGGAGCGCCTTCCCCCACCGTGAATGTCACCCTTCGAAAAGGTAAGTGACTTTCATACATCCCTAGGTAGGGACGGTGCAGGTACCCAATTCTGTCTAGGAATCTGGTGGAAACCCCCCCTGCCCACACCCCCAAGCCCCGCTTGCCAAGCCCCCCTTCCCACACTGACTGAGTGGCCCACACTCACCCTGGCAGCCTCGTAGAGTTCTGTGGGCACCATTTTTTGAAAAATAAAATGGCAATTGCAAAATGCACACATTTGCATATGTGTGAAAATTCCCATTTTTGCAAATCTCCATATTTGTGTATGCGTGAAAATTCACATTTTGTGAAAATGCACATTTGTGCGCATATGCAAATATGCACATTTTGTGATCGCCATTTTATTTTTTGGAAAATGGTGACTGCGAAGCTTGACGAGGCTGCCAGGGTGAGTGCAGGCTGCTTGCCAAGTGTGAGAAGGGCTCGAGCACGGTCCGGGGACCAGTGAGTGGGGGCAGAGGCTGGGCAGGCACCTGGAGAATCTGGGCAGGGGTGTGTTGGTTTTTATTAGGTTGGGTTCGCATCTTCGAAGAATCGAAGCTGCGCTCACTACAACACGATATAGGCAAGGTTCACATCGGGGGATGAGTTCTTGTCTGCACAGTTTTTGAGAGGTACTCCCCGGTTCATGGTGATCGCTGTCCTCCTGGACGTGTGTGTGTGTCAGAAGCGCGTCACACAACCCTCGTGGTGGGTGCTGTGTGCTTTGTGCTTGACGGGGCTTGACTGGGCAAGTGTGTGGGGAGATGGGGGCACGAGCAGGATGCATCTGTTCCTTGGCAATGGCCACTCATGCTTTGGCTGCCTCCCACCAAATATGGTCTCTCCTGTCTCTCCAGGCAATGCTCGGCTTCTCCGCCCTTGGCTTTCCTGGGGCGTTCACGGCTTGTGACAGGATTAGGGATGGACAAAAGTCCCTTACCTGTCCTCGAAGCTTGATTCGCGGTGGGGGAGAGGCGCTTCGGTTCTCCCCCCGAAGTTCATGCGAGGGGGGGGAGGCACCCCGCCTCACCCGGCCAAAATTCAGGCCGGGCGGGAGGCGCCCCATCCCTCGCCAGAGAAATTCAGGATGGGTAGAAGCGCCCCGTCTACCCGGCCGGGCAAAAAAAAAAAAAACACCCCCGTGATAGGCTACGTAACGATTAACGTAGCCTATCACGGCTAGATTTCCAAAGTCAGCCGTGATAGGCTATGTAAATCGTCACGTAGCCTATCATGGGTGACTTTGGAAAAAAAAAAGCACGTACACAAATGGTGGCCCCCATAGGGAGCTGCCATTTGCGTTCCTTATTTGGTCCCTGTAGTCTATGCAAATAGCGTTGCCCTTATTTTCGCCGTAGTCTACATAAATCTTTACGTAGACTACAGGGACCAAATAAGGAACGCAAATGGTGGCTCCCTATGGGGGCTGCCATTTGCGTACGCGCTTTTTTTTTTTCAAAGTCACCCGTGATAGGCTACGTGACGATTAACGTAGCCTATCACGGCTGACTTTGGAGATCTAGCCGTGATAGGCTACGTTAATCGTTACGTAGCCTATCACGGGGTTGTTGGGATTTTTTTACTTTCCTTGTAATGGCGGCGGCGGCAGCCAGTTGAAAGACCAGCTGCCGCCCCCGCCCCTGATGAAGACCCAACGAACCGCTGCCGGGACCCGCCGCCGAGAGGGACATTCGTGAAAGGTAAGTCCCATCCCGGGGGGTGCGGGGGGGCGGAGAATTTCACCGCCGATTTTGGGGGGCCGAATGCGTTGGCACTCGGCCCCCCGAAGTTTCGGGGAGAAATTCTCCCCCATCCCTAGACAGGATGCATATCTCGATCATATCCCCAATTAGACAGGGCAGTGAGTTTATCAGTTGGAAGCACTACTACTCAATGCTTCTGCAAGGCACATTGGACCACGCGGGAAGATTCATCAATGTCGAGATCAGGTGGAGTGTCCAAAACCACGACACCTACGTCTTTTGTAACTCGGCGTTGTGCGAAGCAATGAACGCAGGGAAGTTTGTGCCTGGGAACCTGACATGGAGAGTGGGCAGTGTGCTTATCCCTCCACTGATCCTGGCCAACGGAGCTTACCCGTGCGACGTTGGCTTATGAAGCCTCTTGGGGGACACCTCTCACCAGAGGAGGCTCACTTCAACCAGTGCCTCAGCAGAGCTAGAAGCATGGTGGAGCGTGCTTTTGGCAGGCTGAAGAGAAGGTGGAGATGTCTTGCGGGATGACTGGAGGTGGTGGAGGAAAATGTGCCATCAGTGATTTCTGCCTGTGTCATTCTCCACAACATATGTGAGCCTAACGGGGCCGCTTTGACAGAGGAGTCCAGGGACAGTAACTGCGTGGTGTTCAACACCCTGGGGCTTCCCTACGTGAATGATGATCAGGTGTATAATGAGTGGGGGAACGAGGTCCGCAGGGCTCTTTGCGAATTCATGTGGGAGAACAGGGGAGGATTGCGGTGTGCGGACATCTCCTGGGAATCCCGCTGGGGCCGTCCATGTTTGGGCAGTTTGTGGGCTCGTGGTTTCAATGTCTGCCTTGTTTTTTGCTCGCCCCTGATTGCTTCCCCATTTTTGTTCATGCCTTTTCCTCTCTGATTAAAACTGTTTAAGCAACCATAATTGGCTCCCGCCCTTCTCTTCTTTGCATGCGCAAGAGACAGTGGCCGCCCCCTCCCCACTTTCTGAAAAGCTTCTTTGAAGAATCGGAGATACGGAGCTTCGTCGACAGGAGGCAATGCGAGGAAATACGGGAGGTGGAATGCTCTATGGTCTTGTCAAAACTGCCCCACTGTCATTCTCCTGCCAGCGAAATGGCGCCCAGGCGGCTCACATATTGGCAGGAGAGGGGGTTGAGCTGATGCTCCAGATGCTGCTCCAGGGCCACCGTGCCGAGATGGTCATGAGGAGCTTGACCAGGGGGAACGAGGCAGTCTACAGGGCAGTAGTGAGGGGGCTCTCACAGGCGGGATTCCCTCGCTCTGCCCTGCAGGCCCACACTAAGTTCAAGGCCCTAAGTTCACAGCTAAGGATGGACGAAAGTCCCTTACCTGGTCCTGCAGCTTGCTTCACAGTGTGGGGGAGGCACTCCAGTTCTCCCCCCGAAATTCTTGGCAGGAGGGAGGCGACCTGCACCTCCCGGCCGAAATTCAGGCCGGGGGGGAGGCACCCCATCCCTCGCCGCCAAAATTCAGGCCGGGGGGGAGCGCCCCGTCTCCCCGGCCGCGAAATAAAAAAAGTAAAGTTAAAAAAAAAAACATGATAGGCTACGTAACGATTTACGTAGCCTATCACGGCTAGATTTTCAAAGTCAGCCGTGATAGGCTACATATATCGTTACGTAGCCTATCACGGCTGACTTTGAAGAAAAAAAAAAGTGCGTACGCAAATGGCGGCGCCCATGGGCGCCGCCATTTGCATCCCTTATTTGGGCACGGGTAGTCTACGTAAAGATTTACGTAGACTACAGCGAAAATAAGGGCAACGCATATAGCGTACGCGCTTTTTTTTCCCTTCAAAGTCAGCCGTGATAGGCCACGTAACGATATACGTAGCCTATCACGGCTGACTTTGAAAATCTAGCCGTGATAGGCTACGTAAATCATTACGTAGCCTATCACGTTTTGTTTTGTTTTTTAACTTTACTTTGTAATGGCGGCAGTGGCAGCCGGTCAGAAGACCAGCCACCGCCACCGCCACCGCCGAAACGCCGCCGAAACGCCGCCGAGAGGGACATTCGAAGGAGGTAAGTCCCATCCCAGGGGGGGCGGGGGGGCGGAAAATTTCCCCAACAATTTCAGGGGGCCGAATGTGCTGGTATTCGGCCTCCCAGAGATTCATGGAGAAATTCTCCGCCATCCCTATCACAGCACTCTTCACCTCAGTGCCACATTTCTGGGCAGCTGTGGCAGCACAAGCCAAGGAAACTGTGCACTCGCTCAAGCGTGGCGGTACGCCAACGTCCTTGAGCGCACACACGTTTCCCCATGCATGCGCCTGTGGGGTGACTGGTGGGGAGATTGTCATGTGGCGGGTGGGAATGCCACCAGGCCTGCATGTGAGCTCAGTTGGGGCACCCCCCCAACCCTTTGGGCCACCCTTGTCCTTAGCGCAAACCTCTCTTTTCCAGAACTGCAGAGAGCGCTGGCCGGGCAGCAAGTAACTCCGCTGCCAGCTTCGGGGGGGGCAGTGCCATCCTTCTCCAGCAGCAGAGGTGAACCTGGGGCTGGGAGCCAACTCGCCCCTGCTGCAACCACTGTGGAACAGGTCACACCCAGGAGGAGGACCGCAGGTGAGCCTAGAAAGAGCACGGTGAGGCCCTTCCCAGCATGTCCTTGTCCTGGGGACACCGCTCCTGTAGCGGCACATGGCCCCTGATGGGCCACGGACAGTGGGATTTCAGTGGGGGAACAGCCAGCTGTCCAGGAGCAGCCCATTGCCACACAGCGAGGGAATGAGTGGAAAAGGCGAAAGGGTTCCTGGCCTGCTGCAGGGCAAGCACTTCTCCCCGTTGGCAGCTCTACACTCTCCCCCCACTCCATTTACATGCCAAATTTCTCCCAGAGAGGCCCACCAGCATGTGATCACCCCCTCCATGGGTGTCCCATCGCTGGGGTTGCACTGACAGAACTTCCCCTTCCAGCAATGCAGGTGAGGTTGTGCTGGGGATGTTGAGGCAGCCCACCCAAGGCTCGGTGGGGCCTGCTGTCATGGGGCCCAGCGGAGCGTCTTCGGGCAGACAGGGACAAGCACCACTGTCCTCAGAGCCGTCATCCGCCTGGAGGGCTCCATGAAGAAGACCAGTGAGTATCTAAGGCTGGCAGCTTCCATGTGTGGGCAACATGCAGGCTGTTATTCATGGGGGCCCTGATCAGGATCTTTCCCTTTTTTTCAGTGGGGAAGATGGAGAAGCGGCTGTTGTGCCTTGAGAGGGAGGCCCAGGAAAAAAAGAAGACCTGTCAGGAGCAGGCTCGGGGGAGTGGGGGAAGTGTTAAGCTGCGGTCTACTGCACCAGGGTGGGGGGTGGGGTGGGCACTTTGTAAATAGCACTTATAAATAAAATGAGCAAGCACTTAAATAATTTTTTAACATAAAGCCGTCTTTGTGGTGCCACACTGCTCTCATAAGTAACACAACTTGTGGGAGAGACTTGTTTGGTTTCTAAAGAACTTTACTATGGGGATGACAGGGAATACACAGGGGAGATAGATACTTGAGCGTAGTCCTGCACAGCGGTGTGGGGCAATTCTCTTTGGGCGCTCGAGTCTCACTGGGCTCTCTTTCCAGTGCACAGCCAATCCTGCCATACAGGAAGCAACTCTAGCCAGCTCAAGACAGGTTCCGTCACGGCATCCCCCTGAACCGCAAAGAGAATATGATAACAGCATGGGGGCGAAACATAGCATGGGAAAAACAACTTTTGAAGACCGTACCACAGCTCACCCGCTGTAACGGTCACATGTGGAACTTGGAGGGTGCCCTGAACAGAGGGAGGAAGCAGGGAACTTTCACGAGGAGTCTCTCATGGGGACAATTGCCTTGGGTGCTTGTGCAACTGCATGGGCCTCATCTAAGCACCCACAACACGCCTTGGTGTGGATGTCTGAGGGGAAGAGACCTCCACTTGAACCCGGGAGGGAGTCTCTGCGGTGGCCAAGCCTGGCCTCATTGGGATCCTCTCATGTTCCTGGGAGTCGTGGTGTCCCAGAGTGTGCAATCGGGGGGCTGGCCCCTGATATTCCTGGGTATGCCTACCCCGCTCAACCTCCTCCCCCACGGGGGGAGAAGCTTCCCGCCCTGAGCACTGATGGGGCATCTTTGCCAGCATTGCCCAGAGAATGTCCATATGGGCACCTACGGAGGCGATGAGTGCCCACCTATCCCTGCTCACAGCCTTCTCATCCAGAGCGGATCTTCTTACATACTCCCTAAACACCACCGTGTCCCCTTCCATGACCATGAGGACACGGTCATTCTCCTCCATGGCATGACGCATGATGCGTTCTGCAATGTCATTGGGCACTCTACGGCTCCTTCTTTTTCTTATTTGTGACAGGCGCATAGCGGGGGATAACGTGGCCTGCCTGTTCGTCACTAGATGCTCTGTTAGAGAGAGTTGACAGGGTTTAAGCATGCAGTGCAGTACACCTCTTGTGGCCGGCATAGAGTAATAGCCGCGCACGGGGCCCACGTGTGAAATGCCCATCGCCGGGAACCATGGTTGTCTCCTGCTAACGGCCATCACCACCCCAGGTAAAGCCTGGGAATGTGGGGGGTGTGGCGGGCGTTGCTGCAGTGTAATTTCTGGGCGGAGACCGGGGTGAGATAGGGCCCCAGGCAGGTATAGACCCTTAACAATACCACAGTAACCACGAACTTCCCTCCCTGCATGGTGGGGAGGGGAGTCCGCAATTGGCCCAGGCATTCTCCCCGAGGGCATGTCAGGGAGGTCTGGACGTGGAGGATTGGCCGACGCTGATTTGTGACCACCAGCAGTAGACCTTGGCCAGGGCTTAGGCCTATGGGAGAACGGGCTTGTTGGCCGGTGGGGAAGTTGTCCTGGAGGGCCAGTCTGAGGGTGTCCAGGCGGTGCACACATTGCACGCATGCTCTCAGATCTCCCTCAAGGGGACCAAACACACGGGAGCACGCTACTCCCCTTGCCTACCTGTGTCCTCAAGCTCATCTGTAGCGCTCCCGCTTCCCCTTTGAGCACGTGCGCTCTGCCCTGCACCTGGAAAAGCGAGGCGGATCTCAGCCAAGCAAAAGGAAAACCCACCTTCTTGAAACACACGCTGGCTGCCCCTCAACCAGGATCCACTCAGGAATTCCCCCACCAGGTGGTGTGGCTTCGAGCTGCGGCTTTTAGGCGCCCAGATGGGGACAGCAGAGCAACCCAGGGTGGTCAATAAAGCAAGTTTGGGAGCTGCCCATCCAGGCATCCAAGCTGGCTCGGCACAGAACGTGGCAAGGCTTTGGTGCACCCCCCAACTCACCGCTCCACCCGGGTTCCCCAGCAAACTCTTCATGGGAGAGTCCTTCTCCTTCCTGCTCCTGGCTGAGAAGACCTGTGAAAAGTGTGTCTCCAGTTGCCCACTGTGTCCTTGGGCATGTCCTTCTTTAAGGAACCCGATACCCCCATCCTTCTTGTGCCCAGACTGCTCCACACATGCCCCCCAAAATCAGCCCAACCCACAACCAGGGAGTATTGTCGAGTATGTGGGTGGGCCCGGGCCCGGTTGGCCGATGGGGCAGCCTGTGGTTGTACGTGGCAGGGCTACATGTGCAGGGCTACACCAGGACCATGCAGAGTGGAGTATGTGGCCGTGCCCCCGGAGGACAGCCAATGCTCCACGCACACCACCCCCAGACACCGACCTGGGCCACAGCACCTACCCACATCAGACGCCTCCAAGGGAAGGTGATCCTCCTCTTCCTGCGATCCCTCTGGCATCTCCAACTTTCCCCTTCCAGGGGGTCCATCTCCGGGGTCTCCGCATGCGCTGTGCCATGAGCAATCTGCAGACTCCCAACCACATGCTTGGGGCAAATGGTGGCATCCCCCCGGAGAATGCTGTGGAGCTCCGTGTAATATGGACAGGTCACCACATTGTTCCCTGAACGGGAGTTATGGTTAACCATAACTCCCTCCTGTACTCCTGGCGCATTGGCTCTGTCTTCCCCCTGCACTCAACAATGCTACGGGTGTGGCCCCACTCAGTCATCTGCCTGGAGATCTCCTCAAAGAAGCTCAGGTTCCTGTGGCTGCTATGAAGCTGCCCCTGGATCTTCTGCTCCCCCCAAATGTCCAGCAAGTCTACTATCTCCATGTGCCTCCACAACACCCCTCTTCCCTTGCTAGTGTGGAAGCCATCCTCTGTTGACACGGATGGGGGAAGGAAGGGTGGCCCAATGCAGTGGATCTTTCCAAGAACTGTACTGGTCAGAATTTCCAGCGATGGCAGTGGGATCTCCCTGCTATCAAGGGCCACCCAGGGGACCTCACAGTAGGAGCCTAAGAAAGGAACACACGGAAGTAAATTGCAGGGCGGGGGCTGGCCCACCTAGCAGTCACAGTCCATCGTGGGCATCACAGGGTAGCCACATGTCATGGCCCTGATTTGGAGCATCTTCCATGCAGGGGGCACCCCACCATGTAACCGGGTGGATGCTCTCATGTTTGCCCGCAAAAGTGAGACAGAGCACATCGCCAAAGCAGGGAAAAAAGGAAAGAGGAGCAGCCGGGCTTTGTTTGCAGCCTTTTCTGGGGGAAGAGAAGCAGGGGAAACCACCCCAACTCATGCTCCAGGGCAAATGCCATCCCACGGGACCATGTGCCCATACACGTCACATGTCCCAGGAAGGCCGATCAGCCACCCAGTGCACAATCCCTGTAATGCCAGCCCAGCAGTCTCAGGATGTGTTGTTTTCACAGCCACGGGCGTGGCTGGACTGTCTCGGGGAGGGGGGGAAGACAACCCTAGTGTGGAGGGGAATAACACCATGAAAACTCTGGGGAAGGCATTGGTGGGGGGACATGGCCACCTCGCGCAGTACACAGGGGCACTCCTGGAGAAGGGATGGAATTCGCGGTGACGAGAGCAGTGCGGAAGTCTCCCAAAGAAAAATTTCCCGCGCTGCCATGGAGGGAGCAGTTCGAGGCGCCGCAATACACATCTAGCGGGGGGGGGCGGTGAGGAAGAGAGTGGTATCCAGATGAGGGGAGGCACGGTGGCTGCCAACTGATGGCGCCACAGGTGGAAGAGCAGAGAGGGGGAATACACAGGGTGGAATGCAACACATGGACGAAAGGTGGGGGGTGGTTTTTATGTATGCACCACATGATCCAGAGAGACCGGGAGGCTGCACCGATACTGCCAAGCCCCAAACTTCGATTCTTCGAAGATTTGAAAATGATCCCCTTTAAAAAAAAAAAAAAAAAGCCTAGGGCAGGGGCGCGGGGGGGACACGTGTTGGCTCACAGCCGCCAGCTGCTCAGGAATGGACGCGAGCAATACCAGGAGAATACCTGGGGGAGTGGTGGACAAGAAAGGTGGGGAGTGTTCTTTAAGTGCTTATCATAAGATCCAGGTAGACAGGCAGCCTGCAGCGATATCCACAAGCCCCAAACTATGATTCTTCGAATCTTCGAAGAAGTTACCCTGGTTTAAAAAAGAAGGCAAGGTCGGGGGCGCTGGGGGGGCTACCTGTTTGCTCACGGATGCCGACTGCTCGAGGAGAGATGTGATCAATGGCCAGAACACAACCTGGGGGAGCAGTGCGCTCTGACTGGCCAGCAGGGAAATACAAACACCGCCGTATATGTCCATGGATGGGAGGGGACAACAATTATATATGGTGGCGAAGGCAGAAAATCGGATCACATTAGGGGGAAATCCTGGGATAACAGGGTGTTGAAAGCAGGGGTGCGGACCCCGGAAACTCCGGGTCCAATACGAGGCGGGTACTGCATAGTGTGAAAGGCGGGCAGTGAGACCTAATTGGACATGAGACGAGGCGGTAGGTGAAGATCCAGCCCCTGATTGTGCCTGGAGATACCCTGTCATGATTGTTATCACATATGACAATCTCTATATATGGCAGCCTCGAACCTGGTGCCCTCCAGATGTTTTAGACTACAATTCACATCATCTCTGATCACTGGCTATGTTGGCTGGGGCTGCTGGGAGTTGTAGTCCAAAATCACTGGAGCGTACCAGGTTGGGGAAGGCTGATGTATGGGTTTCATGTTTCTTCCATGTAGGAAAATCAGACACCTGCCATTTATAGGTCAAATGTTTGGCAATACAAATGCAGAATCAGCCCTATTTCCCTCTTATTCCAGATCATGCTATTTCATATACTACATATACTAATATATAGTTATATGGACTCCCCACATCCCCAGGTGTGGCTTCCTTTTGGTGTTTTATAAAATTTTGTTTATTTAAAACCTACAAATAGAGCATAGTTGGAGGCAAGCAGAATAAGCACTCCTAGCAAGCAATACGACATGGAGACCTTAAGGCCCACTGTTGGCCCGGTGTGTGTATTTAACGGGGGTGAGGGATGAGTCACACTTTCCCCAAATGGGTCTTACATTCCCAGAATTATCTCTTACATCTCCCACTCATCAGCTACTATTAGGAGAAACATCATCCATCCAACCTGAGCCATTAATCGGCAATTTTTCTAACAAAGGATATGGTCATTTCTGTTTGGCCATCGTTTGAAACAATATTCAGGACACTGTGAAACACTATGACTGAAGGCATTACACTGCACCCCTCTGTATTGATCCCATATAAACTAGGTTCTCTCTTTGCTGATGGAATATATTATGTAACATGAGAAATATGAGGTATAAGTAAGTTCCTATCCTTCTGAAGGTGTCACTAAAATGTCCCAAATAGGTTTCTTCCCATGTACTACAAAAAACAACTCATCATTACTGATCTGTGAGGACATATGCCATTTAAAAACTAAATTAACTATAATCACATGGATTAGAATTAAGGAGAGCAGAATGATCCTCTTAAATCAAGTGAAATGTCACTAAGGAAAATGACATTCTTAAAAGAAAAACCTAGCTCAGGCTTCCCAAATCAAGAGTTTGGAATATGCTGTCCAAATGGCTCATTTTTTTTTTACACTCCATTACTCTCAGTCTTTTGTACATTTAAGACACACACAAAATCTGTTCTCTTCTACCATTATCAGACCATCATTAAATTGTTCAGCTCAGTAGACTGCACAGTTTTATGTCTATATCAGCCTCTCAAAGCTAATAGACATTTTTTCCCATAAGTACTTTGCTTTCATAGTTAAACTTTTTTGTAGGAAAGGACTTTAGAAGTGTTATATTTTCCACAGACAGGCAAAAGCACTGTCAACAAGCAACAAATACATAGGAGTGCCCAATACAGTCGCTCAAGGATTTCACATTGCTATTTAAAAGCATAAGCAACCTATTTATTTTACAAGGAAGCAAATCATTTTCCTATAATACCACCGTCTAGCTAGAGGACATTGACCTAGTCCTGGTTCCGGAAAGAGACTCATCTGAGACATAAAATGGCATCTATTATAGATGGCTTTTAAAGGGAGTAGACAAATTTATGGAGAATAGAGGTACTAGTCATGATGGCTATATATTACCTCCAGGATCAGAGGCAGGATGCCCTGAATACCAGTTGAAATCATAGAATCATAGGGTTGGAAGGGGCCAACAAGACCATCTAGTCCAACCCCCAGCTCAGTGCAGGAAGCCTGAATCACAGGCATTCTCCCACCCAAGTACTAACCAGGGCTGATTTTTCTTAGCTTCTGAGATCAGATGCGATCAGGTGAATCCAGCCCCTTGCTTGCTGGAGAACAACAATGGGAGAGAGCTATGGCCTTTGTGTCCTATTTTTAGGCTTCACAGAGGCATCTTGTTGGCCACTGTGGAAACAGGACGGTGGATTAGATAGGCTTTTGGTCTGATCCAGCAGGGCTCTTCTTTCATCATATTGTAATTAATGTAGCTTACTGGCAAAATATTAAAAATAAATCAAAGAAAGGGCTTCCAGCAAACCAGGCTTTCATCACGTTACAGTGAAGTCTGTGAACACTGCAGACTTACCTGTTTCAGGGTTAATGGGTTTGGGGCTTCTGAAGCAATTATCTTTTTCAGTCAACAAAGCAGCCACCTGCCTTCACATCATCCACTCATGAATGTTGCAGACCAAACTCTATGTGGGTTCTCTTCTCTAGCATGTTCTATCAGACCCTTCGCCACCAGAGAGCATGCTCTGACCCCAGGCCCACTGCTGCTGCAGCCACTCAGCCACTTGCTTATCTGTGGTGGTCAGGGCCATCGGGGACTGAGGGGGCAGAGATGATCAGAGCTCTGGGCCTTGTACCTAAGGTCACCAGCCCTGCCATCTTCATTATTCCAGCCCCAAGTGTCAGGGGCAGGGCTAGCATAATTACAACAGCAGGGCTGGAGATCTCAGGCATGTAGCACAGAGCTCAGATCGATGCCACTGCCAAACTGCTGCTACGAGGAGGGTGGCAGCCAGATTGCCCACCTGCCTGTTGTCGGGATTTGGCAGTAGGGATGTATGGATTTTGTAAAATCTGCTCCATCTGTGTTTCATGGATTGGCAGGTGCCTTTTGTTCCATCGTCCACTCATGGACGGAATCGGATTTTTTCCAATGTTCTGAACTTGGGCAAATTCGCACTTGCACAAATGCAAAACCACCACCACCATCCCCAAATGCACAAATCCCTCCCAAAATGTTTGTTTGTTTGTTTGTTTGTTTGTTTGTTTATAATATTTATATACCACTCCACATCAGAAGATTTCAGAGTGGTGAACAACACAGTAAAGGAATAAAACAGCAAGTTAAAAGAGTTAAAACATTTTTAAAAAGACAAACCCCAGTAAAGTGGAATTTAACAATGTTCATTTTCACATTTTAGCCTATGGAGGAAATGCGCATTTTCAGACGGTGTTTTTTTAAAAATTTGTGTATTTTTCTACAACTGGGGCCTACGTTTGCTTAAAATGCCAGAAAGTAAAAAAAAAAAAAAAAAACTGGTCTGCAAGTCCGAGTACTACTGTATTATGTCAGGGGGCGAGGCCAGCATCATTAAAATGGTAGGGCTGGCTAGTTCAGCCGTGCAGCCCAGAACTCTGATTAGCACCATGCCAGGGGGCGCACCAAATGCCAGGAGGGCCACCTAACAAGCGCAGCCTGTTTTTAGTAATGTAATAATATGTTTGGGCCTGTTTTTAATAATTAACAAAGAAGCATGGATCCAAGGGGCCTCTCTGAGATTTGGTTCAGCTGAAATGTTTCTGGTTCAAAACTTCACTTCAGCCGTGAACTCACAAGATGGATTTGGGCAAGCCACCATCTTTCAGCCTCAGTCTGATCTATCCATATATCTACATTCATGACAGATTGTGATGTTCTACCTAGTATAACTGATTAACAGACACCCAGCATGACCACCAAATGTGCATGGGAGCATGCTTGATTTTTACTGGCTGGAGTCACCAAAGGTTTAGCTCTCATCCCGGTGGTGTTGCCTGGAGTCTCTTTATTTTCTCCCATATAAGGGAAAGGAAACCATTCACACCTTTGAGCAAAATTAAGACGTGCACTTGAATTATTTATTGTCTTCATTTCTATGCTGCCCAATAGCCGAAGGTCTTGAAGACGCTCTAGTGGCAATGGGAAAACATCATGTTCATTCCCAAGACTGGATAAGCTCATTCTAGAAGGATACAACTGTGCAGAGCACATGAAGATGCACACACTTTTCAGTCACTGGTGCATAAAAAGCCCCTCCCCCCACTACAAATACCACACCACAAAATTAAAGGCATTTTGCTCGTGGGGATAATATTGACTGGATTATTATATGGATTACTGAGATAATATACGTGAGTGGCTTGAAAACTCTAAATTGCTAGATAAATGCTAAGTATTATCCTATCGTAATACACAGCTCACATGAGCAGTCAGGGCCGGTGTCAGTGGTCACATTATTGGGCAACTGCCAAAGCCTATGCCTCAGTAGGGGACCCAGTGCTGTTAATCAAGACTCCCACATCCCTGCTCCTGCTCCTCCTTGCTATTGCTGTGTGCTCACCTGCTCGGGCATCTTGACTGAGCCCTGTCTCCCAGATCTGGAGGGAGCACTGTGAAGACAGCATCCATATGAGCAGTTATTTGCATAAGTAACATGCCCGTGCACTATGCTCAACATCTAAGGCACTCCTCAAGGTGCCTTCTCCAAGGGAGGCTCAAAAGACAGCAACAAGGAAGAGGGCCTTCTCAGTGGTGGCCCCCCCCACCAATTATGGAATGATCTCCCTGCTGAGGCCCACCTGGCACCAACACTGTTATCTTATCGGTGCCAAGTCAAGACTTTCTCCCAAGCATTTGGCAGCATGTGATGAGTTTTAATTGATTCTGGATTTGTTTTATGGTTTGGTTGATTGCTCAAAGTTGTTTTTAGATATATGTTGTGTCTCTGTATACTATCTGTTTGGGTATTTTTATGTTTTTAAATTTTGCATATTGTATTTTTAATGTTATTAACCTTTATAAATCGCCCAGAGAGCTTAGGCTATGGGGCGGTATAGAAATGTTAACAACAACAACAACAACAACAAAGCAAGCCACTGGATATAACAGCTGGATCAGGTCTTTGTATGCCCAATATCAAACAGAAAGAAAATGATTACTGTATCTTTAAGTCCAGCTTAGTTTATTGGGAACACTTGCAAAGTTTTCTGGAACACTGTGGTGATGGCTGCTCATAAATGCATATTATTAGTAATGACTAACCATTAAGAATTTATAACAGCATCAGGCAGGAGTAATCTATCTTTAATATAAAAAAAAAACAGGTGGCAGTGGAGCTCTTAAACGGGCTCTTTACTGTTCCGAGGAAGCCCTTGTCAAGCAGAGAAGTTGGACAATGGTTACACCTGGCTCAGCTCAGGTTCTGAAAGTGATGGTTCTAATCTACCAGAAGAGGCGCTCTGGCACAGAGTTGGTGCCATGAGCAATATCTTAAGGGATTATACCAAAGCCAAGAATTGAGACAGAAGCATCTGGTGGTGCTAGGAATGGGGAACAGAAAGCGTCATCATCTCAACGAACACTGGACAAGCGCAGTTTGGGCTGGAGGCCAATTTGCACAAGCTTGATTTGTCTTGCTGTCCCCACTTCTAATCAGAGACTACATCTGTGGAAATGGCGCACTAGTAAACAAAATAAACCTGACAAAAGGAGCTCTCCTGTCCGCTCATAGAAGAAAACATTCACATTTCAGGTCCCAAATCCACCCATTCCTTGGGCTCCTGACAGAGGGTTGTTGTTGTTGTTGCTTTTTTACCTACCTACAAGAGCAAATGTAAGTGACTGAGCAATGCAGAGTACATTTCAAGAGCTCTTCCATGAATCCTGTTGATTATAATCCTTTGTTAATTTATCAAATAGAGCTCCTGCTTCTTTGCATCTCAATTTAAATGCTTGCAGCAGCTGCTTGTTATTACTAAAGCTGCAGTTCGCTCTCTCTGCGCAGAACATGCCGTACTTGGTAATTAATCATATAATAATCTATACATCTACTTAGATGCATTTGTGAACCAGCAGTAATTGTTTTAATAAATTCTAGTGTGCACAGTAATTTGCTTCACAAAGCCACCAGTGGTGGGTATTAAAAGGAACAAGTAGCCGATTTAGAGGCATACATTTTATCAAGTTTAATAAGTTAAATAAATAGTTCTTGTTATTTATATTCAGGCTCTTCTTTTCCACACAAGAACTAATGGCAAAAATATCAGCTCCCATAGCTGTTTCTAGTAAAACTTTCACTCCAATCTGGCACTAATAAATTACTGTTTTAGCGTGCTAGTACTTTTAATTGCTTGTATATGACAAGGCTAATTTTATTCATTTTTATTTATTTAAAATTCTCAACAACATTTATTCTGAATTCCTTCTAAGATCATGAGATTTCCATTTGCTCCTGTAAATCATTATCAGACACTGAAAGAGCAAATCTATGGCCCTCAGATGGCATGTAAGGGTCCAGAGGATGCTGGGGATCCCCCCCCCCACAGACTTGGAGGGGGAAATCCGAGAGGTGGCTTTTCTCCTGAAGTCTGAGCCCTGATCTCAGGATGAGAATGGAGGAGGGTAGGGGGAATGCTGGTGGGTGGAGGGGAGAGGTCATGAATCCACCAGATATCAGCTCCTGTTCCCACCCCCAGCAGCACGAGACATCTAGATGGATTTGGAGGCATATCTAGCACAAAATACAGCAAAGGAGGACACAAAGGCTAAAAAGCTTTGAATTCTCAGAAGGATTGCACCATAATTTATCATTTCAGGACCAAGGTCCACACATTAAATGGTATCTGGAACTATGCATTTCATAGGTAGATAGACAGATAGATAAGCATCCCTGGTTCCAACACTGTCCTGCATTCTAGAATAGGCAGGCTATGCAAATAGAAACAGGGTCAATTCCCAATGGATCCCATTAAAATCTAGGGGGCACCGTAAATGTGCTTCAGTCAGCAGGACTATTAGGAGAGGAGCAAAACCTTTTTCCCCATCCAAAAAAATGGATCCACCAGGGTAAAGAATAGGTTTAGCCTTAACTCTAAAGGTATTCCTGAACTCAGCAGTGTACTATATCCCTTATAAGTGCCTGGCTGTCATTTTCTTATATAGGAAAAAAGTAAAGTGTTGCAAAACCTACTGCTTATCCTAACACAGGGCTGGGGGTAGCTAGCTTCTGCTGAGAAACCCCCATGGGAGGGGTGGTCTGTGCACATTCCCTCCTGGGCTCTTATTTAATACACATTTAATTAATCCTGAATAACACTCAGAGGATGCTTTCTCAAGAGATGCTTGCTTTGGATTTTGAATTTCCACATCTGTGGATTATCGTAAGACTGACTAAAGACCATACCCACAGGAAAAAAACCTGGATATTTGTTTCTCTGTCATAAAGATGATCAACAACTGATGCTACACATCTATGAATTGTGGCTGCTCACAGAAAAACCAGTAGCTCATTTCACTGGAACAGTTTCCATTCCACTGTAATGGAGTACCATTCATTAAAGAAATGCTTGTGCCCTGTGTTGCCTGCTGTAGCATCTATCAGTTTTCACATGCTCAAAAATATACATTACAGGCCAAAATATATTTTTATCATCATCTCCAAGGCATGATCTGCCTTAATGTGCAGGAGGTTTGTCATAGCCCATAGGAGAACATTCCAAAATGGAGGGGCCACCACTGAGAAGGCCCCCTCCCTTCTCGCCAGCCTCTGAGCCTCCCTCAGAGGAGGTGTGATATCCACCCCTCCTTTTACTCAGGCTTTCCCCTATTTTCCCTCCATGCCTATAATAATAGGCCTAAAGGCGTGGGACATCACTGCCAAGTCAGCTGTACCCACTGTTCTATCCCTGTTACTGTTACTTCTAAGTTTGGAAGTGAGTGCTGGTTATTATGAGTTCATAAATAAGGTACCATAAACGAAGACCAAGCTGTCACATGGATTTAATTCAGTAAAATAAAATAAAAGTGTATTATTTATGAGACGTTATTTCAGTGTTATAGATATTATTTATTTTACATAGATCTTGTTAATTGGCCTAAACCTGCCTCACCACCCCACTAAATCCTCCCTCCCCATCCAAGATGGAGCTCTGTTGAACTCCAAACCCTCTCTCTCCCAAAAACAAACTCCTAACTGACTAAACTGAAAAACAAACCCTCCTCCAACAACACTCCCTCCTCCCTCCCCCCAGGTAGAACTAAAACAGTCAATCACGCACAGGCCCCACCCTGCTGACAGTTAACCCCTTCTTACCTGTACATACTTTCCCTGCAAAACTAAACACATTAATACAACAGAACAGAACAAGCAGGTGACTTTGTCACAGGAGGCCCTCAGAGAAGGGCCTCAGATGATGAGCACAGCTTACCCAAATGTCCTGGTTCAGCACTGTAAGACATTAGAATCCTGCTGCTAAAGACTTCTGCTGTGTTTCGCAACTGAAGGATGCATGGAGCTGGGCACATTTTTCCTCAGACATAAGCTTTTAACAAGAAAAAGAAAAGCAACCGATGCAGCAATGTCTCAGAGTCCTTAAGTGACTACGGGCCAATCTACACTTACAGTTTTTTACACTTCCAATCAGGTTTCATCCCCCATGTTTCACATTATGCTGTACCTGCTTCATATTGGAGCCGCAATTTCCCGGCTCCCTGCTCCCGCTTCCAATACCCGGATATCCCAGTATTTCCCATTCATGTGCTCTTTTCTTCCGTGTTTGTTACCTTATGAGGTCCTGGTCCCCTCCCATGCCTGTCCATATATGGCGGTGTTTGCATTTCCCTCCTCTCCAATCACAGCTCTTGAGGCCCCCATCTCGTCTTCCGGCTACTGATAGCACAGCTTCCTCAACACTGGAAGTTTTTTCAGTAACAAGCAAAGGGCTCTTGTCTGATCTGGGAAGCTCAGCAGGGTCAGCCCTGGTCAGAACTTGGATGGGAAACTGCCTGGGGAATCAGACTTCCTGCATGGAGCCAGGGGTTGTTCTCCCCTTCAAATGACGCTAACTTTTACCTCCTTCTATCCCCTGCTTTGGTTTATTTATTTATTTTATAAAATTAAGGGGTTAACTTCGAATCTTCGAAGAAGCGTAGCTTTTCCATCTTGATTTCCTGTACACTAGCAGTCCCCCCCTCCATGCTTGCAGCAGGACAGACACACTCACGCATCCAGGCAGACAGTCATCACTGTTCACGGACTAACATCAATAAAAATGTCCATGGACAATTTCAATGTCATCTCGTGAGCGGGGGACAAAAACAGGGCATTCTTCCAAACTTTGAAGACCCCCCCCCCCACCAGAGCATCTCCTGCCTCTGCATTTCTCAGTCAGAGGGAGAAGAGGGTAAAATGCCTCCCTGCAATGAAGGGAGACACACATGATCCCCCACCCCACCAAGCACAGAAGCAACATCCTCTGTTGTTTCAGAGCACCCTATTAGGTTCAATGGGGCTTACTGGAGGGATGCAGAGTTACAGCATGATCTTATGTCTACTCAGAAGTAAGTCCCATTGAGTAACATGTGGCTTACTCCCAAGTAAGTAAGAACCCAGGACTGGGGCCATGAGAAAATAGTACAGTAGAAGTTAAGCTACTGGGGGAAGGGGGGGAAGGGAGCGTGTGTAAAGTAGGGATGTACGAAACTCACCTTTTCGTGGATTGATTTGCGGTGGGGGGGAGGCACTCCATCCCTCCCTTCGGAATCCTCGATGGGGGGGAGGCGATCCGGTCCTCCCCCCAGAATCCTGCCTGGCCAGCTCTGCTCCGCAGTGGCTCCACAGAGCAGCTGGCCAAGGCTGTCCGCAGCCGGATTTCCGGCCGCAGACAGGCTGGTGCGTACGCAAATGGTGGCCGCCATAGCGGCTGCCATTTGCATCCACCCTTGCTGCCATGATAGGCTATGTAAGTATTTACGTAGCCTATCATGGGTAACCCCCCCCAAAAAAAACCAGTGTACGCAAATGGCGGCGGCTATGGTGGCCGCCATTTGCGTCCCCTATTTTTCACCGTTCTAGCCTATGTAAATATTTACGTAGGCTATTATGGCAAAAAAAAAGGGGGGAACACAAATAGCGTAGTGGGCGCTATTTGCGTTCCTTTATTTTTCGCCATTCTAACCTACGTAAATATTTACGTAGGCTAGAACAGCGAAAAATAGGGAACGCTGTAGCTGCCGCCATTTGCCTACGCTGGGGTTTTTTTGGGGGGAGTACCCGTGATAGGCTACGTAAATACTCACATAGCCTATCACAGCTGCAAGGACGGCAATGGCGGCCGCAGCAGCCCGGCCACGGCCAGCCAGGAGACCAGCCGCCGGAGCTGCCGCTGGAGCTGCCGAATCTGCCGCATCCGCCCCAGGTAAGTTCCATCCCAGGGGGATTTCATGGGGGGGCGGGGGGTAGGAGGCCGTTCTGCCATGGATTCCGGGGGATCCTGGAATCTGTGGCGGAATTCTCTGCCATCCCTAGTGTAAAGGCAGTCAGTTGCGATCCTGCATTTTTTAAAACGGAAGCAGAAAACCCCATTTTAAATGCACGAGTTTAGGCTGGTGGAAGAGCCATATTTTTCAACTTCAGCCCAAGGAGACAGGTGTGCTCTGTGATATGATGGTGTTTGGGGGTATGTGTCTCGTTAAAATCATGAGGATCACTGGGGATCCCTGCCTCTGATCCCTGCTTTGGGGCTGTGGCTGCACACATGGTGGTTTGGGGGGGTCTCCCCTTTAAAAATCTTATGAAATAATGAGGATCCCCTTTTGATTGCATGGATCCTTATTTTACTTTCTTCCCAATGTGTTTTCTCAATGTGCTTGCAGCCAATGTGTTTACTCAGAACGAAGCATTGCTGTGTTCAGTGGGGTCTCGGAGAAACCTTGTGGAATTTACAGCTTAAGCTTAAGCCTGTGCATGTCTACTCAAAAGTAAGTCCTATTGATTTCAATGATAGTTACTCTGAGGTAAGTGTGTATTAGATTGAAGGTAAGAATGCTGTCAATGTGTGTTTTTCCTCTCTGCAGGCAACCTCCCAGCAAACAACCTTTCTGGAATGCCCATGAAAGGATATGAAATTCCAGGAACTGCACCTTCTCGGCCACCTCTGCCAGGGTAACCGGGAGCAGAAGCAATATTGTCCAGTTTCATTCCAGAGAGGCTTCACTGGGTCCCACCTACACAGGCACAGGCACACACATACATTACACACACACACACACACACAGAGAGAGAGAGAGAGAGAGAGAGAGGGAGAGAGAGAGAGAGAAAAAAAATAGGGAAGACTACAGCTAAAAATACAGCCAGCCATGTACAGATTCTGATCTTCATATCATGCCAAAATATATATATATATACAGCACACAGAAGGGGCAATCCCTCTGAAGGATTGAAGTTTCAGAGAGTTAAGCTGGCAGGAAAAAAAAATCAGTGGGGCTAGGTGCTGAAACAGTTAATGTTGAGGTCCGTAGAACAAGGAAGGAGGGGGAGAGGGTTGGGAATTGGGAGAACCAGTAAAAAGAGACTGCTCCCCTTCCACAATCCCACTTCTACCACATTGAAGACTCTCCAGTTGAACAGTATGAATCAAGGCTATGGTTTCAAGGAAGTACTTGTTAGAAAAGACTGTCCCCTCATTTTCTTACTGCCAGTTCTTCTCAAGGGCCTTTGATGACTCCCCTCTTTCTCTTAGTAGCTATTAGCCATAATTATTGAACACTCTGGACACACATGTCCAGTGGCAGTGTACATCTGTTAGAAAAAGGGAAGTCATGAGACAGTGTTGAGACAGTCGCATAAGCATAATCACAAATAAACATGTCGACATAATCATATTGTACATCTGCAAGTCATGCTCTGATGAGTCAGCTAACGGCTCAGTCGGTCAAAATGTCTTATCACTAGCAAAAATGTATGGGGCGGGGGTATAAAAGACTTATGCATGCTTAGCTTGGGGTCCAGACTGCTTTGCTCTGCACCTGTTTTGCAAAACAACAATAAAATAGTGTTGGATCCACTGCTGCCTGCCTGGCTTCCTTTCTTTCAACCAGAAGCAAGAACTTTTTGTCTAACAATTTGGTGCCATGACTCGGATCCTGCTTCGGGGCACGTCCCCTTCGTGCTGAACCAAGGGGCCGCAGAGGAGAAGTGGCCACAGGCGGTTGTTTTACACTGCCTTCTCCTCATGTCGGCGGCGGCAAAGGAGCTTGGGGACCAACGCCAGAGGAAGAGGGAGACGTGATCACTCCTTTTAGGCACCGGCAGTGGATCAATAAAGCAGCTGGACGCAGCTGCGGGCGGGACAGAAGAGGCTTTTGGGGTAAGTGAAACAGCTTACATTAGGGGATAAACGCGGGACGGTGGTGTGTTTGTGATTGTGTGAGACGCCTACGGGCGAAGCGAGTGAGGACCCCCGATCTGCATTTCCCTACCCCGGCGACGGGCTGGGTCAGAGGAGGGCGAAGCACAAGAATTGTTGATTGAAATTCCCACCGTCATGGGCAGGTCCCAGTCCAAGCCTGTAGAGAAGTCCCATACGCCCTTGGAGTGTTGTTTGTGCAATTGGTCACATTTTAAGCAGGATTATGGAACTAAGATGACAAAGGATTGCCTTGTCCTTTTTTGCACCCAGGAATGGCCAATATTAGAGCCCAAATGGCCACCCAAGGGGTCTTTTGACCCAACCTTGGTATCTGATGTGCGAATAACACTAACACAGAGGGGAAGTTGGGACCAGTTCCCTTATATTGATTCATGGGCAACTTGTGTGCCCCTTGGCAGCAGACCCGCTCTGTGGGTTGTTGAATGCATGACCCTGGCTCTTCCCATGGTGGTCAAAAGGAAACCACCAAAAGCGGGACCACCTAGGGTCGTGGCCACGGCACCGGAGGACCCATTGCTTCCTCCTCCCTACGGGACAGCTGTCGCAGGGCGACCATGCCCATTGCAACCACCACCTTCTCCTGAGGGGCCCACCCGGCGGCTAGATGACCCCAAGGAGGACCTCTCTCACAAAATAGTACCAGAGGATCCCACCCCTCTAGTTGAGTACAATGCTTTGCAGGATTGTTTGCATTCCCTTGAGGAAAGATTGGAAGGCATACAAAGAAAAACAAAAGGGGGACCTAACTATGACCTGCAAAAGGATCTCCAGCCACCGGTGAAGTTCACCTTCCCCATCAGAGAAGTCCCTGACCCTACCGCCCAACATCCTCAAGTGACAATGTTTGTCTATGCCCCATTCACGACATCTGACTTGTATAATTGGAAACAATTTAACCCTTCCTTCGAAGAGGATCCTGGCCCACTCCTGTCTCTGATGGAGAATGTGAGGCTCACTCACAACCCCACATGGGACAATACACAAATGCTGCTAAACACCTGTTTCCTCAGTCAAAAGCCAACCATCCTTGCGGGGGCACGGGCCAGGTACAGAGAGGAAAATCCCCAGGCAACTGAAGAGGAAACAGCGGAGGTCTTGCCCACAGGGCGACCCGATTGGGGGGTAGCCACAGCAGCAGATAGATGCTTACATGCTGACTATTTCCAGCTTATTTTAGCGGGCATGAAGCGAGCCGCGAGAAGGGCCCCCAATTTGCAGAAAGTCCTGACTCTAAAGCAAGACAAAAATGAACCTCCTGCCGTGTTCTTCCAAAGGCTGAGGGAAGCCTTCGCTAAATATACTGACATTGACTTGAATGATCCAAATAATTTAAGGATCCTCACGACTCAGTTCATGGGAAATAGCTGTCAAGACATCAGAAAGAAGTTGCAAAAGGTTGAAGGAGGGTTGGCAGCTGACCTAGGAGTTTTAGTTGAGGTAGCTCAAACAGTTTATGAGAGGCGAGAAGAAGAAGAAGGAAAAGAAAAAGACAAGAGGCAGGCAAAGCTCCTTGCTGCGGTTTTTAGACCTGACAAAGGGGGAGCTAAGAAGGGGGGGAAAGGGGGAAGGAAGGGATCTCCCCTGGGGAAGGATCAATGTGCCTTCTGTAAGAAAATAGGGCACTGGAAGCGTGATTGTGAGGCTTTGAAGCAGAAAGAGAGAGAGGAGAAGATGGGAGGAGCGGAGAGAGTTTTGTACGAACAAAAAAGAGACTAGGACAGACGGGGGCCCGGCCCCCTCTTAGCCGTCTCTGAGGCAAGACGGGACCCCATGGTCAAAATAAAGGTTGGGGGCTGCTCCTACAAAGCCCTTGTAGACACAGGGGCCGCCCCGTCCATCCTCCCCCTCAGCAAGCCCCCAATGGGAAGTGGGGGGTTCACCACCATAATGGGAGTCGAGGGAAGAGCAACCCAAGTGCCTTTCTCTCGTCCCCTGTTCACCAAGGTTGGGAAAACACACCTAGAACATGCATTTGTCTGTACCCCCTCCTGTCCGGTGGCATTGCTAAGAAGGGACTTATTGACTAAACTCCAAATTGAGATTGCCTTTACCCCTGACGGAAGGATGGAGGTACGGCTCCCTAAACAGCAGAGTAGTAACTACCAAATGGCCCTTTTGAAGGTTGCAGAAGAACCCACCACAGAGGCCAATGAGGACTGGGGCTTAATAGAAAACAGAGTCAACCCTCTAGCTTGGGCCGGGATTGGAGGGGCTTCTCGTGCCAAGTCAGCAGCACCATACAAAATTCCCCTCAAGGAGGGAGCAAGTCCTGTTCATGTGAAACAGTATCCCCTTTCCCGCCAAGGAAAGGAGGGCCTACAACCAGTAATAACGAAGCTCCGAGAAGAAGGCCGGCTCACCGAGATAATGTCCCCTATAACACGCCCATCCTCGCTGTGTCCAAAGGAGGGGGCAAGGGGTATCACTTGGTGCAAGACCTCCGCCTCATTAATCAGCAGATCGAGGCCCCTCACCCTGTGGTCCCTAACCCACACACCCTTCTTGTAGGAATTCCAGAAGAACACGCATGGTTCACTGTCATAGATCTAAAAGACACCTTCTTCAGCATCCCCCTCCACCCTGATTCAAGGCCTTTGTTCGCCTTTGAATGGGAGAGCCTAGAGGGAGGGACAAAGGTTCAATTAACATGGACAGTAATCCCTCAGGGGCTCAATCTCTCACCGGTCGTCTTTGGCCAGCAGCTCCAAAAGGACCTCGAACCCTGGGTCCAGCAGCACTTAGAGGTGCATCTCCTCCAGTATTGTGATGACCTCCTGATTTCAGCCAAGGCCAAGGATACGTGCCTAAGTGGGACGGTTTCCCTCCTCAACCATCTAGCGGGGGGAGGTTATAAAGTGTCAAAGGAAAAAATACAGTTGGCCCAACCAACTGTAAAATTCCTAGGCTACCACTTAACTAAAGGGACTTGGAGCCTAGGGCAAGAAAGAGTCGAAGTCATCCGTGACGCTCCTGTCCCTAAGTCCCCCCGCGAATTAAGGGCCTACCTGGGGTTGACTGGATTTTGCCGGCTATGGATAGCAAACTATGGGGAAACGGCACGGCCACTGTATGAGGCACTGCAAAAAGATAGATTGGATAAATGGAAATGGACTAAGGAAATGAATAAGTCTTTCCTCAGTCTTAAAGCTGCCCTTGTGTCACCGCCCGCCCTGGCCATACCAAATCCCAGCCGGCCATTTAGACTTTATGTGCATGAAAATAAGGGCATAGCTTTGGGAGTGCTTTGCCAGCGAAAAGGGCCCTCTTGGAGACCAGTGGGATATTATTCCAAGGTCCTAGACGTCGTAGCACGAGGGTGGCCAAGCTGCTTGAGGGCAGTGGCAGCAACAGCTCTGATCTGCACCGAGGCTGAGAAGATGACGATGGGAGGACCCACTGAAGTCTGGGTGCCACATGGAGTGCCACAAATTTTAGGATCAGGAGGAGGAAGCAAATTTCTCAACCCTGCCCGGCATTCCCGACATGAAATAGGTTTACTAACAAATGAAAACCTCACTTTAAGGCTTGCTCTAGCTTTAATATCGCCACACTACTGCCAACATTACTGGGCACAAATGGATCGGGACTCCCAGATCATGACTGCCTTGAAGTACTGGACCTAGACACTAAAGGTTGACCAGACCTTGAGGATGAACCAATAGAGGGAGCCGAAGATCTGTTTGTAGATGGGTCTAGCTGTATGCTGGATGGAAGGCGCTATACAGGAGCGGCTGTCATTACCCTAGACGAGAGTGTGTATGAGGAAAGACTGCCTCCTCATTTTTCTGCCCAATCCGCTGAACTGGTAGCCCTGACAAGAGCCCTGCAAGCCAGCAAGGGAAAGCGAGTAAATATTTATACCTATAGCAAAAACGCCTTCGCCGTTGTGCATGCTCATGGGCAACTGTGGAAGGAGAGGGGATTCCTTACAGCAAACGGATCTCCAGTGGCTAATGACGGCCTAATAGTGGATCTTCTGGATGCCCTCCAGCTGCCCTCACAAGTGGCTGTTGTCCACGTCCGAGCCCATGGGAAAGAAAAAGAGGAAAAATGGAGACGGGGAAACTAGAAGGCAGATGAAGCCGCAAAAAGAGCAGCCAGAGAGGGAATCCAAGGAACATTCCTCATCTTACCCAAAAGAAAAGAGCGCCCCACATACTCCCCTGCTGAGTTGCAGATGGCACAAGAACACGGAATAAGTCCCTGCGACGACGGATGGATCCAGATGACAGATGGAAGACTGCTTCTTCCACAGACCCTGCAGAGGGCTGTTCTAGAACAAGTCCACCATTCTCTTGGACACCCTGGAGCATCAGCCATGATTGACTATTGCAAGAGGCTGTTTGTTTCCCCTGGCTTAACTGTACGCACCCACCAACTAGCCGCAACCTGTGAAATCTGCCAGAAAACCAACCCTCCCAGGGCACCCCCTCCACCAAAAGGAGGGCGACCATGGGCCTACTATCCTTTCCAGAGGGTGCAGATTGATTTTGCTGAAATGCCACCATGTAGGGGTTACAGGTATTTGCTTGTAATAGTGTGTCAAATGACAGGGTGGGTAGAGGCGTTTCCATGCAGAAACTGCCAAGCTAAAACTGTTGTTGCTAAGTTGTTACAGGAGGTGGTGCCCCGGTTCTCCCTGCCCGAAGTTATAGAGTCCAATCAGGGCTCACACTTCACCTCAGTTATTACACGGGGGCTGGCACAGGCTTTGGGAGTAGAGTGGCACTTACATTGCCCCTGGAGGCCCCAGGCAAGTGGACAAGTTGAAAGAGTCAGTCGGAGTCTCAAGGAGACTTTAACCAAACTCCAACAAGGGGTAAAGCTCACTTGGGTTGAGGCTCTGCCAATAGCTTTAACAAAACTTCGAAGAATGCCAAGAAAGGACATAAAGTTGTCCCCCTTCGAGCTGATGATTGGGTTCCCGCCTCAGGTACACTGCGGAAGGAGGGAGGAAGTCAAATGGGAGATGGGTGATCAGATGTTAAGGGATCAGTTGACTTCTCTACAATCTGTTCTTTCACAGCTACGAGCTTATTCCGTTCCGTTCCAGAGATTGCCGTTAGATGCACCTATCCATCTCTTCCAGACGGGAGACGAGGTGTTGCTGAAAAAGTGGAATAAAGAAGCTTTAAAGGAAGGGTGGGAAGGGCCCTATTTGGTGGGACCAACCAGCCACTCATGTGTAAAACTTGTAGGTTCTAGCAAATGGACACATTGCAGCCGGTTAAAGCCATTTAAACGACCCCTGCTTCCTCCTGTCACCCGGAAAGAACAGGAGGACACGGGCAATAGTCCTTTGCTCCCTGGCACCCCTCCGGAAGCTGCCAGGGACACAGGTGAAGAAGCCATCCAGGAGCCACAATCGCCTGTAATATACAAGTCACAACATCTGGGAAAAGCTCGGGTTCGAATTACAAAAAACTTGTAATATGAAGCAAGTATTTTGGATAGTGTTGGTAATGCTAGTCAAAGAAATATTAACATGGATGGTGATACCTCAAGGGTTTGGGCTTGACAGCTTTAAAATAAAACCCCCAAATGTCACACCTACGCCCCTCAAACCACTTCTGGTACAAATCCCCGAGAAAGAGAGGTGTCCCTGGAAAACCAGGTTAGGAATCCCAATAACAGAGGAAACTGATAATGTGTGGTTAGAATGGATAAAGTATACAGCCAAGTCCTTAAATAAGTCTGACTGTTTTGTTTGTGCCACAGGAAGATCGGTAGCAAAGGTGCTGCCTTTTCCTCTGGGGTGGGACACTCCTTCCCTCCTCACCTGTGTGATCCATTTGTTCCAACATCCTGATGCATGGGGAGAGAAGGAATGCCAAACCCTCAATAAGTTATACCCCCCACTCAAATTAAAAGATCGTGTTAGACCTTCCACAGTCTTCTTGCAAAGAAGAAACCATACCAGATGCATACACCGAAACCTTGCAGACACAGAGGGGCGCATAGGGAACTTGACGAGTAAAATAAGATGTGTTAATTCCACCCGCTTTAGGAATAATTCCCTTTCAATCCCACGAGCTGATCTCTGGTGGTACTGTGGGGGTCTAGAGTTGTATGAGGTGTTGCCCTCCAATTGGTCTGGAGCTTGTGGGTTAGTTCAGTTGGCAGTCCCCTTTTCAATTGCATATCATCCAGCAGAGAGGACTAGCCAACCCCGGCAGAAACGATCAGTAACCCCTTTTGATGATCGAATATACATTGACTCCATAGGAGTACCAAGGGGAGTGCCAGATGAGTTCAAAGGAAGAAATCAAATTGCTGCAGGATTTGAATCTACCCTGTTTTGGTGGGTGACCATTAACAAAAATGTAGATTGGACCAATTACATTTATTATAATCAACAAAGGTTTATAAACTATACCCGAGATGCTGTAAAAGGATTGGCTGAGCAGCTAGATGCCACCAGCCAAATGGCCTGGGAAAATTGGCGTGTTCTTGATGTTAGCAGAAAAAGGAGGGGTTTGTGTCATGCTAGGTGGGCGATGTTGCACCTTCATCCCTAACAACACTGCCCCAGACGGCACAGTAACAAGGGTCTTGCGGGGCCTCACCGCCCTGTCTGAGGAGTTAGCCGAAAATTCAGGAATTAATAACCCCGTGACCGCCTGGTTGGAGAAATGGTTTGGAAAATGGAAACACCTAGTGGCCTCAATCCTTATCTTGCTTGTAGTGGTGGTGGGAGTTTTAGTGCTATTTGGTTGTTGCTTATCCCAGCAATTAATTGAAACTGCTTTGTCAAAACAGATGCTCTTGCTTTATTGTGCTGATAGAGAAACTCTGCTTTAAGACATGAGTAAAGACTTAAAGGAGGGAATTGTTAGAAAAGACTGTCCCCTCATTTTCTTACTGCCAGTTCTTCTCAAGGGCCTTTGATGACTCCCCTCTTTCTCTTAGTAGCTATTAGCCATAATTATTGAACACTCTGGACACACATGTCCAGTGGCAGTGTACATCTGTTAGAAAAAGGGAAGTCATAAGACAGTGTTGAGACAGTCGCATAAGCATAATCACAAATAAACATGTCGACATAATCATATTGTACATCTGCAAGTCATGCTCTGATGAGTCAGCTAACGGCTCAGTCGGTCAAAATGTCTTATCACTAGCAAAAATGTATGGGGCGGGGGTATAAAAGACTTATGCATGCTTAGCTCGGGGTCCAGACTGCTTTGCTCTGCACCTGTTTTGCAAAACAACAATAAAATAGTGTTGGATCCACTGCTGCCTGCCTGGCATCCTTTCTTTCAACCAGAAGCAAGAACTTTTTGTCTAACATACTGAAATGGGGAAACAGAGTGAGTGTGAATAATCACGTTTTAATGCGATTGACTTTCTACCGACTTCTTTGCACTAGCGATCAAAATGTAGATCGGCCCTACCTGTCTGTGGATCCCTGAACATATACATGGGTTGCACCAATTATGGCTCTACTACTACACAGGCGTACAACCTTTTCAGTCCCAAAGGCCAGATATGATGCTGGGATGGAGCTGCACATGTGCACACACAGGGATGCACGCACGCACGCACGCACCGCAATACTAGCAGCAGCAGGGAAAGAGCAATCTGTATGAGGATCTCTGCAGGAGGGAACAGACAGTACCGCTGGGGTGGAGGACTCCAGTAAAAAATGTAAATGATGTAAAAAATGGTCAGGGCATCCTTGGCAGGGGCACAGTACAAGCCTTAGGAGGGTGCAAGTTGTGCACTCCCGCTCTACTACTACAAACTGGAGAAGACTTTTTTTGCATGGTTTGGTTTTTCATAACTGCACGAGTGCTCCAAGGGGGCACCTTGGAGCTGTGTATAAAAACCCACAGTGTACAAGTTCTTTGTCTGACATGAGCCCATTGACTGATTAGATTAGATTAGATTAGATTTATTAGCCGCCCATCTGGCCAGCTACCCAGCCACTCTAGGTGGTGTACAGTACTAATAACATGAAATACAATGAAGTTACATAATCAACTGAACAAAACAACATAACAAAACAAAACAATGCTGCTCTACAAAACCCTAACCCACCCCAAATGCCCACCTGAACAGCCAGGTTTTTAAAGCCCGATGGAAGCTCATCAAAGAACATATAACGACGTGAATGCAAGGTACCTGTGTTTTGAAATCACTGCATGCAGAAAATTGTTAACCCTGCTTGCAGTGGTTGTGAACATGATTCCTAAATGTCTTCCAAAATGGTTGAGGCTATTAAAAAATATGTTTTAGTAATTCCATATGAATGTTCTATACTGTATCTTAATACTATATAGTGGGGAGTTGTCAGAGTTTCTGTTTCCTTCATACAGATTTTAGAAATAATTTAATCCACACAATGCTTGTCCTGAACATTACTTTACATATACAGTACAATGCAAAACTGTACTGTACATGTGTAGGAATGGACTGAGGAGAGAGAGGTTCACACAATACTCCAGGGTTCACCATGGGTTATTTAGGCCATGGTGAGCCACAATATGTGCTAAATATGATTTGAATATGCAACACTCATTCGGGGGTTGTCAAGTCATGGCAATGGATAAACAACCCTCACATAACCCTACAACCCCTAATGGCCAGGTTCGGATAACAAGGCAACCCCCCCAATTGTGGGTAGCACATTCAAAATGGTGGCCGGCACGCACCATAGCTCATCAGGGGCTAACTAACCTGTGATGCTGCTGTTGTGTCATGCAAACCAGCGCTCTGTGTTTCCCATCAGGGTGTAGCTTTTTCCACTTGCATTCCCATACCCTCAGCCTTCATAAGGGAGTTCCTGCTGCTACTTTGGATGTGTGTAAAGTGTTTGTCTTTAAGACAGCTTGAAGACATTTGCCCAAGAAGAGGCTTTTTCCAATTTGCCTCTCCTGGTGCTCTGTTGCCAAGGGATGGCTAGGAGGGGAGTTGCCATGGGGATGAGGGCTCAGGACATGGGACCCTGGTGAGGAGGGTCTCTTTTTGTTGCTTGCAGGTGCTTTGAAGTGCTTTGTGGTTTGTTTTTTATTTCCCATTTTTTCTACGAGTTTGTTGTGGATGAGGTATCTTATTGTTAGGTCTCTTAGCATGAACGTGAACTGTTTAATGTAAGTATAATGTGGATATTATTGGTACTGGGTATGTTAACTGCCCTTTGGTATGTATTTATTTAGTTTTTGTGTATGTTTTAAATGAACTGTAACTGAATTATGGCTATTGTATTTGTTTTTTGAAACACTTTGAGCATAATCTGTTGTGGAAAATGCAGTGTACAAATAAACAACAGCCAAGAGAGCCATAAAAATGGTTCTTACTCTACTGAGGCTGTAAGACAAGTTACAAGGGTGGAAAAGAAGGAACTGAAGTCCCAAAAGTGTTCTGAAGAAGGGCAGAGCCATGAAATGTCAGTTGAGAAAGGCTGAATCTTTCTTAAAAGTGTCCAGTCTTATCTTTATTTTTGTATACACTTATTGTCGAAGTACAAATTTTGGAATAATGTTAATCTCGACAAAACTTGAGCTACGTGTTCTTCAAAGGCATTCATAACCCAGCATCAAAGCCAATAATTTAAATCCCCATCAACCAAGACACAAAATAAATAGGTAAGAAAGAACTGGGGTACTGATTTGTCACCCACATTCTGAGAAATCATGCAGACCCTGCTACTGTGAGCTGTAATCTCAGAAAGTTAGTTGCCCCAGCAACAACTAATTAGATTCCAGCTATTAAGCAATGTCCCCACAAGTGCTATTGTCACAGAGACTGGCTTCTTGAGCACAATAATACACAAGCAGCTTCCTCAAACTCTTTCGATTACCCAAGCAAAAATGGTTTTGCATTTGACTGCTTTGCAAAATGTGTCCAGCTGTTTGACCTTCTAAAGTCACAGAGATAATCTGAAGAAGCTGAGTTAGGAAAAACCTGATTGCTGTTATGCTGCATTAATGATACACTGTTTAGTGTTTACTATTGGAAGGAGATGGCTGCTACAAGATTGGAATTAGCTCACTGACTAATGATGTCTGTATCTATTAATCCTACTTTGCTACATGCACCAGAAATCTACAAGGCTGCAATTCTTAGAATGCAGCAAAACAACTATGAGGATTTCTGCTGCAATCACTAATAATAATCTATTAACTTCTATTTACCTAATTACTAAACCATATTATTTTAATGTATTATTGTTATTATCATTATTAAATGGCCTATGGTACTAGATGAAAGACAAAATAACTAGATTTCTTTACTATTGCCTGAGTATAGCATCATCCTAAGATTGATGGTATGACTCAGGGGACCATAGGGGATCTCTGTCAAATGAAAGCAAGACCATGTTCGTATCCAAACATTTTAGAAGGAGACAGCACTTCCTTCAAGTTTTGAATAAAAATGAAGAAATAAAGTGGAGGCTGAAGAAAAAAGTGGCATTCCAGTTTAGAGACAGAAGGTGGATGAAGAAAAAAGGGTGGCTGTTGAACTAACAGGACAATCTGAAAGAAGTTCACTCCAAATGTCTTACTGAGTTCAATGGGGCTTACTCTATTGTAAGTGTGATTAGGATTGCAGCCTATGTCAGGCAGAAAAAAAAATGAGGTAGAAGGAGGATATTCAGGAAGAGAGGTGAGTAAAACTGGATGGGAGAGGGTGAAAATCCACACACACAGTGTTCATTTTGCTCTTACAGAAGAGATGGAGATCAGTGGCAAGGCAAAAAGATGAAGAGCCCATTTGCCTACTTACCAAAATGCCAAAATGAGTCTGGACCATACCTCTGTAGGTGGGACCTATGATATTCTTGTTTGTGTGGGTTCAGGAGGCATTCCTATTTAGGTAGACTAGTAAATTCTCTTGTTTACAAAGGAATAGAGAGAAGAGCATTCCTTCTATCATATACAGTGAGGGCCAGAAATATTGGAACAAGGATAACTGTTTTGGCAGTTGGCCTCTGTACACCACCACATTGAAGTTGAAATGAAACACACCCAGATGGGAGCAAAGTCAGGACTTTCAGATGTAATTCAAGGGGTTTGACAAAAGTGGGGCACTAACCATTCAGGAAGGACAGCCGGTGGCATACACACACACACACATCGTTGGTGGCTCATCAGTAATGGAACAAACCAACATCATTTCAAACTTAAGGATCGCCTTTAATACCTGGATGAAAATCCTTTGCAGTCAATGACTGCCTGAAGTCTGGAACCCATGGACATGACCAAATGCTGGGTTTCCTCCCTCGGGATGCTTTGCCAGGCCTTTACTGCAGCTGCCTTCAACTGCTGCTTGTTTGTGGGTCTTTCTGCCTTCAGTCTTGTCTTCAGTAAGGGAAAAGCATGCTCTATTGGGTTGAGATCAGGTGACTGACTTGGCCATTGAAGAATATGCCACTTCTTTGCCTTCAGAAACTCTTGGGTAGCTTTTGCTGTATGTTTTGGGTCATTATCCATCTGCAATATGAAGCGGCGTCCTATCAGTTTGGCAGCATTCAGCTGAATCTGAGCAGAAAGTATAGCCCTATACACTTCAGAATTCATCCTGCTGCTTTTATCAGCAGTCAGGTCATCAATAAATACCAGTGACCCAGTTCCATTGGCAGCCATATATGCCCATGCCATAACACTGCCTCTACCATGTTTGACAGATGATGTGGTCTGCTTTGGATCATGAGCTGTTCCTTTCCTTCTCCATACTTTTCTCTTCTCATCATTCTGGTACAGGTTAATCTCGGTTTCATCAGTCCAAAGAATCTTATTCCAGAACTGGGCAGGCTTTTTTAGGTGTTTGCTGGCAAAGGCTAATCTGGCCTTTCTGTTCTTGAGTGTTACCAGTGGCTTGCACCTTGTTGTGAAGCCTCTGTATTTACATTCATAAAGCCGTGGGAAGAAACATGGGAAGAAGCATGGGAAGAAACATTAACACAATGACATAATGTCACAAAGGGTAGTACCCAATGAACTCCTCCTGTCAATGGAACAGCTTCCATCAGTGCAATGAGGAAAGAGGAGATTCCCTTCCTCCCTTTGCAGCCCTCCCGTGTCTCCTAAAAATCTCCTTCAGAGGGTTGGGGAACTCTCCAGCGCAGATACAGGGATATCGGGGGCTGCAGCAGGGAGGAGAAAGTCTGCTTGCGTGATATTGGATTTCACCAATTATTTTTAACTGCATATTACTAGGGAAATGTAGAAGGAGATGCAGCTTGGCAACAGCCACATATTTGCCTTTAATATGTAGTTTGGATCTCATTAAAAAATAGTCGCCTTTATATGTCAGCTCAGGCACACACATACAAACCCATGGATTTTGATGCATACACAAAGTTCTATGCACATGCAGAGGCTTCCTTTTTTCTGGCAGCCAGGGAATGCTTTCCACATGCAGGGATAAAAACCCCATGTTGCATGGAACGTTGGAAGGACAATGGGAAGCCTCTTTGTGTATGGATCTCTGCAATGGTGCTCCCCAGAGCTTTGGATCATGAAGGACAAGTGTGGTCCCAGGCACTGGAGGGAAAGAATTGCCCATGTCTCACTCCTTTTCACTGACATCAAGCATGACTACCAGCCAGTCCCTTTCATAGCCCAGTTATTAACTACTAACAGTGGTGCTTATTACAGAAACACCACCCCCTAGCATGTGGAGCACATATACTCTTGTGAGTTGTGCAAAGATCTGACCTGAATTGAAGCTCATTTACATGGCATTTTCTCCAGAATAACCCCCAACAAATGAGAGGAATAAATTAGACAAGTTCTATGTGCAAGTCCTTAAGCAAATCCTGATGATTAATTGCAAGCTATTAACGACAGTAATAATAAACATGCCACTAAGCATTCTATAAAATATGTAAAGCATGGACCATTCTCAGTTGATCTTGGCAGGTACCTCATTTAACCTTCATAGCTCATGAAAAATTGTTAAAATGTCTTGGGTTTAGACATGATAACTATTGATTGTGTATAGAACGGTGTGACCTCTGATTATGAGAACAAAAATGTATGGGATATTATGTTATAATCCTATCATCTCTGTATTAGGATGGTTTGGAAAACACTGCCTATTATACAGCGGCTGAAATTCTACACAGACTGCTTACATTCCATTGTATCAATCAGACATAAGCAGCCTAATGGTGCAGTACCTGGAAGAGTGGATGCAGTTTTTTCTGGAGAAGGGTGAGCTCCATGTTTACAGACACATCCCTTCCTCCTCAAACAACATGGGCCAAACTACACACAGCATTAAATACGTGTCACACTTAAGAGTCCCTATAAGAAGGGGGAGGATTAGATCCTCTTACTCTTAAGGAAAACCCCTCCAAGTTCACTTTTCACTCTTTGAAACTTTCTACACAAGGCTTTTATGGTGCACTCATGAGTGCTCACTAGGGATGGCAGAGAATTCCGCCATGGATCTCGGGGAGGCTGAATGCCAGTGCATTCGGTCCCCCGGAATCTGTGGTGGAATGGCCTGCCATCCCCCTGCCACCCCCGTGGATCCCCCCAGGACGAGACTTACCTGGGGTGGATCTTCCAGGCGGCGGCAGCTCCAGCGGCAGCTTCGGCAGCGGCGGCAGCCGGTCTTCCGACCAGCTGCTGCCGCCACCATTTGCAGTTTTGTTTTGTTTTTTACACACACGTGAGAGGCTACGTAAGTTTTTATGTAGCCTAAAACGACTGGGTTAAAAAAAAAAAAAAAAGGCGTACGCAAATGGCGTTCCTTATTTTGGGCCGTCTTAGTCTGCGTAAATAATTACGTAGACTAAGACGGCAAAAATAAGGGAAACGCAAATAGCGTCTACTACGCTATTTGCGTTCCCCTTATTTTTGCCATCTTAGTCTATGTAATTATTTACGTAGATTAAGACGTCAAAAATAAGGAATGCAAATGGCGGCGGCCGTAGCTGCTACCATTTGCGTAAGCGTTTTTTTTTTTTCCCCAGAGCCCTCCGCGGCCAGAAATCCAGCTGCGGACGGATCTGGCCTGGCTGGGCCTGGCCGGCTGCTCCGCGGAGCTGCCGTGGAGCACAGCCGGCCACGGAGGATTCCGGGGGGGAGGAATGGAGCACCTCCCCCCCATCCAGGATTCCGGGGGGAGGGACGGAATGCCTCCCTCCCCACACCATAAACATAATCCGCGAACAGGTAAGTGATTTTCGTACATCCCTAGTGCTCACTCACAGTAGTTTGCAGGTCCTTTACACAACATTGTCATCCTCCAGGGCCTCGTCCATGCTTTGCAACCATTATCACATTTTTCCCCCCAACAAGGAAAGTCTGGTATTTTTCTCAGTGCCATTATAGAAGCCTCATGTAATTGCACAATTCTACTATACCACAGTACCACCTAGTGGTTGTGTAATGGAACATAGAAAGGCAGAGAAAACATGTGAAAAACACATGAAAAGGAGTTGATCTTAATCTGGCAAACAATCCAGAAGGAGAAGCCTTGGTAAAGGTGTGGGTTAAAAGCCTCATGTAGAAAAGCTGTACAACTCAGAGAGAAAGTGTGTGAGTCCTACTCAGCTTTCCAGGAGTGTTAAGAAGCCCGGCTTATCACAAGACTTTCCTGCAGCAGTTTTAATTAACTCTAAAAATGTAATATAACCCCTCCCCCTTCAACTACTTCTACTATCCCTCTTTTTCGGCCCTTCCAAAGTACACTGGCATTACTCTTTTCTCTTTTTCCAAATGTAGCTCACTGTTGGACCCCTGAATCCAGAATCTCTCCATTCCTTTCCCCTCTTTCCGTGCTCACACAAAGCATGGCCAGTCACCTCACCAACTTCTTGAAAAATTTATCTTAGAAGTTCCCCCTTCCTTGCTGGTTTGTCTAATCTTAAAGTGGGTGGTGCTGCTGCTATTTCTCTGGTCTACATTGCTGAATCTCCTGCTTGCTTTGCTCAGCAGTTCAATCCCAATAAAGGGGGTGAAGGCACGCTGGACACATAGCTGTTGCCACAAGCCTCTCATGCCCCAGCTGTACTCACTTCCAGCTGGCCTGTCCTTGGCATGGAGCAGAGGCAGGTGTGCACTGCGCCCAAAACTCCACAGGGCAATTTGGTGTTGCGTGTCTTTTAGAAACTATAATAGCAACTGTTGGGGGGAACCAGATCAGGATTGGAACCATAGTGCACAGGACATCCTGCTTTCTGGTCCCAATAAAAATTGCCTCTGTTCCAAAGCTGATATTTGGCACAGGAGGCATGTTCCCACTGGCAGGACAAAACGTATAGATACACATGATACCTGCTGTCAGGATTGAGTCTGATTGCAGGGAGATAGTTAGCAGCTCAGATTCAGAAGAGGAACAGCCAGAACCGGAGGATGCATTTCCCCAAGCCAGTTCAGATATGGGTAGGCATGCTTCTCAGGTTACTAACTCCCAGATGGCAGGGCCTGAAGCCCCCCCCCCTTGCCCCCCTCTGTGAGAAGCCAGGAGGAGGACGAGGAGGACGAGGAGAGCAGGGGCTGTGACCTAAGACATGCTAGGCTGTGGCGCAGAGCTAAGAGGGGAATGTCTGGGGCGGAGCTCAGACGGTCGACCCAGTTAGCGATGCGTGAGAGGCGATGTAAGGAAGCATCACTGGAAGGGCGGGACATCCCTCCCTAAGTTAGTCTAGCCAGCAAGCCTCACTTCAAACCACAAGCAACTTCCGCATTCTCATTTGAATCCCCTAGAGGCATTCCTTTGTAACCTGAGAGTCTTCGAGGTAGGGGTGTCAGAGAAATCCGCTGCGGATTCAAATGAGGCCAGATTCTTTGGAATCTGGCCTCAGGAATCCACAGTGGATCGGAACCACTTATCTCCGCTTCAAGAGGACTGGAGGCGGAACAGCACTCGGCTGCTTCTTGCCAGCCAGAGCCATTCGCCTCCTCCCTGTCCCTGCCGATTGCCATGTCTTAAAAAAAAAAAAAAAAATGGTGTTCAGGAGGATGTGCCCATAGTCTTATATGTAAAATAGAGCCATGAATCTTGCATCTAAGCCTATGGACACATAGACTTATACACAAGATTCATGACTCTATATGCATATAAGTTTATGGCTACATCCTCCCGATCGCCATTTTTTTTTTTTTTTAAAGACATGGCAATCGGCAGGGACAAGGAGGAGGTGAACGGCTCTGGCTGGCAGGAGGGAAGGTAAGCACCCCCAAGCAAGTCCCCCCCCCCCGGAATCCGAGTGGGGCCGAACCGCTCGGGAGGATTCCGGGGGGGGGGAGGAACAGATCGCCTCTCCCCTCCCCCACAGATTCCCCACCAGAACAGACGGTGGGGAATCCGTACACCCCTACTTTGAGGATTTGCATCTGTAATGAACCTGTTGATAATGAATTAAAGTCCTGAGACTGAAGCCTCTCTTTTTGTGCATGTGAGTGCATCAGGAAAGAGGGGGCCCAAGGGAAACGTGACACCTGCTTCATTCCCTCCCCCCCCCCCCGAGCAAGTAGCAGGTTGGGGAAGAGGGGCAATTTAATCAGACAAATGGTACAGAAGGAAAAGACGAGGGGAAATCTTCCAGAGCTGTGGTCCTGATCCACACACCCCACTCCATAGCTGCTATTAACATTTTACCCCAATGATGGGTCTGAATGTCTCATCAGAGCATCATTCGAGAGTTGGGTTCATCTTTCCATTGGGGACAGGGAATCTAACATGTGAATCTGATACAGCTCTTAAGATCCATATTAATAACAGTGTCAAAAGGAGTTCCAAGATTACATTTACATGTTTCTGTCCAGTGCTCTTCTAGGACCAGTTTTGTGCCTTGGGTGTTAAGTTACCACCAGGCAACAACATGGTGACTGTAGGCCACAAGAGGCATTACTTCAAATACTTATCTAGGAGCTATTTCTATTTCTTTTCTTCATGTTTACTCCAGAGTATGGTCCAATCCAGATTTTAGAAGCCCCCTTCTCCCCGGACTACAATCCTAATCTGGGTTGAGCCTCCGGTGCCTACTCTAGAGTAAAAATGAAAAATAGACATAGCTGCTAGATATGGATTTAAAGTAGTGCTGTGCTGAATCCTGCCCCGTTTTCAGGAATTTTTTCTCTCCCTGCAAAAGAGACATGTTTTTTTCTGCCTCTTTCTCAGGGAGGGGGGGGGGCAATGTTTCCCATTTTTAAGCCTGGGAGGTGGAGGAATGATCTTCTTTCTCTTTTATTGTATTTCTTTTTATTTGAAAATCCCCCCCCCCGCACGAGACCCTTTACAGAGACGCTTCTCCAGCCCAGCAGCACTTCTTGACCTCCCAGGAGACCGTGTGACCTCACCATCTCCTAGAGGCAATCAGGAAGAACTCCTGTGCTGCAAAGAGCTTTGCAAAGAGTCCCAGGCTGTTGCAAGCAAGAACTAATTTTTTTTTGGAGCATTAGGAAAAACTCTTATCTGGCTTGCACTATGTTGCTCCAGAGAAGAATAGAATTTTTCTAAAGCTCTAAAGGCCCTGTTTGTTCTTGTTTTGCAGAGCTTCTGCAGCTCAGGAGCCCTTCCTGAATGCCTATAGGAGAGGGCGCGGTCAAGTGGTCTCCTGGAAGTTCAGAAAGAGCTGCCAGGATGGACATGCTTCTCTCTACAGTGTCCTCGGCACCTGCAAGTGCTGGGGGCGGGGCATTTTTAAAGTAAAAATAAAATAAAGCAGGAAAAGGATCCTCAGCTACCACCTACACTTAAAAAGGTAAGTGGAAATCCTGTCCTCTTCGCCAAGGAAAAAAGTTACTCGAAATTCTCACCTCCCCAGCTTCTGTCACCAGGGTTTTCGTCCCCCCACCCCGAAATACTGTAAATGGAGGAAGCTAAAATTTTGGCACAGCACTAATTTAAAGTAATGTCTCTTTTGGCTCTTAACTTAAGAGCTTAACTTAAATAGCTGCAGGCAATCATTCTACAAAACGTTGGAACACCCACCCGCATAAGGTTTCTATTCAGGGATCACCTTTGTCTGCAGTTAATCAAGACATGCAACCCAATAGGGTTCTGCTGGGTCAAACATAGGGCATCTCTACACCAGCCTAAAATCCTACATTTAAAATGGGGCTTTGTGCTTCCATTTTAAATGCAGAATCACAATGACTCCCTTTTTCACATGCTTCCTTCTCTCCCACCCCCTTCCCCCTCCATCTTCCCCCATCTGAGTCTTCCATTATCTTTCATTGATCTCGCTCCTCTTCTTGTGACTTTTCCTCTTTTTTCTGCCTTTCTCAGGGAGAAACTGAAACTGAAGCAGAACACAACAGGGTAATTTGATCACTTTTTATCTGAGATCTATTTAAAAATGGAACAAAGGGCATTTAGTGCAGGAGATACCTTGAATGGTCACTATGTCATGTAAAGAGCCCACAAACTTCCGTGAAGGAGCAATCTCAATCGCAGAATAAAAGCTCAGTGTGAAGGAGCCCCAAGACTTCTTTCAGGAAAAAGGTGAAGCTGTTGATGCATCCTCACCACACTATGAAGGAACATCACAGCTTGTGTTTCCCATGAAAAGCATAAGCACAAACCCTTCCTGCAAATCCCAACTAATGGGAAGGTGTGAGGTGGCAGCCACTGTACATCATTCTAATGGGAATTTAGCACACTGGAGTTTTTCACATCCAATGGCAGCTTCTTCTTTAACCTCCCTTATGGACATACAACAATGAGACTAAAAGGGACCCCACATGTTGGAAGTATCAATAGAAAAACAGCACAGTTATTATAATTATTATACAAGATGTGGTGCTTAATTTTCCAATAATCCAATCTTATGGGAGATCATCCTATGTTGCCTCCCAAACTCTTTTATCTTGAGAACTGACAGACTCTAGCAATGACAAATTACAGCGTTTTTCCACAACCCCCATAATTACAAATAATACGGAATGGCTGCAGAAACAATTATTTTGCTATATAACTTCCAAATAAATGCATGGAAATTGGGGAGAAAGGACAGGAGAAATATCTTGCAAGCACGTCTGTAAAATAATGTTGGAACACAGCCTAATAATTACTTGCTATCAGCCTAAATGGCTCCTGAAAATAGTACTTATTAGTAGTGTTGTGGTGATGTTGTTTTTCCAAGTGCCCTTGAATAGACTAAGATATAAATTTGCATACTAACTGAGAGCAACTTCCATGGAATGGCTACTGTAGGTGTGACAAATTTGTTTTATAACCCACGCTGGGAATTTAATGGCACATTAAGATAATTTTTGTTCTGATCTGGAAAAGAACACCTGTACAGAGATGAAGGGGGCATTGCCACTTGTAAATAATCACGACTCTTTCTCCCTCAGCTCAGTGCTTCTCTCCCCACAGTTAATATTCGAAGGGTGCAATCCTATGCATGTTTAGACAGAAAAGGTCCTACAAATCCCAGCATCCCCCAGGCAGCCATGCTGGTTAGGGAATGCTGGGAGGTAAGGGACTTATTCTGTCTAAACATGGATAGGATTATGGCCTAACAGGATAGATGGTGAGATGCTTTCTAATGAGGCAGACTAGTGGTCCACCTGGGCCCCTACCATCTACTCCACCAGATGGTTCTTAAGGGTCTTTTAATGTATTTATCTATTTAAAACAGTTTTATTCTACCCTTCATTGAATCAGATTCCAGAGCAGTGTACAATAGAACAGCAGAATCCATACTACAAGAAGAGGCAGCAAATAAAACCACAAAAACTATGCAAAGGTATTATATTGTCTTAGAGTGCAATCCTATGCCTATCTAGACAGAAAAAAAGTCCTGCGACTCCCAGAACCTCCCCAGCCAGCCATGTCGGCTGGGGAATGCTGGGAGTAGTAGGACTTTTTTTCTGTCTAAACATGCAAGGGATTGCACCTTTTACCTGGTATATGAAAGTTTGCAAAGTAGATGCCAGACATGCCTTCCTAGACAGAGCATTCAAGACCTGGGGGGACACATCACTGCAAAAGACTTCTTTGTTATCACATAATGCACTTCTGATTAGGGAAGGATGAAGCTGTAAAAGTTGATTTTTCTCAGTTTCTCTTTTTTGCTCTCTTAAGTTTGGTTCATCCTGAACACTGAGAATTTTTCCAATCTTAAATTTGGTTCATCCCAAACACTGAGGGTTTTTTTTTAAAGTTCACATGAAAGTGTGTGGGCATTTTTGTATACATTTCTCCTAATACATTTTTGTACACAATTTTCCCTGTTATACACATTTTTGCAAGCAATTTTCCTAATACTTATGAACATTATTTTCACTAATATACACATTTCTGTATGTATTTTTTTGATTGGAGAACTGCACTTCAAAGTTTGGAAAAGTGGGAATTTTGAAGGATTTCTGAGTTTCAGTTTGCGTATGGGTTCAAAAGTGTGAAATTAGATATGTTCCCATTAAAGTGCAAACTGAAAAATGTCTCCCTCATCCCTGCTTCTGATAAGGAAGGTACTCGGAGCAAGTTCTCAGTAGAAGATATTAAAGCACATGCTGGCATGGAAAGAGGCATATTTCAGATCCCAAGCTGTTTAGGGCTTTAAAGGTAAGTACAAAGACCTTCAATTGGGCCCAGAAGCAAATGGACAACCAAAGCAGTTCTTTTAGATTTGGAGTGATAGGAATAAACCTGGCTGTACCAGAAAAAGGAGCCCAAGTGAGCCCCACAGAGCCAGGCAGATGCCAGGAAAGACCATGTACGACCTTCCCTACTATTCCAGCAAGGCAGTTCACAGCTCTGCCGGAGGGCACCACAGCAGGACACCAGGGAGCAGGGACCCATCTACATGGGGAATTTACTATGATGCTACCAGAACTAAGACATCAGAATGACACATGATGCAACCCCCATCTTCATTAAGTGTGGATTTATGTGCCCTAAAACCCGCATTTTTTCAAAATCCTTTTGTGACGGATTTTCTGCTTACCATTACATTGTCTACATTTTGGGACTCAGTGTGTCGTAGGCTTGTGGTGCTACTCTAAGGGGAGTAGGAGTGGCTTCAGCGCTGCGAGGAGGAGCGGGATGTTGCATCAGCTAAGGGTGGACCTGACAAGAATGGGAGTTAACCCTTCCTGTCAGCTTCGCCCTCTGCTAAACCCTGGGGGGGGGGGTTGTGTGTGTTTGCTGATGCATACGTCCACATGATTGCCTCTTCGAATAAGCTTAATGTGAATGAGATACATTCTCTTCTTTATCTTTTTCCTTTGCCTCAAGGAACAACTAGCTGGCATGGATACCTGCTCAGAAGTAAATCACATTCTCTTTAATGAGGCTTACTCCTGAGAAAGTCAGCATGTTGCTTTTGGGATGCCTTTAAAAAAAACAAAATCTCCACGCACCATCGTATAATCGCACCTGCGAAGAGAAGTTATTCCTGCAATGCTGCTTCCGCTCCCCTCTGCCTTCCTGATTCTCTCCATTGTCCTTTGTATTTCTCTTCCTCAAGGAAAAACTAGCTGAAACACACCTATAAGCAGTGCAGCTCTCTGTGCTGATCTCGGCTATTTTGCTATCGGTGGGCTGGCGGATGAGGAAGTGGGAGAGAGAAGATCTATTTGCTTTTTTCTTCAGTCTCCTCACTGTCCCGCTGCCACCACCAACACACACACACATAAATCACCCTGAGTGTTTTGGCTAGATGACACCTGGGCTGGGGGCTGATTCCTGCTGTGGGGCTGATCTCTTGGCAAGCCCTAGGCTGGGCAGCAGCAGTCAGTAGTATCAACTAACTGCACATTCTGTTGATTGTGCATGGGTGCCATTTCTAAGGTGTCCGGTGGTGCTTCAGGGCTTGGAACAGGCTGGGTCAACCTTGGCAGGCCAGAGGGAGGAAGGGAGAGGGAAGGAAAGCAGTAATACAGTTTCTCATGCCATTTGACCCAGTGACAGTTTTTCCCCAGGCATACAATGCATTAGCTGGCAACGTGTGCCATGAGAGGAGTAAATCCAAAATTAGGAAAATCCAGTTTTAATCAGAATTGCTTCCAAGCGCTTCTTCATGTAGATGGGCCCCAAGAGTAGGGATGGATGAACCTGTCCATTTCACTTTCTCCCACATTCAGTTTACAAAAAAAAAACACCAAAAACACTCAAGTTCCTTCCCAAATATGAAGAACTTTGCGAATCTTTGCGGTTTTTGTGAACCGCCCAGAGAGCTTCGGCTGTTGGGCGGTATAGAAATGAAATAAATAAATAAATAAATAAATCTGGGTAAATTTTTATTGAAAGCAAACAAACTAAATTCTCACCCAGCTGCACCGGCCAGATTCAATAGGTACAGCTATTCCCAGCATGGAGGGGACCACGATGTGCCTGCCTGCCATATGGAGCGCCTTCTCCCTTATATACCTGCCCAGATATTAAGATCGAGTGGGGATGCCCACTTGATGGTGCCGCATTTGCCTGTAGTTCAATATGCAGCAATCTGAGACAGGATCTTTGCCATACAGGCACCCTGACTGTGGAGCTCCCTCCACCCCACCCCCAATATACGGGCAGCGCCAAATCTTACAAGCTTCCGGTGCCAGTTCAAGACCTGTTTGTTTACCCAGGCTTGTAATTAAATGTTCCTCTCTTTTCTTTTGCTGCATGGTGTAAACTGTTATTTATCTTTTAGTGATCTCCCGTTTGTTTTTTTTGTTAGTATTACTTTACTATGTTTCATTGGTTGCACTCTGCTTTGGGATTATTGTATAATGAAAAGTAGGTAAGAAATTTCTTGAATAACTATAGCTATTAAAGATGAGGAGGAAAAAAAAGGTGGTGACCCTAATTACGCACTAACTTGGTTGAATATCCAGGGATTCAAACCCAGGGTTTTAAGAGCTACACATTGAAAGCCCTAGGACTGAAAGGATGAATCTGTCAATTTCAGTTCCTTCCATGGTCACAACTTTTCAATCTCAAACTAGGGATGTCAGAGAATTCCGCACGAATTTTAAATGTGATCAAATTCTGACAAATCCGGTCTGCGGAATCCTCCTCAGAACGGAGCAGCCCGGTCGACCTGGGCCAGAGCTCACATGGACCCCCTTTTTTTTTTGTCCACGAAACAATGGATTTTATGAAAATAATTACAAAAAGAAATCCGTAAATCGGAAATGGAGGCAGAAGAATGCAAACGGCTTTTTACAAGGCATTTTCTCTGTGACCCGAAGCTTTCTTTCGCTGGGGCTGAGTCTTGAACTCTATGGAAATCCTCCATCTTTTCTGTTTATTGTCTGTGGAGGTCAGGTGAGGTCAGGTCAGATCTGGTGACGTCAGGTCAGGTGACGTCAGGTCCAGTGAGGTCAGGCGAGGCGAGGTGAGGTCAGGTGAAGTGAGGTCAGGTCCAGTCAGGTGAGGTGAGGTCAGGACAAGTCCGGTGAGGTCAAGTGACCAGAAGTTACGTGGAGAATCCCCGCGAAGGGCTTTACCCTTTTTGACGAAAATAAATATGCATTTTCCCTATGACCCAAGGCTTACAGAGACTGACAGTGGGCGCACGGAAAGGATTTTTCAGCAGTACCTATGGAATTATTTACGTAAGTTCAGGAAGCTGGGGGGAAAATGGGGGAATCCGGGGCATGTGGACAGCAGAACAGGGTGGTCCTTGGCTCTGCGGAATCCTCATGGAGTGGAACTGCTCCATGAGGATTCTGGGGGGGAGGAACGGATCATTTCCCCCCACACACAGATTCCCCACCGGAACGGACAGTGGGGAATCCGTACATCCCTATCTCAAGCTCTTTTTGTCCTGAATATGAAGAACTTCATGGATTCTGGAAAATTCTTATCAAAACTGAACTGAAACCAAATTTTCACCCATCTCTAGCCAGGAATGAAGGAGCCCCGCCCAAGGGGGCTCTTTTTCTTTTGTGTCAGGCAGTAGGAAACAACTTCCACTCCATTTTTGTTCATTGTCTGTAGGGATATCATGGAAACCCAGGGACCTACGGACCATCCGGAGACTTGCCTCATGCGTCAAACAGGGACGGGCAGCCAGCGAGGTTCCATTGAGTGGGGCACAAGGTGGCGGCAGATGAATTCAGCCATCCCTAATTGTCTTGGCCTTTCTTGGGGTGACTTTTGGTTAGATAAAGCTGGGACAAAAGCCACAAAGCTACTAGTTTAGTAAGACCACCTACCCCCATGCAGAAGGTTGGGCTTATTTTATTTATCTAGGTTGGATTAGGTTGGAATTATTTTATTTATTTGAAGTATTTGTATGCTGCTCCTCAGCCAAAATGGCTCCCAGAGTGGCTTACATATAATCAATTAAGAGAGCAATCCTATGGCCCCTAGAGAGCCTCTGGGGGGCCATAAGATAGTTTGGAATCCTGGATCCAAGGTAGGAGACAGCTCTCTGACCTCAGACCCAGGAGTCCGAGCTCCCTGCCCCCTCACAGCTGGCGCAGAGAGAACTGTGCTGACTGCCTCTCTGAGGTCACAAAAGCGGGCAGTTCTGCGGGCGGGAAGGGGAGGGGACTGCGGAAGTGGGGATACAAGCTATCCTCAGCCCTCCCCAGCCTCAATCCCTCCCCCATCCCAGTGCCTCAGCTAGATGGGTGAAAATGTCTGTCTAGCTAAAATGGAGAGCAGGAGGAGCACGGAAGCCAAGCTCATGTCCGCCGCACCTCCCATTCCGCATTGGATGCCCATCAGCATCCCAGTTTGGAGGCTGATGGGCTTCCCAGTAGGATTACGCCCTAAGCAAGCAGTCCCTGCCCACAGGCCTACAATCTCAAAAGACATGTCACACAAGGGAAAAGGAATGGGGAGGGAAGTGGGGGGGGGGATGAATTCTTTTGCAGGGCTGGTGGAATGGCCCTGCTGCTCTCCCTCTCATCTCCCTCAGCAAAGCCTGCATTATGATGATATGATACTGAAATTAATAAGCCCCTTTAAAAAAAGAAAAGAAAAAGTAAAGCTCTATGGATTGTATGCAAACAGATAAACACAGGAGGCTACTAATGAAGGATGAAAGATGAAATCCACACTCTAGTCAATACAATGTCGTGTTCTTTTGTGAACCTGTTACCTAAATATTTTTAGAGAATGGGAAAAGAAAAGCTAATAAATGGTAAATACTAACAAGAATCTAATAAAAACTAAAGGTCAGTAATTATCTGTCAATTTGACCAATTATGCCAGGGAGTCTATAATGAAATGCAAAGGCTTAAACCTAAAGAAAGGATAATTGCTGTTTATAAACTCGTCTGTCTTTTTGCAGAAGCTCATGTGCTAATCACGTTAGTAATCTGTGCTATATTAGGGATAATTTTTTTTAATATTAAAAATCAAGAAAACAGTTTCCTACACATTTATGAGCAACAGATATTTAATAGCCTAATCCTATGCATGTCCATGCAGAAGTAAAGCCAACTGAGTTCAATTATGTTTACTTCTGAGTAAGTGTGTATAGGACTGCAGCCTAAATCTTCAAGCCACATATGCACATGGTGTCAGTGAAATCAAGGGGACTACCCTAGATCTACCATGTATGAGATAATCTTAAATCCAATGAACACAATAAGCTTGAAAGGCCATTGCAGGGAAAAATGTATATCTCTTCCTCAAGAGAAGGAGTGAACAACTTGTGACATTTCATTCAGCTGTTTTGGCCTACAACTCCCATTGTCCCTCACCATTGGCTATGCTGGCTAGGGCTGATGGGAGTTGTAGTCCAAAGCATCTTGACAGCCACAAGTTGCCCACCCTGATCAAAGTGCAGAGAACAGGATAACACAGCTTCCCACAGGCATCATGATTTAAAAATGATTTTGGAAGACAGCTTTGTTTTTTATCAGCTCCGCTGCATATGGGCAGAGACACTGTTGTTTCTACTTGGTGTACCATATGAAAAAAGTACAATCCCTGGCAGGCCTAGGAAATGTACAGTCTCTAGGTAGGCCTTAGGGTGGCTATGTGTCCTCTTTTACAGAGGACAGTCCTCTATTCGAAGATCTTCCATAGGACTGTACTCTATTTTGAAGGTGACCTCTAGCTGAAGGGCTGTCCAGTCTAAGTTCAATATAAAGATAAAGAACCATCAGAACGAAGAGCGGGGCCTTGAAGGTGCCCATCAACAGTACCTGGACAGCAGAATAAGCAAGGCCATAGCTCAACACTATGCTGAGATGTAATGTATTTCATTTAAATTAGAATTACTTTTAAATTTGCATCTACACATATCCATCAGCAAATGCAAATTTGATGCAAATTGGGATCCTCTTTTGCCCTCTTCTTTGGTGAAACATAAAAATGATGGCCACCCTACTTGGGAAAGAATTCTGTCTGAACACCCAAAGCTGCCAATCAGTGTAGACCACCATGCCCAAATGTGGCATCTACTGGCACTGTAGCACCCACAGAGACCTCCCACAGCATCTTTGAGGATCTCAGCTCCCTTCCTCTAGATCAGGCTGTTAAACTAGGTAAGGAAAATGGCTGAAATCAAACAAAACGTTATACTACAGAAGGATGAGATTCAGGCATAACAATGAGATTAAGGCATAACTACCCTTTGCTGGATGATGTTCCGTGCCTTTTGGCTGGTCAGGTCTAGTTCCTTTGAAGCTGTTTTCCAACTATATGGAGCTCTCTAACGAAGTAAAGAATTCAGGGCAAAATGTAAGGAAACTTCTGATTTGAGGCTATGGATAGAGTCTTATCAGGTGATTAAGAGCCAGCAAGAGAACCTTGAGGCCCTTAAACTCACTACTCTTGAATAATTCAGCATTATATCCAACAATACCCAGCAAATGGTGCCTAAGCCTTCACAGCCACATTCAGCCCATATCCATTCCTCAGTAAACATGTCACATAGCTATTCCCTGTGTTTTGACATTTTTGACATTGGTGGTTGTTGGGTCTAGTGTCATAGCTAGTGCAGATATTATATATTAAAAATTTCCATGTGCATCAGTGGTCTATTTATGCCAGCAACCTAATGTTAGAGGAACTGCTCATGGAAGATGGCTGCATCTGTGAGCAGGACACACTCAGGAAGGGGATTTCTTTCATGCAAGTAAGTAGACACTGTGAGCTGAGAGCGGCACCCCTGATTTTACATGGTTTGTGGGAGTACACTGCTCACATGGCCAATTATTTGCGCAAGTAAGCCCCTAAAATAATGGGTTGGATCCAAATTTAGCCATATCCAACTGGATTAGTGGAAGTGGACTTTCCTGCCCCCTTCCACCCCCCCGAAAATGCTACACAGAGGGTCAGAGGACCATAATAAACAGGATGAGCAGCAGAGAGGGAGAATTCACCCAAATTGGGCAGAGGTTCCATCCATCAACAGGAGACCCAACCCAAATGTCTGCACCTTCGCTTTTGTCTCACTGGGATGCTCTTATCACCAGTATTTTTCTTTCTGGTTTCATTTAGCTTAATGATTAAGGAGGAAACATTAAAGGGAAAATTCAAGACAGCCATCGGTATGAAGAAAGGATAAGGGAAAGGATATAGGATAACGACTGAACAACATAAACAAAGTACGGTGCTGGGGTGGGTGGAGTGAAGGCAGAGATCAAAGATTACCAGATGGAACATTGAAAGAGAACTACAAACGCACAGAGAATTTATTAACCGTAACCTGTTTTTTCAAGAGAGCAATGTCCTTGAAAAGAATCACTGCCATATGATGTTTTGAAAAGAACTCAAAATAGAAACCTTTTAGAACATCAAAATAGAAGCCTTTTAGAACATCACAGTTAGTCTGAAAAGATGTTTGTCAGCCTTATTATAGTTTTAGGTGCACAATCTCGAGATGCCAGTTAACTAAGCCTCCCTGGCATCAATTTCCCTCCCCTATCTATTGACACAGTCCAGTCTTGGATTTGTATAAAGAAACCCATTATATTGGGTTATAAGTGCTGACTCACACAAGATTTTCTCCACACTAGGGAAACATTGTTAAGGGAGGAGAAAAAGGGACCGTTATCCAAATATCTGCATTGGATGTGCCCAAGAACTTCACTGCATCCAGTAGAATTTTTGACGTTGACATCTCCTACTCTTTTTGAAATTCTCTTCAGTTTTAAAAGTAATTTGTGGATCCAGGGTTGGGGGCTGCTGTTCAAGAAACACAAGGATGCTTTGGGGCAAGTGGAACTAATAGCAAAGTTCCTTAGATCTGGGCAACTCTTATTATTATTCAACTCTTATTCATTACGAAAATATAAGGAAATGCAGAAAAGGGTAACTAAAATCATCAAGGGGCTGGAGCAACTGTCCTATGAGGAAAGGTTATAGCATCTGGGAATGTTTAGCTTAGTAAAAAGACGAGTGAGGGGAGACATGATAGAATTGTACAGAATTATGCATGCTGGGGAGAAAGTGGATAGGGAGACACTTTTCTCCCTCTCTCATAATACTTGAACCTGGGGTCATCCCATGAAGCTGATCGGTGGGAGATTCAGGACAGATAAAAGGAAGGACATGTTCAAACACCACACAGTTAAACTATAGAATTCACTACCACAAAATATATTGATGTCCACCTATATGGATGGCTTTAAAAGGGGATTAGACAAACTCATGGAAGATAAGGCTATTGATGGCTACCAGTCGTGATGGCAAGGTGCTTGAACAGGTGGTTGCAGGGCAGCTCCAGACACTCTTAATGAAATGGATTATCTAAATCTATTTTAATCGGACTTCAGGCCTGGTTTTGGAATGGAAACTGCCTTGGTTGCCCTGTGGGATGACCTTTGCTGGGAGAGGGACAGGGGGAGTGAGACCCTGTTGATTCTCTTGGACCACTTAGCAGCTGGCTTTTGATACCATTGATCGTTGTATCGTTCTGGATAAGTTATCTGGGCTGGGAGTTGGAGGCACTGTGCTGCAGTGGTTCCACTCCTACTTGGATGGCTGATTCCACAAGGTGGTGCTAGGGGATTATTTTTCTGTGCATTGGCAATTATGCTATGGGGTTCCGCAGGGCTCTATTTTGTCCCCTATACTTTTCAACATTTATTTATTGATTTATTTATTAAATTTATTAATCACCCATCTGGCTGGTCACCCAGCCACTCTGGGCGATGTACAGCATATAATAAAACTGTTTAAAACAATAAAATTCTACAATAAAACGTTTTCTAAAATACCCTAACCCACTCCAAATGCCTGCCTGAACAACCACGTTTTTAATGCACGGCGGAAGCTCATTAAAGAGGGGGGATGGCGGAGTTCCCTAGGGAGAGAGTTCCACAGAGTGGGGGCCACCACAGAAAAGGCCCTCTCCCTCGTCCCCACCAGTCTAGCTGTCCTGGCTGATGAGACAGAGAGAAGGCCACCCGAGGCTGATCTTGTTAAGCGGCCTGTCTGATGTTGCTGGAGGCGATCCTTAAGATAGGCTGGGCCGGAACCATATAGGGTTTTAAAGGTCAAAGCCAACACCTTGAATTTGGCCCGGAAAACAACTGGTAGCATCTACATGAAACTGCTGGGGGAGGTTATCAAGAGGTGTGGGCTGAGGTATCATCAATATGCAGATGACACCCAGCTCTACCTCTCTTTTTCATCAAATGCGGGTGAGGCAATAGCTGTTCCAAATCAGTGCTTGGGAAGAGAAATGGACTGGATGAGGGCCATAAACTGGGACCCAATCAACCTCAAGATAGAGGTACTATTATCGGGTGGTTTGTCTGCCCGGCTAGGTGATATTCAACCTGTTCTGGAGGGGGTTGCACTCCCCCTAAAGGATCAGGTTCATAGTTTGGGGGTGCTCCTGGGCCTAGAACTGTCACTTCAAGTCCACCTGTGGCACACAGCACCTTTTATCAGCTTAGGCTGATATACCAGCTACACCTTTATCTGGACTGAGATAGCCTAGCTATAGTTATCCATGCTCCAATAACCTCTCATATTGATTACTGCAATGAATTATACATTGGGATGTCTCTGAAAACAGTGTGGAAACTACAGCTGATTCAAAACAGGGCAGCGAGATTATTAACAGGGACTGGCCAACGTGATCATATCATGCCAATACTTTTCCAGCTGTACTGGCTGCCAGTCTATATCCAGACCCGATTCAAAGTGCTGATATTAACATTCAAAGCCTTAAACAGCTTGGGACCAGGTTATCTGAAGGATCATCTCCTCCCATATGCACCTGCCTGAAACCTAAGATCATGTTCAGGGCTCCTTCTCCAGGCGCCCCTGCCGAAGATGGCCTTTTCTGCTGTGTCACCCTGGGCTGTGGAAGGAGCTCCCTAGAGAGGTTCACCTGGCACCTACGTTGTACTCTTTCAGGTGCCAGGCGAAGTTCTTTTTGTTTTCCCAGCATTTTAACATATTAGTGTTATAATCTTTTAACTTTGCTGTTTTAAATCTGTTATTGTATTTTAAATCTCTGTATTGCTGCTAGTTTTTATTCTGGTTTTATTTTTGTACTGTAGTTTTAAACTTTTAAACTTTTATTTATTTAAAACTTTTATATTTTATACTATTTTTATTCTGTACCTTGTCATTTTCATTTTTGTGAACCACCCGGAGAGCTTTGGCTATTGGGTGGTTGTTGTTGTTGTTGTTGTTCAGTCGTTCAGTCGTGTCCGACTCTTCGTGACCCCATGGACCATAGCACGCCAGGCCTTCCTGTCCTGCACTCTCTCCCGGAGCGTGCTCAAGTTCATATTCATTGCATCGGTGATGCTATCTAGCCATCTCATCCTCTGCCGTCCCCTTCTCCTTTTGCCTTCAGTCTTTCCCAGCATCAGGGTCTTTTCCAGAGTTTTCTCTTCGCATTAGGTGGCCAAAATATTTGAGCTTCAGCTTCAGTATCTGTCCTTCCAATGAGCACTCAGGGTTGATTTCCTTTAGGATGGACTGATTTGACCTCCTTGCAGTCCAGGGGACTCATAAGAGTCTTCTCCAGCGCCACAGTTCGAAAGCATCAATTCTTCAGCGCTCAGCCTTCCTTATAGTCCAGCTCTCACAGCCATACATTACTACTGGGAAAACCATAGCTTTGATTAGACGGACCTTTGTCGGTAAGGTGATGTCTCAGCTTCTTACTATGCTGTCTAGGTTTGCCATAGCTTTCCTCCCAAGGAGCAAGCGTCTTTTAATTTCATGGCTACAGTCACCGTCTGCGGTGATCTTGGAGCCCAAGAAAGTAAAATCTGTCACTGCTTCCATTTCTTCCCCTTCTATATGCCAGGAAGTGATAGGGCCAGATGCCATGATCTTAGTTTTTTTAATGTTGAGTTTCAAACCAGCTTTTGCACTCTCCTCTTTCACCCTCAACAAGAGGCTCTTTAGATCCTCTTCGCTTTCTGCCATTAGGGTGGTATTGTCTGCATATCGGAGGTTGTTGATAATTCTCCCAGCAATCTTAATTCCGACCTCTGATTCATCCAACCCGGCATTGGGTGGTATATAAATGTAATTAATTAATTAATTAATCTGTAAGAGGCAATAAGCCTATGTATACCAGTTACTGGGGAACATAGGTGGGAAAGTGCTGTTGCACTTAGGTCCTGCTTGTGGGTTTCCCGTGAACAGCTAGTTGGCCACTGTGTGAACAGAATGCTGGACTAGATGGACCCTTGGTTTGATCCATCACGGCTCTTATGTTCTTAACCTTTTGAGCAGAACTGAACTTCTGTTGGGTTATTTATGTCTGATTTTCCCATTTCTAAGGTTGTGATGTGTCAGATCAGATATAACACATCTAACTTGGTTTTCACACAAACCTTTGGTTCTTTAACAAAATGGAATACTTACTGTACCTTGGACCAAGTTCCACTGAACTCAGTGGGGCTTACTTCTGAGTAGACAAGTATGGGATTGCACTGCAACTATCCTCCCAGTGTTATATCCCTATACATTTTATCTCTGTCATTCTGATAGCCTTCCATAATCACATCAATATCTATTGTTCTAAAATTGCTGATCATAGAGGCAAATTGCTACATAGCATTCCTAAAGGCATCTGCATTCTGGGTGCAAAACATCTGCCCTTTAGAGAATGACCTTGTTGTACCTGTTTGAGCTGAATCCTAATTTTCATTATATGAAAACCTTTGTCGGTAAGGTGCCAGTAAATACACAATCAGAATCTTTCTTATTTCTGATTTCTTATTTCTTCAAGCTATTTAGATGGTGAATAACAAGGTTCAGTTCATCATGCTTCCCACTGCCTTTAATTATTTAATACTATTTAAATAATTTCATGTGCCACAGAGATTACAGGTCTCTATCAATGAACCTGAACAGCATTCTTACAATTTACATACTCAAGTTTTTTTCCCCATTAGCTTCAGTGGGACTACACAAAAACTGTTTTCAGTATTAATTAATTTTCAAGGACAGGAAAACAGAACCTTGGGAGGTAAACGGCTTCTAAATTTAATTCCCCTAGTTCTGTTTAATTGCTTTTGTTGGTTAGCAAAGTTTCACTATTTCTGAAGAAAATTAAATGGGGGTAGGGGACAGACTATATATCAGCTTACAAGGAACTGAATAGTAGCAATCCTATGTGCATAGTATTTATATGGTTTAGTCACAAGGTATGGCACTGGACTTAGTTGTATCAGGGTGGAGCCAGGAGTTTTCTGTGTCTGTTCTGTTCTTGTTTAAGAGAAGCCATAAAGTTCTTGTTCATCTTTCTGACTGGTGTGTCCTCTGAGCCATGACGCAGTGGTGAATTTTGAAGTGCAGGTGCTCATCATGACCATCTCCATAGCCATGCTCCCAGGAGAGTCCCAAAAATGCAGGCAATATCAACGATATCCATCTTAGAATTTTTCATCTCCACCAGGAGGAGGTCTTTTGTGAAGCTAATGGCTCTTAATTGCCCATTCAAGACACACCAAAATATCTGGCATTGCAACAGAGATGTATAGTTGCTGGGAGAATTACATCCAAGCTCGGATGAAACAGGGAAGCCTGACTAGGATGGTAGATGATGTCATCATCCCTGCTAATTAAAAACTCCTGGTTCTTCAACCCTGTGAGCCCTGGCTCTACTACAACACTGCCTCTGGGCCTTCCAAGCCCAACCATCAACTTCATTGCCCAGTTTTTGGATTAAGGGTCCTTCAGTTGGTTCTATAGTACAACAGACAAGACCCAATTTCCCACACAGTTCTATACTTTAAAAGGCTGGACCTAACCCCTGTGCTGAAATTGGTGCTGATGCGCATTGCTACTTTCCTTGCCTTAAGGGAAGTAAGGCTGTCCATGAGATCCAGCATCTTGGATCACATGGAGAGCCTGTATGGATACAGGAGACTCTCCTCTTCAGACCATCATCCCCTACAAGTAGAGGGCGACAAATGCGATGACAGAGAGGGGCGGGGTCGGAGCACTCTCCCTCCACATGTCTGATCGACCGTATTAGGGCTAATATGGCTGTGTGAAATGTCTCTTGCTTTCTGATACTGTATCCCTTACATTTTAGGGATACAGACTGCAGTGTAATATATATGGATAGTCTGTGCACATAGTATGAGTGTATGCCCAGTCACTTGATAGATCCCACTAGCCAACAGATTATACTGTCATATTTGTGTGATCTAGGAGGATAAAGAAGATGTGACAGGTAATCAATCACCTGCCATACACAAGCTTCTTATAAAATAAAACACACTGACGTAGGGCATGTATCAGTGAAATACCCATATTGTGTCATTAATGAGGTCTGACTGTATCAACTATCAAATTTCATCTTTTTCTTTCATCTATACATGGCTCGGTTTTAAAAGTAAACCATGAAGGGACAGCAGAGAGTAGGCAAATTTTATCTAAGCAACAAAGATCAAAATTAATTCCTGACTGTGTGTATGTGTATATATATATCAAAAGCCTTTTGAAATCAGTAAGGCAGTTCTGCTCAAATGTTGTACACTTGTGGGTGTCTTTTCATGTACATACAGAATTCCCATGGCAGCAGCATGAGGAAAGGGGAAGAAAGGATAGAAGCAACAACTCATTTCAGGGGACTCACTAGAAGTCCTTTCAGCCACGGAGAAATGATTGATACAGTCTGCTCTAAAATTCTAACACACACACACTCACACACTACTGATCTTTTTAGATACATAAAAGAGGCCTGTAGTCAGGGTCCAAGTATCATTTGTTCTGGCCCAGTACAAACTTGTAAACTGGGCTTCCTCCCCCACACACATATACCCCAATAATATCCCATACATACAATCTTATGAGTTATGACGTAGAAGTGTCTATTTTAATTCTGAAATTATATTTTCTACATTTCTGAAATTACATTATGGCCCACACTGGGACTGTCCTACCATGCCCCCGAACACCTCCCCACTTCTGCTCTTTTTGTTTTAACATCCAGCCTGAAGAAGTGTCTGACAAGGCTTGCTGACTAGTTTGTAACTTTTGGGGTTCATCCTAATAAGTTATTATTCTGTTGATGTTTTCCTGTTTTTTTATTCCAGTGTATCAACCCAGCTGAAGACATTTTATAAACCATCCAATTCACATTTAAGTTTTGTTTTTCTGGACCCTTTTCACTGAAAATAAACATGCATTGTCTGTCCTATAGCCAGGCATGGCAGTATTGTGTGTGTGTGTGTGTGTTTGTGTGTGAACTAGACATTTACTCACATATATTTTGGGCTTGTAAATCCTACCAGCCACTCTCACTGTCCCTGGGATCAATGTCCCTGATTATTATGGTGCTTTGTCCCCCTTCTTTTTTATTCACAAGGAATTCTGGGGCTGGTAGTTCTTGAGACAGCATGTCACATAGGGAAGCACTCTGTCTCTCTCTCAAACCACAAATCCTAGCTTGACTGCGTAAACAGCACACTCTATTCTAGAGAAGGGCCTGGGGCAGCAACTCACTGTTCAGTATGTTGCTTGTTCTTCTCTGACGCTGCTTATGATTGGCTCTAGCAAGTCTCACAAGATCTGGAGAACAGCTACATAGGTACAAGGAAAATAGTTTTCATTAAACTGTCAGGCATAATCTACAATTTAGCCTCAATGTTTTCCCTCGTGGGAATGAAGTTGTAGCCTAGTCTGCCTCCTCCTGACTCTCTAGGCCCTGATAAAATGTACCTTCCCCCACTGCTTTGAACCTGCATTGTTCTATCTAGCCCAACCTGCCCCAAACAGGAGCCATCCAGATGTTTTGAACTACAACTCCCAAGATTCCTAGCCATTGGCCATCCTGGCTGGGGCTGATGGGAGTGCAAGTCCAAAATGTTTTCTATTCAGAGGAGGAGAGGAGTAGATCTTCAGTAATCTGGTGCCTGATGTTTGGTGTGCAATAAATCCATACGTCTTTTAGGTGACACAAGACTATTTGCTATTTCCCCCTTTTGGTGAAAAGCCCGGACGAAGTACTTTTCAGAAGTGGGGGACATTCTAGACAGACAATCCCAAAGGAGTAGACCAATTGTAAGTGCTCAAGCAAAGAATGGGACACAAAAATTACTGCTGTGTTTATGTTTCCAATAATGTCTAATCTTAAAACGTCATAGTAGTTATTTCTAGTGTGTTGGGGATGTCTACTTTAGGATCTCTGTTAAGAACATTGCTCTGTAGAAAACCTCATGTTGTTGTCTCTTGAGTTAAGGGATTACCAGGGCAGTGAAAAGAGGTACTGCAAAATCTTCAGTAAAGCTCAGAGAAGCTTCAAGAACTTGACAAAAATTAGCTGTTATCTGTTCTCAATACTATGCAGCAATGCTATACAGAAAGGGGTTTCTCTCTAATGGCAACAGCTTGGAGAAATGAAAGAAACAGGCTGGAGGTAGGCACTGAAGAGCTCCAGTTATGCACCAATTAAACAGGAGAATGCAAGGATATCTATGCAGAGTTCCTCAGCAACAACAAAAACTGCTGAGGACTGCCCAGAGTAATCAGAAGTAAAAAAAAACACCAGTCTGGTCTTTGTAACAGAGAGAAGCCAACAATTGGAATGATAGGGTGCATTGTTGTGGGGTTTCAAGAGTCGGCTGACCAAAAACATCCTGAGTAAATTACTTTACACACAGTTTTGTGTGCTGTTTGAACCACTGGTGTAGTTCCTGTTTTATCCAGCACTCCTTTATGGGTACGTATTAGGGTCAAATGAAATGTTCCTTTCATCACGCCTAGCGTGATTGTCTCCCTAACTCTCCTGCAAGCACAAATGGCCCTGATTCGGATCGGGACCATGTTGGTTCATGAAAGGAGGGTTTCAGCTATCTCCCCCTCCCATTTTCATCCCCAAATCCCAGCCCCATACATGGGAGGGGGTGTTAAAAAAAGAAAAAAAAATTCCATTGGAATCAATGCTGGAAGAATGGGAGAGAGGGAAGTTTGCCTTCTGTGAAACAGGTTTCTGTTCATGCTGTAAACTGTGGATTCAAAGACATTGTTTAGTGTGTGACTTCACCTTTGCCTTATACCCAGTCTTACCAAAGGTTACTTGTCCTTTGTAACTAGCCACACCTCCAATGGCAGCCATTTTGTGGTGGTGCCCAGGGCATATTTCAAAGTGTCAAATGTGCACACCAGCCCAAAAGGTTACCCACCCTATGTTATACACTATTTTAAAAAAAATGTTTGTTTAAAATGGCATTATGACTTACATATGCAGAAAATGTTTTGTTACATTGTAGAATATATTTTACATATGCTTAGTATTTAAAAATGTACATCTCACCCCACAAAGATGTTCCTTGGAATGCAGTCAAACAAAAACCAGAGAAGGCACCCAAGCTGAACAAAATGCAAAAAGCGAACACGTTCTCAAAGGTGCCAAAGGGAACGACTTTATTTTGGCCCAACACATTTCAGAGACAAAAGCTCCTTCATACATCGGAGCAATCTTATAAAATTTAAATGCTGCAAACAAGCTAAGCCAGATTACAAAGGTGGTGGCTATCCTTCATACGGACAGCAGATTGAACAGGTACACAGATCCTCTGGTCAAAGTCTTCACCACTGTGTTGAGTTGTATAGTATTTCTCTTTAAATTCTAGTAATTGGGTATGCATTTCCATCTATTCATATAAATTAGCGTATGCAAATTCTATGCAAATTAGCACCCTATTTTGTCTTCTTTTTGATGTTGCAAATTCTTTTCATTTTTTTAACAATGCAAAGTGGCCACCCGACTTTGAATTGGGCAGAGAAATGGAGTGGTAGCCAGGGCAGATGGCCAAGAGTACTGGCTTAATATGATTGTGTTGACTTGTCCTATTTAATCATCTAGCCAGTCTGTTTTGGCCTAACTGACATTTCCAGACTTTTTTCAGAAGCAGCCCCATGTATAAGGCATTGCATTAATCCAAGCAGAATGTTACCAGGGTGTGAATAAATGTTTGAAGCTGGAAAGACAGCTTCATCTTCCTTCAACTACTGAAGTCTGCTTTGCTGGGCTTAGGCTTTGGAGGAAGGGGTTGCTTTCTAGCACCCAAGTGCCTGCTTGCGTCTACAGTGCCCACTTGCTGCCTCTCCCAGATCCACCAAGAGCTCTGGTCTGGACAAGGCTTGAAGATGGAAATGGGCCATATACTAACTCAGTTCTTTTCGTGGTAACGACTGCAGGTCATTACTGCATAATGGTCGTAACGTAGGTGAATTCTGGAGTAGTGGTGAATTCTGAAGCACCAGCACGCATCATGACAGTCCCCTTAGCCACCCCCCCAAGAAGAGTCTGAACATTTAGGCAACTTTGTTGATCCATATCAACAGGGGCATTGTTATGACAGGCCCACCTGAGAATGGGCCCTGGATCTTTTTTTGAGCTGTGTCCCAGATCTTTTGAGCTGTCCCAATTGCCATTTTTTTTTACATTTTCCCTTTGACTTGCGTTGGAAAACAGAAACAGACATAACTTTTTTTAGTTTGTATGATAAATAAATGAAATTTGGAGACCTGGTATCCTCCATGGAGCTGATTGAACCTGCCCAGTTTCAGGTGATTAGGTCCAGTGGCTTTTGTGTTAGTCGCAGGTAAAATTTGCTTTTTTCAAGAAAATGTGTCAAAGCAAAGAGCTATACTTTTTTTGTTCTTCCACATAAGTACATGGAAGTTGGGGACCTGGCAGCGCCCATGGAGCTGAGCAAACCTGCTAAATTTCAGACAGTTGGGTACAGTGGCTTTTGCATTAACCATGCGTAAAGTTTCCTTTTCTCAAAGATTAAAACAAAAAGTAAGAACTGTCAAACCACACAGGGGATTAGAGATCCTAATCAGAAGGGTGTTGAAGGTGACCATTAGGAGGTCACTATCCCTAACCTATGGTGTAGGGGGGTTTTGAGGTGCAAAACACCTCTCTCCTCCTGCTTTTCTGCTCTTACATGCCCACTGTTGGGAGCTTGCTTGCAAAGAAATTTTGAAGAGGGACAAGGAAGGGAAGAAAGAGCTCCATGTGAAATACTGGTATTTCACACAGCATCTGATTTTACTGCCCCAGACTGGAACTTTTGGCTTATGCAGAAGTTTAGTAGTACAGCAAATGATCCAATCAGTCTCCACAAACTTCTTTCTCCCCCTCCACTTTAATTTCTCTTAAATAGCTTTAAGTCTGAAATTATTCCAAAGGAAGGGTTAGGACTATGTGGTGTCATGATCGACGGACTGCTGAGGCTTTTAAATAGGTTCTACAGTTTTAAAAAAGCTAGAAAAAGCTCTCAGCCACCTCAACTCATAAAGTTAATTTAAGTACGTGCAATCCTTACAAACCCTCCACAGCCTCCTAAATTCCTCTGAAGTACTACCTCTCTGAAAGGAGCCACTTGGCTTAGGGAATTCTCTCTTACCCCACCGCCACCCCAGTGCATTTCCAATCACCATTCTTCTTTTCTTCTTCCGTTCCCTATCCTGTTCTTTCTTTCTCTTCTTTATTCCACCCAGAGCATATCTTGGGGAATTCTTAAACAGAATTCTCTTCGGTGGCAAGAGAAGTTCTGAACTGTATTTGACTTTATACAAACAGACAAGCGGGTTTGTTTTTCTCTCCTCACTCAAGTCTTTGAGAAAAGTGAGTTCAGTGGTTGCACAGAAACAAATCTGGGGCTTTTTTGTTTGTCAGTTGCCATTATGCACTAATAGGAAGGCCTGTAGCTCAGTGGCAGAGCACCTGCTTGGCATGCAGAAGGTCCCGGGTTCAATCCCCAGCATCTCCAGGCAGGGCTAGGAAAGAATCCTGCCTCAAACTCTGGAGAGGCACTCAGTGTCAACAATACTGCACTAGATGGACCCAGGGTCTGACTCAGTATAAGGCCGCTTCCTATGTTCCTATGAAGAAAAAGCTTTAATAGAAATAGGAGGTTTTGGTTTGGTTTGTAAGTGGAAGGGAGATAAATATTGCTAATTTATGCAATCCTATATATGCCTACTCAGATGTCCCATTAGGTTTAATGAGGTTTGCCCTCAGGAAAGTGTGCATAGGATTCCAGCACAAATTACTTTTGCAGGGAGGTTTGCAGCTTTCCCCCCCAAATTTTTATTGTGAAGTTTAACCAAACCAAACAAATAAACAAAAAACTTAAAAAATAAAAATATAACAGCATATTCTAAAATCCTCTGTTTGAAATACTACAGTATTCTAAGGAGAGACAAAAAGGAAAAAATTGTAATACATGAACTTAAGTAAAAGCAGACCGAAAATCCACATATTAAGTCCATTTGCAAGTTATGCCTACATAACACTCTTTCAAATATTGCTAGCGATATTAAGACTTCAATCCATTGCATTATAGGCAGTGAGCTTTTATCCTTCCAGTATTGTAGCATCAGTCTTTTAGCAACCACAAGGGTGCAAAATATCCATTTACACTGACCATGTGTCACATCCCAAAAAACAGGTAAGTATTTTAAAAGAACATTTACATCAGTAAATATTAAAGAGCTTTCAAATACAAAATTTATCCGTATAATAACTTCCTCCCAAAAGGAGGCTACTATTGTGCATTTCCAAAACATATGAATAACAGAAGTGTTGACTACATTACACCTATAACAGTTAGCCAAATTTGACAAGGCTTTGTTAAAGAGATGTTGTGGCATCCAATAGACCCAAAACAAAACTTTTTGCTGAATAAGGTGTAACCAAAGATCCACAGAAATGTCCAATACAGATGCCAAAGTGGCGGTCCATTGATTAAACAAAATAGGACATTCCAATTCCTGCTGTAAACTGCATGTATCATATGTATTCATTGATAATAAGTATTTATAAATGTGAATTGTAGGTTGATATATCTGGTTGGCTTCAATTAGGGATGTTGGGGAATTCCGCCACGGACTCCCCGCCCCCCTGCCACCCCCCTAAATCCCCGGAACCTGGCGGTGGCTCCGGCAGCAGTGGCGGCTCCAGCGGTGGCTCTGGGTCATCTTCCGGGCTGCTGCAGCCGCAAATGGCGGTAGGGATGTACGAAAGGTACTTACCTTTCGCGGATTATGTTGATGGTGGGGGGGGAGGCGCTCCTAGCAGAGCCAGTTAAGTGTAGGAATGTACGAAAGTCACCATTTCGCAGATCTGCTTCGTGGTGGGGGGGAGGTGCTCTGCCCCACCCCCCGGAATCCTCAACGGGGGGGAGGCGCTCCGTTCCTCCCCCCAGAATCCTTGACCGGCCAGCTGTGCTCCATGGCAGCTCCGCGGAGCAGCTGGCCAGGCCAGAGCCGTCCACAGCCGGATTTCCGGCCACAGAGGGCTCTGGGGGGGAGGGAACCGCGTACGCAAATGGCGGCAGCTACAGCCGCCGCCATTTGCGTTCCTTATTTTCGGCCGTCTTAGTCTATGTAAATATTTACGTAGACTATTACGGCGAAAATAAAAGGGAACGCAAATAGCTCCCGCTACGCTATTTACATTCCAATTTATTTTGGCCGTAATAGTCTACGTAAATATTTACGTAGACTAAGATGGCCGAAAATAAGGAACGCAAATGGTAGTGGCCATAGCTGCCGCCATTTGCGTATGCATTTTTTTTTTTAACCTGCCGTGATAGGCTACGTAAATACTTACGTAGCCTATCATGGTCTCCGCAGGGACGCAAAAGGCGTCCTTGCGTTAGCCGTGATAGGCTACATGTGTATTTATGTAGCCTATCATGGCATGAAAGAGGAAGCGAATGGTGGCTGCAGGGCGGCCACCATTAACAACTCGGTGCCGACGAGAGCAGGTAAGTGCTCCGTTTCGTGCTATTTTCGTGGAGTAGGGGCTTCATGCCGCCCGACTTTTGTGGGTTGGGGGAGGCGGGGGCTTCGTTTCGCGATGGATTTCGGGGGGCAGAATGCACTTGCATTTGGCCTCACCAAGATTCATCGCGGAATTCTCTGACATCCCTAGGTAAGTGGGTTTTCGTACACCCCTAGCTTCAATAAGTATTTCCAGTAATGAAGGACACTCCGAAGCAGTAAAAGCAGCAGGACTAAATCTAGATACTATACTAACGAATGTTTCAATTGCAAATACCACCATTCCGCTGTAGCAGGCAAACCAAATTTATCTCACAAAGTTGAAAATAGCAAAAACTCATCATCAGCACTCACTAATTGATTCAGGGTAAAGATCCTTTTATCTGTCCAAGTCCATAAAAACATTTTCTTTCCAGTTCTTAAACCTGGATTTCCCCATAAAGTCCATTTGGCATGGGGAAATGGTCAAACTGTAATTGGTGTGACATTATACGCCAGAATCTCTGACTGCCAAAATTGTGGGAGGAGCTCTGTCTGCCTTAATATGCTGAGAACCTAATGCCATCCATTTAAAGAGAGGCTCCAGACAAGAAGATTCCAACACTGACCAAGGTGGAAAATTAAATCTACGTGGAAAAGACCAAAATTTAGTACAGATCAGCAAATAAGCCCGATGACATGTAGCTAGATCCGGAAAACTGAATCCGCCTTCATTAATTGGAAGTTTCATCCTTTTCAAATATATTCTTGGTGAAATGGTACCCCAAAAGAATTTATGAAACAAAGCATTAAGTTTTCTGGAGATATTTGCCAGGTATTAGTATAGGAATCCCATGTTCAACATAAATAATTTGAGGTATAGTATTCATCTTAAGTGTATTAACCTTACCCCATAGACTTAACTTTAAAGATGCCAATTTATCTATATCTCATAAAATATCAGTACTTAACTTAAGTTCCCAATCATTTGAGAAATATCTCTAGGAATAATTATTCCCAAGTAAGTAATAAACTGGGCACTGTCGAAATTGCACCTTGGTTTGCACCTTGACATTCTGCATGTTTACTCAGAAGTCTTGAGTTGTGAGCGTGGTACTGCAGGCTTAATGCAGTGCCTACCCAATTCCATCTAATGAATTGACTACCCTTTCAGCTCAGTCCTATGCATGTTTTGTCACTTGTGCTTTGTTTTTGTTTTTTTTTGCATGAACCCGAGCTTCAGTGGTGAGGGAAAGGCACTTAGTACATGCTCGGAGTTTCTCCCTAACTTAGTCCTAGTTTTGAAAACAGACTCGTTGGCTGAATCCCGGTGAAGTCTTGGAACAAATAAAGTTATGGGGAGGAATATACAATGAGGGCTTGTGCATAACAAGGAGGAGGTAGAGGAGAGTTACACAAAGCAAGACATCTGTTTTTAGGAAGAGTTGCTGGAGGATGATAGGATGAGGAGGGATGGTTGCATGGGGGGGAAATAGAATTGGTAGGGGGAGAATGTAAGTGCTCAGTGGTGAAAGAAAAGCTTCTGTATATGCTTAGAGGCACTCTATGCTTAAGAACATAAGAAGACCCGTGCTGCATCAGACCAAGGTCCATCTAGTCCAGCATTCTGTTCACACAGCGGCCAACCAGATACCCTTGGGAAACCCACAAGCAGGGCATGAATGCAATAGCATCTTCCCACCCATGTTCCCCTGCTGCTAACATTGGTGAAATGTAAATAAATTTTAGTAATTCTAAATTTGCATGCATGTATATCCTTCAGAAACTTTGCAGGTTTCTTTCCTGGGGGACACCTCTAATGACTTGTGCATTTGCATACAACTTTACCCAAAAACTATTGCAGAAGGGGTGAAGGGAAGGGAAAGCAAATCACTCCCTCCCCCAAATTGAAAAACTCCCCTTCCACATGAACTGCTGCACCTATCCTTCTGAAACTTTGCTGATTTCTTACTTAGGGGCAACTCTAGGCTATCTTTAATTTTCAGAACAATGGTCCACAAGGAACATAAGGAGGTAAGTATGTCCTCTTTTAGGGACCACAAAATGTCAAAGCTACCCTTCCACAGAGTGCCCTGTGGCTATCATTCTGAAATTTGGCAGACATGATCTCCTCTGACGGAGCAATGTATCCTGACATTTTTATCCAATTCTTCCAAGGAATAAAAATGCTATTGGCAGTTCCCTTTAAAAGAAAATATAAATATAAATCCTGCACCTATTTTTCTGATATTAGGCAAGTGTAATCCACTTCTAGTGGGCTACTATGTCTGAAAAGATCATCCAGTTCTGAACAAGAGAAAAAAAAGTTACAGCTTTTTCTAATTTCCCATGGTAGTCAACAGGAAGCATAAAGACTCATTTTTCCAAAGCTTGACTCAGGTCTGGTGCTGAGCTGAAGTGGTCTGACTACAAATTGTCCTGAGCAGAAGCAGGATGTTTTCCAAAACACTGAACTGGAGTCTGAGTTGAAGTGTGGGGGGTCAGTGCACACTTTTTATGTATGTATGTATGCATGCATGCATGTATGTATGTAATCTATACACACACACATGAACAAGCACACCACATGCACACCACACACACACACACACACACACGTATCAAGAGGTGTGCTTAGACTCATATATATGCGCAAATTTGTGTTGTTGTGGGCCTGTGCCCCGAATCTTTTAAGAACCTAGCAATGCCCCTCCATATCAACAAACCAGTTGTAGAATTTTTCATCTCCAGCAGGAGCAAGTCTTTGGTAATGCTAATGCTAGCAGTTCTTAATTGCCTATTCAAGATGAGGCTACCCCCAAATACTTTGCATACTTTATATGGGACATTGCTAGGTATTTTTGTTTAGCTTTCACATTTTGATGATTTATAGTAAATGTTGGTTGTTGGTTTTTACAATTGATGATTGGTTTTTGGTTTTTACAATTGATGCCTTAAGGCGCAATCCTATCCAGATAGGCGGCTGCCTCCAAACTCAGAGGCGACTACCTATCCAAAGCAGGGCAGGAGAAGATGGAAGGGATCATTCCCTCTGCACTTCTCCTGCCCTGCATTTTTGGCTAGATAGCTGATTGCTGCTGCCTAGCCACAGGAGGACGGAGTGGGGAAGGAGGCTGCTTTATGACACATAGGATGTGTCATACATTCATTTCCACCCTCCCCACCCCAGAACTCCCTCAGCCACGCCCCTTTTCAACCCCTCCATGCTCCTCTTGTGAATGTGGAGGATGGGGATTTTCCGCGCTGCCTCCAAGGCAGCGCAAAACTGGATGGAGGTCGGTTCCCGGAAAACAAGGTATCCTATGGTCATCTAGCCACTGTCTAGTGGCCATAGGATTGCTCCCTTAATCTCTTTGTTTGCTGTGTTAGGTTTCTCTGGTTAAGGTCATCCCCTTATACATTACAAGAGGGAGCTTAATGAGAGAGCCAGTGTGGTGTGGTAATTAGAGTGTTGGGCTAAGACTGGGGAGGGCTGGGTTCTACTCCCCACTGTTCCATGAAGCTTACTGTGTGACTTTGGGCTAGTCACTGACCTACCTCACAGGGTTGTTCTGATGATAAAATGGAGGGAGGATCATGTAAGCCACCGTCCTCACACACACCACCACCACCACCACCTTGGAATACTGAATAGACTGCAGAGAAACTCTCTTTGTCTCCTGGGTCCCTTGCCCCTTTCCCCCACATCCATGATTCATGCTCTCTGTGTCAACTTCTCTTTATCTTCCCCACCTTCTCTCCTGTCTGTCTTCCACATAACACTGTTCCTTCTCCCTCCTTCTCTCTCTATCTCTTTCTTGCCAGCTTTTGTTTGATTCTTTTTGCTCATGCCAGGGTGGCAAATGCAGCCTTCCTCACCAACAACAGAGATTGTGCCAGTACAGCTAAGCCATCTTTTGCAAACTGACATACATCTATCCTACTTTGTTGGACATCAAAACCACCTAATTCATCATACATAAGGGCATATTAGAATAATAGGTAGGTACTATAATGTAATGTTAATTTAGTGATAATGCAGCCCATTTCTTGGGCATGTTAGTACTATGGTGATTTATACACAAGTCATCCACTGCCTACTTCAATCACATCCAGTCTAACTCTGCTTCACAGTGGGCTGGTTCACACATCACCATAAGCCACTCTGAAAATAAGTCATGGTGGGTTGGTTGTTCCCTCACTGACCTACGTTACTCCCAACACACACCCTGCAGCTTGCCATGGCTTGTTTCCCTCTTAGTCCTCCAGCCCACTCCTGGCATGTATCCCATGGGTCTTTATTGCACAACTCCTCTCATATTCTCATCCCTACAGATTCTGGCTTCCCACCCCACTCTGACTGCTACCCCTTTCCTGCACAATTCTTCAATTTGCAACTTCTTTTTTTACTTGTGCGCTTGTGAATGGCAGGAAAAAACAAACAAAGCCATTTTCTCAGTAAATACACCTATACTCCCACAGTAATTACACCCACCAGCCTCGATGGCCCCATCCCATTAAGCTGCTGCATTTGGAGTTTGGGGTAAAGGGAAGAACTGAAGTGGGGGAGGAAACTGACTAGTGTCAGTTCAAGATGTAATACAGCAAGAGGATGACATTGACAGCTGTGATTTCAACACCTTCAGAGGGGCTATTGATCTGTACTGCTGAAGAAAGTAAATAGTGGACAGGTGAATGTGCACAGCTGGGTACTTGTGTACAACAGGAAAAAAAACCCTATTTGCATACTTCTGAAGCACTCCAAAAATACTCCCAAAATTGCCAATGAGTTACATTCCAAAGTGTCATTTCTGTATTGGTGGGGAGGTGGAAAGCACTGATGAGGGAGAAGGGAGGCAGCAGTAGCAATGCAGCAAGAAGCAACCATGTTTTTGCTAGTCTTGCCATGTGGCTCTGTAGCCACTTGGGATAAGCCATCATGCCAGGTTCATACGTCACGACAAGCCACCCTGAAAACAAGCCACCCTCAACAACCCAACAACAAGTGATGGGTTCTCAGGTTAACAAACCATGTGTGTGGTTGTGTGTGTGATTAAAAAACCATGCTTGTGTGTGGTTAACAAACCATGCTGAAGTCTCCATGCTGGGTTCAGATGTCACAATAAGTGTCAGGAGTGCTTCTGAGTGCAGCGAGTGGGAGAGCAGTTCAGATTCTGAAGGAGAACCACCAGACATGGGGGAGGTATGTTCCCAGGCTAGTCCAGACATGGCTAGGCAGGCCCCTCAGGTTTCAAAGGTCCAGCTGGAGGAAGGTCCCTCATTGCCCACCCACCCCCATGAAAAACAGCAAACAGGGAGAGGCGGTGTTTGGCAAGTCTGAATTAATAGATGCAAGGTGCAGACACAGAGCCAAGAGGGAGGTGGCCGGGGCAGAACTTAGAAGGTCTTCCTAATTGGCTCTGCATGAACAGCGGCACTTAGAAGCCTCACAAGAGAGAGAGAGAGACCTCGCTCGACCCCTTAAGTTAGGCTAGTGAGCCCACCTTTCATTCAAATGGTGGGCAACTTTCACAGCTACCTTTTGAACCCCCTGAAGGCTTTTCCTTGCAGACTGAGAGTCACTGAGAAATTGCATCTGTATGACCCTTTGTGGTAAAGGAATTAAAAGCTGTAGATTGAAGCTTCTTGTCTGTGTTTGATTCAGTGTTTGAAGATTAGTGGGGGCAAAGGGAACCCTGAAAATAAGCCACACTGACATAAACAAGGCTTAGAACCCACTGTGGCTTATGGTGTCATGTGAACCAGGTCAACATTTTTGTGCCCTGGTCCAATGTTCCAATAAATGCATGGAGGAAGGGAACAGGAACCTGAATTTAGTGGAATGCCTAAATGGGATACAGATTAGAATGTGAAATGTTCCAAGTTCTTCGTATTGAAGTCTAACTGATGTCCAAGATCCAAAGAACCATGCATAAAGAATACAAATGAACAGCATCTTTTCAGCCTAATACACATTCCAAAAAACATCTTTAAAGTGAGGGGACTCCCCAGAGTGGTTTTCCATGAGATGTGAGGTGGTGTTGCTAGAAAGAAAATCAGCAACCCTGCCCTGTTCACACACAGAAGCATTTTGGATGGACACATGGGCTCTTAGGATCCTGGCTAATAAATAAATATCCAACTGTAATTTTTTTTATAAAAATAGAAGGCAAAAGGTAAGTATTTTGATTGAAACTGTTGCTGAAGACATCTGAAAGACTCCATGGGAACATAGACTGGACCTAAGGAAAAATGTAAAGATTGAAAAAGCACTGAAGACAAAAGGGAAACACCGTGGAAGGAAACATGGGAAAGGTTGTTTAGGACTAAGGAGGAGATACAGAGAAACTAAATAAGTATATATAGAGACAAAAAAGGTCTATAAATGAATTTAACAAGGGGGCTATTGCTTTAGGACACACAAGGCAACAATTCAAAGAGGAGGTGATTACCAACCCAGCCATAAAGGCTAGTGGGCTTTGTTTGAATTAAAGCTTGTCATCTGTGCAGTCTGACTGCCATGGGAGGGGGGGAGCAGATAAATACATCAAGCCAGCCAACAGTTTGATACTTCTGCTATGGGCTATACTCAAGGACCTGTTCTTGATTGATGCATACAACCGCTTCTTCCCTTTCTTTCTCTCTGTGCTGTCCACAAAGCTATCAAATACTCATTTTGCCTGTACAATCAATATCTTCACCTCTCTTTGGCGGGTTCTTTTATTGTTCCCCATACACAGGCTTGGCATTGTAAGACAGCATGAAGTACAACTTTCAAACACAATGGTTAAGATCAGGTAGTTTTTATTTGCCAGCAATAAAGACCTACTGTAATGGTGATGGGAAGGGAGTAGATCTCTGTCTATTTGCTGGATGAAATAGTCACTAGTAAGCATTCATTCTGTTGTGTCCTTTGCCACTGGCCGTGACAAATGGGCAAATGTTTTGAATGTAGATATGCCTCAATCAGTTAGGGATGTCAGAGAATTCTGCCACGGACTCCAGTGAGGCCGGATTCTTTGGAATCCACACCCCCCCCAGAGTCCATGGCGGAACGGCCTCCTCCCCCCCACTACCCTGTGGAATCCCCCCGGCATGTACCTACCTCGTGGCGGATACGGTGGCTATGGCCGCTGCCAGGCTTCTGTGGCCGCAAATGGCGGTCGTCGTAGCAGCTGCCATTTGTGTCCCTACGCTAGCCCGTGATAGGCTATGTATATATTTACGTAGCCTATCACAGCTAAAGCAGGGACACAAATGGCATCCCCTGCACCATTTGCATCCCTGCTTTAGCTGTGATAGGCTACGCAAATATATACATGGCCTATCACAGGCTAGCATAGGGACACAAATGGCATCCCCTATGCAGGACACTGTTTGTGAACGCAGCAGCCTGGCAGCAGCTGGAGGCCCCACTGCGGATCAGCCCAGCCGGCGGCTCCACGGACTGGCTGCGGAGCAGAGCCGGCCAGGCAGGATTCTGGGGGGGAGGAACGGATCGCCTCCCCCCGTCGAGGATTCTGGGAGGAGGGATGGAGCGTCTCCCTCCCATCGTGGATGCCCCTCAACAGAGCCAGGTAGGGGTTTCGTACATCCCTACGATCAATAATGCTTTTCCTATTTCAACAATGTAAGAGATGCTGAAAGTGCAGGACCATTTAACCCTTCCTGCGTATTCCAGATACTATTAGAACATTTGGATGATTGGCACATGGAAGAGATATATGGTACTGAAACAAGAGAAGAGAAAAACATCAGGCTCTTCTGGATTTGGGGTACTAGGATACCTTCAAGGTGCCTTTCCCCCATTTCCACACAGTGACCACAAGTTAAAAAAAATAGTGATACTCGGTGTGGGTAGGCACATATCTTGGGCACAAGCTGCACCAAATGGTGGACAGGGATTAGTGCCCTATCAAATGGGTAGCTCAATTGGCTGCCCTTCCACTTCTGCAAGGCAAATGATTTTTGGGTTTTCTGTCCTTACAGTCAGGGCCAGAAATATTGGAACAAGGATAACTGTTTTAGCAATTGGCCTCTGTACACCACCACATTGAAGTTGAAAGGAAACACACACAGATGGGAGCCAAGTCAGGACTTTCCGCTGTAATTCAAGGGGTTTGACAAAAGTGGGGCACTAACCATTCAGGAAATACAGCCAGTGGCAAACACACACACCCATTGTTGGTGGCTCATAAGTAATGGAACGAATGGCTGACAAGCAGCTGCATGGCCAGGTGTGGCCTGTTTCCTGGGTACCCCATGACCAATCAAGCAGATAAAAGGCCTGGAGGTGGTTCTGAGTGTTACATTTGCATTTGGTGGCTGTTCACTGGAACTCCCAACATGAGTTACAAAGAGGTGTCCATGCAAGTGAAGGAGGCCATCATTAGGCTGAGGAAACAAAACCCTTCAGAGAGATAGCAAAAACATTGGGAGTGGCCAATACAACAGTTTGGAACATCCTGAAAAAGAAGGAATCAACTGACAAGCTCAGCAACAGCAAAAGGCCTGGAAGACCACAGAAGACAACTAAAGTGGATGACCGCAGAATTCTGCTCATGGTGAAGAGGAACCCTTTCACAACATCTAGCCAGGTCAAGAACACTCTTGAGGAGGTAGGCATGTCATTGTCAACATCTACAGTCAAGAGACGGCTTTATGAATGTAAATACAGAGGCTTCACAACAAGGTGCAAACCACTGGTAATGCTCAAGAACAGAAAGGCCAGATTAGCCTTTGCCGGCAAACACCTAAAAAAGCCTGCCCAGTTCTGGAATAAGATTCTTTGGACTGATGAAACCAAGATTAACTTGTACCAGAATGATGGGAAGAGAAAAGTATGGAGAAGGAAAGGAACAGCTCATGATCCAAAACATACCATATCATCTGTCAAAAATGGCGGAGGCAGTGTTATGGCATGGGCATGTATGGCTGCCAATGGAACTGGGTCACTGGTGTTTATTGATGACCTGACTGCTGATAAAAGCAGCAGGACGAATTCTGAAGTGTATAGGGCTATAGTTTCTGCTCAGATTCAGCCGAATGCTGCCAAACTGATAGGATGCCACTTCATATTGCAGATGGATAATGACCCAAAACATACAGCAAAAGCTACCCAAGAGTTTCTGAAGGCAAAGAAGTGGCATGTTCTTCAATGGCCAAGTCAGTCATCTGATCTCAACCCAATAGAGCATGCTTTTCCCTTACTGAAGACAAGACTGAAGGCGGAAAGACCCACAAACAAGCAGCAGCTGAAGGCAGCTGCAGTAAAGGCCTGGCAAAGCATCCCAAGGGAGGAAACTCAGCATTTGGTCATGTCCATGGGTTCCAGACTTCAGGCAGTCATTGACTGCAAAGGATTTTCATCCAGGTATCAAAGGCGATCCTTAAGTTTGAAATGATGTTGGTTGGTTCCATTACTTATGAGCCACCAACGATAGGTGTGTGTGTATGCCGCTGTCTGTACTTCCTGAATGGTTAGTGTCCCACTTCTGTCAAACCCCTTGAATTACAGCTGAAAGTCCTGACTTCACTCCCATCTGGGTGTGTTTCCTTTCAACTTCAATGTGGTGGTGTACAGAGGCCAACTGCCAAAACAGTTATCCTTGCTCCAATATTTCTGGCCTTGACTGTATTCACTAACAAAAACAAATACTTCTGCCAGGACCCAGAAATGATAACTAAATCATAAACTGGAAATTAACATAAGGCTGCAATCCTAAACTAAAGTGAAAGTTAACACCATCCAAATCAATAAGTCGTACCTCAGGAAAAAGAACTTGGTTAGGATGGGAGCGTTAATGTGTAGTATGCTGTTAGATTTCTGAAAGTGAAATAATATGTGGGATAAAAAGTTCACCTCCCTGAGCACTTTGTCCTTTCTGTGCCTGTTACTTGTTTATATGATCCCACAATAATTTTTGACATTAAAAAGATAATCTGCTGGCAATTCTTCCACATAATATTTGACTGTTGATACATAATACATAGGGCTGTGCATGGATCCAAGACCCACTTTGGAGGCCAATTCAGAGCTTCTGAATCAGCCCTGCCCCGCCTCGGCCCGATCCAAAGCCGTGTCAGCCTGCTTCAACCTCTGGATCTGAAGCAAGATCCAGACAGCCGAAGTGGTAATTGCTATTAATTCTGGTAGTTGGTATTTGATTTTAACTTGCCCTGGACCATGGCTGTAATTTATTATTTGGATGGTATGTTTTATTATTTTAATGTTGTATGTTTTAGACTCTTTACTTGTTTATTTGCTTTTCTTTCTTCTTTTTTTTACCACTTTGGGATATTTAATGATAGGTGGTATCGCAATATTTAAATAAATAAAATCCATTGCCAAAGTTATCAACCTGCCTGTTGAATCAGCTGCCAGCAATTAATACCTTTCTTTCAGATGTTTGATGTTCCAGGTGATGACCTACACAGAGCAGACAGGTGATGTATTCACAAGGCATCTCCAACCCATAACTAGGTCACAACCCACCATTTGGGTATTAATGCTTTGCATGATTGCAGATTCCCACAAAAAGAAATTCAAAAAACCTTTCAGTGACTGCTGAAAAGTGAAATGTGTTTCACTAACCCAAAGAGAGTTTTCTGTTTTGTACAACATTCTATTACTTTGTGAAATGAACCACAAAAGCAATTGTCATCACTGGATTTCTTGCAGGCAAATGTGTTGATGGATACCTATAAAATAAATTGATTTGGTAGCATAAAATATTATGGACTACAAGGGTGAATGCTTAAAAAACAAGTTTGTCTATTTAAAAGACAAATCTTCAACACATGTTGTGGAGAAGATCAAGAAAGAAAATATGAAGTAGTTTCTACTTTGTCAAATCCTTACAGAAATGGAAGCAAATCATTCAAATATTTGAAGGTATTTTGAAGGTATACACACACACACACACCAATTTCAGGATGGCAGAGTTCCTATATTTCTAACAGTTTAATCCTGTGCTGCCCCTCTGGAAATCCTATGTATGATTACTCCGAATTAGGTATCACAGTGTTCAATATGACCTAGTCACAGGACACTGTGCATAGGAGATTGCAGCCTACGGGACATTTCGCACATTACCTGCATAGGATTACAGCTAAAATATTTTAAGTGTGAATAAAAACAGACATTCATATTACACAGATACATTTGTCAGGGAGATGTCACCGGCTAAAGCTCCCTGTAGAGTGTACACACTTGGTGGAACGCTCAGATTTGCCTCCACTTCATGTGTGATATAGCACCAACACTCAGATTTTAGACATTTTGTCATGCAGTTCCGTCTTTCAGGGTATCAAAGGATACAACTTTAATTTAAATGCATTGGCACACCATCCTGAAAGGGGTGTGGGTGTAATGACTCACAAATTGGTTTGACCTAGCTGAAGTCTAACTTCCTTTGCCAGCACTCAGTGTCAATCCAATTACCATCAGTCACCGCTGTGTATCAGGCACAAGGTTTGTGCCAAACAATATTGCTTTTCTGGAAGGCACCTAAGTGAGTTGTCTTCCATCATGTCCCTGCCATGCCTAGTCTCTACAGATTCTTTACAGCCTGCAATGACTTTGTGAAATGCCACTCTGTCAAACCCAGTGACACAGCCATCTCCTCAGGCTTTCATTTGAGCTAAGACTTGCCATGGTTTACTTCCAGAACCTCTTTCTGAGATTAGGGCTGACATTCCCAAAGGAAGAGGGTGCTTCTAAACATGAGTCACGTGCATTTTGCTCAACACAGAGCACTGGTCACCATAACTAGGGCTGTGCATGGACCCCCCCAATCTGCTTCGGATGCCACTTTGGATCCTCTAAAGTGACCCCTATCTGCCTTGGATCGATTCGGACCCCCTCCGCTTCACTCGGATCCAAATCTGAAGCGAGATTCTGATATCCAGATTGCCCGTTTTGGGAGTTTTCCCATTGACTTGCATGGGAAAACCCAAACACTCATAATCTTTTTAGTTTTTATGATACAGGCATGAAATTTGTGGACCTCCCCACCCCTCTGGAGAGGAGTCCACCTGAAAAACATCAGACATATAGGCCCAGTGGTTTTTGTGCTAGGTGTAGTTAAAATCTGATGTTTTCCACAGGAACTCTCAAAGCAAAGAGCTGTAACTTCTCCCTGTTTCCACACACACACATGTGACACCTTGGCCTCTCCCAGCCCCCCTCAAGGGCATTGCATCCCCCAAAGCCCAGGCTGTTTGGCCAACTGGCTTGTGTACTGGGCCCTGGTGAAAATTGACTCTTTCCATCAAAATTCCCAAAGCAAAGAGCTGTAACTTCTCCCTGTTCTCATGCACGCATGTGAAACCTGCCCCCTCAGCCCCCCTCGAGAGCATCCCACCCACCAAAGTCCAGGCAGTTTGGCCAACTGGCTTGTGTGCAAAGTGCTGGTGAAAGTTGATTTTTTCCACCAAAACTCCCAAAGAAAAGAGCCATAACTTCTCTGCTTCCACAGATGTGCGTGACACTTGGGCCCCTCCCAGCCCCCCTCGAGGGCATCCCACCTGCCAAATTCCAGGCAGTTTGGCCCACTGGCTCATGTGCTGGACACAGGTTGAATTTGATAGTCCCAGAAACTCGGACCAATCTCAGAAGGGAATGTGTGTTGAACCAGAAGTCACTATCCCTAATCTCTGCTGCAGGTTTCTATGCAGTACAAAACAGCCCTTATTCAGATGATTCACCGGCACAGCCTCTCTATGGCTGAATACACACATTCCCTGGCAGGCAGGCTGGAAGAGATTTTTTTAATCTTTTGTTTATTTCTAGCACACACTAAATGAGTATTTTGAATGTATCTTGAAAGAACACGGTCAGTGCCTAGCCGAGAAGGGCCACTGATTTTTGAATGCTGGAAACCTCCACTTGGTGGACCCATACTTTCCCCACCCCATCTCCTCCATGGTGGCCTGCCTAAGCCTCTTCCAGGTGAGAGACAGAGTGCTTGCAGGCATTCTGGAGGCACTACCAGCCTTATGCTTGCCCCTGCTGCCAGCCTGCTGGGGCATGGGAGCCTCTTCCCTGAGCAAGACCGATAGGTGCTGCCTCCTGAAGCGCAGGAGCAGGCTGCTGGTGCTGTAGCGCCCTGGCTGTTTCCCCCTGCTCAGAGATGCCTTGCAGTGGCGGCACACGGCAGTGCTGGGATCTACTCCCAACTCAAAGTGGTCCCACACAATGCAACTGGCCTCTGCGCTCTGCTGCCCTACTGCACCAGGACGCACTATCTGGACTAGGGGACAGACAACTGCCTAACGGTGCTGCTAGTGACAGCAGCACCTTGCCCACCTCTGCCCCTGCCAACACCCCAAAGATGCTTCACATTGCACTGGATTGCTTTGCCACACAGTGGAGTGTTATTGGAATAAGAAGGTGATTAATATAAATACTATGTGTCTCATGCTTTTTCAACACTGTCCTGAAATTTGGATGTATAGTGTTGGTGGAACAACAACCTAGCAGGCACACACACACAGACACAGACACACAAGAGCTAAAGAAAAGCGGAACTATGTAAGCCAATAATGGGTGTCTTTAATGTATTGTTTTATATTTCATGTTCTTTTATGGAAGGCAGGGTAAGTTCAATAAATACAGGATGACAGTGCAGGCGATAAGATAAAAGCCAAGAGAAAATGAACAATACTTTTTTAAAACCCTTCTTTAATTTCTCTTTGGGGAGGATCAACACAGAGAAGACACAGACAGGTTCATTTCAGCACGGGGGGCAGGGAGGAACCAATCACTACACACATAGGTTGCTATAATATGCCTTTCTTTAAGAATTTAGAAAGCAAGAAAAAAACTAAATGAATATGACTTAAAAGGATGGGGGAACATGCCCATAAGTCAATGTTTGCTTTTAAAAATCGAAATAAGACTGGGTTTGTAAAAATCTAAAAGAGAGAGAGTTGACAGACAAAAACAACAGGGAAGTAGAATGGAGAAAGCAGAATTGAGGGTTGACCTTAAACAACAAATGCAGCCTTTTCCAGAGCCCACAAGCAACATAAACAAACAAACACAGAAATGGCGGGGGAGGGGGGACCATAGCAGCAACGAGCAAGGACAAGCTATGTTAGTTTGAAAAAATATGGAAAGGAGAGATGAATATATTTAATACAAATAACAAACGAGTCAGGGGTAGAAGGAAATAGGAGAAGGCGGCTGGAAGGGGTGCTGCAAAAACACCATCCCAAAGGGGACAGATGAGCAAGGAGTGAGGGAAGGATCCCACTACAACCAAGCTGTTTCCTTTTAATTTAAATATTGAGGAAAGCCTAATGGTAATCAAAAATGAAGAAATAGAAGAAACAACTCCAAGGAATGCACAGACACACGCACACACGATCATCTACCCATACACCAGCCCTCTCCCAAAGACACAGCTAGTGCAATAACCAAATGCAGCATTTCGTTGAAGTATATATACCCCCTTCCTCCACTGGTCTGAGACTGCTGACAACGGTTCTGGCCGAGAGTTTCTATTTGTCAAAGCACACCTCCTCCTCCTCCTGCACTCACCTTCCCAATTCCCCCTGCCGTCCTGCGTCTGCTTGCCAGCCCCCTCCCTCCTCCTTCTCCTGCCCCTCTACCTGAGATTTCAGAAGTTGATACATTTTGGAGGCAGCCTGTCTGGACTGCTGAGGCATTCAGCAGAGCAGAGCTCCATATATATGAGGCAGAGGAGGCGCTTTGTGGGGGGAGCGCTTTGTTCCAGGTGCCTTGGTACTGCTCTGACCCGCCTCGTATCATGGGGATTTTGCTCCGGATAAGCCTGCTTTGCCTTGTTATTCGGGCTTCGTGACAAGGTGGTGCACAGCCCTAACCATAACAGCCATCCAGACAATAAGCTACTGATGTTGCAGCCATGATGTGGAGTATTCACCATGCAGTGACTGTTTGCCACAGTCTCTACATGGTGAATGTAATGCGCAGGTTGAGTCTAATTAATTACGATCAATCCTTATGCACACACCTCAGCCAGGGCCAGGCTCCTAGCCAGAGGAGCAAGCTTCTTGGCAAGCTGATAATTCCTTTATCAATTAAGCCCTGAAGCCCAGCAGCATTGACTACTGTATTGCAATAGCCCTTGATTATTTCATAATGCCACCCAGTGATTCATTGCCATATCTAAGAGGTACTGGGGATCAAGTGTGCCTGGAAGCATGTCAGGTTTCAGGTGAGAGGGAGCAAAAAGATTTCTGTATTATGGAAAATTCACTTCAAGGCTCAATGGTTTGCTCTTGGATGTATTCAAGATGAAAGCTGCAATCCTATGCATAATTACAAAGCCTGCTGTACACAATGATACTTACTTCTATATACATATGTAGAATTGTGCTGCATTGTGCAAAAAAAAAAAAAGCTGTGCATTGTAAGAGCATTTGTTGTGGTTATGTTTCATACTTAAGGACTAGAAATATATGTGGACCTGCAGAATAATCACATAGGATCTGAAAAGTGAATGTATGTACACACATGTAAATGCCCCAGCATCCTCTCAAATATGGTGGCCTTGAGTGGTGTATTATGATACGATAATCTACCCCAAGATTCCAGATATGTTGTCAATGGCTATGGCTACTCAGTAGTGAGGCAAACACAATCTGCCCATGTTCAGAGATACTCCACTTTGTTATTTCATTTGTACCAGAGGCAAGCCTGGCACTAAAAAAAGCATTTTGAAGCTTGAGGTTTGCTCCAATTAAATCCTTGCCCCAGAGCAATGCTCCATCCCATGCTTCAGTCCTAGGATCAAACCTAATATGGGAGCAGTTAGAAGTATTTTGTACAAACTGCATTTGCACTGACAGCTCTTACTCCTTGCTCCATATAGCACACAGGGTAGGGACGGGTGAGAATTTGGGTCAGTTTGGATTTGATGTGAACTTTCCCTAGATTTATACATGAATTGAAACAAACAGCTGCGCTTTAAAATCTGCACATTTCCAAACACTGTGACCAAGTTCATCAAATACAAAATGCACACAAGGTATGCATCTGTTCGGAAAACTTGCACACAAAATATGCGTATTGGGTAAAAGTGCACAAAAATGTTTTCATTAGAGAAAAGTGCACACAAAAGGTGCATATTAAGGGAAAGCACATGCAAAATTCCTATGTACCACAAGGAAAATGCGTGCATCTTTCAAAGTGTGTACAAAAGTGCATACGTTGGGAGAAAGGTGCACACAAACATGTACATCTTTTCATGCAGACTTCTAAAACAAAAATTCACAAATTGATGTGGAAACAAGATGGAACAACAAACTAAATGAAAGTGACCTTAACAGATGCACTCATCCCTAGTGCAGGATATCATCGTATGTAAAAAGGTTTTAACTCATTCAGGTCTTCTATTTGGCATCTGCCCCTTTTAATTCTAATTTACATGTACCTCAAGGAACCATCTCCCCCTTCCCTTTGTCTTTTTGCTAATCCTAATACTACTATCACTGCATTCACTTATGTGAAACTGCAAAACACTTGACCAGCTCTTCTGATGCCTTAAGCATAGAAAGCCCACGCAAGTGCCTCCACCTTGAAGGATCAAATACCTCCATGGCTCTTTGAAAACTTCACCCTCACATAAGTTGAAAGAGAAGGCTGTGAAATATGAAAAATAATAACTCTGGGAATCCCACAGCTTTTTGTGAAGAGTGGATTTCAAGTGTCAGTCGTGCTGACTCATATTAAGCACTGCAGTTTGGGGGCTGGTAAGATACTTCTATAATTGCCAGAAGAGCAGTGATGATACTTGCCATCACCACCCTGGCGACTAAACCAGTGTGACCTCTAGAGTGGAGATAAACTTGAAGACCTGAATATAAACTCACTATATTAGTGTGCAGTGCCTACTCCCTTATACTCAGTTGCTGGATACATTGCAGAATTCCTGGGGATTATGTACTTTTACTGATTTTTCAAGGATCTTATGATGGGGGTGGGAGGGGAAACAGTGTTTCTCACTGTTCCCTACTGTAACTGTCTACAAAACAAGGTATCAAGATTTCTTAGTCAAGAAGACCCATATGGGTTGAGCCCGGAATCTGTTTTCTGTGTCAGACCTTTATCTTGGAACATGTGAAGACAGTGGTTTTCAGCATGTACAGAGTGCCTTTCCTTCTCCACTACGGACTCCCTTTACACGTGTTTCCTCCCTCGTTCCCCCCTCCTTTTCCGCTTTATCTGAGTCTTCCATATGTTTCATTATACAGCCACTAGATGGTGCTGTGGTCTAGCTCCTCTTATTACCAGTTTTCGTCTTTTGACAGAAGGAACTCAAATGGAATGCAAACACTGTAATTTGATGGCTCATTATCTCCAATCTTTTAAAAAATGGAATAAAGGTGATTTAGTGTGGGAGTTGCCCTGGAGGTTAACGGTGTATCTAAAGGATTCGCAGACTTCTCTGAGTAACCAACCTCAGGATAAAAGCAAGATCAAAGCTCTGTGTGAAGAAGCCCAAGGTCTGGTTCACACATGGCTCCAGTGTGTGAGATAGGGATGTACGAAAGTGACTTACCTTTCCGCGGATTATGTTGATGTTGGGGGGAGGCATTCCATCCCTCCCCCTGGAATCCTGGCCGGGGGGGGAGGCACTCCGTACCTCCCCCCCGGAATCCTGGCCAGCCGGCTGTGCTCCGCAGGGATTCTGCAGAGCCTCCGGCCGACTCCGCCACCCTGGCTAGCAGGCCTCTGGCTAGCAGGGACGCAAACGGCTGCTGCCGTTTGCGTCCCTGCAGTCAGCCGTGATAGGCTACGTAAACATTTACGTAGCCTATCACGGTGTTTTTTTAAAATCTAGCCGTGATAGGCTACATAAATCTTTACGTAGCCTATCACGTTTTTTTGTTTTTGTTTTTTTTTTAACCTGGAAATGGCAGCGGCAGCAGCCGGTCGGAAGACCGGCCACCACTGCCGCCGCCGAACCGCCGCTGGAGCCACTGCCAGAGCCGCCGCCGCCAGGAAGATCCGCCCAAGGTAAGTCCCATCCCGGGAGGGCGGGGGGCAGGCCATTCCACCACCGATTTCGGGGGGCCAAATGCGCTGGCATTCGGCCTCCCCGAGATCCATGGCGGAACTTTCGTACATCCCTAATGTGAGATAGATTCAGGAGTAAACTTCGGGCTCATGTGCTCTTCTCCAACAACGCATGGAATCTTTAGTGTGAGCAGAGCCTACATACATAAACTCCTGACTCAGTAGGTTCTGGTCACATCTGCTCCCACACCTTACCCATGTGTAAAACATCCATGTGGGGATTGCATATGAACCCCAAAGCTCATGCTGGCAGGGAATGAAAGGAGCTTTAGTCCTGGTGGGCAACCTGGAAGGCACCAGGTTGGGAAAGGCTGAGTAGGAGTCTCCATCTACTGATTATTTGGGGGAATAAGCAATATCTGGGTTTGTTGCTGCTTGCATACATCAAGAAGTCCAGAGTTTGAACCCTATATGAGCTTCCATGATGGACAGGGACGAAATTGTGCCAGAACTCTTATGTTGATAGAGCTGAAATGTGTGTCTCCATTTAAGGTTGGAGTGAACAACATAACCTGCATCAACATGGCAGAGCTCTACTACTAGGCCACTACATTAGGAATGAACTGACATCTCTACTGTGGAAGACATGGAAGTGTACAACTTGACCTGAAAAATGACCAGCCTGGTATCTACATGACTCTGCTGCAGAAACTAAAACAAAGCCTTGCCTGAGATTTTGTGACTGCCTTTTTCTTTTGAGATTTTTTACATGAGGCTGTTAATGGGCTGTTAATTGTCTATACCTACTTTTGATTTTGGTGCAGAATTGAGATCTGAGCACTACACAAGGAGCAGCTCATTTCCTGCTTTTCTGCTACATAACCTATAGGTGGCACTGTGGTATAGCAGAATAGTGCAAATACGTAAGAGGAAATTGCACTTTCTTTTGCTTTCACAATTAAATGTCACATTTTCCCTGCTCTAAAAATGCTCACCAGAAGTGCTATACACAGAAACTAAACTGGAGGGTCACAACATCATCTACAGAAGCCATAAACAACCATGAGTAGGGAATGACGAGCACAGGATATGTGCCTCATGAAGAAAAGCCCTTTATTGAAAGAACAATGAGGAGCTGCAGTAATTTAGGTGAGCTGTTTAAATAACAACTAAATAGTTGGAGGGGCAGAGTATCATTCTGTGGGAATTTGGCACAGCTGGCTCTAAGGCATACTTGAAAAAAATGCTTAGAAAGTGAATTCTGTGCAACCTCCTCAAGGAGTACATAATCTCTGCCAATATTTGTATGTAATAACATCTCCTTTTCTCCAGTCTTTAGGTTAAAAGCTGTCTGCAAAATTTCCTGCAATTTTTTGTTTGGACACATTTAAAGACAAGCCCTAGAATCAAATTCTGAACCTGATCACTGTATGAATTTGGGGCTATAACTTTCACCAGAGTGTTCAAGATGACTGGAAGAGATCCACAATGAACTGAAGACTGTGTGGGGGAATCATGGAGAAGATGCAGAGTACACTGTACAAAATCTGTATAGCATATACATAAAATAAATATTGGATTTGCTTATGAAAAATAGCTTCTAGAGCCCCAAGCCTTGATCTTTCAACTGTATGTGTGTATATGTGTGTGTGTATGTGTGTGTGTGTGTGTGTGTGTGTGTGTATATATATATATATATATATATATATATATATATATATAATCTCCATCCATTTAGGGCATAATCCTATGGGGTTAGGTGGCCGCCTCTGAACTCAGAGGTGACCACCTATCCAATGCAGGGCAGGAGAAGCATGGAGGGGATCGATCCCTCTGCGCTTCTCCTGCCCCGTGTTTGTGGCTAGACAGCCAATTTCAGCTGTCTAGCCAGTAGCCACAAGAGGGCAGATCAGGGGAGGAGGCTGCCAGATGACACATAGGATATGTTGTACCAGTATTTCTGCCCTCCCCACCCCGGAATGCCCCCCGGAATGCCCTGTGTTGGCCGCTCTGTGCTCCTCTTATGAGTGCAGAGCACAGAGCTGTTCTGCACTGCCTGCGAGGCAGCGTGGAAGGGGGGGAAGGTCAGTTTCCAGAAAACCAGATATCCCATGGCCATCTAGCAATTGACTAGTGGCCATAAGATTGCTCCTTTTGTCTGCTATCTGAAACTAGGCCTCAAACAGACAATGTGTTATTGGGGTATAATTGCTAGGGCAAAACATCACACACACACACACCCCTTCATTTTCTACCAATGGCAACACTCACGGTCCCTTACTGCTGAATGTGTGCTCCATTTTTGCACCACACGAAGTGGTTGGAGCCAATGCATAAACATTTCAGATTAATTTCTTTAAGAATAATGACAAGGTGAAATTTGAGCCTTATTAAAGGGCTCACAACTCAATCCTATACATGTCTGCTCAGACGTAAACCCTTCTGGAATCAATTGGACTTAATCCCAGGTCAGTGCGTATAGGACTATATCTTAATAGAGGCACTAGGAGAGGGGGGAATAACGTCTGCCCGGGTTGTAACTAGAAGTGCACAATAATAGTGCCAAAAAGAGAGAAAAGACATGCTGCTATCTTGTCGTCTGAGATGGTGATATTTTTTCTGGTCTTGGAACAGCTTGGCATTCGTTACACTGACATATATCCAGTTCCACTGTGATTTGACAAGTGAATAGGACCCAGTCTCATGCGAGCTGCATATTTCCCAAAAGAAAAGGAAATGCTTAAGGGCCGACACAGTTCTTGGCTGTGTGATGAGTCAAAAGAGACACACTCAGTGTCTCTAATACACTCTGAAAATTTCACAGTCTTGTACATCTGGCTCTATCTGTTGGATGTGGAGTAATGTAATTGTCAAACTGCACATGATGCAGGACTTCAATAACTGACGTCTTTTTAAAAAAATTACAAAAACTAGCCATAGGGAGAGGGACATTTGTATCAGGGCAATAGCATGAGAGAGAGATGTAACTCTTTACTACAGCATTCCTGATCCAGTTTGACCCTGCTATTAGCTATGGAGGGGGAAGCTTATAGTCTTTAGAACTTAAGCTGGAAAGCTTTCCCCTCTGCAGCTAAAAGCAGCTGGGGGATCTGAATTAGGTTGCAGTGGCAAAGGGTTAAGCCAGGAGTAGGGAACTTGATGCCCTTCAGACGTTTTGAGCTATAACTCCCATCAGCCCCAGTCAGCATGGATTATGGGAGTAGCAGTCTAAAACATCTGGAGAGCCCGGGGTTGTCTATCCCAGGGTCAGACTCCATCTTCCATGCTGTGGCCCCACTCCAACTCCCTCCATGGCTGCCTTTTGTAATAGAAAAATACATGAGGTGTTCCAATCATAGAATTCCTGACAATGTGGGATAGTGGTTAGAGTGTTGGGCTGGGACTCAGGAGAAGCAGGTTCTAGTCCTCACTTGGTCATAAAGCTCACTAGGTGACTTTGGGTCAGTCACTGACTCTCAGCCTAACCTACTTCGCAGGTTGTGAGGATAAAATGGAGAGGAGGAGGACCACGTAAGCTGCCTTAGGTCTCTTGCAAAAGGAGAAAAGGTGGGATATAAATGTAATAATACTAATACTGATAATGTGTAGTTTGACCCTCAGTTACTGTCTTGTTTGAATCCTTAAGTTAAATGTTTGTGTAATTGTGGATTTAAAGAAGGAAAGTGAGAAATATAATTATTCATAATTTTGTTTGTTAGCACATCATCAGCAACAAAGAAAATATTCCTTAAGTTAAGGAGGACTGATCAGATAGACAGACGGATAGGCTTAAGTGTACTGAAACTTGTTTGAATGCATACTAGAAGTGCGTGTGTGTTCAAGTGAGTGCCATTCCACCACATGGGAAGTTGAAATCCTAAACACACTTACTAGGGAGTAAGCACACTTACTAGGGCATAATGTGTCAGATCCAACCCTCATGCAAGCGGAGGTCCACTTGCACAATGGTATCTCCGCATCTTCTCTTCCCCCCTGCAGCCCCCCTATATGCACCCCAAATCTGCTCTGGGGGGGGTCTCTCAACCCTCTGGAGTAGATTTGAGGAGTGCAAGGGCTGCAGGACAAATGTGGAAATCTGTTTCACCAGTGGTTCCCTTCCACTGACACAACAACACCATTTGATCCAACCCAATGGAACTTACTTCTGCATAAACATGCATAAGGCTGTGCTGTTAGAATTCAACATCTGTCACATGAAATCTAACCAGTTTCCTATGCACACACCTACGGAAACCAATCTTTCCAGTTCTTTAAAACTCTGCTTTCTCTGCCATGCAATAGGAAGTACTTACTTAAAGAGTACAGTCTACAGCTCAGGCCAATGCAGAGTTGCAGTGAATAAATTCATAGCCTGTGCCAGCTCAATTGTTCTGGAAGTGAATTTAAAACCTTCCTGATTTTTAATGACAGCAATAATGATCTCCAGTTTCTATGGCCCTTTTCATGCAGATGGCTCACAAGGCATTTTATGAACATCACCCATTGCACTAATTGCAAAGGGCCAGCTTTTCCCTTGGCTGAACTTAGAGCGATCCCTAGGGTAGTATTTCAGTCGGGTAATGTGTACACATACAATCGCTCACACAATGGAAGGGCTGTACTACTGTCTTACATGCTGCTGTTATAAAATGAGGATTTTAGGAGATAAAAGATAGGGATTAGGGCCCATAAATTTTATTCACCTGGATACCAATGCAAAAACTGGATTGTCCTGAGCGCCATTACATCTGCCACTTTATGGCTTACCTGACACAACCCCATGGTGCTTTCCACAAAGTGCAGTGTGTTCTCCAAAACTACAGCAATGATGGAGAAATATTAATCTGCATCAGCTTTCCTTGACATGGTGCCCTCCTGATGTTTGGGACTACAACTCCCATCATCCCTGCCAATTGGCCATGCTGGATGGGACTGATAGGTGTTATAGTCCAAAAAGGCAGATCTACATGGTGCTTATCGATATAGAGTCATCCTTGGGAACACAAAGGTAGACCTCTGCCTGCAACTGACAGGGAGCAACATCTAAGTAATGTAGATTGAATCAACTGGGGCTTTCTGCTTTCAGTTTCTTTGCGGGATTATGGTGGGCTCCTTTACACAGCAGACACATGGTTTGAGGGAGCACCTCCCTTCCTCCTTGGCATGTGTGCAAAGGAATGGGGAGGAGTCTTGTGCTGTACTGTTTCCTCACAGCCCCCAGAAAAGCTGCAACTTATTTCTGAGTAGATGTTAGATTGTGCTGTAAGCCTGCAAACTTAGGCACACTTACTTAGGAGTAAGCCCCATTGAACTCAGTGGGACGTACTCCTGAGTAGATATAAGAGTGTGCTGTAAGTCTGCAACCCTCAATGCACTTACTTGGGAGTAAGCCCCACTGAAATTAATGGGGTGCTCTGAATCAACAGAGCTTGGTGGGGTGGGGGATCAGATCTGTCTCCCTTCATTGCAGGGAGGCATTTTACCCTCTTCTCCCTCTGATCAGCCTGTGATCAAAAAATGTGCTCAAGCATTTACATGGCAGACACATGGTTTGAATCGAGGAAAGTCCTTCTTCAACAAGTTCATAGCGCTACACCATCATTACACAAAGTTAATATGGCGCCATTAACTTTTATTACTAGTTAGTTTCTCTCAGATTTTTTGAAAGTGGGGTAAAGGAGAAAATGTGTGGACACTTCCTGGAGGTTGACAACATTGTGTAAAGGATCCGCAAACTTCTGTGAATGACCAATCATGAGCATGCAATAAATCTCTCATGTAGAGACACGCGTAGTTTCCACAGTTGAGAATCTGGAAAGGATGAGTGTTTGTGATATACAATCTGACTGTTCTAAAAAAGTATCCTGGGATTTTTGTTTGATTAATGAAACAGACTGGCAAGTAATTCATAAATGCCTCCCACAGCAAAGGTTTCCTTTACACAGATTTTAGTGTTTCTTCACTTGGAGGCCAGAATCCTGCCTCCAGCAATCTGTAACACCTTTTCAATCACCTTCCTGTATGTCTCTCATTGCATCCCTGTGGGAAGCTCCCTCGAGATTTCCCATCCAAATACGGACATGACACCTGAAATCTAAAATGATGGCAATTTGACATGCTGTGACTGGAAGCCAATAGTTATTTGCTTTTGTTACTCTTCAAAGGAGATGGTTTTGACAGGTTGCAACCTGTCTTTCTAAATATCTAGCTCTTGTTTAATCAAAATGCTGGCAATCATTTTTTAAAGTTATTTTTATCATGGCTGCTGAAAGGTGGGCTCTGAGAATTACAACCTGATTTGGACACTAAACCATAATTTAGCATTACAGGCATGAGCCTGCTACTCTTTCTCCTCTAGTGCAGCATGAGGAGGAGATCGTAAGCATCCACTACCATTTTCAACAAACTGCAGGTTGCCATTATGTCTGAACTGGGACAAACTCACTTCAGTTTTAACTATGATTTCTTTCTAAACAATCCAGGACCATAAATGACAGTTTGAAGTTGGCTTATTCATACAAATCATAGTTAAAACTAAATACACTTTTGTCCTGGTTCAGAAGAAACAATGAACTACAGTTAATTGAAAACTTTCAGTTTCTTCCGCAAAGCCCTGCCATAGGAGTAGAGAAGAAACACCCAAGCCTGAGTCTCATTTATGTAGCACTAAACTATGGTTTGGTGTTACATCCAAACACCACCAATGTATAGTATTGTTGTGATAAGCTGCTGTCACTTGGGGGCTCTCTTCACAGGGGATTTGCTGTGATTTGGGAGCATTTCGAGGTCATTGGCAGCAGATGATGTCATGGCCAATGTGCAGCCACCTGAGATTTCTGGTGGAAAAGCCAGATTTTCTTAGACTACTTTTACTCCATTAAATTTCTTTAATTTGGGTTCTCCATGCTTCTGTTGCTGTGTGCCCCTGTCCTCCACATTTACTTCATCATGATAGCCCTGCCTAGGGCTGTGTCTTTCACTTGGCGTGACCTCTCTGAGCCTTTCCAGCCTTCAGAATTGCCCTGCACTCCCATTTCAATGCTAATTAGCCTCCATGATGATACACTTTTCTGATGTTTGCATTACTTTGCTTCTCCATTGTTGTGTTAAATTGCATCTCCAATATTGTGTAAAGTCACTTCTTTGATGTTATGTAAAGTCACTTCTCTGATCTGGTGAGGTCTCTGGAGCCTGTCATTACAAGCAGGGAGAAAGTGCCCAGAGAAGGAGAAAGGTGGGGGCTGTGGTGGAAGCAATAACTTCGCAACTGTTTGCTAGAATGAGGTGAAATTGGGATGGGTGGGCTGCTCTCAGGGGGATCCTTCAGATGCTGTAATCAAGAACTGGGGATTTTGGCTTCTCAAGGCAAAAGTGCACATATGGGGGAAAATGGGGTGGGAGCAATAACTCTGCGGCAGATTGCTTGAATGTGGTGAAATTGGGGGTGGGATGCTCTCAGGGGGAGCTTTCAGATGCTGCACTCAAGAACCAGGGATTTTGGCTTTTTCAGGGAAATCTGCATGCATGGGGAAAAATGAATTGCTCTCCATAATAATGTAGAAGCGGGATTGCCTGGACAGGGGCCAAGAAACAAGCCTCTCTCATTGGTTGAGCAGCCCCTGCAAGTTTGATGATATTCAGTTCTACTCCCCCCACCCCATCCAGAAGTGTATTCCTTTCAAGCACTGTGTGACCCCAAAAACTGGATTTTAAAGGTATGGTACACTCGGCTTATCTTGCTTCATGTGTCCCTGATGGACCAAAGCTGATTCCATGAGAATCCGCGGAATACTCCAACATGCTTCTCTTTCCATTGTCATGAAGACTGGAGTATATTTGTTTTTTAAAAAGCATCTGCTTTTCTGTTGTAAGAAAACTCAGAGCAGCTAAACAGCAAAAAATTAAATGCAATCCAAAAAGATACCAATAATGAACAAACCAACAAAAAAACATGAAACAGCAATCAGCAAAATCCCCTATCAGTAGCAACATTAACAATTCAGAATGTAATCAGCAGTCACTCATCATCGCCCAAAAAACTTTTGGAATAGCCAACAAAACAGCAAAACATCCAAAACGATGGGGCTGGGCTGGCATCCCCTAAGAGTGAATTCTAAAGCAATGGTGCTGCTGTCGAAAAGAGCCTTCTTCTTGTGGCCACCCACCGAGCCTCAACTAGTGGGGGAATAGGAGCATGGCTTCCTGATCAGAGCACACAGGCAGGAGCTTAGATGGACTTGGATGGTTAGCATCCTGGAATTATCTGGAACCATTGCTTAGAATCATAGAATCATAGAATAGTAGGGTTGGAAGTGGCCTATAAGGCCAACCCCCTGCTCAATGCAGGAATCCAAGTCAGAGCATCCCTGACAGATGGCTGTCCAGCCTCTAGTGTGGGAGAGCCCACTACCTCCCTAGGTAATTGGTTCCATTGTCATATTGCTCTAACAGTCAGGCTGTAGAACATGTGTCTGGAAGCAGCTTGGGATGGATGAGGGTGAACAAACATACCTAATCTAGACAAGATGGAGGTCCTGTGGGTAGGGAAGTCAGCTGACCTGGGTAGAGGTGTCTGATCAGTTCTGGATGGGGTTGCATGACATCTGAAAGACCAAATTTGAGCTGGGGGGGGGTACTCTTGGACTGGGTGCTGTCTGTGCAAGTGCAGATGGTGACTAGGCCAGTAGTGCCTTTTACCAGCTTTGGCAAGTCAGCTGGTATGCAACTCTTAGGATTGGTGGATCTTTCACAACAATGTCAAAAATAAATGAACAATCCATGTTAACAAGGAAAGGAAAAAATATTTACAGGGAATACAATCAAAGGGCAAAAACAAGAAAAAGAAATTTCATAACATAGAATCATAGAACAGTAGGGTTGGAAGGGGCCTACAAGGCCATCGAGTCCAACCCCCTGCTCAATGCAGGAATCCAAGTCAGAGCATCCCTGACAAATGGCTGTCCAGCCTCATCTTGAAGGCCTCCAGTGTGGGAGAGCCCACCACCACCCCAGGTAATTGGTTCCATTGTCGTATTGCTCTTACAGTCAGGAAGTTTTTCCTGACGTTCAGCCGGAATCTGGCTTCCTGTAACTTGAGCCCATTATTCCGTGTCCTGCACTCTGGGATGATCAAGAAGAGATCCTGGCCTTCTTCTCTGTGACAACCTTTCAAGTACTTGAAGAGTGCTATCATATCTCCCCTCAGTTTTCTCTTCCCAAGGCTAAACATGCCCAGTTCTTTCAGTCTCTCTTCATAGGGCTTTGTTTCCAGTCCCCTGATCATCTTTGTTGCCCTCCTCTGAACCCTCTCCAGTTTGTCTGCATCCTTCTTCAAGTGTGGTGCCCAGAACTGGACACAGTACTCCAGATGAGGCCTTACCAGTGCTGAGTAGAGGGGAACTAATACTTCCCGGGATTTTGAAGCTATGCTTCTATTAATGCAGCCCCAAAGAGCATTTGCCTTTTTTGCAATCACATCACATTGTTGGCTCATATTCAGCTTGTGATCGACAACAATTCCAAGATCCTTCTCACTTGTAGTGTGGTTGAGCCACGTATCCCCCATCTTGTAACTGTGCATTTGGTTTCTTTTTTCTAGGTGCAGAACTTGGCATTTCTCCCTATTAAATGTCATTCTGTTGTTTTCTTCCCAGCGCTCCAGTCTATCCAGATCACTTTGAATTTTGTTTCTGCCTTCCAAAGTATTAGCTATCCCGCCCAATGTTGTGTCATCTGCAAATTTGATCAGCATTCCCTGTACCTCCTCCTCCTCCAAGTCATTAATACAAATGTTGAAGAGCACTGGGCCCAGGACTGAGCCCTGCGGTACCCAACTCATTACCTCTCCCCAGTTTGAGAAGGTCCCATTGATAAGCACTCTTTGAGTCCGATTCTGTAGCCAACTGTGGATCCACCGGATCGTTGTTTCATCTAGCCCACTTTGAGCTAGTTTGCTCATCAGGATATCATGGGGCACTTTGTCAAAAGCTTTGCTGAAGTCGAGGTATAGGATGTCTACAGCATTCCCACAGTCCACAAGAGAGGTTACTTGATCAAAAAATGAGATCAGATTCAACAGGCAGGACTTGTTCTTGACAAATCCATGTTGGCTTCGAGTAATCACGGCATTGTTGTCAAGGTGCTTCCAGATGGATTGCTTTATCATCTGCTCCAGAATTTTCCCAGGGATTGATGTCAGACTGACTGCTCTGTAGTTCCCAGGTTCCTCCTTTTTACCCTTTTTGAAGATAGGGAGAACATTAGCCCTCCTCCAGTCATCTGGCACTTCCCCCGTCCTCCATGATTTCTCGAAGAGAATAGACAGCGGTTCTGAGAGTTCTTCTGCCAGTTCCTTTATTACTCTAGGATGCAGTTCATCTGGCCCTGGAGATCTGAACTCATTCAAAGTAATTAGATGTTTCTTGACCATATGCCTATCGATCTCAAGCTGCAATCCTGCCCCTTCAGCCTGTACTTCGCCTTTGCCAGGGGAGTCATAGCCCCTCTTTTGGGAGAAGACTGAGCCAAAGTAGGAATTGACCACCTCTGCCTTTTCTTTGTCATCTGTTATCATTTTGCCATCCTTATTTAATAGCTGAACAACCATTTCTTTCCTCTGCCTTTTACTATACACGTAGCTGAAGAAAGCCTTTTTGTTGTTTTTAGCATCCCTCGCTAACCTCAGCTCATTCTCAGCTTTAGCATTCCTGACGCCATCCCTGCAATTCTGTGCTACCTGCCTGTACTCTTCCTTTGTTGCTTGGCCTTCTTTCCACTTCCTATATGTGTCCTTTTTTGTTTTCAGGTCATCCCTAAGCTTTTTGTGAAGCCACATTGGCTTCTTCTGTTGTCTTCCACTTTTTCTTCTTCTTGGGATTGTTTGTAATTGTGCCTTGAGAATTTCCTTTTTTAAAAGCTCCCACCCATCTTGGACTCCTAGTCTCATTAGTGTCGCTTGCCATGGGACCTTACTGATCATTGTTCCGAGTTTATGAAAATCAGCTTTCCTAAAATCCAGGGTACACATTTGACTACACTCAGCTTTTGCTTCCCTTAGAACCAAGAACTCAAGTACAACATGGTCGCTTTCCCCCAGAGTTCCTGTAACTGCTCCTTTATCCACTAAGTCATCTCTGTTGGTTAGGATCAAGTCAAGGATCAAGTCAAGGAACTAGCCGATCTTCTAGTTCCTTCCTCTACTTTCTGTAGGAGGAAGTTATCTGCCACACAAGTCAGGAACTTCCTGGAAGGGCCATGTTTTGCAGAATTTGTCTCCCAACAAATATCGGGGAAATTGAAGTCCCTCATTACTACTACATCATGCTTCCTTAAAACATTGGCTATTTGCTTTTCAAAAGTTTCATCCTCATCTTCTCCTTGATTGGGTGGCCGGTAGTAGACTCTGACCATCAGGTTCCTTTTATTCTTTGCTCCATTTATTTTGATCCAGATGCTCTCGATGGGGCTACCAAGCTCATCCTCCTGTATTTCTGTGCAGAGAGATGTATTTTTCACATACAGTGCAACCCCATCTCCCTTTCTGTTCCTCCTGTTCTTTTTGAACAAGTTATATCCTTCAATTGCTGTATTCCAGTCATGAGAGTCATCCCACCAAGTTTCAGTTATACCTATCAAGTCATAATTTCCCTCTTGTATTAAGAGTTCAAGTTCGTTCTATTTGTTTCCCATACTCTGGGCATTAGTATATAGACATTGAAGACCATGTGCTTCATAGTCTGGCTTTCTTCCTACATGTGTCTGAAGACTATTATTGGGCGCTATTAGAGCTTTTCTCTCCATTGTGGTGCATGAGCCAACGTCCATTGTTACCCCCAACTTTACATCTCCCTTCCCCGTAAGATTCAGTTTAAAGCCTTCCAGATGAAGTTCTTCATGCTATGGCCAAACACATTCTTCCCATCGTTTGTGAGGTGCAACTTGTCCCTTGCCAACAGCTGATCTTCCAGGAAGTATAGCCCATGGTCCCACAGGCACGTGCTTCACAGGCACTTTTCAGCAATGGGCCTCATCTTTGCATGTCACACACTGTGATTGATTTATTGCATTTATATCCTGCCTTCTTTCCTCTTGCAAGGAACCCAAGGCAGTGTACATAATCCTCTTCCTCTCCAGTTTGTGACTGGCCCGAAGTCACCCAGTGAGCTTCCATGGCTGAGTGGGGACTAGAACCCAGATCTCCCAGCTCCCAATCCAACACTCTAGCCACTACACCAAACTGGCTCTCGCTCGATGAGCACATAAGAAAAATGCTCCTATATCAGATCAAAGACCCCTCTAGTTCAGCATACTCTTTCCCACAGAGGCCAAGCAGTTGCCCCTGGGAAACTCACAAGCAGGGCATGAATACAAAATCTTTCTTCAGTTGTTGCTCCCCAGCAACTGGTATTCAATGGAACCCAGAGATTCCATAGAGCTATCCTGACTAGTAGCCATCAACAAAATTATCCTTCATAAATTTCTTTCATCTCCTTGTTGTTAAACCATCTGAGCAACTGGCCATCACCACTTCTTGTGACAGTGAATTCCATAAACCAGTTACATATTGTATGAAGAAGGACTTTCTTTGATCTGTTCTGCATCTCCTGCCAATCAGTTTCATCACATTACCCTGAGGTCTAGTATTATGGGAGGAGGCAGTGGAGGCTGGTGCCTCCTCCCATAATGTCAGTGGAGCAGTGAATTCATTCTGGGTTTCAGTCAGAACTCTGAAGGAATCATCCAGGGTGCGAAGCACCTAAGATAGCTCCTTTAGGGAGCAATCCTATGGCTGCTAGACAGCAGCTAGATGGCCATATGATATCTTGTTTTCTGGGAACTGACCTCCCACATTGCCTTGGAGGCAGGGCGGAACAGCCCCATGCTCTGTGCTCGCAAGAGGAGCATGGAGTGCCCAAAAAGGGCAGGGGGGGTGGAAATGCCTGTACCAGGGTGGGGAGGGTGGAAATGCTTGTATGACACATCCAATGTGTTGTATAGCAGCCACCTCCCCTGCTCAGTCCTCCCATGGCTGGACAGCCGCAATCGGCTGTCTAGCCGAAAATGCAGGGCTGGAGGAGTGCGGAGGGAACACTCTCCTCTGTGCTTCTCCTGCCTTGCTTTGGATAGGCATTTGCCTTCAAGTTCGGAGGCAGCCCCCTATCTGAATGGGATTGCGCCCTTAGAGTTCTGACTGGTTCTGACTGAAACCCGAAGCGGATTTACTGCCCCGCTGACATTGGAGCCACCAGCCTCCACATGGAAGAGGGGGGAAAATGTCTATTAACTTTCTCCATACCATGTATAATTTTATAAACCTCTATCATGTCCTCCCTTAGTCACTTTTTTTTCCAAACTAAAAAGCCCCAGTTGTAGGGAAAGATCCCCAGTCCAAGATTATTTTGGTTTCCCTTTATTGATTGATTTAAAATGTTTATTAGCTGCTCTTCAGCTCAGGATGGCTTTTCTCTTCCTTTTCCATCTCTAAATTATCATTCTTGAGAGCAGATTGGGAGAGCATTGGTGGCTTCGAGGAAAGGGAGGATCAATGAAAATTTCTCCCCCATCAGTTCACAGAGGCCTCTCCAGGATCATGGAGCCTTCCAGGAGAAGAACAACCACCATTGGATATCATACAACTCACTGTCTGCTTCCTGTCTGCTTCCTGTTCTTTGACCAGTCAGCAATCCACAAACAGACCTGTGTTCTTATCCCATTACTGTGAAATTGACTCAGCAGTCCCTCTGGCAAGGGACTTTGTCAAAAGCTTTTTGAAAGTCCAATTAGACATTATCTAGCAAATCGCCCCTATCCATAAAGTTGTTGACACTGTCAAAGAATGCTAAAAATGTAGTGAGGCAGGACTTCCTTTTGAGAAGCCCTGCTGGTTAAAGAAGCAAAAGCAAAAGACACTCTTTTTTGAGACACATTGCCTGATTTTCTGAACCCTGCCTCATGCAGGGTCTAACTTTGGTTCTAGACACTTCAGAGGCAATCCTCCTTTGCCATCAGAAGCACTAGAAAGGGTCTGAAGTGGCCTTATTCCGCTCGGGCTTCAGCTGAACCTGATGTACATCCTAGGAAACACTCCTTCACTGTATCAGAAACCATGGTCTTCTTCATATTCTACTGAACTCAGACTCTCAATATTCATAAGCATTTGCATTAGCTGACTTGTAATTTATAATTTTCTAAAGAGCAACATTTCTGGGCCATGTATTTGTAACCCAAACCTATATCTGTTTGTTTTGAGTTTTCTCAAGGATGCAGTTGAATGGCAAGTCAGTACTCAAACGTGATTATCATTGAAAATGAGGATAATTGAACATAAACACAGACAAATGCAGAGCCACTTCACTACAGCAAGTCACAATCCATTTTTCAGTGGGTCTATCCCAGGGGTGGGCACAGGGTAGACTGGGATGTACTGGTAGGTCTCTAGGTGATTTGGAGTATATCAGTAAGGATTTCTGACTTCCAATTGTTTAACAGTAGGAACAACAAAATTATTCTTCCCTGCCCAAAATTATACTGCTTAAATGAAGAAAGCTGGCAGAGGCAACCAGGAGTAGATTTTTGTGTGGAAGGACTGTGATCTCTGTTAAGTTCTGATACCCAGAACAGATTCCTTGGCTCAGAATTCTTTAATTCTAAGTGTATGTCTTTTGAACCAGGATCTAGCAAGTGAATCTCAGTGTTCTAGTAAAAGCAACAAGGTTTGTTGTTTATTCAGTCAGTCGCTTCCAACTCTTCATGACTTCATGGACCAGCCCACGCCAGAGCTTCCTGTCAGCCGTCACCACCCCCAGCTCCCCCAAGGTCGAGTCCGTCACCTTCAGAATATCATCCATCCATCTTGCCCTTGGTCGGCCCCTCTTCCTTTTGCCTTCCACTTTCCCTAGCATCAGCATCTTCTCCAGGGTATCCTGTCTTCTCATGATGTGGCCAAAGTACTTCAGTTTGGCCTTGAATATCATTCCCTCAAGTGAGCAGTCTGGCTTTATTTCCTGGAGTATGGACTGGTTTGATCGTCTTGCAGTCCAAGGCACTCTCAGAATTTTCCTCCAGCACCACAGTTCAAAAGCATCTATCTTCCTTTGCTCAGCCTTCCTTAGGGTCCAGCTCTCACAGCCATAGGTTACTACAGGGAATATCATTGCTTGAACTATGTGGACCTTTGTTGTCAGTGTGATGTCTCTGCTCTTCACTGTTTTATCAAGATTTGTCATTGCTGTCCTCCCAAGAAGTAACCATCTTCTGATTTCCTGGCCGCAGTCAGCGTCTGCAGTAATCTTTGTGCCTAGAAAGACAAAGTCTGTCACTGCCTCCACGTTTTCTCCCTCTATTTGCCACTTATCAATCAAGCGGGTTGCCATAATCTTGGTTTTTTTGAGGTTTAACTGCAACCCAGCTTTTGCACTTTCTTCTTTCACCTTCGTCATGAGGTTCCTCAGCTCCTCCTTGCTTTCAGCCATCCAAGTGGTATCATCTGCATATCTGTGATTGTTAATGTTTCTTCCAGCGATTTTAACTCCAGCCTTGGCTTCATCAAGCTCAGCACATCACATGATGTTCTGCATACAGGTTGAATAGGTAGGGTGAGAGTATACAACCCTGCTGTAATCCTTTCCCAATCTTAAACCAGTCCGTTGTACCATGGTCTGTTCTTACCATTGCTACTTGGTCGTTATACAGATTCCTCAGGAGGCAGACAAGATGTCTTGGTATCCCCATCCCACCAAGAACTTGCCACAATTTGTGATGATCCACACAGTCAAAGGCTTTAGAATAGTCCATAAAACAGAAATAGATGTTTTTCTGAAACTCCCTGGCTTTCTCCATTATCCAGCAGATATTGGCAATTTGGTCTCTAGTTCCTCTGCCTTTTCTAAACCCAGCTTGTACATCTGGCAATTCTCGTTCCATGAATTGCTGGAGCCTACCTTGCAAGATCTTGAGCATTACCTTACTGGCATGTGAAATAAGTGCCACTGTTCGATAGTTTGAACATTCTTTGGTGCTTCCCTTTTTTGGTATGGGGATATAAGTTGATCTTTTCCAATCTGTTGGCCATTCTTGTGTTTTCCAAATTTGCTGGCATATGGCATGCATCACCTTGACAGCATCATTGTGCAAGATTCATTTTAAACAGTTCAGCTGGGATACCGTCATCTCCTGCTGCCTTGTTATTAGCAATGCTTCTTAAGGCCCATTCAACCTCACTCTTCAGGATGTCTGGCTCTAGCTCACTGACCACACCATCAAATCTATCCCCGATATTATTAGCCTTCCTATACAGACCTTCCGTATATTCTTGCCACCTTTTCTTGATCTCTTCTGCTTCTGTTTGGTCCTTGCCATCTTTGTTTTTGATCATACCCATTTTTGCCCGGAATTTCCCTCTGATGTTTCTAATTTTCTGGAAGAGGTCTCTTGTCCTTCTTATTCTATTATCTTCTTCCGCTTCCATGCATTGCTTGTTGAAAAATAATTCCTTATCTCTTCTGGCTAACCTCTGGAATTTTACATTTATTTGGGCATATCTCCCCCTATCACTGTTGCCTTTTGCTTTCCTTCTTTCTTGGGCTGCTTCCAGTGTCTCAGCAGACAGCCATCTTGCCTTCTTGATTTTCTTTTTCTTTGGGAAGTTTTTTGTTGCCACCTCCTGAACAATGTCGCGAACTTCTGTCCATAGTTCTTCCAGGACCCTATCTACTAAATCTAGTCCCTTAAATCTATTCTTCACCTCCACTGCATATTCATTAGGAATATTCGTGAGCTCATATCTAACTGATCTGTGGGTCTTTCCTATTCTCTTTAGTCTGATTCTAAATTGTGCAATAAGAAGTTTGTGATCTGAACTACAATCAGCTCCAGGTCTTGTTTTTACCAACTGTATAGATGTCTGCCACCTTTGGCTACAAAGGATGTAGTCAATCTGATTTCAGTGTCGACCGTCTGGTGAAGTCCATGTATAAAGTCGCCTCTTAGGTTGTTGGAAGAGAGTGTTTGTTATGCACAGTGAGTTGTCTTGGCAAAATTCTATCAGCCTATGCCCTGCTTCATTTTGTTCTCCCAGACCATGCTTGCCTGTAATTCCAGGTGTTGTTTGACTACCCACCTTAGCATTCCAGTCTCCTGTAATGAAAATAACATTTTTTTTGGCATACTATCCAGTAGGTGCTGCAGATCCTCATAGAACTGATCTACTTCTGCTTCTTCAGCATCTGTGGTTGGGATGTATATTTGGATCACTGTGATGTGCAAATGTAGTCTGCCCACACCTGGTAAATATTTGAACATTCAGAACCATGTGGTTGTGGCCATGCATGAGAGTCCTTCCCAGCCATTTGTTTCTCAGCTTTGAAGGGATAGCAGCAATCAGATGTGATGGACCTGGGCATCTGGACCTACCCACATGGTTCTAGGTTTTTCAAATACTACCCCAATGGCATGAGAGTAAGCCACAGAAAAGCAACTCCTGCAGCACTGCACTAATTATGAAAGGGCCAGTGTCTCATCTTGCTACACTCAGAATTAGGTGAATATTCATATTCCCCACTGTGCATTTTTGCACATTCACAAGGCAAGGGGGTGACTGACAGCAATGCAATGTGAATATTAATAGTCATTGCATTTCTGGCATTCACCATAACAGAAGTACAAAGAATAAGAAATCTTCTATTTTTGAGGCAAAATGTAAGAGTCTGGCATACCTATAATTATGCTATTAGGTAAACATAGAATACTATGCTCAGAGCATATGGCCTGTCAGATAGATTACAGCTCGTTTTCCCCAAACTCTAGCTTCTCATAAAAAACATTTTTCACATGTAATGATGATGCACATTGATTGAATGTACACTCTGTGCTTTGGTTATTGTGGGCTCTCTGTCTATTCGATTTACTAGATGCTGCTGTTTCAGTGACATGTGGCATGTGATTGGTCCCAAATACAATGCAATATAACCCATATTATATTATGCCTACCAATCTTCTTGACTTCCACTAAGCCTTTCATACAAGTACATAAGCAATTACTGTGGGTTGCTTGCTGATTCTAAGGTCGCATTGTTAAGCAGTATGTCAGTTTTATGACCAAGAATAAAGAGGGTTTGGGGTTTTTTTTTACAGCCATATGCATTGATGGGTCCTTTTTCTACCCCACCATTTATCATCTGTATCTCCAGTTTATTCTCAATGTGTGGGATGTAATCACAAATGTGAATTATACTCTTTTTGTTTTGACTACCACAGATAATTTTCAACCCTTATGGCCTGTTTATTCCATCTGTATAACTATGAAATCAAAGTCCCTTTTAATCATACAGATCATTGTTTCTACAACATGCCATCCTTCCTTTGCAGCAAAATAACCAAATGCATAAGCTGTACAGTTGACAGAATGGAATAAATAATCACCTGTGGATTCAAATACAGCTAAAGCTTGCAGATCTCAGAACCGATGTTATCCCAAGGTTTTGCTTTTAAAGCTGATTCAGGCATGCAGCTGCTTGACATGGTGAGGTCACACCCTAAGTCCAAACTTACCACTTCATGGAGAAGACTTGACCAGAAAACAGCTATCTGAGGGGGTACATTTCTATGGGGGAGGTACAATTTTCACATGAGGGAAACACTGAAACATGTGATGTCTTCCTTAGTGAAGACTGAAGTTATACGGTCATTTGAGAGGACATTGTCCTCTCAGTGGCTGTTGGGGCTGCATATATGTACCTCATTGCATTGCTTCCTGGGTACTGTAGTTTGGCTTCATCTGCCCTACACCCAGCCCACAGCACTAGCCTCTTGGAAATATACCCTCCCCTTCATATTAGTTATGAAATACAAAGAAAAGTTTATTAAAATATTAGAACCTGGGACTTTGCATTTACATTGCAGCTGACACCGGCCACATGAGTCCACATTTAAGCACTAGGGTAGCCACTTACACATTGCCAAAGCAGAGGGAATGCCGTCACCCAAAAAAATCAGTTTGCACAACATTTGCATGTGCTAATTTATATGTATAGATGCAAATTCGGAAATAATAATTTAAACCTTAGTTGGGAAGACCAACTAGGTGATCTGTGTGCTTCCTCAGTCTTCTGTCCATGTGCTAACTTCTGGTGTGCGGCTTCAAGGCCCCTGCTCTCCTTTCCTTATGGTTCCTTGATTTTAAAGTGGACTTCGACTGTTCAAAGAGAGGATGCCTTCAAATAGAGGAGGGTCCTCTTACAGCTCTTCAAATAGAGCACTGTCTTCCATAAAGTAGGTCACCTGGCACCCCAGCACTCTGTCCTTACAATTTCAGTGGATTCAACTCGGCGGCTTTTTCCTCCCCAAGATGATTCACCTCAATGTAGATATTAATGTGTATCCTGTTAACGTGAATGCACGGCACTGTCTGTCATTGGTTCCTGCACCTAATTCAAGGCATCGCCTTTATAGTCCTTGATGACCCGAGTGCTATAGATAGCACCTCTCCCCATATGGGCTGTTGTATACTGCCTCCTTAAGAGGCAAGCTTAGAAGGCCACAACATGAGCAGGCCCTGTGAGTGAGGGTCAAAGGACATGCTCCCTATAACATTCAGTGGCATTCAGTATTAGTTCTTTCCTTTTTTTAACTCAAAGACATGTGAGGAACTGATCCAGACTGGGACCCTTGTGCGGGGAGTAGCAGGGGCTTTAACCCTCTGCCTCCTGCTGTGGTCTCAGTCTGGTTCAGGGGCTCGGAGCCTGCAATCTGCATAGAAAAAAAACCCTCAATTGAAACAGTTTCACTTTTGCAACAGAGACCTATGTGAGAGTGGCTGCAGCTGCATAATCTCACCAGGGGCAGAACAATCCTAGACCTCCTATATGAACCAATCGTTTTCAATTAAGTTGCACTTTTACCCCCATCCCCACCCCTACTGACTACATTTTCTGCCCAGGACTTCTGGTGAGTTGTAATGATAACTAGTCGAGTTTTGGGGAAAAGTTTCATTTAGCCTTACCCCTGCCTGGTGCCCTCCAGAAGTTTTGGACTTCAACTCTCATCAGCACCAGCCAGCATGGCCAATGCTTAGGAATGCTGGAAGTTGTAGTCCAAAACCTCTGGAGGGCACCAGGTTGGGGAAGGCTGGTCTAGTATTTGCTGCTTTTCTCACAAATACAATATGACCTTGCCCATCTGTTGAGATGACCATCTAGCTGCAGGCTAGGCAAACTTTCTGGGCCACAGACACATCTGGCAATTTGATTAACTGTCCTGGGCATCACCACAAAATGTCTGTCATGGGAGTAACCTGCCCAAAAGACTGAGTAGAAGGCAGAGGTGGCGTCTGAGCCCTAACACACCAAACAACTTCTTTGAACCCACAGTCCTCAGCACCAACAGAAACCTATTTCACAGCAATCCCAGCTGCCAATCAGAAAATGTGTTAATACTTGTTTAAAAGTTAGAGGGTCAGGGCACCTTGGTGGGCAGCAAGAAAAGGCTCCGGGGACATATTATTCTTTACCCCTGATATAGCTTCTGCTCCTTAGCGCATTGATTTGAGAAAGTAAAGTCATCTACAGTAAGTAGTAGGACTTTTCCCTCTGAAACGACTTCTGGCAAAACATGCAGTTGTGTGTCTCTCTTGAAGTTCATGTAAGGCCCATTTATTCAGAAAGATTTGGGTACATTAAATATATGATGCATTTTAAATGTTGATGATTACTTTTGGACTATCTGTGATTAGAGGAAGGCCTAATTTGGTACTGTGCTGTGACACATGGATTTGATGTTGGTTTAGAACAGATTCTTCCATTGTTGTTGTTGTTGTTTTGCTCGCACAATTATAAGCAGCCAATGGCAAAGCAGGCTAAAAAAATGTAAATAAATAAATCTAAATGGCAAGCATACATGGTCAGATTGGTGTGCCAGTACTTGTTAAATCTGGCCTGATTTATGCAATACTTTCAATGGCTTTGTTGATGCCCCCTCCATAGTTCTTCCCACATGGTTCTCTTCCATGTTACAAAAGCCATCTTCAGGCATTTGGCATATGTGTAAGCTTAACTGATTCTGAGTCATAGGGAGAGCCTACATCAATAGAGGAGGCTCTCCCCTACACACAGCTACCATCCCTATGAAGAGGGAAACAAGAAGAGCTACAGAAGGGGGCAGAGCTAGTTCACTTGTTCCCACGCCCCATCCTTGCATTTGGAACTTACACACAGGGCTGGCCCAAGACAGTTTACCACCTAAGGCAAACAGCAAGATGTCTCCCTCTCCCATTCCATGTACAAAAGCTGACTGGACTGGTGGTTGAATCTTTCTTCAGTCCTGGCAATAGAACAGCAGCCTCCACTACACCTAAAGGCAGCAAGCAAACTTAGGGAGCACAGGGCAGGCTGTGTAGCTCACAGCTTTCCTCCAACATCTTGCTTCCCCCTCCCAGCATCTGCTATCTAAGGCAACTGCTTCACTCTGCCTAATGGCAAGGCTGCCCCTGCTTACATATTCACCAAATGCCTGAAGAGGACTAGAATCATGCATAGATATGAAAGTCCCATAGCATCCACTGCTACTGTGTTCCAGACCTCTCTCACAAACCACTATTGATAATAGTACCATGAAGTAAAAACCAAACTGTTGTACTTGCTTCTAGGGAACACTGTAAGAAAAAATCTAGGACAGCCATTTTGTCATCCTGTAAGAGTTCCTTTGTTTCAAGCTCCAAGCTTCTGTGTGAATTAATTTTACACAACGTTGCAGCAGATGTTATACCACGCTTCACCTTTGGTGTCTTGCAAGAACAGCAAAAACTTTAACCCACTATCCAAGAATGATTAATTTAAACTCAAACACAGATTGTGCACCTGTTCCAACTAATAAGCAAAGTAGGCCACAGAGCTCAGCAGGATACATTTTCATTTTGCATGTGTAGTACCGGGGTTCCAATTCCCTGCTGAAGGAAACTAAGTCTGGATGAAATTGTCATAAATAAGGAGGCATTTTGTATGGGGGGGGGGGGAATCAAAGAAGGACAAAATGGCTGGACCAACAGTTTCCTCAATAGAAAGCCCCAGTTGAGTTACTCCTAAACGTTAGGTTGTTTGGAGCATTCTGTTACTTTATCTGGAACAAAATTACGAAAGATGGTTATATTTCTAGCCCTTAGTACACATGATGGCTAACTGGCTCCCACTTGCACTTCAATTAACACATTTGGAATGGGTTAGCAACCACTCTGTACAGATTAACTGAAGAGACTATTACTTCTAGGTAGAGGATTTGCCATGAAGGCTATTGTGCAAAGAGACTTCATTTAAAGCTTTTTGTTTTGCCTCTTGATATCTCTTTAGTCCCCCTTCTCATGTTTTTGGCCATCTGTTCAGTTTGTAGCTATTTTACATTCAGCTATTTAAATAAGACCTACATGGGTAGATGATCCTTTCTCATGCCACCTTCACTGTCAGATTATAGAATAACTGCAACACCTGGGCTTATATTATGCCAGTAGGTCAACGTCTCCTTGGGGCAGAGTCACGAGTATCTTATGGCAGTGTGTTGCATTTTGGAAAAGAACATATGTAAGGGCACAGAGTGAGAAAACAGGGTTGAAGAAGAGTGAGAAATGTTAGTTGCTAAATCAAAATTTGTCCCAGCAGTTCCTTCTTATGTCTTTAATGATGAAGGCTACAAGCTAACTCCAAATAAAAAAACAGTAATGTCCAGGATTTCAATTTTTAGAACATACAGTGGTACCATCAGGACAGGACTTTGGGGCAAACGTCCAGGCCCCCACTTAGCAAAATGGATGGGTAGGATGGCTCCCAAATGCAGCAGGTCTGGCTTACCACATTTTGACATATGTGAAGTAATACACATTACCATCTGAAAGCCCCCATTCCATAAGACCATTGAGTAGTATCCAATGTTAGTCCTACTTAGACTAGATCCACCAAAATGAATGGCACTTCAGTTAGTCATAATTAACTTAAAATCCATTTATTTCAATGGGTCTACTCTAAGTAGGACTAACATTGGATGCTACCCATTGAGTCCAGAATCTAAAATTACCTAAATACACTTCTGAAATTGGTCTGATTTGGAGTCACATTGCTAGTCCAGATTCCAGAGAATCCTGCCTTACCTTGAAAGAGCTGTGGGATGGTGTTAAAAAGATATTAAGGGAGCAATCCTATGGCCACTAGTCAACAGCTAGACGGCCATAGGATATGTGGTTTTCTGGAAACTGACCTCGGATCCTGTGCTTCCCCCCTTCTGTGCTGCCTCACAGGCAGTGCAGAACAGCCCCGCACTCCCCGCATGGAAGAGGCACGTGGAGTGGCTGAAACGGGGGGTTCTGGGGGGGCGTTCCAGGGTGGGGAAGGTGGAAATGCCGGTACGACACATCCCATGTGTCATCCAGCAGCCTCCTCCCCTATTCTGCCTTTCCACGGCTAGACAGCCAAAATCGGCTGTCTAGATGCAAATACAGGGCAGGAGAAACATGGAGGGAACTGTCCTCTCTGTGCTTCTCCTGCCCTGCATTGGATAGGCAGTTTCCTCCGAGTTCAGAGGCGGATGCCTATCCCCATAGGATTGTGCCCTAACCTTGGATATCTATGAGCCAAAGTAGACCAACTGAGTCAGTATTTATTTTATTTTCAGAATGTGCTTGTTGCTCTTTGGCTAAAAAGACTCCTAGAGCATCAAACAATGCTGAAATAAAATGCAATATTAAAATCAGGATAAAACCATCAAACATAATACAGTCAAACAGCAGATGCAATAAGAGCTTGGTAAACAAATAAAACCAGTGAAAGGGCAACAAACCTTATCAATGAAAATAAGATAACTGACATGTTGAAAGTTCCAGGAAAATGAAATAAAAATTAAAAAGGTCTTCATCTGGCATTAATGAGAACAAATTTGGACCAGCCGAGTGCTGGGATGGGCATTCCAAATATGGGACATCACAACTGAGAAGGTCTTATATCTAGACACTACTGTATAACCTCTGAAGGGGGAATTACTCAGAGAAGTGTCAGGCTCATGCAGGAAAAGGCAGCCCTTCAAAAGTTCAAGTTATAGGTTATGTTATAGGTAATGTCCAGTGCTTTGAAATGTGCCCAGAAACAGACTGGCAACCAGTAGATTTGTTTTGAAACTGATGCTTGAATTCCAGGGGGCCAGGGTGGGCCAGACATGCCTCCTGACATTTTGTGATGGCTGTTGCTTTGTTGTTGTTCAGTTGTTAAGTCGTGTCCGACTCTTCGTGACCCCATGGACCATAGCACGCCAGGCCTTCCTGTCCTCTGCTCTCTCCCAGAGTGTGCTCAAGTTCATATTCATTGCATCCGTGATGCTATCTAGCCATCTCATCCTCTGCCATCCCTTCTCCTTTTGCCTTCAATCTTTCCCAGCATCAGGATCTTTTCCAGTGAGTTTTCTCTTCGCATTAGGTGGCCAAATATTTGAGCTTCAGCTTCAGTATCTGTCCTTCCAATGAGCACTCAGGGTTGATTTCCTTTAGGATTGACTGATTTGACCTCCTTGCAGTCCAGGGGACTCGTAAGAGTCTTCTCCAGCACCACAGTTCGAAAGCAACAATTCTTCGGCACTCAGCCTTCCTTATACTCCAGCTCTCACAGACATATGTTGCTACTGGGAAAACCATAGCTTTGATTATATGAATCTTTGTCGGCAAGGTGATGTCTCTGCTTCTTACTATGCTGTCTAGGTTTGCCATAGCTTTCCTCCCAAGGAGCAAACGTCTTTTAATTTAATGGCTACAGTCACCGTCTGCGGTGATCTTGGAGCCCAAGAAAATACAATCTGTCACTGCTTCCACTTCTACCCCTTCTATATGCCAGGAAGTGAAGGGGGCAGATGCCATGATCTTAGTTTTTTTAATGTTGAGTTTCAAACCAGCTTTTGCACTCTCCACTTTCACCCTCAACAAGAGGCTCTTGAGATCCTCTTCGCTTTCTGCCATTAGGGTGATATCGATTCGTCTGCGTATCTGAGGTTGTTGATAATTCTCCTGGCAATCTTAATTCCAACCTGTGATTCATCCAACCTGGCGTTTCTCATGATGTACTCTGCATATAAGTTAAATAAGCAGGGTGACAATATGCAGCCTTGTCGTACTCCTTTCCCAATTTTGAACCAATCGGTTGTTCCATGTCCAGTTCTTACTGTTGCTTCTTGACCCTCGTACAGGTTTCTCAGGAGACAGGTAAGGTGGTCTGGTACTCCCATCTCTTTCAGAATTTGCCACAGTTTGTTATTGTCACAATCACACAATCAAAGGCTTTAGCGTAGTCAGTGAAGCAGAAATAGATGTTTTTCTGGAATTCTCTTGCTTTCTCCATGATGCAGCGAATGTTGGCGATTTGATCTCTAGTTCCTCTGCCTCCTCGAAACCCAGCCTGTACTTCTGGTAGTTCTCGGTTCACATACTGCTAAAGCCTAGCTTGTAGGATTTTGAGCATCACCTTGCTGGCATGTGAAATGAACGCAATTGTACGGTAGTTTGAACACTCTTTGGCATTGCCCTTCTTTGGAATTGGAATGTAAACTGACCTTTTCCAGTCTTGTGGCCACTGTTGAGTGTTCCAAATTTGTTGGCATATTGAGTGCAGCACTTTAACAGCATCATCTTTTAGGATTTTAAAAAGCTCAGCTGGAAGACTGTCATCTCCGCTAGCTTTGTTGTTAGGAATGCTTCCTAAGGCCCACTTGACTTCACTCTTGAGGATGTCTGGCTCAAGTTCAGTGACAGCACTATCATGGCTATCAGGGACATTAAGATCTTTCCTGTATCATTCTTCTGTGTATTCTTTCCACCTCTTCTTAATCTCCTCTGCTTCTGTTAGGTCCCTGCCTTCTTTGTCCTTTATCATGCCTGTCTTTGCACAAAATGTTCCCTTGATATCTCTGATTATCTTGAAAAGATCTCTAGTCTTTCCCATTCCATTGTTTTTCTCTATTTCTTTGCATTGTTCATTTAAGAAGGCCTTCTTGTCTCTTCTTGCTATTCTCTGGAACTCTGCGTTCAGTTGGATATATCTTCCCCTTTCTCCCTTGCTGTTCACTTCCCTTCTTTCCTCAGCTACTTGGAAAGCCTCATCAGACAGCCACTTTGCTTTCTTGCATTTCTTTTTCTTTGGGATGGATTTTGTTGCTGCCTCCTGAACAATGTTACGAACTTCTGTCCATAGTTCTTCAGGCACTCTGTCTATCAGGTCTAATCCCTTAAATCAATTCCTCACCTCCACTGTATATTCATCAGGGATATGATTTAGGTCATACCTAAATGGTTTAGTAGTTTTCCCTACGTTCTTCAATTTCAGCCGAAATTTTGCAAGAAGCAGCTCATGATCTGAGCCACAGTCAGCTCCAGGTCTTGTTTTTACTGACTGTATAGAGTTTCTCCATCTTTGGCTGCAAAATACATAATCAATCTGGTTTCGATGTTGACCATCTGGTGATGTCCATGTGTAGAGCCACCTCTTGTGCTGTTGGAAAAGAGTGTTTGCTATGATCAGCATGTTCTCTTGGCAAAACTCTATTAGCCTTTGTCCTGCTTCATTTTGTACACCAAGGCCATGCTTGCCTGTTATCCTGGAGATTTCTTGACTTCCTACTTTAGCATTCCAATCCCCTATGATGAAGAGGACATCTTTTTTTGGTGTTAGTTCTAGAAGGTGTTGTAGGTCTTCATAGAACCGATCAACCTCAGTTTCTTCAGCCTCAGTGGTTGGGGCATAGATTTGAATTACTGTGATATTGAATGGTTTGTCTTGGATTCGTACTGAGATCATTCTGTCATTTTTGACATTGTACCCCAGTACTACTTTTCCCACCCTTTTGTTGACTATGAGTGCTACTCCATTTATTCTAAGGGATTCTTGCCCACAGTAGTAGATATAATGGTCACCTGAATTAAATTTGCCCATGCTTGTCCATTTTAGTTCGCTGATTCCCAAGATGTTGATGTCCAATCTTGCCATCTCATGTTTGACCACCTCCAGCTTACCTTGATTCATTGACCTTACATTCCAGTTTCCAAAACAATATCGTTCTTTACAGCATCACACTTTCTTTTCACCACCAGACACATCCACAGCTGAGTGTCCTTTCGGGTTTGGCTCAGCCGCTTCACTCTTTCTGGCACTACTTGGAAATTCCTTCAGCTCATTCCCAATAGTATATTAGACACCTTCCGACCTGAGGAGCTCATCTTCCAGCATCATATCTTTTAGCCTTGTGATACGATCCATGGGGTTTTCTTGGCAAGAATACTCGAGTGGGTTGCCATTTCCTTCTCCAGTGGACCACATTTTGTCAGAACTCTCCACCATGACCTGTCCATCTTGGGTGGCCCTGCACGGCATAGCTTATGGCTTCACTGAGTTACGCAAGCCCCTTCGCCACAACAAGGCAGTGATCCATGAAGGGGGATGGCTGTTGCTAGGGGTGGACAATTTGTGGCCTTCCAGATGTCGCTGGACTTTCATTCCCATCATCCCTCACCATTGACTATACTTGCTAGGGCTGATGAAAGGAGCAGTCTAACAACAAGTTGCCCACCCCTGTTTTACAAGGTTACAGGGGAAACACTGATTTAGATACAATTGGTGGGAGTTGAGGAGATGGGGACTGTGGATCTAATTTCATTTAAACACTGCCCCCCCAGCTTCCCCCGCCGCCTCACAATTTGGGACCTCTTTAAAACTGACAAGAAGTGATCGCTGTAGTCTAGTCTAGCCTTCCCCAACCTGTTGTCTTCCAGATGTCTTGGGACAGCCAACACATCTGGAAGGCACCAGATTGGGGAAGGATGCTGTAGTCAGTTCCAGTTAGCAACTGGCCCCGCGCATGTTGTGCACAGAGAGCTTCGGTTATTGGATGGTATAGAAATGAAACAAATAATAAAATAATAAAAGCTGTGATTTACATGATTACCCACAATGTAATGTGGGTTGGCCTGTGTCATCCAAATGTGGTGCGGCAGGGTAACTTCTCACCCACTCCATAACCCCTACTGCGAGCCATGGGTTGTGGGGTGGGGTAAGAAGATACTCCCACCATGCCGTGCACCAGGTTTGGATGACATGCAACCCATGCTGCATCGCTGGTAATTATACAAATTGCGGTCGCATATGCAGCACATGCAGGGGAAGGACCTATGATGGGTCCTTTCACCCCCATGATTGTCCCAAACCCAACCATGTCTTGGTTGCTGTTATGAGGAAGAAGGAAGAAAGACACAGCAGCAGCTGTGATATAAATCTGCATTTATGTCTTTTGTAATATCTACTCCTGTCTTAAAGAAAGGTGCAAATAATGGCTGGAAACAAAATGTCAACTGTGAACATGGTCATATATATAAATGAGCAAGAAGCAGCACTGTAACAGTTTGGTCATATTTCACTAGTATCGTATATGGACTTGCCTTCTACTGCATCAGAACATTGGTTTGTCCAATCCAGAGTTCTCTTCTCTGACTGATGGTGGCTCTTGCCAACATTACTTAACCAACATATGGCGATGTTATTACTGCCTATAGCTGGGCGGTGCTAATAATTGCAGTAGTCATACTTTGGGTAGAATGATACATCAGCATGGAAATTAACAGGCCTCAACAGATTGATGACTTTTATTCTGTGGACATAGTCGCTTATACAATGCCGTGTACACTCAATGAAATGGCCATGGAACTCCCGCATGCATGAATGCCCCATTTGCTTCAATGAACACAAAGGAATGCACAGAGAGAGGGGGGGGGAATCTGTTTTCCATTTAAAGGAATGGAACATCTTTTATGTATGTGAACTTGTTCATTGGCACACTGGCACCCATTTACTAATTTTAAAAAAAAACTGGCTGGACTGCGGGAGTAGCTGAAATCCATCTAGGTTATTTGTGTTCATACAAGTGTTATCACATGAACAGCAAGGTTTTCTGGGTCATTTCTCCTTCAGCTGTTGTCCCTGTGAAACCACTTTTTAAACCCAAGAGACATGTACAGCTGCTTCATGCTCTCATCTGGGTCGTGACTATGCAAGAGATAATACCTTGTTGTGCGTAACTGTCTGCTAAGTCCTGGAAATTTTCATTGACAAAATACCAGGTGCCAAGTCTTAGGCATTACACCTGCATTTCTTTATTTTTTTATTTTTTACAGAAAAGATAAAGTGCTGCATAATTGTACAGTGACACTTAAATTGCATGGAGCCTGCTTCTAATGCTTTAAAGAGAAATAGTGCCCAATTAAGTAACGTAGTGGGTTGTTAAATGACAATAGAAGTTTCAAAAGCGGGAAGAATATTTAAGGAAGAAGAAGGAAGACGGCTTCTTTCTCCTCCATTTCAAGAAAGTAAACAGTACCACACAGAAAATATACCAAAGCAATTAAGTTGTCAGGTTTGAAAACAGTCATTAAAATGTTAAACATCTATCCATGGTAATTTCTGGAGGACAGCACAAAGTAATTTCTATTATACAAATGAGAAATCATTTCTCATCATGCACTAAAAGCAAAGAAGTGGGCGAATCAGACAAGGGAAATAACAGCCAAACTGTGAGGTGGGATTTCATTCTATATCCATCTATTCAGAAAGCCACAGATGCACCACTATAATGATAGATGTGTAGGTGTGTGAATACGTGTATTTGTTTATGATGTTTATGAGAAAAGGACATTAATACTGCACGAAACGCTGTTAAAACTTCCCATGCAATTCAAGTTGTAAAGCTATTGTAGCCACATGTGATAAGTACTATATGATCAAGATGTTGCTAAACACAGACGAGACCAGTAAATACAGGTTAATGTAAATTTATCGTTGAAGACTAATAGCCAGTGTGACAAACAGTCGATATCATTATCTAATGTAAAAAAATACCTGAAACCTCAGTGTTCTGATAAGCCTGGTATAAGTGGGTTTTACCATATAGGACCAACATTGGAACCTATTGAAGAATACTCAATTATATCCAATCAAAATCAGACTGGTCATCTGATAAAGTGAGAAGAATCCAGTTAAATTCTCCCACTGATAGAATTGTTTCTATCAGTGGAACTGGGAGGAGAGCAGTTCTGTCTTCCCCCCTACAGCCCCCTCTCCTCAAATCTGCTCCCAAGTCCCATCTCACACAATGTTGGATTCTCCCCTTTATATTTTTTGGCTTTGAACATCTATACCTGAAGAAGAGTTGTTTGTAACTCGAAAGCTGACTTCCAAAATTTTGAACATGAATTGAGCCAATGGTGTCATGGATAAGTCCAGAAAAAGCAAGTGGGTTTTCTTCCAATTCGTGATGGCATTTTGCTAGCTCAGGGGTGGGCAACTTCCAGAGATCTGGGGGCCATCAATTCCTGCCACAGGCCACATTTCATTGTGTGCCTCCCCAAAAGAACAAAAGCCCCCCATTTGCTACTTTGCCATTGGAATTCAGTGGCAAACCACTTTAAATGGCTTGTATGCTATATTTTGGTGCTTCAGAGTAGCTATGTGCTATGGATTGGCATCCATTTTTATAGGTAACCATAGGCCTGAACCCCGAGTCAAAGTGGGCCACTTCAGACTGTTTTGGGCCCCTTCCAATGTGAAGTGGAGGGGGCACATAGTGACCCGAAGCAGGTCAGGGGCTCTCCAAAGTGCTCGGTGCAGTTCGGCACTTCGGCACCCCAGCCCAGCCACACCGGCACCTCCAGCTCTTTAACTGAGGTGACTCAGAGAAGTTGCCATCATTGCCTCCATTGCTGCCATCACCACCATCACCTGTTGCCACCTCCGCAGCTTTCATACCTTCAGCATTGAGGAATGCAACTGCCTGGTGAACTGTCACAGCAATGACGCATGGCTAAACAAACAAAAACAGCAGCTCTTCTATTTTATTTTTGTATAGGCAGAAGAGGAACTTTAACCCAAATGAACATTGCCCAGATAGCTAAAAAGTGGAATATCCAGAAAGGATGTTGAATTAAATTGTGTGCAAGGTCCTTAGGGAACAGAACTCTGTTTTGCTAAGGATATGGATTATACATGCAACAAAGAGATAACTGATTCCCTGAGAAGCTTATGATCTGTGTAAATTCATAGCTACTGGAGCAGAAAGCAGAGTATGGCATTTAAAAGCATTTCAGCTTGTGCTTCTGTAAAATAAATCTATCGCTTATAGGACATCCAAGTCAATATGCATATTATATGAACATATTCTTGAGCATTTCATAGGTATATGCCACTCAGTTCAGCAAACTTACCAAGAAAATGTTAAGCTGTTTTAACCTTTACTATAGTGAGGTCAGACTATAAGAATTACTGCTGAATGTTTGGGGGATGGTTTTAGTTTCCCTAGGTCTGTGTGGCTTTTGGATTGAATACAAGCATTACATACCCTTTTAAACATTCATGAAAATAAAATGTGTTTCACACTGCAATACACTTTTCCTTACATGATATGACAGAGTAATACATACAGCACTTTCCTCATTTGCTCTGCATTAAGTTCCACTAAGCCAATCCAGCCAATGACCTGTACAAACTAGTCACTCTTATCTATGATTAAAAGTATTGCTTGTATCCTTGTTGCTTTCTCACATTGTTTTATGGCTGGGTTGTTAACTCATTCAGGAACAAAATTCTAGGGCTGGTTCTCACCCACAGCTAGGGATGTTGGAGAAATCTGCAACGGAACCAAATGATTTCATATTTTCATGAATCAGACCCATAGGTTCTGCAGCAGACCAGCTTTTCCCCTGTTGGGCAGATTTTGCAGACTGGTTTTCTAACTTTTCCCGAATTTTTTGCAAATTTCATCATAAAAAAATGCAAATTTTTCCATATGCGCATCTGCAACCCAACATGTGCATTTCCCCCCATAGGCTAAAGTGTGAAAATGCTCATTTCATGAATTTGCACATTTTTGCACTTGTGTGAAATTGTACATTTGCGCAAATTTGGAAACAAAAAAATCCAATTCTTTGATGGGATGATGATGGAAGGAAAGGTGCCTAACAATTCACAAAACACAGATGGAGCAGATTTTACACACTCCATACATCCCTATCCACAGCCAGCTCACACATGCTTGCTCAACCACTTCTGACCAGCATCAAGTGATGTTTGAAATCCCATGAAAAAGACAAACTGATTTCTATGGATAGAGAAGTCAATTCATCCACTGCCAAATCAAAAACAACACCTTTTCATGAAGATAGTTCACATGTTTGTCTGAGTCATCAAGTGATAATGAGACATTAAGCAATAAGCATGCAAGAGTACGTTAGCCTTGAGTCAACCACACACACAAAAAAAATAGTTGTCACCAGTTGACTGAGGAGTAAATGGATTTCACAGCGACCGGGTTAGTGGCTTCAAAAACAGTTGCACTCAGGCCCCCTTCTTATGTTACTAGAGCAGCACAGGAGTCACTTCTCTGTGGCTTCTTTTTATGCCATCTGGTAATTTCTGGAAGTCAGAATCACAAGGGAATTTACCAGTTGGGACAGCTCCTTCCCATCTAATGGTTGGCCAGGTAGGGGTGTGATGATCAATTGGAAAGAACCTGTGCCAATTGACCATGTCCCTGTAGTCCTGGCTTTCAAATATTACAAGACTGTAGTGGATAGAACCAACATCACAGTAATTCACCATAAGATGGTGAACTGAATACTGTCAACATCATTTTCTTACATGATGGCAGAACATAGAAATTGAAATTAGCATAACATAGTTTAATGTGATAGCAGCAGGACTCAACCTGAATCCTGATGATCCCTTCAAAAACTGGGCAGGGGATTGACTTTAGATCTAGTCGTCTTCATCTAGATTTTAGGAACATTACTGAAATTGATGTCAATGTTATATTAACGTTCAGTAAGGACCTAGATAACACAATGAAAATTAATGGTATGGAATGCCAATTGGAAGCAGTAGATGCAGCAGCAATATCAGTTTGGAAATAAATCCTACAGCTATTTGCATATTCTATTAAACAGATATGAAAGTATCCAATGATGTTATATTTTTGGAACAGGGAGTATGGAAGACAATGTTGAATAATGGAAGATACATTAGATAAAGTGAGTGAAATGGTAAAATGACCGAAAGGAGTCTACAGGGATTGGGAGCAGCTTTGTCATAGGATGCATCATGTCAGTTTTATAAGGAATAGAATTTTCATGGTTTTAACAGAAAATGGAACGTACCCTAAATATAGACCCATTCCCCAGCTCTAAAATACTACTGGCAACTAGGACCAGTGGCTGCCTTTGCTTTGACCATAATTTTAAGGTCTTCTTGAACTCCTTGTAACAGCAGACAATATCAGTATTACAGTGTGCTTGTTTACTGAAAGTCAAACATAATGTGATCACAAGGCCTCCTTATGAGCAGTTCTTCCAAGATCAACATCCTTTTTCTTGTAACTGAGCTAAAAGAGGTTATCATAAACATTCAAATATAGTTCAGCTTTCCTCTCAAGAGCTAGTAAAGGTCAGGATTTTTTAAGTGAGATGGGAATGAAATCATACACTTAAAACAAGGGCTTGCTTTTCTTAGAGTCTAAGAAATATACCTCCAGGTGCCCTCCAGATGTTTTAGATTTCAACTTCCAGCAGCCCCAGTCAGCATGGCCAATAGTCAGGAATGCTGGGAATTTAATCCACAACCTCTGGAGGGCAGCTGGTTGGGGAAGGCTACCATGGGCAGCATAGAAAAATGAAGTAGTCTGATCTGACAGTATAGTGTATATTTTGTCCGCATTTTATAGTAGCTGGGTTCCTTCCACTGGGAAGCTCACACATTATCTATGGGACTACAAAGCCAATAATCACAGACTCCATACATTTTGAGTAATTTTCTGATTTCCACATAATCACTGTTTCGTTTTTTAACATTAGTAGTAGTAGTATTAAAAATCCAGAATCTTCCACTTTTTTAACCTTCATGAAGGAAAAAAAGCTTTCTGGTTGAAATCCACAATTCATTCTCTCTTGTACTGGAATTCTTGCAAACATTCATGGATAGAAAACATTCCCTATGTTGTGTTTGTTGAGTACTCTGCTCATAAGGCTATGAAGTTTGCAACATTTTAGACAAATAGAAGTTTCTATTCTGTTAAAGAGCAGAAATAAGATACCAGGAATACATCATCAGTTCTCACAATGGAGGTCCCACAAGGATCTGTATTGGGTGCTTTTTATTCATAAATCATCTGGCGGTAGGGGTGAGCAGTGAGGTGGCCTTGTTTGTTGACAACACTAAATTATTTAGGATGATTAAAAGAAAAAGGGACAGCAAAAGGAACTCTCCAAATGGAGGGAATGGGCATTAAAATTGCAATTGCAGTTCAATGTAAGCAAGCGTAAAGTGGTGCACATATATGCTGATGGGGTCTGAGCTGGCTAGGCCTGATCAGGAAGGGGATCTCATGGATAGCTCAATAAAAACATCAAGCCAGTCTGTGGCTGCTGTAAAAGAGACAAGTTCCATGTTGGGAATAGGAAGGAATTGGAAATACAACTGCTAATATAATAATGCCTTTATACAAATATATGGTGTGATCACACTTGGAATACTGTGTACAGTTCTGGCCACCACACCTCTGAAAGGATATTGCAAAGCTGGAAAAGCTGTAGAAAAGGGCTGCCCAAATTATCACGGGGCTGGAACAACATCCTATGAGAAAAGGTTACAATTTTGGGGGTTCTTTGGCTTACAAAAAATGTGTATTGTGGGGACATGATAAGCCATGTAAAAAATTATGCACAGTGTAGAAAAAAGTGAATAGGAAACAGTTTTTCTCCCTCTTTCGTATTACTAGAACCCAGGGTGATCCAATCAACCTGAATGGAAAAATTAAGGAGAGATAAAAATAATTACTTCTTCACACAGGACATAGCTAAACTATGGAATTTGCTTCTACAGAATATAGTGGATAGATTTAAAAGGAGATTAGGCAAATTCATTGCAGGCACGATGGCTATGCATATTACCTATATTGCTATTACCATATTACTATGCAGTATGCCCCTCAATACCAGTTGCTGGGGAACACAAGCATGAAGGTGCTATGGCCCTCATATCCTGCTTGCGGACTTTCCATAGGCATTTGGTTGGGAACTGTAGGAACAGAATGCTGGACTAAATAGGACTTTTGTCTGCTCCAGCAAGGCTCTTCTTATGCTCTTAAGGTTTATAGTTAAAACATCTCAAATGCATAGTTACTGTCCATTTCAGTGATTCAGGTCTGTGGTGCTATGAGATGAAACTTGAAACAATGGTCAAGTACTGCAAATAATGACACTCAAGCCACACAGACAGATCTCTGTCCTTGTCACTAACCTAAAACTCACCCAAGACTTCAGCTGATATTGAGAGCTCTTCAAACCCCTTACTATAATAACTTGATTCAAATGGAGGAGACTTTTCTGGGGAAGTCCAGCTGAAGACTGAAATGTCTGTACAAACACTAGTGAGAAGAACAGTTCAGGGCTCCAAATGTGTTGGAAACAGAAATATATCAGGTGCTGGCATCACTGCCAACTGGGTTATCAGTACTGTTCTGCTTCCACTAACCACTAACCAGGCATCTGTTTTGTGAGGTCAATATTGGAGTCATGGTAAAGATGCCTAGGAAGCACCTGCCAACTACCTGCACAGAATTTGACAGAGGGGTTCAGATACTGAGCAGTAAAAAAAAAAAACACCCAACAGCACCTAAGAGCCACTGCTTTGTAATAAAAGGAATGTCACATAAACAGTATCAAAGGGGGGGTCACATCTGTTGACTTCCATGTGATTTAAAATCATGCCCATCACATTCAAGTCTTTTGCGGGTTTTAAAAACTTTATTAAATTGAGAGAGAGAGAGAGAGAGAGAGAGAGAGAGAGAATCAAAAACAGATCCTGCATCAGACTTTGGTGGGCCCTCAGCATGGTGTCACCTGGCACCAACCTAGGCCGTCTGGTCAGGTGCTGCTGCTTGCCTCTGCAAGTCACTTCCCACACCCCATATCATGTGGTTATTTATCTGGTGGGTGGTGACTTAGCTTTTGGATGAGATGAAGCTGGTCAGCTTCATCCTTATTTTAAATTCCCACCCACCCAATACAATGCCTGATATTGACATTGTGAATTTTGTTATGGGAGATCTAAGATGGTGGCCACCCAATGCTACATGGCTCCAAAGCCAAGTGACTCTGTCCTGTTCAAGGCCTAGCTGCAGCCCACTGGCTGAATAAATGTTTTTGAAGTGGGGGGCTGTGGCAGAAACCATCCACATCAGGTAGGAAGTCAGGTTGGTGCTGGTAATGCAGAGCAGCGGTCAATGGTAGGATGAGCAGGGTGGAAGAATTGGCCCTTCTGAGCCCTGGGGCCTTTGACAGGTGCCTAACCATGCCAACCACTGATTCCAGGTCTGGTATTTAAGATTGCACTTTCTTCAATAGAATTCTCTGCTAAGTAATCGTAATAAGATCATGCATGACAAAATACTAAAGGATTTTCCTTAGTTTGTCATGGCTGTTACGTACTGTTTTCGAACTAAGCATATCAAAAGAGAAACAATAATATTATTTATTAATTATTTAAAATATTTATATGCCACTCTTCAGCAATGCCTTCAGAGGGCCTTCAATAAAATCAGGAGAAAAGTGTATTTGCTCATGCGCTTACAAGGCCTGAACAAATAAAAGACTTTCATCTGGTGCTGAAAAGAAAGAAAGGAAGAAAGAAAGAAAGAAAGAAAGAAAGAAAGAAGCATGCCAGCAGGCACACCTCTCATGGGAGGGAATTCCAGAGATGGGATGCCACAACAGAAAAGGCCCTGTCTCCTGCTATATCCATCTCACCTCAAAAGGTGGTGAGACCTGGAGCAGAACCTCAGCAGATGATCTTAACATGCAAGCAGGTTCATGCAGGAACAGGCAGTCTTTCAAGTAAATGATTAGGTTCAAGGCTCTCTTCTATCAGTTTCAATGTCTTGCAACTAGAGGAAAGTTCAGAAGGCCCATTATGATAGTCATGTCCCCAAAACCCATCCCTCTGCACTGCCCCAAGGAAGACCCAGATGAGGAAGAGATAGGCTACCCCATTCAAAGGGATACTTCAATACTTTCTTCCATGCCCTCCTAGCCTGAGTATGAGGCCCTTCTGCCTTTCTCAGACTCTAAGGACAAGTCCCCAGTAGTGTGTCCTTCTCCTCCTCTTCGTAGAAGTCCATGGTTACAGAACCAGACAAGGGCCCTTTAACACAGACAGCAACCCCAGGGAGGCAGGGCCAACTTCAGAACAGGCCCTGCCAGCTTCAGATGGCTTCAGCATTTTACTGAGACAACATCCCTCCATTACCCACAATGTGTGCTGTGTGCGGGGCGGGGTGTGTGCTTTCTGTGGTCCTGATAAGGCGTGCTGGAAATCTGGGTGCATTTTGCCAAGTCAAGCTATAGTCCCCTGAACCTAACTTTGCCTGACATGACCTTACCAAAAGAAACTTAACATGATGTATCTGAGTAAGTTTGTTACTGCTTCTGCTGTGAGCCCCAAGTGCCAATAGAACAGGATACATACTTTCTATAAACTGACATGTTCTAGGTGATATAAACAAGGACCATTTTTTCCATTTTGAAGCATTTCTAAACAACATAAAGTATACAAGATGCTTTATGTTTTCAAATATTTTTGAAAATATTCAGAGGATTTTAAAAAAATCAATTGTATTGATTTTAATAGGGCAAAGTTAAGCATATTAAGTCCCTTTTAAAGTTAAGTTAAGCATGTGCTTAACTTTTCTATTAGAATTAATGGGACATAAATTGCTTAAAGTTAACTGGATCATGCACCATGCCAGCAAGTGTGAGTTCAACAGTCTTGAAAGAGCAGTAGATTTTATAAAAATCCACTGGTAGATAAAGTATGGGTTAAAGCTCCGGTATTAAAATATGTAGATAACACTTGCTGTGCCTTAGGTAACAGAGAAGAGTTTTTCTTTCCAGCTTTAACTACATGAAAATGCCAGAATTTGCATTTATATGATAGAGAAATGGTTTCATTTTGCCATTTCCTTCTCTCCTCTGCAGCTTCAAAAGGAAACTGTGAAAATACTTCCCATGCTCGAGGTAACACAGCCCATTCTTTAAAACATTCTGCCTGTGATAAGACACATTCAGCTCATTATTGCTGGTGTAGACTGAGTGCTTGGAAGAAGCAGTAGCAGAGTGGAGGAAAGAGAACCTAAAATCTAAGGACATGTTACACATCTCCTTTAGAAGATTGGCAGGCCAGAGCCTGATGTCACTGCCAAGGGTATAGCTGTAATCCCATGAAGACTGGGTACCATATGTATCACCAAGAAGTACTATGCATCCTTTGGCTTTGCACAGTAGACAGACAATATCACCAGAATGCCACAGTAGACCATAATGTAATGTGTTCTCTAGTAGCACAACAGAAAAGACTCAAAAGAGGCATAAATCTATCTTTAGGTGCGTTGAATGTTACACTGAAGCAATGGGTGATGGAGGTATGAGTGATGTCTTTATGAATCCTGTGTAGCAATCAAAATGGAAATGTGTGTATACCTCTGTGATCAGATGTTGATACAGGCTGTTGTGATCTCACTGCAGGGGATATGTACAAGTCGATCAATCCTTCAGGCCAGTTCAGACATGTGGTAGTTTCCACAGAAGAACCATGGGAGTGCAGAAAACTGCCAAATTTGTGGCTGGACCAGGTAAGCATGGGGGTGCTGTTTGTGTGAAGGAGCACCTCTGTCTGCATGATCTATATGTTAATAATGCCACAGTTTCTTTGTGGTATTTTGCAAGCTTCCACAGTTAGAAGACTTGGGGTGTGGAGTGCTGAGAGTGGCTGCCTCAACTAAATTTCTCCACCCCCCTAGTTTTTTTAACAGACAAATGAAAATCATTATGGAAATAGTAGAAACCAATGGAAAAGCCTTTGGGTTTTTTTTTTCTTCTTCTTAATGGGTACAGATGCTATTATTTGGGGGAGGTACCACAGTGGACCCCTTCATGGATCACTGCCTTGTTGTGGCGAAGGGGCTTGCGTAACTCAGTGAAGCCATAAGCTATGCCGTGCAGGGCCACCCAAGACGGACAGGTCATGGCAGAGAGTTCTGACAAAATGTGGTCCACTGGAGAAGGAAATGGCAACCCACTCCAGTATTCTTGCCAAGAAAACCCCATGGAACGTATCACAAGGCTAAAAGAGATGACGCCGGAATATGAGCCCCTCAGGTCGGAAGGTGTCCAATATGCTACTGGGGAAGAGCAGAGGGTATTTCCAAGTAGCGCCAGAAAGAGTGAAGCGGCTGGGCCAAACCCAAAAGGACACTCAGCTGTGGATGTGTCTGGCGGTGAAAAGAAAATCCGATGCTGTAAAGAACAATATTGTTTAGGAACCTGGAATGTCAGATCAATGAATCAAGGTAAGCTGGAGGTGGTCAAACATGAGATGGCAAGATTGAACATCGACATCTTGGGAATCAGCGAACTCAAATGGACAGGCATGGGCGAATTTAATTCAGGTGACCATCATATCTACTATTGTGGGCAAGAATCCCTTAGAAGAAATGGAGTAGCACTCATAGTCAACAAAAGGGTGGGAAAAGCAGTACTGGGGTACAATCTTAAAAATGATAGAATGATCTCAGTAGGAATCCAAGGCAAACCATTCAACATCACAGTAATTCAAGTCTATGCCCCAACCACTGAGGCCGAAGAAGCTGAGGTTGATCGGTTCTATGAAGACCTACAACACCTTCTAGAACTAACACCAAAAAAAGATGTCCTCTTCATCATAGGGGATTGGAATGCTAAAGTAGGAAGCCAAGAAATCACCAGGATAACAGGCAGGCATGGCCTTGGTGTACAAAATGAAGCAGGACAAAAGCTAATAGAGTTTTGCCAAGAGAACATGCTGATCATAGCACTCTTTTCCAACAGCACAAGAGGCGACTCTACACATGGACGTCACCAGATGGTCAATATCGAAATCAGATTGATTATGTCCTTTGCAGCCAAAGATGGAGAAGCTCCATACCGTCAGTAAAAACAAGACCTGGAGCTGACTGTGGCTCAGATCATGAGCTGCTTCTTGCAAAATTTCAGCTTAAATTGAAGAACGTCGGGAAAACCACTAAACCGTTCAGGTATGACCTCAATCATATCCCTGATGAATATACAGTGGAGGTGAGGAATAGATTTAAGGGATTAGACCTGATAGACAGAGTGCCTGAGGAACTATGGACGGAGGTCCGTAACAGTGTTCAGGAGGCAGCAACGAAATCCGTCCCAAAGAAAAAGAAATGCAAGAAAGCCAAGTGGCTGTCTGATGAGGCTTTACAAGTAGCTCACGAAAGAAGGGAAGCGAAAAGCAAGGGAGAAAGGGGAAGATATACCCAACTGAATGCAGAGTTCCAGAGAATAGCAAGGAGAGACAAGAAGGCCTTCTTAAATGAACAATGCAAAGAAATCGAGGAAAACAACAGAATGGGAAAGACTAGAGATCTCTTCAAGAAAATTGGAGATCTCAAGGGAACGTTTTGTGCAAAGACGGGCATGATAAAGGACAAAGAAGGCAGGGACCTAACAGAAGCAGATGAGATTAAGAAGAGGTGGCAAGAATACACAGAAGAACTATACAGGAAAGATCTGAATGTCCCTGATAGCCATGATAGTGCGGTCACTGAACTTGAGCCGGACATCCTAGAGAGTGAAGTCAAGTGGGCCTTAGGAAGCATTACTAACAACAAAGCTAGCGGAGATGACAGTATTCCAGCCAAGCTATTTAAAATCCTAAAAGATGATGCTGTTAAAGTGCTGCATTCAATATGCCAACAAATCTGGAACAGTGGCCACAAGACTGGAAAAGGTCAGTTTACATTCCACTTCCAAAGAAGGGCAACGCCAAAGAGTGTTCAAACTACCGCACCATTGCGCTCATTTCACATGCCAGCAAGGTGATGCTCAAAATCCCACAAGCTAGGCTTCAGCAGTATGCGAACCGAGAACTACCGGAAGTACAAGCTGGGTTTCGAAGAGGCAGAGGAACTAGAGATCAAATCGCCAACATTCGCTGCATCATGGAGAAAGCAAGAGAATTCCAGAAAAACGTCTATTTCTGCTTCATTGACTATGCTAAAGCCTTTGATTGTGTGGATCACAACAAACTGTGGCAAATTCTGAAAGTGATGGGAGTACCAGACCACCTTACCTGTCTCCTGAGAAACCTGTACGAGGGTCAAGAAGCAACACTAAGAACCAGACATGGAACAACCGATTGGTTCAAAATTGGGAAAGGAGTACGACAAGGCTGCATATTGTCACCCTGCTTATTTAACTTATATGCAGAGTACTTCATGAGAAATGCCAAGTTGGATGAATCAGAGGTCGGAATTAAGATTGCCAGGAGAATTATCAACAATCTCCGATATGCAGACGATACCACCCTAATGGCAGAAAGCGAAGAGGATCTCAAGAGCCTCTTGTTGAGGGTGAAAGAGGAGAGTGCAAAAGCTGGTTTGAAACTCAACATTAAAAAAACTAAGATCATGTCATCTGGCCCTATCACTTCCTGGCATATAGAAGGGGAAGAAATGGAAGCAATGACAGATTTTACTTTCTTGGGCTCCAAGATCACCGCAGATGGTGACTGTAGCCATGAAATTAAAAGACGCTTGCTCCTTGAGAGGAAAGCTATGGCCAACCTAGACAGCATAGTAAGAAGCAGAGACATCACCTTGCCGACAAAGGTCCGTCTAATCAAAGCTATGGTTTTCCCAGTAGTAATGTATGGCTGTGAGAGCTGGACTATAAGGAAGGCTGAGCGCCGAAGAATTGATGCTTTCGAACTGTGGTGCTGGAGAAGACTCTTACGAGTCCCCTGGACTGCAAGGAGGTCAAATCAGTCCATCCTAAAGGAAATCAACCCTGAGTGCTCATTGGAACGACAGATAATGAAGCTGAAGCTCCAATACTTTGGCCACCTAATGCAAAGAGAAAACTCCCTGGAAAAGACCCTGATGCTGGGAAAGACTGAAGGCAAAAGGAGAAGGGGACGGCAGAGGATGAGATGGCTAGATAGCATCACGGATGCAATGAATATGAACTTGAGCACGCTCCGGGAGAGAGCGCAGGACAGGAAGGCCTGGCGTGCTATGGTCCATGGGGTCACGAAGAGTCGGACACGACTGAACGACTGAACAACAACAACAACAACCAAAGTGGAAGTGCCTACCATGAACAATCATGTGGCAAGGGCCAGGAGGCAGAAATTAGGATAGAGGGAAGATTGACAGGCCTGGACAATTTGTTCTTATGTATCTAAATTCACCAATCAGGGACTCAGAAGGTAGACAGAATTTTCCTACCTGACCAATGAGCTAGCAGACAAACACCCGCTCTTTGGTTGCGATATCCACTCTAGTGCAATCGCTACAGCAGGGAGGCAAGATTCAGGAGTCTCTGCTTGCTAGGCCAAGAAAGGAGTTGATAACTGAAGAAGCAGCAGAAACAATGGGTTGCCTGCTAAGGAAATGGTGCTCCTTTTGTTCATTTGTTTATTTTTAACTGTTGCCTGGGAGGTGCATTTTTATGCCTTGCGGCAGGTGGGAGACAGGAGTGGAGAGAGATTGAGTTGTATTTTCCCCTGATTCGGGGAAAAGCAGATCCCCAATTTACCACCACCACAAAATAAGGGTTAAATAAAAATGGTTTACAATTTTGACTTTAAATGCCTGCAAACCAGATAAACCACCCCACTATTTTTAAATCTCACCCCCAACAAACTTTTAAACTGGCTACAGGCTTGGTGTAGATGAAACATGTGAAAAACAAGTTCACAGAAATGATGCCTTCACATAAGCCCAACCTAGCCATAAGCCCAGAAACACGCTTTACACACTTCTCAGGTGCTCACATGGGGCATGCTGCATGGTTGACCCCATTTTTCCTCTGTCTACCTCTGTGTAATGTTCCAAACTACCCTGCTTTTCGGCCAGATAACAAATAGTATCATTTCAAACATGCTTGTCTGTCGAATGTTCTCATATAGAAAGAACTCATAACCCATTTCGTTTTTATAGGATTAGTGAATGAAGTATAGATTTCAACTTTTTTCCTGCAAGAGCTTGGTTAAACAATTAATTTGACTCAGCATATGATCTGATAGCACATTATAACACTATAAACAATTCTAAAGCTAGAAGCAAAACACACACACACACACACACACCTGAAAACAACTTCTAAATTTAGTTTAAATGTCAGTCTTTAGAGAGTGAAGTTTTCAGTCTGGATTTTACTTATTCATTCATTTATTAGTTTAAAATATGTATATCCTGTTGTTCTCCCAGACAACAAGCCTCCAGGGCAGCTGACAATTAGTGAAATGTTTCTGCTACCGTGGCTGTTTCACTCAGTGCTTTTTGAAGGCTCCATGGTGATCACAAAGAAAAATGCTGCCTAGGACAAGGAGCTCTAGATGATTTGGTCCCTGCACATGTGGAGTATCTCCTCACCCAAGCACTGAGTGAGGAGCTCCTGGCTCTTCTTCATGGCAGGGAGCTTGATGAAGGTTCTGAGAGGGCCATGATGGAGAATATCTACTCCCCAGGCCTTAGCCTTTTGTTGTTGATTGAAGGTTGATTATACTGAGAATACAAAGCAAAACACATGTAATATTTTCTGAATAATTCTATTATATAGCATGTATCTGTACTAAAAGTTCACTATGCTACAGTGGCCACTTACAAATCACTCAAAAAGAAGGAATGCTTCACCAAAAAAGAGGACACAAATTTGCATTAAAATTGCATATGCTAATTTATATGTATAGATCCACATTTAGTAATAATTATTATAATTTAATAGAAATTCAGTACATCTCACCATAGTGTGGAAGACTGTGAACATTTCTACACCAGGCTAAAATCCCACACTGTTACTGGGGCTTTGGCTTCCAGATTCCTTATGGGATTAAGATTAACTCCTTTTCACATTGCTTGCTTGCTTGCTTGCTTTCTGGGCAAGTTCTATATGTTTCATTATACAGCCACTAGATGGTGCTGCAATATAGTGCGACTCCAGAATTTCACCAGAAAGTTATTGTGCTTTGAAGTCTCTTATCATGTTTGGCCTTGTAGAGAATTAAGCTGCTACAATGGCCAGAAGGGACGGGAGGTAAAGGGCCTGCAAATGAGTGACTGCCACATGACTGCCACATGTAGAAATGCTCTGTGACCAAGTGGCCTGTGTGCCTGCCTGCTCAGTCTGCTGCCCATGTGCTCTCTGGTGATGGACAACTTCAAGACTCAGCCCTTCCTTCTGATGGCCCTTTATCTTGAAATAGGACTTGGACTGGACAGCCCTTCAAATTTTCAAAACAAACGACTTCACTCTTTTACAGAGAATGGCCACATGCCCCCCTACTATTAGGGTGGCCACTTAGGCATTGCCAAAGATGTGCATAACATTTGCATGTGCTCATGTATATGTATAGATGCAAATTTAGAAATAATTACTATAATTTAACTAGAAATACAATATATTGGATCATGGTGGAGAAGATGGTAACCTGTGTGCCTGCTTGGTCAGCTGTGTTCCATGTAATTAACTCTTGATGGGCAATTTCAGGGTCCCTGTGCTCCCTCCTTTCATATGGTTCTTGATCTTTAAACAGGCTTTGGACTGCCCTTCAAATAGAGGACACCATCAAATAGAGCACTATCCTCTGACAGCCCTTCAAATGCAGGATTGTCCTCTGCAAAATAGGACACTTGGTGATCCTCCCCCCCCCAAAAAAAAAACACAAATGTCTGCAAATTCCTAGAGTATACGACTTTTAAACATGAAGACAATAATAGTGAATGCTGTGTTGCAGTGACCTTAAGAGCCACATTGGCCAGAAGGTTTTCTATTTTTAAAAAGTTAGAGAGATAAAGAGGGTCTCAGGCCTCATAAAAGCAGTACAAAGAAGCACATTGGCAAGTCTCTATAGTAGTAATCAAGGCAATATAGATGCTCATTTAAAGAGAAAGCAATTTGGCTTTAGCATTACTAAAGTCCCACAGCTTTCTAACACCTTAAAGGTTTAAAAAAAAAAAAAACTAAAAAGGGGGTTCTTAAACTGTCATTTGGTAGATGCAAACCACCTCCATCAGAACCACCAATTGCTCCTAAAAGAAATTATTTGGTAGAAGACTCTCTCTGGATTTGTTGCTAAAAGCTTAATGATTCATGTTTTGCATCTGTTTTAATGAAGTCGTACCAAGAGCATATAAAAACTTATAGCGTGAATAGAACATATTTCTCTGTGGTTAACAAATTCCAGGGATTCAGCAGGTCCAAAGGTACTCAGGTTCAATTATAGGATTTTGCAAAATGAGCTGCTTAGTGTGAAACTGCCCATAGCAAGTAAGAGCTGGTTGACCCAAACATCTGGTGAGGCACAAGTGCCCCCCCACACACACACACACCCCAGTTTCAACACTGCTCACCAGCTGCATTCAAAGCCAGTAACTAGACAGCCTCAGATGCAGAGAGAGATGTCCCAAATTTCCTGTGCCATAAGTGCCGTGATTATATATTGCCTGGCCTGCATATGCCTGTACTGAGTGCAGGAACACAGCTGATGCTTCTCCAAGCTTTGCTAAAGTCATTGTCTTGCCTTCAGGATGATTGTGTACTCTCTTACTGCTGCATGGGCATCACCAAGTAGGAAACAGGCCTCCTCCAGTGAAACTTATTGGCCACATCTCTTTTATCATGCCTTCCCCAGACCTTTCTTTTCTATATATTTTGGTTTTGGAGAGCAGGGGTTGGTTTTTGCTTTTGTTATCACAAATTCTTCAACCATCAGGCCTTCACATCAGAGCTACCCTGACTACACAGGCAGCTCAAGTAATTGCCTGGGAAGATTTGGGAGGGTGGCAACAGGGCTCCAGTGAAGCTTCGTGCATTCCAAGTATGTATATCCCATCCCATTCCCCCCCCCACGCACCCCAGTTTTTCATTCCCCAACTCTCCAATTCCAGCATTCTGGCCTCTTAGCAGTGCCAGCGCCAGGTTTTTGAGGGCTTTGGGGCAAGATACCCTCAATGGCCCCCCTCCCTCAGTGAGTTTATCTTCCTACTGCCACTGTCACCAGCTCTGCTATTGCTCCTCCTAATCATCATAATCATCATCACTGCCACGTGCTTGCTTGACAGCCAAAGAATCAGTGAGCAAGTAGGCAGTGGCATCTACTGCTTGTCCTTTTCACTACCACCATTGTCTGGGCCAGAGCAAGAGGAAGGTGAACAAGTAGGTTGCAATGAAGAAGTGGAGAAAAGTCCAGGGGGCTTTTGTCTGTCGTCCAATATGCTACTGGGGAAGAGCAGAGGGTATTTCCAAGTAGCGCTAGAAAGAGTGAAGCGGCTCGGCCAAACCCGAAAGGACACTCAGCTGTGGATGTGTCTGGTGGTGAAAAGAAAATCCGATGCTATAAAGAACAATATTGTTTAGGAACCTGGAATGTCAGATCAATGAATCAAGGTAAGCTGGAGGTGGTCAAACATGAGATGGCAAGATTGAACATCGACATCTTGGGAATCAGCGAACTCAAATGGACAGGCATGGGCAAATTTAATTCAGGTGACCATCATATCTACTATTGTGGGCAAGAATCCCTTAGAAGAAATGGAGTAGCACTCATAGTCAACAAAAGGGTGGGAAAAGCAGTACTGGGGTACAATCTTAAAAATGATAGAATGATCTCAGTACGAATCCAAGGCAAACCATTCAACATCACAGTAATTCAAGTCTATGCCCCAACCACTGAGGCCGAAGAAGCTGAGGTTGATCGGTTCTATGAAGACCTACAACACCTTCTAGAACTAACACCAAAAAAAGATGTCCTCTTCATCATAGGGGATTGGAATGCTAAAGTAGGAAATCAAGAAATCACCGGGATAACAGGCAGGCATGGCCTTGGTGTACAAAATGAAGCAGGACAAAAGCTAATAGAGTTTTGCCAAGAGAACATGCTGATCATAGCAAACACTCTTTTCCAACAGCACAAGAGGCGACTCTACACATGGACGTCACCAGATGGTCAATATCGAAATCAGATTGATTATGTCCTTTGCAGCCAAAGATGGAGAAGCTCCATACAGTCAGTAAAAACAAGACCTGGAGCTGACTGTGGCTCAGATCATGAGATGCTTCTTGCAAAATTTCGGCTTAAATTGAAGAACGTCGGGAAAACCACTAAACCGTTCAGGTATGACCTAAATCATATCCCTGATGAATATACAGTGGAGGTGAGGAATAGATTTCAGGGATTAGACCTGATAGACAGAGTGCCTGAGGAACTATGGACGGAGGTCCGTAACATTGTTCAGGAGGCAGCAACGAAATCCATCCCAAAGAAAAAGAAATGCAAGAAAGCCAAGTGGCTGTCTGATGAGGCTTTACAAGTAGCTCACGAAAGAAGGGAAGCGAAAAGCAAGGGAGAAAGGGGAAGATATACCCAACTGAATGCAGAGTTCCAGAGAATAGCAAGGAGAGACAAGAAGGCCTTCTTAAATGAACAATGCAAAGAAATCGAGGAAAACAACAGAATGGGAAAGACTAGAGATCTCTTCAAGAAAATTGGAGATCTCAAGGGAACGTTTTGTGCAAAGACGGGCATGATAAAGGACAAAGAAGGCAGGGACCTAACAGAAGCAGATGAGATTAAGAAGAGGTGGCAAGAATACACAGAAGAACTATACAGGAAAGATCTGAATGTCCCTGATAGCCATGATAGTGCGGTCACTGAACTTGAGCCGGAAATCCTAGAGAGTGAAGTCAAGTGGGCCTTAGGAAGCATTAGTAACAACAAAGCTAGCGGAGATGACAGTATTCCAGCCGAGCTATTTAAAATCCTAAAAGATGATGCTGTTAAAGTGCTGCATTCAATATGCCAACAAATCTGGAACACTCAACAGTGGCCACAAGACTGGAAAAGGTCACTTTACATTCCAATTCCAAAGAAGGGCAACGCCAAAGAGTGTTCAAACTACTGCACAATTGCGCTCATTTCACATGCCAGCAAGGTGATGCTCAAAATCCTACAAGCTAGGCTTCAGCAGTATGCGAACCGAGAACTACCGGAAGTACAAGCTGGGTTTCGAAGAGGCAGAGGAACTAGAGATCAAATCGCCAACATTCGCTGCATCATGGAGAAAGCAAGAGAATTCCAGAAAAACGTCTATTTCTGCTTCATTGACTATGCTAAAGCCTTTGATTGTGTGGATCACAACAAACTGTGGCAAATTCTGAAAGTGATGGGAGTACCAGACCACCTCACCTGTCTCCTGAGAAACCTGTATGAGGGTCAAGAAGCAACACTAAGAACCAGACATGGAACAACCGATTGGTTCAAAATTGGGAAAGGAGTACGACAAGGCTGCATATTGTCACCCTGCTTATTTAACTTATATGCAGAGTACATCATGAGAAATGCCAGGTTGGATGAATCAGAGGTCGGAATTAAGATTGCCGGGAGAATTATCAACAACCTCCGATATGCAGACGATACCACCCTAATGGCAGAAAGCGAAGAGGATCTCAAGAGCCTCTTGTTGAGGGTGAAAGAGGAGAGTGCAAAAGCTGGTTTGAAACTCAACATTAAAACAACTAAGATCATGGCATCTGGCCCCATCACTTCCTGGCATATAGAAGGGGAAGAAATAGAAGCAGTGACAGATTTTACTTTCTTGGGCTCCAAGATCACCGCAGACGGTGACTGTAGCCATGAAATTAAAAGACGCTTGCTCCTTGGGAGGAAAGCTATGGCCAACCTAGACAGCATAGTAAGAAGCAGAGACATCACCTTGCCGACAAAGGTCCGTCTAATCAAAGCTATGGTTTTCCCAGTAGTAATGTATGGCTGTGAGAGCTGGACTATAAGGAAGGCTGAGCGCCGAAGAATTGATGCTTTCGAACTGTGGTGCTGGAGAAGACTCTTACGAGTCCCCTGGACTGCAAGGAGGTCAAATCAGTCTATCTTAAAGGAAATCAACCCTGAGTGCTCATTGGAAGGACAGATAATGAAGCTGAAGCTCCAATATTTTGGCCACCTAATGCGAAGAGAAAACTCCCTGGAAAAGACCCTGATGCTGGGAAAGACTGAAGGCAAAAGGAGAAGGGGACGGCAGAGGATGAGATGGCTAGATAGCATCACCGATGCAATGAATATGAACTTGAGCACGCTCCGGGAGAGAGCGCAGGACAGGAAGGCCTGGCATGCTATGGTCCATGGGGTCACGAAGAGTTGGACACGACTGAACGACTGAACAACAACAACTCCTGCTGGAGTGTGAGCCCACAGCAGTTTCCTGACTATGCCCAGCTTGACACCAGCCCTGCCACTCAGTCCCACTGGGCTGGGTTCTTTGGAGGAGTAATGTCCGCTGTTACAAAAGTTTGTGTATTTCTGCAGACTTTGGAGTTCCCCCAAGCCTACTGATATCTCCATCTTGTGTGTGGATGGTTTGCTATTATAGCATGGAAATGCTATGTGTGAACAGGGCTGTCTACTACTCAAGGTAACTCTTTATAATGGTCTCTTTTTCATGCATAGAACTTCTGAGAAGACAAAGACCATACTTCACTCACTATTAAGAAAATTTAAAATATTCTGAGAGATATTAGGGCACTTTGAATCTGACAGGCAAGTTCTCAAAATCAAAATGTGGCCACCAGAATAAATAAGTAAATGAAAACTTTTAACTAGGCAGACACATTGGAAAGTAACAGATAGATTAGAGAGAGAGAGAGAGAGAGAGAGAGAGAGAGAAGAGAAGAGAAGAGAAGAGAAGAGAAGAGAAGAGAAGAGAAGAGAAGAGAAGATCAAGTCCCCAAGGACAGATAAATAAAAAAGATCAAGCCCCCCAAAACAAGTGTATATGGGGCAGAGAAAATAAATCCAATTAATTTTCATCTGTTTGCTTCTATTCGCTTCTGTTCCAAAACCAGTTACATGATGCTAACCTATGGATTTTCATATATTAATGCAAGATCAATTGTTCTAGCATCTCAATCCACATATGCATGTGTATATTGCTTATACTTTATCACTTGACATCTCTCAGCTAAGTATGTAAATAGCCTTCCCTGCAAAGTAAGGTGAAATGCTATGAAAAAGGTCTGCCAGTAGCATTTGATCTGTGATGGGTGTTTCCAAAATTCCAGTGGGGATGTTCTGCCAACTCACATTTGGCTGTGGATCTAGAAGGGGGGGGGGGAGTTAACATACTTAAAGCTATTTCCAGCTACTTTGTGGACACTTTGTTTTTTCACCTGTTAAGTTAAGCCCTTCTCTCCTGTTCCAAGGCATAACAACTCAGTTTATTCATGATAACCTGGCTTGCTTGTTTCCAAAGTTATCCTCACCTTACCTCTTTTGCTGTTTGTCAGAATATATAGTCTAATGCCTTTATATACTGCAAAAGTGACATCAAACAGGGTAACTTACATCTATGCCCAAGCATACAGCGAAATCTCAAAAATAAGACAAAGACAGTAGACAAGGAAAAAGAAATATCATTTCCATGCAAATTGTGTCTTACTCTTAACTAGATTAGCTACTGGTCTCAGACCATACCCATGTTTCAAAAGGTTGTCCGGCTCCTTCTCACTTCTGAACATGACGTGCTGTGCTAACAGTCACCATTATTATATGCTTGCATTCACCTGTTGATATAAGCTCCTTTCCAAGTCATGTGGTTAGTATATTAAAAACAAACAAGCGATTAGCTTAGTCAGTGCCAGCTCCAGGTTTTTGAATGCCCTTGGTAAAGACACCCTGAATGGTCTCCCCTCCTTCAGTGAGTCTATCTTACCACCAGAGTCACCAGCTGCTGTTGCTCCTCATTGTCTTTCTCATCATTGCTTCTTGCTTGCTTGACTGACAGACAGACAGACAGAGAGCCAGCGAGCAAGTAGGAGGTGGCATCTACTGCTCCTCCTTCTCACCACCATTATCTGGACCAGAGCAAGAGGCAGGTAAACAAACAGGTTGCAATGGTGAAGAGGAGGAACAAGTCCAGTGGATCTCTGCTGGGATGTGGGACCTCAGCAGGTGCCCAACCATGCTTACCCATGATGCCAGCCCTACATTTAATAATAAAATAACCTAGCTTGACTTGACTAGTAAAATATAGCACGTGATGTGATATCATCAGGCTGAGACTAGTTTCCACACTCTTGCTCCACTTCATTAGCTGACACTTGAAAGGGCAGGAAACTATAACATGATGACACCACCTTATCATTTATTAGATGTTGGTTTCAGTTGCAGCAACATGTTCTTCTTATCTTCTGGTTCCGCCCTATCTTAAACCTCCAAGCCATGTGAAAAGAGTCAAGAATTTTGTCTGACTTATAAATCACAGGCTTTGCTGTGAAAAAAACTATTTTCTGAAGGAGTTCCCTTGAAACTGTGGCACTGCTCTAGACTGTGTAACTCAATTACTGTTGCCTTTTTCATTTTGATCTGGAAATCTACTTTTAGATATTTTTGTAATAATAATAATAATACTCAAGTTCACAATACCACTTGCATAGTTCTTTAATGCTTTTAGACTGATAATATTCTCGCCTGTCTACACTATGCTACATTATAATCAATGGGAGCTAAGCACATGGGCAGAGCAGAGGTTAAATATCTAAATTATATGTAACACAATGATGAACTGCTCAGGCAATGAACTTGATGATCTTTGCCAGAGCTTCCATTCATAGGAGCACTCTAGAAAGTCAATACCTGTACAGTGAGAATAGAATGAATGGATAATCAAATTACAAATTGCTGAAGGGTCAAAACATTAACCTAGTGGAAAGTGTTACTTCAGAAAATCAGATCCTCAGTCCTCAGTAGGGAAATTTTGATTAAAACAGAAAACATATTCATTACATGGGAATACAAGATGGGGCAGTTTGCATGACACAACAGCCCACCATGGGTTATTTAACCCACAGTGAGGCTGCAGCATATGCAGGTCATGTGCGGCCGCCATTTTGAATATGTAACCCCCACTTGGGGGTTATTGTGTCATGCAAACCCAAGAAGTGTTGCTTATGCAAGGGTTAATAAACCCTCACATAACCCTTGGTCTGTTTTAGGGCCATTTAACCCTTGTATATCCCATGCTCGCGGGGTTCACATGACACAACCAGTGTCATGACACATGACACAACCAGAGCCAGTGTAGTGTAGTGGTGAGAGTGACAGACTGGGAGCTGGAAGATCCGGGTTCTAGTCCCCACTTGGCCATGGAAGCTCACTGGGTGACTTTGGGCCAGTCACAGACTCTCAGCCCAACCTACCTCACAGGGTTGTTGTTGTGAGGATATAACAGAGAGGAGGAGGATAATGTAAGCCGCCTTGGGTTCCTTGCAAGAGGAAAAAAGGCGGGATATAAATGCAATAATAAATAAATAAATAAACAACAACCCCTGAGCAGGATTGCATATTCAACCTGGTGCTCACTATGTATATGGGCCACAATCCAGTAAAGGTAACATAGGCAAGGAGTTTAAGGATCCAGAAAAAGAGTGCAAAATGCTACCAGATCACAATGGGGCTAACTGGCTTTTGGCATTTACCATATATATGGCAATTCTCCAAGACCACCATAGTAAAGAAATAGCCCCCATTAAGATTATTTGAATATAATCTATAGGGTGGGCTTTAATTTTGCTGGGTCTACATAGTTTAAGAGTGATAAACCCTTTATGATGTGAGCAGCCTTGAACACATGCTTAGTATGCAATAATCTGAAGCTGAGGTGCCAATGAATAGCTCTAGATCTAATGAGGGTGATAGGTCTAACATTTGTCAGACAGTTCCTGTCATGTTCTCAAAGGGTGGCAGACTAGATGTGGAAATATAGAGTGGGCACAATCCTACTTGGTATACTGGGATTTAAACTGTACTGAGCAATGCTTTTGCTGGCCCTGTAAGTTGTTTCATGGATACTCCATTTGGTCACTCCATCACCACCACACCCAGTACTCAGTGACTGAGAACGGGTACCCAGGCCTGGTGCAAAGGAGCAGGAGGGGAAGAAGATGAAGCAGGAAAGAACCTGTTACAGGGAACCAATCTCCCTGTAACCACCTCTACATTCACCTGGACTAGAAAATGTCATCTCTCAGTAGCCACTTTTATCTCCAGGTGGCAGCCGAAAGCAGTCCCAAGCTGTGGGCTTACCTGGTCTATGTTACATGCTGCCAGGTATGTTCCAGCATAACTGGGCCAATGAAGTTGTTGGGTTTTAGTATAGCTTACTTCCAAAGAGTTTGGAAATGTGTGTTACATTACACACTCCCTGACATCTTCACCCCTTATTGTTCATGTCTGTTTTAGTTCTCTTTCAAAAAAATGCAGGTAGCTTTATTCAATCCTTTACCACCAGTAGTTTCTTAAAACTACAGACAAGAGAACAGAACCAGTGAAGCAGTTTTAAGTCGCAACAGGGCTGTTCATAATTTATCCAGAGATTTTAATAGGAGTTGGAAATAGAGGTAGGGGAAAAAAGCTAGACGTTGTCTGAAAACTGAAATACAACAGAAAATTTTCTTTAGAAAAATATGGCTTCAAAGATAATCACTGGCTTACTCTCATTTTTCTTTCCATGATGATGGCAAGAAACAAGTAATTGAAATTACACACTCATCAATGCTTTTGTTAACAGAAAGCAAAGGGTTCTGCTTCATTTAATGCTCTACTCTTTAAAGATTAAATCAGACAGCTCTTTCCATATGCTGGGCAGCTTGAGTCAGCCTTGCATAATAAAAGTTGTTAAATTCCAGATATTTAAAAGGTGAATAAAAGTCCCAAAAACAACTACCAAAATACAAAAACAAAATTCTCAACTTTTGCTTATCATCAATGTCAAACTCTAATTGACATCATTTGGCAATAATGGGATTTGATGTCAAAATGTGAAGACTAATTTTCTACTCTTAAAAATACATGGCATCCTCTATAAATAATTAACTAAAACAAGAGCTCATTAAAAATGCAAAATCCGAACACTGAGAATCAGAAAATTGTGTGTGAATGGAATATAAAAAATGTTTTTGTCTCCTAATTACATGCTTCCCTTCAACAGAGAAGTACTTTGATTAAACTTTCATCAAAGCAAAATTCAATAAAGTTATCAAAACATAATACATGAATCAAAAGACCACTAGACTACAGAATTTGTTCCCGACAATCTCCAGCTAATAAAGTCACATTGGCCACTTAACTTTCTGGCAAATTAAAGGACACTTATGTGTATTCTTGTGGTATGGCCAGTTGCCCTGCTAATGGCTCAGCATCTAAAAGGAGAGTATCATTGCCTGACCTGGGAGAACAAGTTTAATAATGGATGAAGACATAGTTCTGAGCCTGCCCACAGAGGTTACTATGGTACCATTTTGTCAGCAGAAATTTTGTCAATGCTTCAATCTATTCTTTTCAAATTGCAACTAACATTACATGGACTTCATCCTGAAATCTATCATGGTACTATACATGAAAGAAAGCTATGTGATGAACTGAGGAGATATATTTAACTATTATATTTATGCTTCCTTTCCCACACAGTGGAAGGCATTTCCATAGAAATACTTTGTAGTGATGCAACCAGTGTTCAGAATTACGGAGTTTGGAGTGGAAACTTCCCCAGTTTGGAATTGGAATTCAAGGCTTAATATGGCCTGAGTCCAAATATCTCCAAGGTTCAAATACACTTTTTCATTAGCTTGTCCTGGCCCCTGCACCAGTCCTCCATGCTGCTGCAAAAATGCTGTCCTTTTCCTGCTGAAATGTACTTGGTGGCAGCATAAGCAAAAAGGGCTGCTGGCTTCATTAATGTGCAGCAGCACTGTGGGTGCTCAAACCCATGGGAAATGTAGTTTTGGGTCCTTAGGAAATGTAGGGAAATGTAGTTTTGGGAAATGTAGTTTTGGGTCCTTCTGTGTCCTTAGTAAGGATTCAGGAGTCTAGGAAGCTACAATTCCCTGGAATTCAACTCGAATCCAAATCCGAAGCAATATTCAGATATCTGGACCACTCAGTTTGGGCGTTTTCCCATTGACTTGCATGGGAAAACACAAATGGCCATAACCTCTTCACCTTTCATGAAAAATACATGAAAGTTGGGGTCCTCTCTGCCGACATGGGGGGATACCACCTGCCAAATGTCAGACAGTTTGGGCCAGAACTTTTTGTGCTAAGTGCAGCTGAAATTTGATATTTTTTCCACAAAAACTTCCCCTCTCAAGAGCTATACTTCTCAGCCCCATGCCTCCGCCGCCTCCCTGCTTGGCTGTCAAGGACCACTAGCTGTCTCCTGCTCACAAGGAGGAGATGGCTAGGTATCAGCTGAGGCATGCGCCATGCTGCTGGTCGGCTGCTCTTGACAGCCGACCAGGGAGGAGGAGGAGGTGCAGGGTGCACCCCCACCACTGCTAGCTGTCTCCTGCTCATGCGGAGGTGATAGCTAGGGGCTGGGGCATGTACTGCGCTGCCTCCTTCTCCTGCCTGGGTGATTCACAGCACTTTTGCATGTAGGTCTATGTGCACAAATAGACTTATATGCAAGAAGTGCTGTGAATCACCCATATATTCAAGATTCATGGCCCTGGGCAGGCGTCTGGAGAACCAGAATGGACAGGGGTGGGTTCTCTCATCCTTAAGTAATACCACCAGAATGATCTGTGTTTCTGAAATGCAGCCGTTTTTCTCCAGTTATTCAGTCTCCCCCACCCCTCCTCCACCACTGTCACTGACTGGAGATTGCTGGGTTATGTTCAGCCCTGATTTGGCAACTAGAGTTTCCATTCACCAAAGCTCCCTCCCTCCCTCCTCTTCAACCCCTCGCTGAACTTTCTCAAGTTGATGCTTTTGGTACCAGGCTGTCTGGCCTGCTCAAAATGAATCACAGATGAGGTGCTTCATATACAAGCCGCTTCACTTCAGGGCACCTCATTGCTGTTCTGCTCCACCTTGTATCATGCGGAAGGCTAGGGATGGCGGAGAATTTCTGAGAATTTCTCCATGAATCTTGGTGAGGCCAAATGCCAACGCATTCAGCCCCCCGAAATTGGCGGTGAAATTCTCCCCCCCCCCGCCACCCCCCCCCCGGGATGGGACTTACCTCCTGCGAATGTCCCTCTCTCAGCAGCGGGTCCCGGCGGCATTTCGGAGGCGTTTCGGCGGGGGCGGGGGCAGCAGCCGGTCTTCCGACCGGCTGCTGCCGCCGCCATTACAAAATAAAGTAAAAAAAAAAAAACATGATAAGCTAGGTAATGATTAACGTAGCCTATCACGGCTAGATTTCCAAAGTCAGCCGTGATAGGCTACATTAATCATCACGTAGTCTATCACGGGTGACATTGGGGGGGGAAGCGCGTACGCAAATGGCGGCGGCCCATGGGCGCCGCCATTTGCGTTCCTTATTTTGGCACGTCTAGTCTACGTAAACATTTACGTAGACTACGGCGAAAATAAGGGCAGCGCTATTTGCGTTGCCCTTATTTTCGCTGTAGTCTACGTAAATGTTTACGTAGACTAGACGTGCCAAAATAAGGAACGCAAATGGCGGCGCCCATGGGCCGCCGCCATTTGCGTATGCACTTTTTTTTTTTCCCCAAAGTCACCCATGATAGGCTACGTGACGATTAACGTAGCCTATCATGGCTGACCAAAGATGGAGAAGCTCCATACAGTCAGTAAAAACAAGACCTGGAGCTGACTGTGGCTCAGATCATGAGCTGCTTCTTGCAAAATTTCGGCTTAAATTGAAGAACGTCGGGAAAACCACTAAACCGTTCAAGTATGACCTCAATCATATCCCTGATGAATATACAGTGGAGGTGAGGAATAGATCTCAGGGATTAGACCTGATAGACAGAGTGCCTGAGGAACTATGGACGGAGGTCCGTAACATTGTTCAGGAGGCAGCAACGAAATCCATCCCAAAGAAAAAGAAATGCAAGAAAGCAAAGTGGCTATCTGATGAGGCTTTACAAGTAGCTGAGGAAAGAAGGGAAGCGAAAAGCAAGGGAGAAAGGGGAAGATATACCCAACTGAATGCAGAGTTCCAGAGAATAGCAAGGAGAGACAAGAAGGCCTTCTTAAATGAACAATGCAAAGAAATCGAGGAAAACAACAGAATGGGAAAGACTAGAGATCTCTTCAAGAAAATTGGAGATCTCAAGGGAACGTTTTGTGCAAAGACGGGCATGATAAAGGACAAAGAAGGCAGGGACCTAACAGAAGCAGATGAGATTAAGAAGAGGTGGCAAGAATACACAGAAGAACTATACAGGAAAGATCTGAATGTCCCTGATAGCCATGATAGTGCGGTCACTGAACTTGAGCCGGACATCCTAGAGAGTGAAGTCAAGTGGGCCTTAGGAAGCATTAGTAACAACAAAGCTAGCGGAGATGACAGTATTCCAGTATTCGACAGTATTCCAGCCGAGCTATTTAAAATCCTAAAAGATGATGCTGTTAAAGTGCTGCATTCAATATGCCAACAAATCTGGAACACTCAACAGTGGCCACAAGACTGGAAAAGGTCAGTTTACATTCCAATTCCAAAGAAGGGCAACGCCAAAGAGTGTTCAAACTACCGCACCATTGCGCTCATTTCACATGCTAGCAAGGTGATGCTCAAAATCCTACAAGCTAGGCTTCAGCAGTATGCGAACCGAGAACTACCGGAAGTACAAGCTGGGTTTCGAAGAGGCAGAGGAACTAGAGATCAAATCGCCAACATTCGCTGGATCATGGAGAAAGCAAGAGAATTCCAGAAAAACGTCTATTTCTGCTTCATTGACTACGCTAAAGCCTTTGATTGTGTGGATCACAACAAACTGTGGCAAATTCTGAAAGTGATGGGAGTACCAGACCACCTTACCTGTCTCCTGAGAAACCTGTACCAGGGTCAAGAAGCAACAGTAAGAACCAGACATGGAACAACCAATTGGTTCAAAATTGGGAAAGGAGTACGACAAGGCTGCATATTGTCACCCTGCTTATTTAACTTATATGCAGAGTACATCATGAGAAATGCCGGATTGGATGAATCAGAGGTCGGAATTAAGATTGCCGGGAGAATTATCAACAACCTCTGATATGCAGACGATACCACCCTAATGGCAGAAAGCGAAGAGGATCTCAAGAGCCTCTTGTTGAGGGTGAAAGAGGAGAGTGCAAAAGCTGGTTTGAAACTCAACATTAAAACAACTAAGATCATGGCATCTGGCCCCATCACTTCCTGGCATATAGAAGGGGAAGAAATGGAAGCAATGACAGATTTTACTTTCTTGGGCTCCAAGATCACTGCAGACGGTGACCGTAGCCATGAAATTAAAAGACGCTTGCTCCTTGGGAGGAAAGCTATGGCCAACCTAGACAGCATAGTAAGAAGCAGAGACATCACCTTGCCGACAAAGGTCCATCTAATCAAAGCTATGGTTTTCCCAGTAGTAATGTATGGCTGTGAGAGCTGGACTATAAGGAAGGCTGAGCGCCGAAGAATTGATGCTTTCGAACTGTGGTGCTGGAGAAGACTCTTACGAGTCCCCTGGACTGCAAGGAGGTCAAATCAGTCCATCCTAAAGGAAATCAACCCTGAGTGCTCATTGGAAGGACAGATAATGAAGCTGAAGCTCCAATATTTTGGCCACCTAATGCGAAGAGAAAACTCCCTGGAAAAGACCCTGATGCTGGGAAAGACTGAAGGCAAAAGGAGAAGGGGACGGCAGAGGATGAGATGGCTAGATAGCATCACGGATGCAATGAATATGAACTTGAGCACGCTCCAGGAGAGAGCGCAGGACAAGAAGGCCTGGCGTGCTATGGTCCATGGGGTCACGAAGAGTCAGACATGACTGAATGACTGAACAACAACAACAATCATGACTGACTTTGGAAATCTAGCTGTGATAGGCTACATTAATCGTTACATAGCCTATCACGGGGTTTTGTTGTTGTTTTTTTCACTTTTTGTTTCGCGGCCAGGGAGATGGGGCGCTTCTCCCCAGCCTGAATTTCGGCCGGGCGTGGTGGGGTGCCTCCCCCCCCCCGGCCTTAATTTCAGCCAGGTGAGGCGGGATGCCTCCCCCCCCCCTCGCCTGAACTTCGGGGGGAGAAGCGAAGCGCCTCCCCCCCACCACGAAGCCAAGCTGCGAAAAGGTAAGTGACTTTCATACATCCCTAGGAGGCACCTCTGAAGCAGCCTGCTTCAACTTATTTGGGCTTCAGACCGCAGCGGTGCACACCTCTACTTCTTATTGCTGCTGCTAGATGGTACACTTCGGGGAAATTGAAGGAGGAGCATGGAGATTTTGAGGTAGGAAGAGTTCCAGGTATAATTGTTGTTCCAATGATATCACTGGGAATGAGCTAATTTAGTCCCAATCTGAAACTGTTCTGCTGTGCTGGGGGGGGGGGGGAGGCTGTGTACAGCTGCCCCATGTAGTGAGTGTCTGAACTGCATGTTGCAGGCTTTGCATAGGCAGTTTAGTATCCTCAAGCCCTGGACAGACTCCACTCACCCAAGCTGGCTATTGGATCCTTCTGGACAGGAAATAATAAAAAAGAGCTTCCTGTTCCAGTTGACAACTGTTTCTTGCTTGAGTAGAAATGTCTTCCTGAGTTCTGGTGTGTGTCCCTGTATCCTTTGGTCCTGACTTCTGGCTTGTTCCACAGCTCATGTCAGAGTGCTGCTCACAGTCCAGCCCTGACAGAAAAAAGCCCAAATTTTCTTTAGTTTATTTTAGTTAAGCCCATTATGAATGGAGCCAAAGGAAGCTTGACCATCCTTACTTCTTAGGAATAAGTTCCTAATTCCTCCACAGTCCACTTTAGATTTATTGTACACTGTCTTGGTATCTGTAAGGATGGGCAGTTTATACATTTCTTATATAAATAAATAAACAGTAGAGAAATATATGCATTTTTCAGTGGACAAGTAGGCATAGGTACACTAACTCTTTAGAGATTAATACATCATTTACTTTGCAGTATTACTACTTCAGCTGCTTTCGCCTCATCAGGGGAGGGACTGCAGTTCACTGATAGAGCACGTGCTTTGTATGCAGAAGATCCTAGGTTCAGTTCTTGGCAACTCTAGTTAAAATGATCAAGTAGCTGGTACTGTGGAAAATGATGTTTGAGAGCTCTTACCAGTCAAAACAGAAAAAAAAAAAAAAACCGAGCTGGATGGGCAATCTGACCCAGTATAAGGAAGCTTCCTATGTTCTTCCAAATATGAGCTTCCCAAGTCCATGCATGGATTCTGGGCCAATTCCACATAAGGTTCCATGCACACCATTGGCGGGAATGGAAGGATTCTTACCATTCAGCTCTGGCCAAAGGAGGGAACTGCAAGGAGACCAACCATTCCAGCCAAGAGAGCTTCCTTGTACCAACAAGGCAGAGATGGTTAAATGATGCTCCCTGGATCCCATAAAAGCATTCAACAAGGCTTTCTCAACAACTGGAACAAATAGGAGATCTGCTTTTGCTGGCTACCAGTCCCCTTTGCTTTGCCCACAGCTGCACAGGAGCCAGGTATGATAGGGACAGGACTGCGGACAGTATGCTTACACATCACCTTCAGGGCCTCTCCACCCCAACAGTTTCTGAATAGTGTGAGAAACCTTACAGAAGAGCTGGACAGCCATTCACCACTCACATCATGCAGGATACTGAGGCAGTGCAAAGTGGTTTTGCTCACTCCCAGCATTCCTGATCACTGGACATGCTGGCTAGGCTGATGGGAGTTGGAGTCCAAAACCTGTGGAAGGCACCAGGTTCGGGAAGGCTGGACTGCGGTTTCATAGAATCATAAAATCATAGAATAGTTGGGTTGGAAGGGGCCTATAAGACCACTGAGTCCAACCCCCTGCTCAATGCAGGGATCCAAGTCAGAGCATCCCTGACAGATGGCTGTCCAGGCTCGTCTTGAATGCCTCCAGTGTGGGAGAGCCCACCACCTCCCTAGGTAATTGGTTCCATGGTCGTATTGCTCTAACAGTCAGGAAGTTTTTCCTGATGTTCAGCTGGAATCTGGCTTCCTGAACTTGAGCCTATTATTCCAAGTCCTGCACTCTGGAATGATCGAGAAGACATCCTGGCCTTCCTCTCTGCGGCAACCTTTCAAGTACTTGAAGAGTGCTACCATATCTCCCCACAGTCTTCTCTTCTCAAGACCAAACATGCCCAGTTCTTTCAGTCTCTTCATTGTCCTCCTCTGAACCCTCTCCAGTATGTCTGCGTCCTTCTTAAAGTGCAGTGCCCAGAACTGGACACAGTACTCCAGATGAGGCCTAACCAGTGCTGAGTAGAGAGGAACTAGTACTTCATGTGTTTTGGAAACTATACTTCTATTAACGCAGCCCAGGTTTCTTAAACGTGAGAGTTAGCTGCTCACAGGACCATCGCCAAGAAGCACTGTGTGACAACAGCCCAGGAAGGAAGCCTGGAGGAATGCTCCCCAGTGAAGAGGAGGAAGCCTCAACCTAAACAGCAGAGATCAGAACCTCCCTGACATCTTTGCAGTCTCACTAGGGGAGGGGAGAGGTCAATCCTCATCATTCAAGCTCATTACACCAAAGCCAAATGCACCACTGGGCATCCTCAGTTCTCTCAGCAGGTTGTGGACTGAACAGCAGGGAGCCTTCCCCAGTATGGTGCATCCTCCAGGTGTTCTTGGACTACAACTCCCATAATCTCTTACATTGACCAGGCTGGCTGGGGCTGAGAGGAGGTATTGTCCAAAACATCTGGAGGGCACCACACTGGGGGTGGCTCACTTAGAGCAATCATAGGGATGTTTACTTAGATGCAAGTCCCACTATTTTCAGTGGGGCTTTCACCCCAGTAAGTGTGTTTAGGATTCAGCTTTAGTTACTGAATTACCTATTTAAAATAGTCATATATTCCCTAGCCTAGCCTCAAGGAAGTATGCAACAAAGCAATATAAAACTATAGTTAAACAGTGCAAACACAAAACAGCACATTTAGGGGCCAAAATACATTTCAGAGTAGTCTCCCAGTCCTCAGCCTGCAAAAGCCACCCAAAATAACATCCCCTTTTGGAAGGGTGTGAGAGAAAACCTTGAATTCAAAGGCAGTGATTTAAAGAGAGCAAGGATCTTCCATGCACTCTCTGTAATATGCTGTACCATGCAAAGTGATAGCTCTGCTTGGAACTTAATGTAGAGAGGGAAAAGGCATGAATAAACCTTGCATTCAAAATCATTCTGTCAGGGTCAATTGGAGATAAAAGCTTTTGTATTTGTGTTCCTAAACTGATTTCCATGTTTTTGATGGCCTTTTATGTCATGAGCTCTCAGAGGCAAGCACCTACTACACATGTGAACTACGGTGCATTGGGGAAAAACCAAATAAACAAGATGGCAAGTGAAGAAGAGACAGGAGGCTGTAAACATTATTTCCCGGGTAGCATTGTTTGTCAACTAAATATACAAGATTACATTTTCCTGGCAAGGGGGGATGTTTGCAGTCTATGAATCTATAACAGCTTTTGAACTAGAAAGAAGCTAAAACATCTATGGTTTTATTCTGGTGTGTGTTAGACATGCACACACAAAACACAAATCTATTTATGAATTTCTTGGTTTGTATAGCTTTGCTTCTGAAAGTTAATGCAATTTGAACTTATTTTGGATCTAAAATAAGTAATGAATGTTGATGCTATTTTATTTCATTAACTATGCATGCAAATTAGGGTTGTTTCTAGGTCAATGGAAACCTAAGGCACTCCATTACATTTCTGTACTACAGTGTTTGTATAACTGTGGATGCATCCACCGAGGGGGCTCAATAAATTTGTCTTGTTTAAAATTCAATGTTCCTTTGGTGTAAGAGGAAGGGGTTTTTTTATTCACATTAGTAAGAAATTCTATGTCTACCATAGTAATCTTTTTCTGCTGAAAAGCGAAAATTATTACATCTCCCTGATAGTTTTAAATCAATAACTAGCAGTAATTGCCTCTTATAAACTCATTTCTAGACTGATGCTGATATTTTAGAGTTCAGACTTCCCCCACCTCTTGCTAAGTAAGCAAAGCATTACCAGCATTATGACAAATACAATTAAGTTGATCTGAATTACTGAGATAAAGTGTGCCGCAGGAGCCAAAACAGATAATAAGATTTAAGGCTTAAGGTTTATGGTGTATGATTTGAACACACAAAGCTGTCTTATACTGAGTCAGACCAGGGCCAAAGCATCACTTTTGGGGGTCCAGTACAAACTTGTAACATGCCCCCCCATACACATACCACAATCCCAATTTATACATGCAGTCACAAGAGTCATGAAATAAACACTCCTATCTTAATGCTGAACTAACTTACATTTTCTATACGTCTGAGATTACACCATGGCCCACACTGGGGCTTTTCTACCATGCCCCCCAAACACATGGATCTTTTGCTATTTTTGCTAAACGAAACGTCCTGACTAAAGAAAAGTCTTACAAAGCTTGCTGACATATTTTGTAAATTTTTGGTTCATCCTGTCAATGTTAGGTGAACCATGTTGGTCCATTGGACCAACATGGCTGAAAACATTTTATAAAGAGACCAATGCATTTTAATGTTTTATTTTCCTGGCCTTTTTAATTGGAAAAAAAAGTGAATTATTGACCAGGTTTACATGATCAAGAGGGAAAATAAGTCATGCCGGCTTATTTTCCCTCCCCATGCATGCCATTTGTGAGCCACCTAATTACCATACTTACCCTTGCCAGGCATGGGTCATTGTGACATCTGAACCCGGCATGGGCAGGTAGCTGGGGTGGTTCACAAACCACTCTGAAACCCATGGCTTGTTCTAGGGTTGCTACGTGTTTTTAGGCATTTTTAGGCTGCTTGTGATCACCATGTGCAGGGAGGGCAAATAAGCCACCATAGCTTCTTTTCCCTTCATTATCATACAAACTTGCCCACTTACGTGCACACATTTTGTGCCTGTAAATCCTACCAACAGCAATGGCTCCCATTGTCCCTGGGATCAAAATTCCTGAATATTATTATTCTGTCTTCATCCCACATTCCAGAGAGGGACTATACAGACAGTTTTCAGTTCAGATTCACCTCAGATAGTTCTTTGAGTTATAACTTTTGAAGAAAACTTTTATTTTATTGAATGATAACATAAATCCTCACTTGACAAGAATTCTTATGTGGTGCAATACAAGTTTTAAGATAACTCACATTATTAAAAGATTCAAAAAGATGAGGTTAAAAAGGGAAAGCTGGCACAAGGCTCCAGAAGAGGGAGAGAGACCTGCCAAGGAAGTAAAGGACCATTCACAACTAAATTTAACAGTAGCCGAAGGCCTTTCCTCCACTCTAGCTCTTCCCCAGACAGATAGGAGATACATTGATCCAGTCAGGCACAACAATAGATTGACTAGAACATTAGTTAATGTGTATAACTGATACTGTTCATACAGCACAATAATAGCACTTTGTCCCTCCTACCAGTTGTCCTCCCCTCCTTCTTATGGACAAGGAACTCTGGGACTGGTAGTGTTCTTTAGAGAGCATGTTCAAATAGGGAAGCATCTGACATTTTCCAGGGTTCTTAATTGCATAAGCACCTCCCTGGATACTTTCCTGTTCAGACTGTCACCCTCCACAAGTTCAGGACAACGGACACATGCAAGGAGGGTGTGGGACTAGAGTACTCCCTCTCCTCACATATTGATTGTACACACAATTGCATGTCTGAATAAGACTACAGTCTCTCAAACTACAAGTCAGAAGCACACTGTGTTTGCTTGTTCTGCTCTGACACTGCTTCTTATTGGCTCCACCAAATCTCACAAGATCCAGGCATTAGGGACATAGATATGGGGAAATGAGTTACTATAACACCTCAGGCATAATCTACCATTCCCCCCCTCATGCTAATGGGGTTGCAGCCTAGTCTGGGGGGCCCTTGGACCACCAGGCCCTGCAAAGTGTATCTCACCACCACCAGCATGCTTGGGCTCAGCATTAGTCTATCTGGTCCAGTACAGTCTGCTCTCCTTGGCAGTATCTCTCCAGAGATTCAGAAAGGACTCTTTCCAGCTCTGCTACTGGAGCTCCTTTTAAGATGAGATGTGGGAAATTGAACCTGGGACCTTCCACACACAAAGCATGTGCCCTACCACTGAACTACACCCTAATGTAGTTCCACCCTGTCCTAAATTTGCCAAAGATCTAGAACTTCTGATACCCATGTAGTACTTTCATACCTATATGGACTGCCCATTTACTTCAATAGAAGGGGCAGCTTCACCCCTACATCCTGTTATGCTTTGAATTACCTACTCCATCCCTATCCTGTGTGTGTGTGTGTGTGTGTGTGTGTTATGCTGAGTTTTCTGCTCACTAGGGCCTTCAAGGAAGCTTACAAAAACAAAGCTGTGCTTCTCAACTACAATCTACACAGGCAGTCCAGAAGTATACTGTTGTTGATGGTATTGGAAGCTACTAAGAGGTCTAGAAGAACTAGGGGGTGGGGGGTCACACTCCCCCTGTTCATCTCCCATTTAAATAAATGGAACAGCCCATACATGCCAGAGTTCCAGGTACTGATCAGAGCAAAGTGCTAGGAACTACATATTGCCAAAAGTAATGTATGCAATAATATTACAGCCCCTGGAAGTGGACTTTTTGGAGGTAAAATTTCCAATCCAGCAGGGGATACTTATGCAGAAGTGTGCTACCACGTGTGAATTATCCATGTTAGATCAGACTGATTATATATAATTGAGCATCCATTTTTAGAAAGGAAGTATATTATTATGTATCGCTGGAGTTTTACATAATAACTATAGCACTTCACTCATTAAGTGGCTGCAAGTGGCTGTGTTCTGCATACTTACTGGAGAGAGAAAATAACACTGCAGTTTGATTGATTTCTTTAGGTGAGGATTAGAAGCTTTTAACATTAACCAATTATTAGGGACTTTCTTGTATCTATTTTTTGCATGCCTGGCTAGTTTTCTTTGATTAATAAAAAATAAGTGTGGGAGGACAATATTTAAAACACACACACACACACCCAAAGGATGTTAATTGTTTTCTGTATTTAGTTCTATAATAGAATTCTATTTTTCTCATTTTTGAGAAGAACTCGATAATTCTGACTGCATAATTAAAAATATATTAAAAACTGCATTCATTGCTGTTCTTCATGTGGCAAAATAAATTGCCTTGGCTGCCCTTTTCCAGGCATTTCCCACATTTCTCCAGTCATGTGGACTATGCACGTCTTCCTTCTCTATCCATCTCCCTGGAGAGAAGAGGTTGGGTTTCAATATTGAAAGAACCACTAAAATTTTAATTGTTGGCTAATTAATTTCTGCAGAAATAATCCCCTAGTTTGCTTAGCCATCACTATCTACCTCAAGAATATCAAGCCTTAGCAAATTTTGCATATACACAGTATGAAACAGCAGTTTTATCGATCCGGCTACATTATGTGTTATGAAAATCATCTGCCTGCCCTCCTGCATTTATGAGGATCATTTTAGATTTTAATGAAATTACTCTGACTGAGTAAATCCTTGAACCAAAATGGAAAGGGAGTTAAATTGAAAGGGAGTTAATTTAAGTTTTTCATTTTAAGCCTGCAAACTATCAAACATGGCGGAAAAGGTGAGGCTGCTTAAATAACTTGGCTCTAAAATCAATACTGAATATATTCATAAATTAACAATTACCAAGGACTTAAACATTCATTGCTGAGAATCACAGAATAATTAAGCCATGTGAATGTATAATGAGAAATTAATTTTTAATATTAAATGTTCCTTTTTTAATGAAAGGGTTTTGTAAAGAGCCTCAACTCCATTTTACAAAGGGTTTTTTTTATCCCTACATTGCCATATATACAGCATGAAATGGATTTTGCCATCATTACTAAAACTACATCTTTAAGGGTCAGGTGCAGGCTAAGCAAATTTAAAATGAGAGATTTCATAGTGGTTGGAAACAGATACTGATGCATTTATTCAAAGTCATTAAGGGTGCAATCCTATGCATGTTTAGACATCCTATGCATGTTTAGACAGAGAAAAGGCTTACAACTCCCAGCATGCCCCAGCCAGCATGGCTGGCTGGGGCATGCTGGGAGTTATAGGCCTTTTCTCTGTCTAAACATCCATAGAATTGCTCCCTAAGCAGCTATAATGTGTGAATGTGAGGGATTTACTCCTGCTAAGCTCAGAGGCAACAGCAGACCCTCAGCCGTCCTTCTTTTCTTTTTTTCCTTATGAAAATGTTATTTTATTTTGAAATAAGGTTAACAAAATAAAAGCAACAAAAAGAAAAAGAACATACATAATAATAAATTGAAACAACTAAAGAAACAAAGGAATTCACTAATAAGAAATCTTAGCCATCCTTCTTGGTGGTCACATAACTTTTGATCTGCATATCAACTGAGGCTGAGGGAAATGATGCAAAGGAAGAGCAGAAATGCACAAATCAGAAGGGATGCATGAAGAATCTACTGTAGGATTGTACCACTTCATACTGCAGGAGGAGGGAAATGTTTGAAAGCTCCCCCCTATTAAAACAACAACAACAACAACAACAACAACAATTACTTCACACAATAAAGCTTACATGTTGTGGGGAGGAGGCGAACGCTTTACCCTAACATGTCAGCATTTGTACATGCAGGCCTCCAGTCCCCTGAAAATGCTACACAGAGAGTCAAGAGACCCTGGTGAATGGGGTGAATTCCAGTGTTGGGGGGAGGGGGATCCCCAAAAATCAGGCGGAGGGACCTTCCACAAGTGGAACCCTTCCTTCCCAAAAGGTCCCTTCCTCTCATGGAAAGCAAATCTCATGGAAATGCAACTCCTGTACATATTTCAGAAGACGGTCCCATTGAGTTCATTGGGGCTTACTCTGTGGCAAGTGGGTATAGAATTACATCCTAAATCACCCTCTTTTACTCATAATACGCCCTTTTAGCCCATTAACCAAGTGATGCTAGAGGCACATTACGCAACAATAATAAAGCAAACAAATGTTTAAATTCATTTTCAGATCATTCCGGGGGAAAGGGGGAGTGGGAATCTGTGGCAGCCAAATTGCTAATCCCCATGCCCTGCCAGGCTCATGCCAGCAAGGTGCAAAGTGTGCCGGGGAAAACATTTTTCCTTTACCTTTGGCCTTTTACAGCCATCTTTTTTTTTCTTTGACCTTCCCCTCCCATTGCTCCCAATCGGAAATAAACTACACCAGCTCCAGGGCTGACATTGTTCCCCCCCCCTTATGGGTCTCTTAGGCAACACTTCCCAGGGCAGACTTCCTCTGTCTGCAGAGTAGAGAAGTAGTTCTGTGATATCCTATGACCCCTGGGATGCCCTCCAAGGGATCATAGGATTTCTGCCTTCAGCAGTTAAAAACAGAAGGTGCATGGGGAAGGGTGAATCAAGGCTATCTATAGCAGAAGCAGGAAACCCTTTTGGGTCTGAGGACCATTCCAGTGGGCTGGATGATGTCGGGGGGTGCATCCCCTCCCCCAAAGACCCTCCCCTCCCCTGACATTATCCAGTCTCATCCCCACCCATTTTACTTTTCTCCATACAGAGAGAGACACAGAGCTCCATGCCTCTTTCTGCACAAAGAACTGCTCATCCTACCAATTGGGATGGCACGCAGTGTGCAAAGGGGCTTGACCAGCATTTGGTGGAGCAGCTCTTGGAAGCACTGGCCAAGTCACCTGCCTTCTTCATGTGTTTCTATAAACACGAGCAGAGATGGATACCGATAGTGCAAGCCCCATACTTGGGGGCCTGCCATAGCAAATGTTTCATACCCTGCTGAGGAGGCACTGTTGGCCAGGAATCTTAAACAGATGGTGGCTCTTGGAGACAAGGGTGAGACTCTAGGAGCAAGTCTCAAAACTAGCTAGACCTCACAGAGTTCACACAAAGCTTCTCCACCCAGCCTTTTTCTGTTAACACATAAGAACAACCCTTCCTGGTCAGACTAAGGATCATCTAGTCCAGCATTCTCTTTCCACCCATGCCCTGCCAGATATATGTATCAGGAAGTCCACAGTAATAACTCCTGCCAATGGGTTGGATCCAGACTTAGTCATACTTAGAGTAGAAACAACGAAATCATTGCGTAGAAACAGTGAATATTGTCTCTACTGACACTGAAACCAATGGGACTTAAGTTAGTCATGACTCTCTACTCTAAGTATGGCTAAGTCTTGATCCAACCAACTCTTTGCCTTGCAGTGACTGGTGTTCAGAAGTATGCTCACTTTGTCAACAATGCCAAGGCAGGAGCTTGTCAAAAACAGATTCAAACTGGCCAACCCCCCTTTTTATATCCCAGTTAAATGAGTTTCAACAGCTCCCCCCACCAAAAAAAACCCCATAAGACATTGCATCAGGAAGTCCAGACAATGCCTGACCTCATTCCTGGTGTCAAAGCTGCTGGGATACTCACTCTTCACTAAAGTTATTGGGCTTCTCTTTCCCCTGACAGCTCCCTTTACGAAACTGGTGCCACTTCGATAGAACAAATAGAACAATAGCCATTTGGGGTTACTATTTCTTCTCCAACGTCTGCCACTCCTCAAAAGAAGGCTGCCCACTAGAGCATTGTCACTCCAGGCATGCCTTAATGAGAATGTTCACTGCTAAGAGCAGAGAGGTGGCTGAAGTGAAATTGTAATAGGGTGGGGAGGAAAGAGACAAAGCCTCTGTGAAATTAACATGATTTTTGACAAGCCGACAACCTACCAAACTGATTACTTTATCCCAGTGGCAATTAACGCTTGGAAAAGAAGGCAGCATCTAAAATCAGCTGGCTAAATTGTGAGAAGCACAAACCAACTGTAACCAATTTTGCCTACACAGAATGGAAAAGCTCACCTGTATGGAACACTTGGCTTAGGTTGTAAGTCACGTGCGAAGAGGATACAGCAAGCAGCACAGAAGGGAAGTGGCACTTCTTCTTTTTTTCATTTATTACACCTCACAAATTAGGACTAGCCAAAGGCATTATATAAATTATATAAAATCAGTGGTAGTACATTGATTTGATCAAATACATATGGTTTGAGGGCACATGAGGCTGCCTCTTTGCTGAAGCTAAGCAGGGCCCATTCTGCATGGCCAATTCCATGCAGGGTGACGGCACATCAGGGTCATTGAAAGATGATGCTGTCACCAGTCGGCAGCAACTCCGCAGCTTCCCTCTGGAAAAGGTGCATTTCGGAAAGTCCTTTAGTGCATCTTCTTTCCTTAAATGTGGCTCCCGTGCAGTTCTGCAGCAGTGTGCCCTGTCCCCTCACATTAAATCCTGGGTGAGCCTTTTTCTGTGACCTGGCTGTGACCTGGTGAAGGGGTTGGGCCACCCCCCTTCCCCCCTTCCCCCCCATTCCCTCTTTTTCCCCATTCACAGTAGGGCTGCTTTCCCATCCGCAGTATCTAGCCTCTTTTTCCCAGTCACAGTATCGAAATATGGAAACTGTTGTTTCAAGCATTCATAAGAACATAGGAAGAGCCATCCTGAATCAGACCAAGGGTTCATCTAGTCCAGCATTCTGTTCATACAGTGGCCAAACAGCTGTTCATTGGGAAACCACAAGCAGCACACAAATGCAACGGCACTCTCCTGCCCATGTTTCCCAGCAACTGGTGTACATAGGCATACTGCCTCTGATACTGGAGGTAGCACAGTAGTGCAGTAGCTGCTTTCCTCATTCACAGTATGTAGCCTGTTTTTCCCATTCATAAGAGTGCAGTAGTGCTGTTTCAGGAATTCACAATAGCACAGTAGGTGCTTTACCCATTCAGATTATGTAGCCTATTTTTTCCTATTCAGAATATCACAGTAGCACTGTTTCAGGCATTCACAATAGTTCAGTAGCTGCTTTCCCCATTCACAGTTTGTAGCCTGTTTTTCCCATTCAGAATATCGCAGTAGCGCTGTTTCAGAAATTCACAATATCCCAGTAGGGATGAGAGGGGAGAGGTGTGGAGTAAACTACAGGGGCTTAATTCAGTGCTTCCAGTAACTTTCCCTGAGCAGGGGAGCATGGACAAGGTGAGGAACAAGCCTCTCATTCTCTGAGCAGCAGCACCTATGGGATTCATGATGTTCAGTTCCACTCCCTGGACTCTGCTCACCCAACCCTGAAGTTTCAACTGCAGTGTGAGCCAGGAAAGCAGGTTTTTAGATAGTGTATTTTCTTGCTCTGTGTGCTGCTGACAGGCCAAAACGATTTCATGAAAATCCAGCCATAACCAGAAAGCACCTCTCATTCCATTTCCATGTAGATTTCACCCAGATCTGGCTCTGGTCAGTGCCTGGACAGGAAACCACCTTATTTATTTATTTATTCCATTTATACCCCGCCTTTTTTCCTCTTGCAAGGAACCCAAGGCAGCTTACATTATCCTCCTCTCTCCATTTTATCCTCACAACAACAACCCTGTGAGGTGGGTTGGGCTGAAAGTGTGTGACTGACCCAAAGTCACCCGGTGAGCTTCCATGGCCGAGCGGGGACTAGAACCTGGATCTCCCAGCTCCTAGTCCAACATTCTTCCCACTACACCACACTGGCACACCTTGGAACCCCCATGTACACCACTTTGAATTCCATGATGGAAGAAAGGTGGGAAAGAAATGCAATGAATAATAGAATGAATGAATGAATGAATGAATGAATAGTATATGTGGTCCATCGAGAAAGAAGGGGACTGGAGTTCAAGGGAAACAGTTCTTCAGCCAGAACTCTAATCTTTCTTTCTAATATTTTCTTGTCTTCAGCCATGTCCTATTCATCATGTGTTCAAGTGAGAGGTTTAAACTGGGGAGGGGTCGGGGAGGGCATGGAAGCCCCACCCCCTAATATCCCCATGTGTTTCAGCTCCACTTCAGATCTTCATGTATTTATCACAATGGTCTCAAGGGGGCTTCTAAGCACCTTTGACTGAACATGCTTGGAAGCCTCCTCACAATCAGGAACCTTGCATTATCAGGGTTCCAGATCTCATGTGTGAAGTGGAGCTGGCAGACATAGGGAAACTAGGGACATTGGGGCCAAAGCTTGTGTTCCCACACCTGTCCCCTCTCCAGTTTCAGCCCACATGTTTTTGCTCAAACAACTGAATAGGGTTTTACATATTCATATACAAAGCACCTTTTCAGTGGTAGCCCCACACTTCTGCAATCAGCTTCCATCAGGTCCTTTATCAGGCCCTTCCCTTGCAGGGCTTCAGGAAGTCTCTGAAGACCCACTTGTTTTTGCTGGCCTTCCCATAATCTGTGGGTTGCCGTTTTAATTGGTGTAATCTGTTTTTATAGTGTTTTATAGTATTTTATTATATATTTATTTACTGCTTCTTTGTATACCTTTGTATTTTTTATCCTTTATGCCACCTTGAGAAGCTTCTACCCTTAAAGGCAGCCTAAAAATAAAGTATTTTATTATTTATAAAAAAATATATTTATTTATTTAAAAAATAAATATAAATAAATAAGACTTGAGTGCCAAATGGAAATAACAATTTGAAAAACTGCAGTTGCTGCTCTTTTTCTTAGATTAGGAAACAGGCTCATATATATGCAGTGCTAAAATAGATGGACAGACAGGCAAGTATATATAGAGAGATAAATTATATTACAGCATTTCGCATTACATTTCCTCTCCCTGTTTTCAAAACCATACCACACAATAGACCCTGGTAGCTGATACTGACATATTCAGCAGAGAGTTTGGAAGAGCAATTGCTGGAGGAAAAAAATGATACACTCTTGACTTAACCTTTGTTGTACAGTTGTATTTATTTATTACAAGTGTCTTCTCAAATACACAAGCCATCTTCCCTGAAATGTGCACGTGACCAAGCCTACAGACGCTATGACAAAGATTGATTTGTATATTACTGGAGCGGTATAAGAGGGCTGGTGCTATTGCGCTCATGTCCTACTTGTGTGGGTTTCTGTTCACTGTGTGAACAGAATGCTGGGCTAGACGGACCCTTGGTATGACTCAGCATGGCTCTTATGTTTTTAAGAGCTGTTTCTGTGTAGCTGAATCTCATACTGCTCTAGGAATGACTCCTGGAAGCCATTGCATGGATCAGGGGAAACAGTTACATTGGTGTAGGAACAAACAATGCTGGTCAGCCTGCCCTTAGAATTACTTTCTAATGGAATCCGAGTGCAATGGGATCCAGTTACACCCCCACTCGCTCAGTCCTGAGACTTTCATATATCACCACTCTGAATAAAGTTACTGTAGTGTTGACACTTCATCTGGACCTTCTTTGTAATTCAGAATTCAGAAGGGGTTAAAGTGATGAGTGATAGTCAATAGCCTTGCATTAGCCACATAGAGCTAGAATGATTTGGGATTGGCTAAGATATGGTTAGCCTTGGATCCCCTAAAGCTGGGCTCTCATGGGGTGCCTGGAACTGGGTGTAGGGTCCTCAGGGGTGGCATCAACATGTTTGGGCACCTGCCAAGGGCCCACACCCCAGCAGGGTCCCACTAACAAGAACCCCCTGGATTTTCTCCTCCATCATTGCAACCCACCTGCTCATCTGCCTCTCACTCTGACCTAGATAAGAGTGGTGGTGAGGAGGAGGAGGAGGAGGAGCGGTAGAAGCCTCTGCCTACTTGCTCACTGGCTGTCTGCCTGCCAAGCAAGCAAGTGGAAGCAATGATAAGAAAGAGGATGAGGAGCAACAGCAGCTGGTGACAATGGCATTGAGAAGGCAGACTCGCCGAGGGAGAGGGCCCATTTAGGGTGCCTGGCGCAAGGGTCCTCAAAAACCTGGACCTGGCACTGAGGGCCCTTGAACACTTTGGTGAGTGTAGTGCAAAGGGAATAGGGATGTTTCATTTCCCTTACTGAATCTGAACAAGAGGGAAGTCAACAAAAGGAAAAGAAGGTACACTTGACTTGGGTAACATCCTTACTCTTATGAGGTCAGGCTGGCCAGCACTCATAGTTATGGCCACTGAGTTAATCATCTGGTGAATAGTTTATGCATGCCCCTTCGGCAGATTCTAAACAAGACCGTAGCCTACAGACTTAAATTAAACTTAATTCCTAGCTTCCTTCTTGGGAGCGGGATCCTTTCACTTTACTCTCATCAATCATTCTGTCTGCAGCAGTTCCTTACTATGTTCAGTCACCATCCTTTCCTTAGTTGTCCCCTGCTGAGATCTTCGCAACTCAGCTCCTTTTGCCTATAATCATCATCATTATATATGATCTGTACAGGGGAAATGGAGAACGCCCACTGCAGCTCTTGAACTTCAATTGGACATGAAAGGAGCTAAGATTTAGAAGCTGCTTCTCAGCCATGAATCATCTGCAGAAGGAATCAGATATTAACAAAAGCTGCTGAATACAAACAAATCATTAAACCTAGCACATTTTATTTTGTGCTGCCCACCTGTGATTTTAAACAACCTTGAGTGGAAATATCAGAACCTCAAGAAAAAGGAAGTGTGGAGATGTTGATTTCTGATTATATTGTTACAGCCATGCCATTCTGAACTCCATTCCTAAGCTGCATGCAGCTTGGTTCTTGACAGCATACTCTGAAAGGCCATATTCTGAAAGGCCATTTGTACACTGTCCAGAGAACTTCAGTTATTGGATAGTTCAAAAGTATAGTGGATTAGATGGACAGGCAGGCAAGCAGGCAGGCAGGCAGGCAGGCAGGCAGATCTTTGTCTGAGTTATTCTGGAACATTGTTTAGGTCATAAACAATGTTCCTGCTGGGGTGGGATCACAAATAAATTTATCTGGTACAGTTTGCAAAGAAAAGAAAGAAAGAAAAGCTGAACAAGCTGTCCAGAAAGAAGCAGGCAAGCAGCTGCTCTTTTGTGACTGATGTGACTTTGATTCTAATACTGCCTTCTTGAGTGTGCTTGCTTCTGCAACCTAGTAATACCTGTTCAACTTGCATACATTTTTACATAAACTAAGGGAGCAATCCTATGGCCGCTAGTCAGAAGCTAGATGGCCATAGGATATGTGGGTTTCAGTTCCCAGAAAGTCGACCTTCCTCCCCTTCCATGCTGCCTTGCAGGCAGCACAGAATGGCCCTGCACTCTGCGCTCAGAAGAGAAGCACAGAGAGGCCAAAATGGGGCATTCTGGGGGGCATTCCGGGGCAGGGAAGGCGGAAATGCTGGTACGACATATCCTATGTGTCGCCCGGCAGCCTCCTCCCCTGCTCTGCCTTCCTGTGGCTACACAGCCGAACTTGGCTGTCTGGCCACAAATGCAGGGCAGGAGAAGCACAGAGGGAAGAGTCCCCTCTGTGCTTCTCCTCCCTGCATTGGATAGGCAGTCGTCTCTGAGTTCGGAGCAGGAGCCTATCCCCATAGGATTGCACCCTTAATTATTGCACAGACAATATAAGCCTCCAGTGCTCTCTGCCCTCAAGATAGTATACATGATTTCCTGCCCTCACCCAGTTTAGCCTCACAATAACCCTGTAAGGTAGGTAGGCTAGACTGGGAAATAGCAACTGGCCCAACATTATCCAGTGAGTTTCATGGCTGAGTAGAGTTCTGAACTTGAGCCTCCCCAGTCCTAATCTGACACTAACCACTTTACTCCACTGGCTCTCTCTAGCCTTTGGCTACTCTGCCGTTTCAAGAGCAGCTCATCCAACAGCAGCCAGAGGGACCTAGGGTGCTTTCCCACTTCCTCGGACATCAAAAAAGCTGAGTGAAAGCCTTTGGCAGCCATCAGCTATCACCATACCCGCAAAATCCCTTAGAACACTGCAGTATAGATTGCTAATGAACAAAGAGGCAACCATATTTTCTACTTTTCCCCCTCTGTGGATACCTTATTAGACACATAAATTACAGAACTGGCATTAACCGAGATGTTAAAGTACACCATCAAACTGTGGTCAGATATGTAGTCTGAAGCACATGAAACAAAACAGAATACAATCTAAGACTAATACAATCTTATACAATTGTGGGAATACAATCTAAGATTGATTCCCACCATGCACATGGAGGCTTCTGAATGCAAATCTCACACGCCAAACATACGACTAGACAAGCTGCAACCAAGTTACCACTTGGGATAATTCCAGGAGCTGCCTCTGGTATGACATGAGGATCTGGAGTTGGGGGCAGGGGGACATGTCACTCTATAAGGAAGACCCACATGCATATAAGAGTGTTCCCTGGTCATGGTAATAAGATAAAAATCTATGCCAAAGTAAAAGGCATACTGAAGACTGGAAATAAGCAATGGTATCAATATCCAGAATTACATGCAGTCAACAGTGGTATAGTGGTAAATTTGGAAGCGACGGGCATGCCCCTAAAGAGAGTCCGAACATTCAGGCAGCACTGTCAATTTGTATGTGCATGTGTGTGCATGTGTTATATGTACACACACACACACATACACACACACACAACAGCTCAAGTTTTTCTAGGAGCTTCTTTTTCCACCATCAGGGAGAAGCATTTTATCTCAAAGTCAACAAACCAGTTCTAGCATCTCCACTAGGAGTAGATCTTTTGAAAAGCCAGCTAGATATAATAGGAAAATAAACAATAATTTAACAAACCATCAACAACTGATGTATATATTTAAAATTATTAAAATTATTAAAATAGCGCAATAACCTATACTATCATCTGTTGAGATAAAAACTTCCTGTTCCCTAGAGTGAACTTAACAAATTTAACAGTGCAATATGTCACAAAATAATCTGTCACAGCAAAAAAAAAAAAAGATTTTGTTTAAAGAGGAGTTATCTCTAATTCCACCAGTCGGGGGATCGAGGTATTGAGGTCTCAAATCTAGATACAATGGGCATTCCAAAAAAAAATTAACCAGATCCTCTACGTTCTGGTATCCAACTGGACAATGTCTGTTGCATTAATCATTCTTTAGATTTTAATAACTCAAGGCCAATTCATGATTTATTTTTATCATTTATTGAAGCAGCAGGAGAGTAACACAGACCTCACACTAATCAGAGAGATTTATAATCACCATAAATTATTTTTGGAACTCTAGATTTCTTTTCTTTTCTCTTCTTTTCTCTTCTCATCATTTTCCATATGTGAAAGAAAAACAGAAACAAACAAACAGACAAACAGGAGTGTCTTCCATTCATGGGAGTGTCTCCCAAATCATGGAACATGGGAATTGGTCCCAGTTGCAAGGAGGTGATAGGATGCATTCAGATAAATAAGAACTGAATTCTGGAAAGACACAACTCTTTTCTTGGATTCAAGCCATCCTTTAAAGAAGAGGAGGAGGAGGAGGTTTTCTCTGTCTTTACTTCTCCAGAAGCTACTGCTGAATTTCCCAACACATAATGTAATGAAGTTACATATTAGGTACACATGATATTTTTTCCTGTTTCTGCAGTTTCTATCTTTGTTACACTGACAAACCTGTTCCAAGCTGCAACAGAACCTCCATGCTATCACTCAGCCTTGTATATAAGTAGTTGCCTGGGCCCCATCTACACGGGGATTTTACTCCAGGGCGGGTGCGAGTCGAGGTCGCTCATGATAGATGACATAGTTGTGACTTCACAGCCATCCGCAGTTTTCGCCCGGAAAAAGCAGAGTTCCAAGGAGTCATTTTACTGCAATTTGGGGGGTTTGCTGTGGGTTCCCCCATGGTTGTGGGCCGTCTGTTCCTTCCCCAAACTGACTTCACATCTTACAGTAGGCATGTTCTAGGCGTGCGTAGTGCCTGCGTCACTCTGTGATGCCCCTTTACTCCCCCATCCCTTCGCAGCTGCGCAGTTACAGGGGCACAGAGGGGTGTTTTCATCTATTTAATCACACTTTCACACAGTTTTGCAGCATCGTATCTTCACAACGGCTGTGGACTCAGTACCCAAGGGCTGGGGTAGGGGTCTTGGGGAAGGACCAACATCCCTCCAACCACCATTTCGGAGTGATGGCTAGGCACGTAACACTCATGCTTCTGAGCGCAACCATCGTGAGAGTCTCAGGCTGGGGAATTGACAAACTGATGGTGTGGAAATGAAGGAGCACAAAACACTCACTTTTTACATAAAAAGGGATGGAAAGACACAGCAGAGCCCCTCAAATACAAAACAGCCACTGAAGGGTTGCACCCCCACACTCACGGGACTGCACAGCTGCACATTTCCATAAAATGGCCCCAAAAAAGGGCACAGAGAGTCTGTAAGGGAAGCACAAAGTACATCGCAAGTGCATCGCATGGCATGCTGACTCAAAGCCGAATCGCTGCGCAGTTGCGATAGGGTGGGGGGTCAAGAGGTGCCATATAGATGCTGCCCTGGAAGCTATAGTCAACAGGGAATCCCACACAGGTGAGTCAGCAGGCAGGCAGAAGAGGGACAGAGTACTTTGTCCCTATTCTATGCTCAGCATAGAAACCAAGCAAGCTCCCAGGTGAAGAATGCCTCCTCCTCCTTGCCAGCATAGGTTGATGCAGCAGGTCCTTCTCTGGGAGGAAGTCGGTCTTCTTCTACTAAGAAGAGGGCCTTTTCTGCTGTGGCACCCCAATTGTAGAATGAGCTTCCCAGAGAGGTTCGCCTGGCACCTACACTGTGCTCTTTTCAGCACCTTTGTATTTTCCCAGGCATTTTAATTTTTCCGTTTCTGTTTTAAATCAGGTATTGAATTTTAAATCTTCTCAATGCAGCTAGGTTCTATTTGGTTATTGTTTTTATTTTAATACTGTAGTTTTAAACTGGTAAATTTTATATTGTATTTTATTGTCTTGTATTTTATGGTTTTAATTGATGTGAACCACCCAGAGAGCTTCAGCTATTGGGTGGTAGAGAAATGTAGTAAATAAAATTGTTGTTGTTGTTCAGTTGTTCAGTCGTGTCCGACTCTTCGTGACCCCATGGACCATAGCACGCCAGGCCTTCCTGTCCTGCGCTCTCTCCCAGAGCGTGCTCAAGTTTATATTCATTGCATCCGTGATGCTATCTAGCCATCTCATCCTCTGCCGTCCCCTTCTCCTTTTGCCTTCAGTCTTTCCCAGCATCAGGGTCTTTTCCTGTGACTTTTCTCTTCGCATTAGGTGGCCAAAATATTGGAGCTTCAGCTTCAGTATCTGTCCTTCCAATGAGCACTCAGGGTTGATTTCCTTTAGGATGGACTGATTTGACCTCCTTGCAGTCCAGGGGACTCGTAAGAGTCTTCTCCAGCACCACAGTTCAAAAGCATCAATTCTTCGGCGCTCAGCCTTCCTTATAGTCCAGCTCTCCCAGCCATACATTACTACTGGGAAAACCATAGCTTTGATTAGACGGACCTTTGTCGGCAAGGTGATGTCTCTGCTTCTTACTGTGCTGTCTAGGTTGGCCATAGCTTTCCTCCCAAGGAGCAAGCGTCTTTTAATTTCATGGCTACAGTCACCGTCTGCGGTGATCTTGGAGCCCAAGAAAGTAAAATCTGTCACTGCTTCCATTTCTTCCCCTTCTATATGCCAGGAAGTGATGGGGCCAGATGCCATGATCTTAGTTGTTTTAATGTTGAGTTTCAAACCAGCTTTTGCACTCTCCTCTTTCACCCTCAACAAGAGGCTCTTGAGATCCTCTTCGCTTTCTGCCATTAGGGTGTATCGTCTGCATATCGGAGGTTGTTGATAATTCTCCCGGCAATCTTAATTCCGACCTCTGATTCATCCAACCCGGCATTTCTCATGATGTACTCTGCATATAAGTTAAATAAGCAGGGTGACAATATGCAGCCTTGTCGTACTCCTTTCCCAATTTTGAACCAATCGGTTGTTCCATGTCTGGTTCTTACTGTTGCTTCTTGACCCTCGTACAGGTTTCTCAGGAGACAGGTAAGGTGGTCTGGTACTCCCATCACTTTCAGAATTTGCCACAGTTTGTTGTGATCCACACAATCAAAGGCTTTAGCATAGTCAATGAAGCAGAAATAGACGTTTTTCTGGAATTCTCTTGCTTTCTCCATGATGCAGCGAATGTTGGCGATTTGATCTCTAGTTCCTCTGCCTCTTCTAAATCCAGCTTGTACTTCCGGTAGTTCTCGGTTCGCATACTGCTGAAGCCTAGCTTGTAGGATTTTGAGCATCACCTTGCTGGCATGTGAAATGAGCGCAATGGTGCGGTAGTTTGAACACTCTTTGGCGTTGCCCTTCTTTGGAAGTGGAATGTAAACTGACCTTTTCCAGTCTTGTGGCCACTGTTGAGTGTTCCAGATTTGTTGGCATATTGAATGCAGCACTTTAACAGCATCATCTTTTAGGATTTTAAATAGCTCAGCTGGAATACTGTCATCTCCGCTAGCTTTGTTGTTACTAATGCTTCCTAAGGCCCACTTGACTTCACTCTCTAGGATGTCTGGCTCAAGTTCAGTGACCGCATCATGGCTATCAGGGACATTCAGATCTTTCCTGTATAGTTCTTCTGTGTATTCTTGCCACCTCTTCTTAATCTCGTCTGCTTCTGTTAGGTCCCTGCCTTCTCTGTCCTTTATCATGCCCGTCTTTACACAAAACGTTCCCTTGAGATCTCCAATTTTCTTGAAGAGATCTCTAGTCTTTCCCATTCTGTTGTTTTCCTCGATTTCTTTGCATTGTTCATTTAAGAAGGCCTTCTTGTCTCTCCTTGCTATTCTCTGGAACTCTGCATTCAGTTGGGTATATCTTCCCCTTTCTCCCTTGCTTTTCGCTTCCCTTCTTTCGTGAGCTACTTGTAAAGCCTCATCAGACAGCCACTTGGCTTTCTTGCATTTCTTTTTCTTTGGGATGGATTGAGTTGCTGCCTCCTGAACAATGTTACGGACCTTCGTCCATAGTTCCTCAGGCACTCTGTCTATCAGGTCTAATCCCTGAAATCTATTCCTCACCTCCACTGTATATTCATCAGGGATATGATTGAGGTCATACCTGAACGGTTTAGTAGTTTTCCCGACGTTCTTCAATTTAAGCCGAAATTTTGCAAGAAGCAGCTCATGATCTGAGCCACAGTCAGCTCCAGGTCTTGTTTTTACTGACTGTATGGAGCTTCTCCATCTTTGGCTGCAAAGGACATAATCAATCTGATTTCGATATTGACCATCTGGTGACGTCCATGTGTAGAGTCGCCTCTTGTGCTGTTGGAAAAGAGTGTTTGCTATGATCAGCATGTTCTCTTGGCAAAACTCTATTAGCTTTTGTCCTGCTTCATTTTGTACACCAAGGCCATGCCTGCCTGTTATCCCGGTGATTTCTTGACTTCCTGCTTTAGCATTCCAATCCCCTATGATGAAGAGGACATCTTTTTTTGGTGTTAGTTCTAGAAGGTGTTGTAGGTCTTCATAGAACCGATCAACCTCAGCTTCTTCGGCCTCAGTGGTTGGGGCATAGACTTGAATTACTGTGATGTTGAATGGTTTGCCTTGGATTCGTACTGAGATCATTCTGTCATTTTTAAGATTGTACCCCAGTACTGCTTTTCCCACCCTTTTGTTGACTGTGAGTGCTACTCCATTTCTTCTAAGGGATTCTTGCCCACAATAGTAGATATGATGGTCACCTGAATTAAATTCGCCCATGCCTGTCCATTTGAGTTCGCTGATTCCCAAGATGTCAATGTTCAATCTTGCCATCTCATGTTTGACAACCTCCAGCTTACCTTGATTCATTGATCTGACATTCCAGGTTCCTAAACAATATTGTTCTTTACAGCATCGGATTTTCTTTTCACCACCAGACACATCCACAGCTGAGTGTCCTTTCGGCTTTGGCCCAGCCGCTTCACTCTTTCTGGCACTACTTGGAAATACCCTCTGCTCTTCCCCAGTAGCATATTGGACACCTTCCGACCTGAGGGGCTCATCTTCCGGCATCATATCTTTTAGCCTTGTGATACGTTCCATGGGGTTTTCTTGGCAAGAATACTGGAGTGGGTTGCCATTTCCTTCTCCAGTGGACCACATTTTGTCAGAACTCTCTGCCATGACCTGTCCATCTTGGGTGGCCCTGCACGGCATAGCTTATGGCTTCACTGAGTTATGCAAGCCCCTTCGCCACAACAAGGCAGTGATCCATGAAGGGGAGTAAATAAAATAAATAGAAGTAAATAGAAGTCCCTCCTCTGCCAGCCCTCAGCACGCTAGTAAACATTTTGCAAGCTAGTATTTTTAGGCTTATTTACTATCTTATACTGTATGCCCCAATCTTAAAATGAGACTCAGTAGCTGTGCCAGTTCATACTACAAAACACAACATTGCCCTGGCATTACAGCAACATTATTGTGCAACACTGCAGGAAGATGTACTGGCATAGCTATTAGGACAGGGTTATTTGGAAGCATCAAATCTTTATTGCTTGCAGCCAACTAAGACCATAAAGTGGTGTTTTTTCCCCATCTATAGAATCTATTATGATACAATGCTAGTATCATGTTGTTCATATTGGCTCCCCATTAAAGTAGTGGGATGCTTTTAAGCAGGCTTTTATTATTTTTATACTGCCACACTGATTAGTATAATCTAGCCTTCAGGTACACAACATCAAGCCAGGAAAAGCTAACCATCTGCTACTTCACCACTCCAGAGGTGAAGAACTTGGTTCCGTCTTCTACATATTTTTCACTGTGAAGCAGTCAGAGCAAACCGAAAACACTCTAATGATACCGAAGAGGTGGGGAGCGCATCTTTCTGTTCTAAGCCATGTTCATTCATGTGTTTGTTCTGTCCCATTTCCTCATTAATTTACATTTTAAAAAAAGAAAAGAAATCTGCATGAAAATTCACATTTAAACATATAGTGTAGTATCCAATGTTAGTCCTACTGCATCAAATATTTCAAAGAAATACAAAAGCTAAAGGATAACTATGTTCCAATCCGCACATTAGTCTGGAAGTTATGGATCAGGACAGTTCATATTGGAATTCACAGAGAACAATTTCTTCAAGCATTCTCTTCTTAGTACCACCCACCTCACTTCCTTTGGCGGGGCAAGGGGCACTCCTGGAGAAGAAACACTGAAGATGATCTTAGGTCCAGGCAGGTGCATATGGGAGGAGATGATCCTTCAGGTAACCTGGCCTCAAGATGTTTAGGGCTTTGAATACCAGCACTTTGAATCAGACCTGGAAATGGGCTGGCAGACAGTGCAGATAGAAAAGGACTAGCGTAAGGTGATCTCATTGGCCAGTCCCCATTAACAATCTTACTGCCCTGTTTTGGACCAGCTGAAGTTTCTGGACCACTTTCAAAGGCAGCGTATCACACACGTATATATGTATAGATCGATAGATACTTTATTGCTTAAAGTCATAGGCCACTACAATGCACATTAAAAAAGGAGGAAAAGAACAGTACAGTACAGTCACATATTTGTATATACATAAATTCACACATCCAGCAGAATCACTAGGCTGTTTGGGCGTTGGCACATATTTTCCTTGCTGCCAAGGCAAATTTTGCTACCTGGACAGTGGTAAAAGCATCATTCCCAGAAAAAAGAACACATATCTGTTCTAAGGGTGGTCTATTTGAGAGGCACTGAAGAATGATGACAAGAAATTTATGCCTTAGGATGGCCATGGAGAGGACATCGTAGTAAGTAATGACAGACATCCTTAACCTCCCCATACAGAGTCTCTGATGGACTGGGGTATTGTCAGATCTTCCCTCCAGAAAGGCAGAGGGCATGCATTGTAGACACCATGCTGTAAATGATTTCCTTAGGTGGGGGAAAGAGTCAGAGTTGTAAAGTAATTCTCCAGACCAAATGATGTCTTATATAATGGATAAAAAGGTAAAAATGGATAAAAATTGATAAAAAATTGATAAAAAGGGTTTTTTTAACCAAATATATCCACTTAGAATAAAGATAATTTTTACTTTACTCTATAGAGTATATATGTATAATGCATTGCGGTAATCCAGATGAGAGATGAACAGAGCATGGATAACCGTAGCTAGGCTAAAGTTATCTACCACTCACAAGACTGATTTTAATGTGAATTTACCCCAACTGGTGAATGCAGAAAAAGCTGCTGAGTAGAACATTTCTCAGGCTGAGCTACTAAGGTTTTGGAATTTAGCCATCACAATTCCCTAATTCATTAAGGTACATGTGAAAGTTAACAGCTCATGTTTCTACATGTCAGTATTTGAATGGCAAGCAAGACAGCGGGGTATACAGGAGAACAACAAAAAAAAGGCAGAGGCTACACTATTTCATCGGAAAAATAAGATCCTAATTAGCTGTTGCCAATTACACTGACAGCTCAGTTGTAACCTATGCAAAGCACAACATGGTTTGAGAAGTATGCGGGGGGAGGGGGAGGAAGGTAACAGTTGCAAGGAAGGAAAATATTTTTCCGAACAAAAATCCCAACTGAAAGGTTCACTGGTGAATACATTTTAATTGCTTTTGTAAGAGAATCTAATCCTCAGAGAAGGACTTCAGCTTTGCATCCATTTGCCAAAAGCTGTTGTAAAAACTGCCTTTAGGCAATCTTTTTGCATTCTCTTATTTGATTATTTTTAATATTGTTACATTCTAGGCTGCATCATTCATTGCATTATGTCACTCTCAGCTCTACAGCAGAGTGTAAGACTGTACTGAAAGCAATACAGCTCCCTTCTGGTGACTGAAAGTGTTTCACGGGACTGTGGAAAATTAAAATGTGGAAAAATGTAGCAGGCTGAATTAATGTGCCACAGCAAAGCTAGCCAATCCATTCAGAAGGGTAAGATAAAGAAAAAGGTATACAACAATGCACAACTCCTTTGACCAGTAATATTGTTATAGTGAGCCATTTCAAGCCATATCTTCCTTCTGTTAAAGAGACGGCTTGCTGATTGCTCAGGCTGGTGGTTGATGTTTACTCGATGGTCACAGACCCCCAGACCCAGCTGAGGCTGATGTAAACAAGATACATGTGTGCTATGAGAACAACAGAAGTGGGTATTGGAACTAGGGATAAATAAATCTGCCCATTTGGGTTTTTCTCAGTTTCACATTTTTTCAAAACTTTCAGTTGATTGTCAGTTTTGAGAATTTTCCAATCCTAGCTTCGATGTATCCCAAACATTGAGAATTTAAAATAGGGCTGAGCACAGACCCCCTGATCTGCTTCAGATGCCACTGCAGATTCTCTGAAGTGACCCCTATCTGCTGCAGACCAATTTGGACCCCCTCCGACTTAGATCTGAATCCGAAGCAAGTTTGGGATATCTGGATCGCCCGTTTTTGGCATTTCCCCATTGATTTGCATGGGAAAACACAAATAGTCATAACTTTTTTATTTTATGATACAGGGATGAAGTTTGTGGACCCCTCCACCCCCCTGGAGAGGAGGCCACCTGCAAAATTTCAGTTTGGCCCAGTGATTTTTGTGCTAGGCAGAGTTAAAATCTGATGTTTTCCACAGAAACTCTCAAAGCAAAGAACTGTTAACTTCTCCCTGTTTCCACACATGCATGTGACACCCTGGCCTCTCCCAGACCCCCTCGAGGGCATTGCAGCCCCAAAGCCCAGGCAGTTTGGCCCACTGGTTTGTGTGCAAGCCACTGGTGAAATTTGATTTTTTTCCACAGAAATTTTCAAAACAAAGAGCTGTAACTTCTCCCTGTTTCCATACACACACATGACACCTTGGTCCCTCCCAGCCCACCTCAAGGGTATTGCAATCCCCAAAGCCCAGTCAGTTTGGCCCACCAGCTTGTGTGCTAGGCGCAGGTGAAATCTGAGTTTTTCCAGGAAAACTCCCAAAGCAAGGAGCTGTAACTTCTCCCCACCTCTGCCCCTGCCAGCACCCCAAAGATGCCTCATATTGTGCTGAATTGCTTTGCCACACAGTGGAGTGTTTTTGAAATAAGAAGGCAATTAATATAAATACTATGGGTCTCATGGTTTTTCAACACCGCCTTGAAATTTGGACATATTGGTGGAAAAACAACCTAGCATGCACACACACATGGACACAGACACACAAGAGCTAAAGAAAAGCAGAACTACCTAAGCAAATGATGGGTGTCTTTAATCTATTGTTTAAATTTCATGTTCTTTTATGGAAGGCAGGGTAACTTTAAGAAATACAGGATGACAGTGCAGGCAATAAGATAAGAGCCAAATCAAATAATAATTTAAAAAACCACCTTCTTTAATTTATGTTTGGGGAGGATCAACATAGAGAGAAGACACAGACGGTTCACTTCGGGAGGGGAAATAAACACTGTACACATAAGCTGCTATAATATTCCTTTCTTTAAGGATTTAGAAAGAAAAACTCAGTGCTTGCATATGACTTAAAAGGGGGAGGGGAGGATGTGGAACATGCCCAGAAGCCAATGTTTGCTTTTAAAAATCAAAATGAGACTGGGTTTGTAAAAAAGTAAAAGAGACAGAGTTGACAGACAAAAATGACAAGGAAATAGAATGGAGAAAGCAGAAGTGAGGGTCAGCTAGGGATGGCGGAGAATTTCTCCCCGAAACTTCGGGGGGCCGAGCGCCAACGTGTTTGGCCCCCCGAACAAGTTTTGGGGAGAAATTCTCCGCACCCCGCGCCCCCCCGGGGACGGGACTTACCTTCGCCGAATGTCCCTCCCGGCGGCAGGTCCGGCCGGTGGTTCGGCGGGTGTTTGTGCGGGGCGGGAGCGGCAGCCAGTCTTTCAACCGGCTGCCGCCGCCGCCATTCCAATAAAAGGGAAAAAAAACGCCCCCATGATAGGCTACGTGATGATTAACGTAGCCTATCACGGGTGACTTTAAAAAAAAAAAAAGCACGTACGGATAATGGCGGCCCCCATAGGGAGCCGCCATTCGCGTTCCTTATCTGGTCGCTGTAGTCTACGTAAAGATTTACGTAGACTACAGCGACCAAATAAGGAACGCGAATGGCGGCTCCCTATGGGGGCCGCCATTAGCATACGCGCTTTTTTTTTTTTAAGTCACCCGTGATAGGCTACGTGACGATTAACGTAGCCTATCATGGCTGACTTTGCAGATCTAGCCGTGATAGGCTACGTTAATCGTCACGTAGCCTATCACGGGGGCGTTTTTTTTTCTTTTATTGGAATGGCGGCGGCGGCAGCCGGTCCCCCTGACAAAGACCCGCTGAACCACCGGCCGGACCCGCCGCCAGGAGGGACATTTGGGAAAGGTAAGTCCCGTCCTGGGGGGGGGGGTGCGGGGTGTGGGGGGGTGCAGAGAATTTCTCCCCGAAACTTGTTCGGGGGGCCGAACACATTGGCGCTCGGCCCCCCGAAGTTTCGGGGAGAAATTCTCCGCCAACCCTAAATCAAATACAAATAACAAATGAGTCAGAGGTAGAAAGAAATAAGAGAAGGCGGCTGGAAGAGGTGCTGCAAAAGACACCGTCCCAAAGGGGACAGACGATCAAGGTGTGAGGGAATGCTCCCAGTACAATTTCCTTTTAATTTAAATTTTGAGGAAAGCCTAATGGTGATCAGAATCGAATAAACTGAAGGAACAACTCCTAGGAATGCACGCATACACACATGCATGAACAATCATCTACCCACACCAGCCCTCTCCCAAAGATACAGTTAGCACAATAACCGAACGCAGCCTTTCGCCAAAGTATATATACCTCCTTCCTCCACCAGTCTCTCTAATTGGAGACTGCCAGCGTCGGTTCTGACTGAGAGTTCCTATTCGTCAAAGTACACTCTGTCCTCCTCCTGCGCTCGACTTCCCACCTCCCCCCGCCTTCCCACGTCCGCTCACCTTCTCCCTCCCTCCCTCCTCCTCCTCCTCCTCATGCCCCTCCACGTGAGTGGTCAGAAGTTGATACATTTTGGAGGTGGCCTGTCTGAACTGCTCAGGCATTAAGTAGAGCTCTAAATATACAGGGAGGAGAAGGTGCTTCATGGGGGGGGTGCTTTGCCCCAGGGCGCCTCAGTAGTGCTCTGATCTGCTTCGTATCATGAGGATTTTGTTCTGAATAAGCCTGTTTCACCTCGTTATTTGGGCTTCATAATAAGGCGGTGCACAGCCCTAATTTTTAAAAAGTTTGCATAGAAACACATACTATTTTTATTTGCATTTCTCCTAATACATGCATTTATGTACATGATACTGTCTAATATACACACATTTTTGCAAGCACATTTGCTAATATAATGAAATTGTAAACATTATTTTCACTAATGTATGCATTTTTGTACACAGTTTTTGCTTGGAGAACTCCATTGCAAGATTTGGAGAAGGGTGAATTTCAAAGGATTTCAGTCCACATATTGGTTCGAAAGTGCAAAATTGGGTGGGTTTGCATTAAAATGCAAACCAAATGAATTTCGCTCCCATCCCTACTTGGGATGAAGAGACAGAGAAACTGCAGTTTGAGTATGAGAAACAGAGAAGTAAGCAGAGAGAGCTGAAGGCAAAAGAGCATCTCAGGGTGCTGAGGTGTAGGGATGTTGGAGAATTCTGCCACTGACTCCAGTGTAGGGATGGCGGAGAATTCTGCCATGGATTTCAGTGAGGCCGAATGCACTGGCATTCAGCCCCCCGAAACCCGTGGCGGAACGGCCTCCCACACCCCGCCACCTCGCAGAATAGCCCCGGAACGAAACTTACCTGGGGCTCCGGCAGCGCTGGCAGCTGGTCTTTCGACCGGCTGCTGCGGCCGCCATTTGCGTCCTGCTCTTTGCCGTGATAGGCTACGTAAGTATTTCTGTAGCCTATCATGGCAAGCTAAAGAAAAAAAACAGCGTACGCAAATGGCGGCGGCTACGGCGGCCGCCATTTGCATTCCCTTTTTTTTGCTGTTTTAGCCTATGTAAATATTTACGTAAGCTATTATGGTGGGAAAAAAAGGGGAACGCAAATAGTGTAGTGGGTGCCATTTGCGTTCCTTTTTTTTCCCGCCGTAATAGCTTACGTAAATATTTACGTAGGCTAAAATGGCGGGGAGGGGGGAAGGAACGCAAATGGCACCCACTACGCTATTTGCATTCCCCTTTTTTTGCCATAATAGCTTACGTAAATATTTATGTAGGCTAAAACAGCGGAAAAAAGGGAATGCAAATGGCGGCCGCTGTAGCCGCCACCATTTGCGTATGCTATTTTTTGTTTTGGTTTGGTTTTTTTACATGCAGGTTTCTGAGTGGCCGGATGCCCAGCTGAGGGCGGCCCTGGCTGGCAGCTCCACGAAATCTCTGTGGAGCGGAGCCGGCCGGATTAGGATTTTGGGGGGAGGTGCGGAGCGCCTCCCCCACAACCGCGAATCACCCCGTCAAAAAGGTAAATGACTTTCGTACATCCCTACTCCAGTGATTTAGATCTTTAGAATCCAGCCCCCCAGAGTCCCTGGCTGAACAGATTACCCCACCACCACCACCCGGAATGGACCTACCTGGTGGTGGCGGCAGCTCCAGTGGCAGCCGCCATTTGCGTCCCTGCCTTTTGCCATGATAGGCTACGTAGATACTTACGTAGCCTATCATGGCTTGGCAGGGACACAAATGGTGGCTGGCATAGCGGCTGCCATTTGCGGCTGCAGCCCAGCAGTGGCTGGAAGTCCGGCTGCAGCCAGCCCTGGCTGGTGGCTCCACAGCCTTGCTGAGGAGCGGAGCCGGCCGAGGAGGATTTCACGGGGGGAGGGATGGATAGCCTCCCCCTCCCACTATGAACTGCTGGCCAGAATGGGGTAAGTGTTTCGCACACCCCTACTGAGGTGTCTCTCTGGAAATCTGATGTGGGGCTGTAGGTTTTCTGCTTCTAGAGGTGCATAAGCTGTTTGTCTACACCTATGCTCAACTTGTATATCTGTGAATAAATCCAACTTGTGAATAAATATATCTGTGAATAAATCCAAATATTACAAAACTCAAGTCTCCAGTGATCTCTCCTTCCAACGGGAAATAAACTCAAGTAAGCACTGCTGCCTGGAATGTCTTACACTGTTCAGGGAAATGGGGAGTGCACAAACATACATAGTACAAGTTGATCCATCAATAGTGTCACAGCTGACTGGAGGGATATCATGGGAAGTATGAGCCAGGATCTGCAGGAGAAGCCATCACCCAGGGAAGAGGGTGCGCTTGCTGCCCACACCACCTGCTCTCTCTGTGGACTCCCGCCTGGAAGTATTTGTGAGGGGATGTATTGTTTTGATTTTTGTTTAACTGTTGATGGGGGGTGGGTTTGGGGGGATTCTGTTGTGTTTTTAGGGGTGGGTAGCCTACCTGATAGGTGAGAGTGAGGGGGCATGTGTCCCCCTGATGGAGCAGTGGGGGGAGTGTTGGTGGCCAGAACATACCGAGGCTGGGCAGCAGGTGCTGGTGGAGCACTAGGGGCAGGCCATGACAGGTAAGGGGAACAAGGGAGAGATGTGTAGTATCTGTCCCCTGTTCTGGGCCTGTCCAGAGCCAAAGGATGGCTGGGGGAGGCGTGACTCCATCTTCTGGCCTTCATCTGCTGCTCTGCAGTGCCAGGTCTGTTACCCAGAAAACATCTGTCATTCATGACATGATCTGAGATGAGGGTGCAGACCTGGCATGTATTTTGGAGACCTGGCTGGCTGAGGCCACTGCTCCAACTCTTGCGACCATGTGTCCAGCTGGATTTTCATACACACAGCAGCCAAGAGCTGAGAATCAGGGAGCGGGAGTGGCTGTTATCTACTGGAAGTCCTTGGTCTTCACCAGACCCCCTCTCCAGTAGACCAAGATTGCTGAGTGCATGTACTGGAGGTTGGGCCCGAAGGGCAGTCTGGGGATTCTGCTCATGTACCGTCCACCCCACTGCACGACTGACTCCCTGGCCGAGGTGCTTGAGGTGGTCTCTGATGTGCATGTACAGTCCCCTAACTTATTGGTGTTGGGGGACTTCAATGTACATTCAGAGGCCGTCCTCATGGGGGCACCTCGGGACTTCATGGAGACCATGGCTTCCTGGGAGCTGCACCCTATTCCAACTGCCCCCCCCCCATGTAGCCTGTCATGTGCTAGACCTTGTGTTTGCTTCTGGAGAAGTTGATCTGGAAATCGGGGGTATATCCACCACCACCCCTTGTCATGGGCAGATCACTATCTGGTGATGTTGGACTTCTCAGTTCCACAACCCCTCCGCAGGGGTGGAGGACCCATTAAAATGGTCTGCCCCAGGCGTCTTATGGATCCGAATGGATTCCTGAATATGCTTGGGGATTCTCTGGAACATGCATACGGCCACTCAGTCAAGAGCCTGGTAGGTGGGTGGAATGCCACAATCACTGGGGCATTAGATCGAGTGGCTCCAAAACACCCTCCCCCCTGAACAGGGCTTGGACTGGACCATGGTTCAATCCGTAGTTATGAGCTCTGAAACAGGAGGTGAGACGGCTAGAGCGCCGGTGGAGGAAGTCTCGCTCCAAAGACGATCAGACACGGGCTAGAGCTGTATCTTCAGCCTATCACGTGGCGGTGAAGGCAGCAAGAAAGGAATATTATGCTGCCTCTATTGCGTCTGCAGAGTGCTGTCCCAGGAGGCTGTTCCAAGTGGTCCGGAGCCTGGTCGGTCCAGTTGCTCCAGAACCGCTGGAGCATTCTAAGGCCTCCTGTAAGGCCTTGGCAAGGCACCTCATGGATAAAATTGATCAGATTAGGAATATTATTCCATGTGCTGTGGATACAGTTAGCGAGCGAGAGGCAGCCTGTGGCAAACCGGTTTTGTGGGATCGGTTCCAGCTTCTTCCTTCTGATGAAGTGGACAAGGTGCTTTCATCTGTAAAGCCGACCACCTGCTTACTTGAACCTTGCCCATCTTGGCTCATTATGAGCTGCAGAGAGAGACTGGGTGAGGGGATCAGGGTGGTGGTGAACACCTCCCTTGTGAGGGAGTGATGCCATCAGCCCTCAAGGAGGCAGTGATAAGACCACTTTTTAAAAAGCCCTCCTTGGATCCCCAAGTTTTAAACAACTTTTGCCTAGTTTCAAATCTGCCATTTTTGGACAAGGTGATTGAGCTGGTGGTGGCAATTAGGGATGGTGGAGAATTCCTCCACAGACCCCAGTGAGGCCATGGAGGAACAGATCACTTACCTCCACCTTCCTGAGGAATCCTCCCTGGCCGTATCCTCCCCACCGTCCAGCTCCGGAGCACCAGTGATACGTCCACCTTTTGCCATATCGCTGGCTGGGCTGACTCTGACTCTGACTCTGGATGCAAATGGTGTAGCAGATGTTATTTGCAGCCGGAAAGCAATTAGATTAAGCTAAATGCAGCTGTAAATGGCTTCATTTAGCTTAAACTAAGGGCTTTACAGCCGCAAATGGTGTAATGGACGCCATTTGCATCTCTGGTTTTTCACATGATAGGCTAGCCTATTGAGGCTGTAAAGCCCTTAGTTTAAGCTACATGCAGCCATTTACGGCCGCATTTAGCCTAATCTAATTGCTTTCCAGCTGCAAATGGCATCTGCTATGCCATTTGCGTCCGGAGTCAGTCAGCCCAGCCACCAATACGGCAATGGTGGACGTTTCACTGGCATTCCAGAGCCAGCCAGTGGATTCGCGGAATCGCAGCTGAGCAGAGCTGACCAGGGAGGATTCTGGGGAGAGGGACGGATTGCCTCCCCCTGCAGGCAGATTCCCAAGCAGAGGAACAGGTAGGGAATCCACCCATCCCTAGTGGCGATGCAGTTGAAGGCGCACTTGGAAGAAGCCGATTATCTAGATCCATTTCAATCGGGCTTCAGGCCTGGGCATGGGACAGAAACGGCCTTGGGCGCCTTGGTGGATGATATGAGGAGGGCTCTGGATAGGGGTGAATGCTCCTTCCTTGTTCTCCTCAACCTCTCAGCGGCTTTTGATACCTTTGACCACAGTACCCTCCTGGACTGCCTGGAGGGATTGGGCATTGGAGACACCGTATTACGGTGGTTCCGGTCCTTCCTCTCCGGCAGGTGCCAGAGGATAGCACTGGGAGAGGAGGTTTCAGACCTGTGGCCGCTCACTTGTGGGGTACCACAGGGTTCCATCCTCTCCCTGATGCTATTTAACATTTATGTGAAGCCGCTTGGGGCTATCATCAGGAGGTTTGGGTTGCGGTGTCATCAATATGTGGATGAGACGCAGCTCTACCTCTCATTTAAATCTTCACCAAGGTTGGTCGTAGAATCCCTGTCCAAATGTCTGGAGACGGTGAGTGGCTGGATGGGGAGGAATAAGCTGAAGCTGAAAAGACCAAGGTACTTTTGGTGGGAGACAAGAGGAGGTTGGGGGATGTTGACCTGGTGTTGAATGGGGTGCAGCTACCCTTGAAAGACCAGGTCCACAGCCTGGGGGTCATTTTGGACTCCCAGCTGTCCATGGAGGCTCAGATGTCAGCTGTGAGCTGGACAGCGCTGTACCAACTCTATCTGATACGGTGACTGCACCCCTACCTTCCCAACCAACTTCTCCCATTGGTAGTACATGCCCTGGTCTCCTCTTGTCTAGACTACTGTAATGCGCTCTGCAAGGGGTTACCCTTGAAGATGGTTCAGAAGCTGCAGCTGGTGCAGAATGCGTTGGCTAGCCTGATTAAAGGCAGCCGCCAGCATGATCACATCACTCCAGTGCTGAAGGAGTTGCACTGGTTACCAGTTTTTTTCTGGGCCAAATTCAAGGTGTTGGTTTTGACATTTAAAACCCTATATCGTTCCAGCTCAGCCTATCATGAGGAATGCCTCCAGCAACACCAGACAGGCTGCTTAACAAAATCAGCCTCGGATGGCCTTCTCTCTCTCCCATCAGCCAGGACAGCTAGGCTGGTGAGGATGAGGGAGAGGGCCTTCTCTGTGGAGGCTCCCACTCCTTGGAACTCCCTCCCTAGGGAACTCCGCCATGCCCTCTCTTTAATGAGCTTCTGCCACACATTGAAAATTTGGTTGTTCAGGCAGGCATTTGGGTGGGTTAGGGTACTTTTTAGAAATATGATGTTTTAAAGTAGAATTTTATTGTTTTAAAATTGTATTGCTGTACATCACCCAGAGTGGCCGGGTGACCAGCCAGATGGGAGATTAAGAAAATAAATAAATAAATAAATAAATAAATAAGGAGCTGGCCCAGGTGGCACAGTTCTCAAGATGCAAAAGATCCCAGCCAACATGGAGCCTTTTATGTTCAGATATTAGGAAGGATCCAATGGTGTACAGCCGTTAGCTCTATTTACATTGCATTAGCAGAAACTAATGCTTGTGAATGTCAATAGCGCTTGCTAATGTGACTGTTTCCCCAGGAAACCTATTGTGCTAGTAAGCACTATTTATGTGCAAGAGATGGTTTCTACTAGTGCAATGAAAATAGCTCTAGGCTCTAGCACCTGAACTAAATAGTGGGTAGTAGGCGGCAGTATTGCAAACGAAACTCTCCCCACAACCTGAGTTCGATCCCAGCAGAAGCCAGCTCGGGTAACCAGCTCAGGTCGACTCAGCCTTCCATTCTTCCGAGGTCAGTAAAATGAATACCCAGCTTGCTGGGGGAAAGGTAGTCACGACTGGGGAAGGCAATGGCAAACCACCCCGCTACAGTCTGCCATGAAAACGCCAGCGCAAGCGGGATCCCTCTAGGGGTCAGTAATGACCCAATGCTTGCACAGGAGTAACCTTTCCTTTCCTTTCTTCTGACAGGATGGAGGGTGCTCAACCTGTTCTGGATGGGGTTGCACTCCCCCTGAAGGAACAGGTTCATAGCCTGCGGTTCTCCTGGAGCCACCTTTGTCACTTGAGACTCAAGTGGCCTCAATTGCATGGAAAGCCTTCTACCACCTTCAGTTGGTGACCCAGCTATGCCCCTATCTGGGCAGAGATAACCTGGCTTCAGTTGTCTATGCTCTAGTATCCTCCAAGTTGGATTACTGCAATGCATACTATGTGGAGCTCCCTTTGAAGACAGTTCAGAATCTGCAGCTTGTGCAAAAATGTGCTTGCAAGATTGATAACCGGGACAAGAAGTTCTGAGCATATAGCACCGATTCTGGCCTGCTTGCACTGGCTGCCTGTATGTTTCCAAGCCCTGTTCAAGGTGCTGGTTTTGACTTATAAAACCTTACATGGCTCAGGACCTGATGAAACACCTCTCCCAGCATGAACCTACCCATTCTCTGTGTTCATCATATAAGGTGCTCTTCCAGGTGCCTCCTCCAAGGGAGACTCAGAAGGCAGCAACTAGGGAGAGGGGCTTCCCCCAGTTATGGAATGATCTCTCTGATGAGGCTCACCTAGTGCCAACATAGTTATCTTTTCTGTGCCAGGTTAAGACCTTCCTCTTCTCTCAGGCATTTGGCAGCATATGATGAGGTTTTCTTGGGCTCCAAGATCACCTCAGACGGTGACTGTAGCCATGAAATTAAAAGATGCTTGCTCCTTGGGAGGAAAGCTATGGCAAACCTAGACAGCATAGTAAGAAGCAGAGACATCACCTTGCCAACAAAGGTCCGTATAATCAAAGCTATGGTTTTCCCAGTAGTTATGTATGGCTGTGAGAGCTGGACTATAAGGAAGGCTGAGTGCCGAAGAATTGATGCTTTCGAACTGTGGAGCTGAAGAAGACTCTTACGAGTCCCCTGGACTGCAAGGAGGTCAGATCAGTCCATCCTAAAGGAAATCAACCCTGACTGCTCATTGGAAGGACAGATACTGAAGCTCAAATATTTTGGCCACCTAATGCGAAGAGAAAACTCTCTGGAAAAGACCCTGATGCTGGGAAAGATTGAAGGCAAAAGGAGAAGGGGACGGCAGGGGATGAGATGGCTAGATAGCATCACCGATGCAATGAATATGAACTTGAGCACACTGCGGGAGAGAGCGCAGGACAGGAAGGCCTGGCATGCTATGGTCCATGGGGTCACAAAGAGTTGGACGAGACTTAACGACTGAACAACAACAAAGATGAGGTTTTAGTCCTGGATTTTTCTTATCGTTGATGTTTTAAAAAAATTGAGATATATGTGTGTCTCTGTATATGTTGTCTGTTTATATGTTTTTATCTAAATGGTTCTTATAATGTATTTTTAAGGTTTTTAATCTCTGTAAACTGCCCAGAGAGCTTCAGTTATTGGGTGGTATAGAAATGTATGAAACAAAATGAGCACCATTGGATTGTTCCCATTATTTCCCATGCCTCTAGTTTTACAACAAAGCAGGGGTATGTCCTCCCCACACCCGGGGCGGGGAGATTTTTACTCCATAGGAGTTAGTCTTAAGGAGTCATGCTTTTTCTGAATGCCAGTATGTAGGAGAGGTGCTCCAAGCATGGAAAAACTAGGGAGTATAGGGGGGAAACTAGACTTGAACTTTCTCTGTGTACTCCTTTTTTTTCAGTAAAAAACATAAGGAACATCCTACTGATTTTCATTCCATTTTGGAAATCAGTCCTTATAGCAACAATAAACAGATTATTTGAGTAACAACCAAAGATGAGAAGGGATTCCAGTAAGTAACATAAAGAGAGCTGTTAGGTTATCTTTGTGTTTTAAGGCTTCTTCACGACTTTGAACTCTATGCAGCAATTCTGTGGAAAATCAGAAAAGCTGCAGACTGTAGCACTAGCAGCAGAATTCAGTTACCTGAGAACCTCAGCTTTCGGTCCTTTTTAAAAGCAAGTTTCTAGCCCTTACGGCTGTCAATTTTATGTTTGAAACTGTATGGGCAATGCTTGGTGAAATATCAGAAGCCAGAAGAATCACTAAAAAAGATTCCAGTTCCTTGCTTATCTCCTTGCCCCTCCCCATGACCAAATCTTTGACAGGATTAATTTTGAAAGCATTTCATTCATTCTTGGCTTGCTTCATTTCTATTCTTGCTTTTGTTAGAGAGGAAGGAAGTGTGCAATACAAGTTTGTTTATAGTAATGATCCAGTTATTCTGTAAATGTTGTGAGATATCAAGTAAGTTAATGATGGGATTTAGGCTCATGATGCAAGTGGATAGAAGGAGCAATCCTACTGGGATAGGCGGCCACCTCCGAACTCAGAGGTGACTGCCTATCCAATGCAGCAGGAGAAGCACAGAGGGGATCATCGCCTCTGCACTTCAGCCACCCTGCGTTTGTGGCTAGACAACCGATTTTGGCTGTATAGCAGCAGGAAGGCGGAGTGGGGGAAGCGGCTGCCAGACAACACATAGGATGTGTTGTACCACCATTTCCGCCTTCCCCACCCTGGAACACCTCCAGGAATACCCCATTTTCACCGCTCCGTGCTCCTCTTCTGAGCATGGAACACGGGGCCATTCCAAGCAGCCTGCGAGGCAGCACGGGGGTGGGGGGAGGTCTATTCTCAGGGAAACGACCTCAGAGCACAGGCTCCAAGGTCGGTTCCCAGAAACTGATGTATCCTATGGCCTTCTAGCTGCTGACTAGTGGCCATAGGATTGCTCCCTATGTCTGTAATAGACAGACAGCTTGCTGAGGAATGGTGACTGGCAGGTTTCTTTCATGCTGCTGTGCCTGGAACTTTTGCTAACAGTGTAAGAATAGTTCTCTTCTAATTTTTCTTACTCAGTATGAATCTTGTCCTCATATCACCCTAAACACTGCAGATATTGATTATCTACACAGCCTGAAACATCTACTTAGTTTGATCTAGCTCTAGTTTTCTGTCACAATAATTAGTTGACCTGCTTCTGGGGAAAGTATTTGAATATTCTAATCAGAACCAAGAGATCAGTCAAAATACAAGTCTATGATTTCATTAGCCTGGGAGAAGAACAGCTTCACTAAATGTAGTATAGTAAACTGGCTGATGTTAAATGATGTTGACCCTGAAGCCCCTTAGCACTCGCTAGAAACTTTTTGTAACTGATTCCTTCTGTTCCTTTCTTTGCAGACATCCATACTTAAAATCTATTAGATAAAGGGTTGTTACCACACTGTTTGATGACTAATGCAAAAGGACTCCATTTCATGAGACCATTTAAATAGTAATTCCTCATATATGTTAACATCTCAGTACAATGGCATAAGTCACACATTAGGGTGTTGTCATCTCACAATTAATTCTGCAGTACTAATGTGCATTAAAAACAGCGAGAGGTAGATCCCATTTTTATTGATTTGCCATGTCATGTTTTGATGCAAGGATGTTGTCATCTTGAGAAGGCTGGGATGAGATGTATCAAAACCTTGGTTGCCATTGGCAGCGCACACTGTAAGGACATTAAACTGAGAAGGAAATTTAACAAAGAATGGTTTCACATTGGGGTCTTAGTCCATATTGACCTGCTGCAGTTATCCAATAGTGGAGATTTGTGTTGGGAAAGGTCAAATTCAAAAAAGAAGAGACAGGAAGAATAATAAACACCAGATTTAGCAAGCTAAGGCTTCCCACAGTAGTTTCACTGTCACACCACCACCATGAAATTAATACTGTAATTTAGACCTAGTCCAAACAGGCCTACAGCACTATTTGGAGGAAGTCTCCCTACAAAACCATGAAGATACAGAAAAGTTTGGTAAGGTTGTGGAGAGATGCAATACTTGTTACTCTTTTTTAACCCTCCTGCCATCCTGCACATTTTCAAACATTTCTTTCAGAAACTGAATTTCTTAGCCTGTTATCTCAGCTTGCAATGCTACTCAGTTGGAGTCATATGATCATTCTTGACCCACGTTGATGTTTTTCCCCAAACTGGCTTCACTGAGAATCATAGATGAGGTTCAGAAGTTGGCTTCCTGGACCACAAATGTTGTTGGAACATTCCAACAATCCATTTGTTACCAAAAGTGTGGGGAAACATCATATGGCTGCTGGAGACCCTGTAAAGCTAAGACGCAGAATGTTAGGTCCAGGGGCAAAATCTGGCTGGCCTGGAGTCCCAATCCAGTCCTCCATGTTTCTCCAGAGGGCTATGCCTCTTTCCCATGGCCCCCAACCTCTTTTCCCCCAATCACCAATCATTTGATAATTTCCTAGATTTTATGCAATTATTTCCCCATTGTAAACCTTGAAATGCCTCTCAAAAGGATTTGCTATTGGCAGTAAGAGCTTTAACCTCAAATATCCTGGTATTTCTGATGCCGCCTCTTTAGCCCCACTCACCACTGGAATGCAGCTCCCAAGAGCTTCTCCAAGATGAAATTCAACCTTGGATCGAAAGAGGTTCAGCGCCCCTGCTTTACAGAATGAATGTACATTTTTCTGCATCTATGGCAGACATGCTCCCAACTAGCCTTGTTTTGGGCAGTGAGCTACTTGACAATGTTTCCATTGTCAGAGATCCAGACTCTTACTAGATCCTTGTATTCTGTTATTTGGCACTCCAATTATTTCCCCATGAATGGCTTTGTGGGCTGATCACAGTCAGTGATCCCTGTTCCAATTGCTGCCACTCCAGGCAGATTACCATGATAAACATGAAAGACAGGGTTACTAGCAAGCCAGACAGTGTCGGTGGTTCTAAACCTTCTTGAATGCATTACTGCCTGTTGTGTTTGCTGGTCACCAATGGGCTTAAATGCCTTTATTAGCCACCTACTGAGAACCGGTAAAAGGGCACTAGCATATTCCTGGCATAGGAAAATACAAAATAATAATTAACATTTTAATGAAAGATGGCTTCTATTTGTTGAATGTGAAGAAGAAAACCATACTTCAAATGCAGAAACAACTGAGAAGTATCGAAACTCTTAATTAGGAGTTTATATATTTTGATTCCCTGAACTATAATGATGAGATTAAAGTATCGTAGAAGGCTGTATCATAGTTGGGGATTTCTTATGATGGGGAAAAGGTGAGCAAACTCAAATACAACATTTCTATGCAGATTAGAAAAGTACAGGGCAGAAATACATTCCTAGTTTATATACAAATGCGGCATATTCATATACTATTTGAGCAAATGCTCCTGAGAAAACTATTTTATTTATTTATTTATTTATTTATTTATTATTGCATTTATATCTCGCCTTTTTTCCTCTTGCAAGGAACCCAAGGTGGCTTACAACGTCCTCCTCCTCTCCATTTTATCCTCACAACAACAACCCTGTGAGGTGGGTTGGGCTGAGAGTGTGTGACTGGCCCAAAGTCACCCAGTGAGCTTCCATGGCCAAGTGGGGACTAGAACCTGGATCTCCCAGCTCCCAGTCCAACACTCTCGCCACTACGCCACACTGGCTCTCCACTCTCAAACTTCCTAGGATTATTATGTATGGCTCTTCCTTATTTTGATGCTTGTTGAACTGGGCTTACAAACTTAAAGGAGTTAAGGGCACAATCCTATGCATGCTTAGACAGAAAAAAGTCCTAAAACTCCCAGCATCCCTCAGCCAGCCATGCCAGCTGAGGGATGCTGGGAGTTGTAGGACTTTTTGTCTGTCTAAACATGCATAGGATTGCACTCTAAACTAGTTAATTTATTATTTCTTATTGCATTTATACCCTGCCTTTTTTCCTCTTGGAAGGAACTCAAGGTGGCTTACGTGGTCCTCCTCTCGATTTTATCCTCACAACAACCCTGTGAGGTAGATTAGGCTTAGAGTCAGTGACTGGCCCAAAGTCACCCAGTGGGCTTCATGGCCCAGTGGGGACTAGAACCCAAATCTCCCCAGTCCCAGTCCAACACTCTAACCACCACACCACACCAGCTCCAGATTATGTCCTCTTAGTAGTAAGAAGCCTATGCAGAATTATTCTAACTGCCTTTGAAGTATTTGTCCATTCTAAAATCAGAAAAGCTTACCTTTAACCTAAATGCATAGGTGATCCACCTTTATGTCTTAAGAGTTAAAACACACACCAGGTTAATGAATGGGGCTACAGAAAATAGCTAGCAATATCTGGTGATAACACTACTGTGAGAGTAGAATGTAGTATCCCACCAGCACATTACAGTAAGGTCTGGATTTGCTTTTTTGTCACCTCCCAGGTACAATATTGTACTTGGACAGAACAATCCTGGAAGAGTGTCTGGGATGCTTTGCCACTTCAGCTCCACTCCACCACATCTTCCACAATGGTGGAAGGTGCACGGCAGGTGAGGCCAGTCCATCCAACGCAGTGGTGCAAAGCTCCAGCTGCTGCCTCAGCTGGGGACATTTCAGTGCTTTGGCCATGCCCTTTGGGGAGGCTTGGTGCAGGCAAAGTGCACCATTTGCCTTCACAATTGGGAGGATGAGGACTGCACTGAGTCAGTGCAATCCCACTGAATGATCAGAGATAACAGGGGGATTCCCCTCCCTGTCCCCTCACCAAGCCCCAGTAGCCTCCAAGGGGTGGGCCCATGGAGGGAGCCAAAGCCTCCATGGGCCAGATGGGGCCTGCAGTCCAAAGGTTCCCTATCCCTGATATATAGGATTGCGCAGCTCACTATGGTAATTACAACAAATCTTCAAATAGTCCCCCCCACACAGAGACACATTATTGTTTTCTTCATCAGTGTTCATTACATTTAAGCTTCTCTTTCAAGCCATGTCCACTAACAGTATTTAAAGTGCTCTGGTGTTTTATTATATGCAAACATGTGAAATGATTCATTTTACCATTAGGGTCCCCGCAGAAACTGTGTGGATGTTAGGCTTGAGGCAGCAGAGTCAGAACAAACTCTATTTCCTGCTGCTTATCAGGTTGGAATTGCAATTCTCTCCTAAGAGAGCAGAATGATTGGGCCAGAGTAGGAGTGAATTTTGTTATGATTCATTTGCTGTTGGCTTCTATAAAACTGTTCCATCTCTTTGCAAAATATGTTTGGCAAAAGGACTTCCTTGACTTTTAGGAGATGACAACTTTTATTTTCAAATAAGATTGAGCCAATAAGCTATCCATTTTTAGGATCAAGGGGAAAAGAATGACAATATCCACCAATGTATGAAAATCTCTTTTCAGAAAGCATTGCTGGATATTAATTAACCTGAAGATCTATCCATACATTTCTATGTTAGGGTCACTTATTTTAATTCATTTCCATGGTGTAGTTTAGGTATCACTCATTCCCTAGATATATACAGATGCAGTTATAACCCTGTGAGTTTATTCTTTCTCTTCTGATCTTACAGTCCATACTGCACTATGTTTGGTTTGCACATGTCCCATTCCCAATTGCACAAATATTATTTATTTATTATTTATTTAAGCTGCTTCTATACTACTTGACATCCCAGGATTTCCAACCACTTTACATAAATATACATACAATACAATATAAAAACCAATATAAAACCAGCACAAAACAATATATACCTTTAAAACATTACAACAAAAGTAGTAAACCAGAGAAGCGTCATGTTTGATTCCAAGTCAGGGAAAGCCTCTGTGAACAAATACATTTTCAAGAGGCATTCGAAGCTCACCACAGTTTCCTCCCACACATGACAGAGTTTTCCAGAATAGCCAATGTCTTCATATCAGAGACAAACTATGTAAAACACATGCGTGTTCCAGTAAGCCCAGATAGTCTCCTTTCTCCCCAGTGAAAAACAGCACCAGGAAGAGGCAATTTTAAATAGAAAGGGGAGTAGCCCTTTCCTCACTGCAAGTTGTATTTGTTCGGGGTGGGGTGGTTACTCCAGATCACGCCTTCCAAGTAAACACATGTCTGAAGCCCTCATGGGTGGGACGGGGAAGACGGAAGCAGCTCAGGAAGACAATATGGAATGCAACTCATCCTCAACCAGTAGGGGGAAATGTGCACGCCCCTTCTCTCCTCAAAACTGTCTTCCCCTGATACTATTTGTTATTGTGGAGTGGGGACAGAGGGACAACAGCCAAGTGCCACTGGGACTTTGTTATGTGTCTCTGTGTGTAATGTATTGTTCACCCCTCAAATGTAAATAGATGACTGTGAATAAAATCTTCAGAGCTGAAGTCAACAAAGTTCTAATATGCAAGAGAGAAAGAAGGCTGCTATATAGCGCTAGTGTGAATCAAGAAACCTCCTGCATAAACAAGGTTGACAGATGTGACTTATTTAAGGGCATCCCTTACTTGGAAACTTTGAATGGTTGCCTCTTATTCTATAATATGAAGACCCTGTAGAATACTTGGCCTTTATTTCAGAGCATTTCAGTGTAGTCGGCCCCGTTGAGACCCCCACAAAGCAGACACCATAAAGTCCCCCCTGTTTTTTGGAAGTGTCACCTGGCATGCTTCTCAGTAAATCACAGCTTCCATTTATTTTATTTCTCTCTCTCTCTCTCTCTCTAGCAAACATAATGAACACATAAACTAGGCCAGAACTGGAGCTCTTCCAAGCAAGCAGCTTTCTACACAATTAGGCTACCTTGTAAGCCTTGCACATTAACAATCTCCTTGGGCTGTTCATATATTGTAGGATTACCAGTGCTTTAGTACATTCTCTTCTGTCCCTTCACTTTAAACAGCTGTGATTGAAGGCCATGACGAAATGTAACAGGCCCAGTCCTGCATTCCTGTCACAGCTTAAAACTGAAGGGAAGAATTGGGTAATGGCCTCAACATTGTAAGCACTGCAGTTTTGTAAGTACTATTTTACACAGAAGCATCAGGAAGGTTAAATAAAATAAGAGCCCTGCCAAAAGATTAAAGTCTAAAATTAAACAAAGGAAGAATGGCGAGAAGGAAATGATGGAGAGGTGCAGAATATAAATGGAAAAGAAGAAAGAGAGTAAAGGCGCAATCCTATGCATGTTTAGACAGAAAAAAGGCCTACAGGTCCCAGCATGCCCCAGCCAGCTAGGACTTGTAGGCCTTTTTTCTGTCTAAACATCCATAGTATTGCACCCTAACTGTAGATACAGAAATAGTTTTAGGGTGGCCACATATGAATTGTCAAAAAAGAGGAAATGCATTATCAAAAAAGAACAGGAAACCAATTTGCGCAAACATTTCATATGCTAATTTATATGCACAGATGCACATTTAGAAATAACGGTATTGCTGTCCAGTCAGACTTGGAACATGTGCATGACATGGGAGATAGAAAGCTAATTTATGCCAAGTTGGCCCCATTGATCCCTCGAGCTCAGTATTTGCAGTGGTTCTCCAGGGTTTTAAACAAGAGTCTTTTCCAGCACTATGTACTGAACCTCAAACCTTCTGCATGCCAAGCCTGTGCTTCACCACTAAGCTACAACCCTTCCTCCCACACATGTGTGAGTGTGTGCTGTTGTGTCTGGCACAGTGGCGCTATGTTATTCAGCCCCTGGCTCAAATGGTGCCAAACTGGGCAAGCCTGACCCTGCAACAAGTGTCTACTGCAGCACCAGACAGGGACAGCTGCAAATTCGTCTTCCAAACATGTCACCCATACAGCTGCTGCTGCCACTGTTGCTACTAATCACACATCCAGCACAACAAGTCTTCAACTGGGATTATCATTTTATTTAAAAGCTTTGAGGAATTAAACATATCACAATGGGGTGAAATATTTGTTCAAAAAAAAGAAAGAAAAAGCACACACACACACACACACAACCCCTTAACAAAACTCTTGATGACTTCATGGGATTCCACATGAAACTTTCCTTTGGTCTGCAATCCTATACACATTTATCTGGAAGAAAGTCCTGTTGAACTCAGTGGGACTTGTTTCTGAGTAGACATGCATAGCACGGTCAGCGTGGCCATGTGTCCTGTTTTACAGAGGACAATCCTCTATCCGTCAGATGACCGCCCTCAATTTGATGGGCTGTCCAGCCCAGGTCCAGTTCAAAGATAAAGTACCATAAGGAGGGAGAGCAGCAGAGGCCTTGAAGTGCTCAGTCCTTTGCACCTGGACAGCAGACCGAAGAGGCACCCTGAGAAGTCACATTGTCAGAATCTTCCCCACTACAGTGAGATCCATTGTATTTCTATTTAACGTATAACTATTATTTCTAAATTTGTATCTATACATATAAATTAGGACATGAATATTTCATGCCAATCTGTACCCTCTTTTGTTTTTTGGTGATGCGCAAGTGGACACCCTAAACTGCCTTGTTAGGCCAACAGCATATATGGGTTGGTATTCCATTGTTTATACAAACACCTTCTCACCTATATACTTCATTTGCCCAGGATTGTGTCCTACTCTCTGGGTTGGTTTAATTTTTTGTTTAAAGAACATACCACTAAATAGTTACTATTCTATTCATATAAAGGCATGTATATGAAGTGGGGAATTCTAGTTATACTCAGTTACATACCATTATATTTGCATAGCCTTTCATGTGAAGAAAAAGCAGGGACACAAATGGTATAGTGGATGCCATTTGCAGCCGTAAAGCTGGTGGATTAGCCTAAATGCAGCCATAAATGGATGCATTTAGGCTAATCCACCAGATTTATGGCTGCAAATGGCACCCAATACGCAATTTGCATCCGGATACTTAACGTACCCCTTCATGGATCACTGCCTTGTTGTGGCGAACGGGCTTGCGTAACTCAGTGAAGCCATAAGCTATGCCGTGCAGGGCCACCCAAGACGGACAGGTCATGGCGGAGAGTTCTGGCAAAATGTGGTCCACTGAAGAAGGAAATGGCAACCCACTCCAGTATTCTTGCCAAGAAAACCCCATGGAACATATCACAAGGCTAAAAGATATGACGCCGGAACATGACCCCTCAGGTCAGAAGGTGTCCAATATACTACTGGGGAAGAGCTGAGGGTATTTCCAAGTAGTGCCAGAAAGAGTGAAGCGGCTGGGCCAAAGCCGAAAGGACACTCAGCTGTGGATGTGTCTGGTGGTGACAAGAAAGTCCGATGCTGTAAAGAACAATATTGTTTAGGAACCTGGAATGAAGGGATGTACGAAAGTCACTTACCTGTTCGCGGATTATGCTGATGCTGGGGGGGAGGCGCTCCGTCCCTCCACCCGAAATTCTGGCCAGGGGGGAAGGTGCTCCCTCCCTCCCCCCCCCCCGAATCCTGGCCGGCCGGCTCCGCTCTGCAGGGATTCTGCAGAACTGCTGGCTGGCTCCGTCAGCGGCCAGACATCCGGCCACTGGCTAGCAGGGACGCAAATGGCGGCGGCTGTAGCCGCCGCCATTTGCATCCCTGCAGTCAGCCGTGATAGGCTATGTAAATGTTTACGTAGCCTATCACAGCTGATTAAAAAAAAACAAAATGTGTGTACGCAAATGGTGGCGCCCATGGGCACCGCCATTTGCGTATGCGTGTTTTTTTGTTTGTTTTTTTAATCAGCCATGATAGGCTATGTAAACATTTATGTAGCCTACGGTGTTTTTTAAAATTTAGCCGTGATAGGCTATGTAAATCTTTACGTAGCCTATCACTTTTTTTTTTTTTTAACTTGGAAATGGCGGCGGCAGCCTCTCAGAAGACCAGCCGCTGCCGCCGCTGCACTGCCAGCGGAGCCGCCACCGCCGCCAGGAAGATCCGCCCCAGGTAAGTCCCGTCCCAGGGGGAGGGGGGGGGCGGGACGTTCTGCCACCGATTTCGGGGGGCCGAATGCGCTGGCATTCAGCCTCCCCGAGATCCATGGCGGAACTTTCATACATACTTACTGGAATGTAAGATCAATGAATCAAGGTAAGCTGGAGCTGGTCAAACATGAGATGGCAAGATTGAACATCGACATCTTGGGAATCAGCACACTAAAATGGACAGGCATGGACGAATTTAATTCAAGTGACCATTATATCTACTACTGTGGGCAAGAATCCCTTAGAAGAAATGGAGTAGCACTCATAGTCTACAAAAGGGTGGGAAAAGCAGTACTGGGGTACAATCTCAAAAATGATAGAATGATCTCAGTACAAATCCAAGGCAAACCATTCAACATCACAGTAAATCAAGTCTATGCCCCAACCACTGAGGCCGAAGAAACTGAGGTTGATCAGTTCTGCGAAGACCTACAACACCTTCTAGAACTAACACCAAAAAAAGATGTCCTCTTCATCATAGGGGATTGGAATGCTAAAGTAGGAAGTCAAGAAATCACCGGGGTAACAGGCAAGCATGGCCTTGGTGTACAAAATGAAGCAGGGTAAAGGCTAATAGAGTTTTGCCAAGAGAACACGCTGATCATAGAAACCACTCTTTTCCAACAGCATAAGAGGCAACTCTACACATGGACATCACCAGATGGTCAATATCGAAATCAGATTGATTATGTACTTTGCAGCCAAAGATGGAGAAGCTCTATACAGTCAGTAAAAACAAGACCTGGAGCTGACTGTGGCTTCACAATAGTGGCCCCCCAGTTATGGAATGATCTCTCTGATGAGGCTCACCTAGTGCCGACATAGTTATCTTTTCTGTGCCAGGTTAAGACCTTCCTCTTCTCTCAGGCATTTGGCAGCATATGATGAGGTTTTCTTGGGCTCCAAGATCACCTCAGACGGTGACTGTAGCCATGAAATTAAAAGATGCTTGCTCCTTGGGAGGAAAGCTATGGCAAACCTAGACAGCATAGTCAGAAGCAGAGACATCACCTTGCCAACAAAGGTCTGCATAATCAAAACTATGGTTTTCCCAGTAGTAACGTATGGCTGTGACAGCTGGACTATGAGGAAGGCTGAGCACCGAAGAATTGATGCTTTCGAACTGTGGTGCTGGAGAAGACTCTTACGAATCCCCTGGACTGCAAGGAGGTCCAATCAGTCCATCCTAAAGGAAATCAACCCTGAGTGCTCATTGGAAGGACAGATACTGAAGCTCCAATATTTTGGCCACCTAATGCGAAGAGAAAAGTTACTGGAAAAGTCACTGATGCTGGGAAAGATTGAAGGCAAAAGGAGAAGGGGACGGCAGAGGATGAGATGGCTAGATAGCATCACCGATGCAATGAATATGAACTTGAGCACACTCGGGGAGAGAGCGGAGGACAGAAAGGCCTGGCGTACTATGGTCCATGGGGTCATGAAGAGCCAGACACAACTTAATGACTGAACAACAACAACGTAGCGATACGGCATGGCAATGGCAGCCGGTTGTATTGCCAGCACGGCGGAGCCGGTGGCTGGCTCTACAGGATCACCGCAGGGAGGGAGCTGACCTGGACAGATTCTGAGGGAAGCCAGAGGTGAGTGCTCCGTTCTGCCATGGGCCCCAATGGGGCCAGATTCTTGGAATCCGGCTTCATTGGGGTCCATGGCAGAATTCTCGGACATCCCTAATATTTGCCCAGGAAACATAAATTAGTACCTTTTTTTAAAGTCTTTTATAGAGATCCATTTACAGGGTTCTTTGCATCTAACAGGAATCATACTCAGGAGGATATTCAGCCGTTCTCAGTATGTTCATGGACATATCACACATAAAACAGCTGGTGCAGACATACCTTTAGCTAGTGCTTGTTAGACAGAGATGGCCAGTTTGTTTTTTAATGTACTTGACAGCAATTAATTATTTGTCCCTGACCACGGGGAATGCATCTCAATGTCTGGTTATCTTCAAGGATATTAAATTTTATTCTCTCTTCCTCTCTCACTCTCTCCCTAACAGTAACACAGAGATACAAAAATAACACTTAGGAATAGTAATATGATGTGCATATTGAAATGTGCAAACCTAAAAAGAATGCATTCAATAATTGATTGAGAAGGTAGCAATGAATACATTGAATACATTGGAAGGGATTTGTGTGAACCAGGCTACATAGCACTTGAATTAGAGGAAATCCATAACATAATCACTACAATAATGCTAGTCATTTTTTTTTCTTTTTAGTACTTGCATATTGACTTAACATATTAACATATTAACTTAAGATATTTTTTTCTTTTTAGTACTTGCATATTAACTTGAATGCTAGTAGCTTTTTTCCTTTCTTTTTGTACATATATGATTCCATGCACTGGCACCTATTTTGGCCTTTGCCCATACTGAGGACAACACTTCCAAACGTTAAAGTTGTGACTGCCTATGAGTTTGGCATTTATAAAAGAAAAAATCCCATAAGAATGAAAGAAAATGGTCCAATTTGGTATTGGACCTTTGAGGAAAAAATAATTCCACCAGAAACATAGGGTTGTATCCAATGCAGTATGAGCATCAGAAGAATGTCCTGCCTCTTTCTTCCCATTCACACAAACTGGCTCCACCCAATTTTCCCCAATCCCCCCCTCCCCTAAGGCCTTTTCTGAAGACCCCTCCATCCTGAGGAAAAGCTTTTCAGGGATACTGTAAACTACAATTGGGGTGAAAGGTGCAGGGAATTCCTCATAACCAAATATCCCTGCATGAGTGCTGCATTGGATCCAACCCATAAAAAGTAAGTTATTTTCTTTCCATGCTTTGAACAAAATACTAATATGAAATTTTGGCTCTGCTAAAGACAACAGAAGTTCTGCTCTGCACTGCAATGGAGACCATATTCTTCCTAGTGTATTCAAGTTGCTGGCTAGAGGATATTTCCAAGCCCAGCACATGTTGTAGTTAATATTGACCTGATTCACACGAAATGCTAATCCGTGGCTTATTTAACCCCTAGGTTGTTAAATTTTGGGTTGTCATGATGTGAGAATCCAGTCATGCTATCAAACCATGGTTTTTTAACCATGACAACCCAGAGTGAGAACCCATGGTTTGTTGCTGGGTTATGTACTCTGTGTTGTTTAAACCATGTGTTGGTGTTCGCTTGCATGTGGGGCTTGCATATTCAAGATGGTGGCCACATGCATGCTGCACACTCCATAGCCTCATTGTGGATTGACTAGCCCATGGTGGGCTGTTGTGTTGTGCAAACAGGCCTATAGTGTGTGAAACCAGAACTGTGGGTTTTTCATGGGTTGTTTTTCCAGGCTACAGAGCTGGCAGGCAAGAGTAGTGGGTGGGGGGGAGCCACTCTTCAGCACTATGAAGGTATTTGGGATACAGAGAGGGACTAGGTTAAAAAGGAAGGGAACTGACAGCCTAAGGATTGAGAAAGTAAACCACAATTTCTTTGAACTTCTACCAGACAAACCATGGGTAGGCCAACAAGCCATGGGTTAAATAAATCACAGGTTAGTGTTGAGTGCAAATCCAGTCATTGCATAGTAAATGTGGAGAGTGATTTCTGTGACAAAGCAGGCAAAGAGAAGCTTATTTCAATAAAGAAATCACCCCTTTTACCTTAGAGGGAAACCTTGGCTTAGACAAACTTTCTAGGGATAACAGATGGTCAACAATTTAATAATAATGTGCCAGACTTGACACATTACCTAAGGGGATAGAGTCAGAGACTAAAACTAATATCACACTTTAATGAAATGAAGGAAGGTGGGAGAAAAGCTTCATCATTAGCATATATTGACAAAACAACTAATTAGATTTTAAGCTTGCTGAATACCTGACTGTGAGAAAGCTTTGAAGTCCTAAGGCATGTACAAAACATTTGCTCATAAATGTATTCAAGAAAGCAACTGGAACTATTCAGGGCTCATGTCTAGACAGTAATCCTGAACTTAGTTAGATGTACTTTTCACACACCACCTAATGGCTGTAAACACCAATTGTCTGGATGGATGATTGCAGCCCTTATTTGCTTTGTAGGAAAGAATCCACATCAGTGGATCCACTTTTAATGAAGATGAACAGTTTTTAGTACGCCATATTGAGGGGAAGTTTAACCTCTCTCAGGATTCAAAATTTATCTGAAAATTAGAATTCATACAATATGTCCATTTCAGTACTTTGGAATCCTTCCTTTTCATTCTGGAAGCTGTAGTAAAATCTACTACACTGATGACAAAGTTTTGGTCATTGAATGTAAGAACATAAGAAGAGCTATGCTGAATAGGTCCATCCAGTCCATCTCTCCGTCCACACAGTGGCCAACCATCTGCCCATGAGAAACCCACAAGGACATGAGTACAACAGCACCCTCCCACCCATGTTCCCAGCAACTGGTGTACATAAGCATACTGCCTCTGATACTGAAGGTAGCATATAGACATCAGGACTAGTAGCCATTGATAGCCTTCTTCTAAAGTCTTACCTAAAGCGGTCTGCTATATTGTCATGATATGAATGCCCAAATTGGGAGAAAAAGGAAGTGAGATTGTATTGAAAGAAGGGGGATGGTTTAAAAGTGAGAGAAGGGAAAGAAGTTGCCCTCTGCCAAAAGAGTAGGGTACAGTGTGCAGGGCTATTTAATTCCTCTGCAGCAGTCTACCTCACTCACTGGTCTTAATGGCTCCTCAGTTCCACTTCCATACCCTTTCCAATGCTGTAAAAGATGCACTGTACTAGCTCATCTGTCACCATTACCCCCAGCATTCCTCTTTCTCCTCAGCCACATTTTTACAGAGTCAATTCCAATAAGTTCCAGAACAACCAGTTTCAACGAACACAACAGCCTGCATATATAAGTTTAACAGGCCACTTGGTATCTCTGAGGACCAATTCACCTGCTTATATTTGAGCTGGTAAAGATTCTGTTTTCATGTGGGGAGCCATTTGTGTGAAACATGCCCTACACTGAAGAACAGAAAAATTACCACAGAAGAGGAAATGCTAGAAAACCAGCATTTTCTCTGCTGAGATAACATTCCTGTTTTTTTTTCATGTGGGGCTTCTTAAAACAAAAGGCTCCCCAGGTGAATATGAGTTGATTACCACACCATGATATTTTAGCAGATACAGCTACACCAGCTTTTCAAACAGAATGTATTGGAAACCCATTCTTCTCAATGAGCTCTGTAAGATTCCCTGCAATAATAGAATGCTAGAAAACCAAGGCCAGGATATACATTTGAGAACTTAGCTGAACCTAATATGGCTAGCAACAGCAATAAATTCACCTGATTTTACCCATTCCTGTCAATATGGGACCTTCCATTAATGCAGGGCTCATATTTGTCCTGAACTTTTATATTCAAGCCTTGCTATAGGCCTTTATAACAATTGCTCTTCTCTACTTGCCTCCCCCACCTTCATTTCTTTGCCCTGGGCTCTTAAAACATCATACTGGGATTTGGAAGACCCATTTGAAACAAATTGCTTTAATTAAAATAGTAATTTTCAGCCCCAAGAGATGTAAACTATTAGTGTGTTGCCAGGAGGGTGTTACACTAATGGAGAGCAATGAGCAATTATAGACAATCTGCTGCCGAATGTCGGCGAAAACACACTGGAAAAACTAGAACATTCATTAGCCAAATCACCATTTGCCACTCTGAACAACATTTAAATTTAAAGGTATGCAATTTCCTTTTTGACAATTACCTAACAAATACAATCATATGCCAGTGACACGGATGAAATATGAAAGAATGAATCAACCAGGTTTAAGTGACTGGAGTGGGGGACAGGAAACCTTTTCCTTTTGCTTTGTTGAAAGTCTCTCATCACTGCAGATGATAGGATGCAATGGTCCGATAAAACTATTAATTGCTATTATACTGTAGTAAATGTATTTTTCTAGCAAGTACTCAGTCATTCAATTTGCTTGTTTTCTCTGGAGACAACGCTTTAGCAGGCTGGGAATCTTAACAAGGTACTCTAGCTGAAATTCTTTCTACATTGAGGTCAGAGGTGCTTTGTGCTGGAGATCAGTCAAGTCAAAGACTCCTTCTAAGGGAACAATTCACTGTAGATGCAGGTTACACAGGGCGTTTCCACATAATTGCTCAGTGTGTGTCTCAATCATATTCTTCTCACACTATAATTCATCCCCAAAGAGAGAATGCCATAATATCCAGTTTGCACATTAATGATGGTATGAACCACATTTTCCCAGCACCTAAATATTACTGATTGAATAATCAGGATTTTGAGTAATCAGGATTGTACTGATTATAATAACCCTGCATGAGAAGATCTAGCTTCAGGGAAGATATCTGAATTCTGCAAATAAATTAACAACAGTTGTACATTTGGGGCCAAGCTAGTGTGCCATCCAGCCATGGTTACTCTCCTGTATGTCCTGTTTACAAATGAAGCAGGGAACATATTCTAATTGTTGATGTTTATTTTTGAGTATAAAAATATCCCATGTTTCTAGGATAAACATGGGACAAAAATGATCAAAATATTTTTTGTTTAGATGATTACTATGTTTATGCCTATACTTCCAGGGCATTTTATAAAAATAATAAAACAATTAAAATATAATAAGCTAAAGGCCAGAAACACATAAAAGCATCAAAAAACAGTCAGCAGGATTCAAACTGAATCTAAAAAGCTCGTGGAAATAATTAATAAATATTGGGCACCAAAAGAATAATGAGGTAGGCACCAGATGAACTTTTCTGGGGTAAACATTCCACAGCTGGGGTGCTACCAAAAAGAAGACCCTCTCTCTGGCAGCCACTCACTATACCCCATATGATGGAGCACCCATAGGAGTCCCCCAGATCTTAACGTATGTGGATATATATGGAGACAGGTGGTAAATAAAAACTAGTAATATCAATATGGGCACACCAGTGAGGGGGTAGAACTCTTCCCCCACTTCACCTCTCTCCTCCAAGCACTTTCTCCCAATCTATCCAATTCCAGGAGGAGTCCACAGGGAGGAATGGGAAGGCAGAGAAACAGTTCAAGCAATGAGACAGAACCATGGACAGCTCTAAGTGGAGTTGGGAATTCGAGCTGTAGATGACCTTGCCCTAGGTGGAGTTCCCAGGCAGAAGTGGAGAAGCAGGGCTTTTGTTGTTGTTAACATCACACTGACATTGAGACATCTTGGGTTGGATCCCAATTTAGTCATGACTAACTTAACTTAAGCCCCTTTGATTTCAATGGGTCTACTCTAAGTACTCTAAGTATGCCTAACTCTGGATCCAACCCATTCTCTGAAATGCCCCTAAAGTCTGTAGTCTTTAAGTTCTAGACTTCTTTACAATTGACCTTTAATTACAACTAATTATGCCACAGTTTCTTTTACGTACCTATGTATGTTTAGCCTGGAGAAGTGATGATTAAAGGGATAGTGGTATCTGAAAGTCTGCCATGTGTAAGATGGATCACACTTGTTCTCTGTTTCTTCAGGGGCAGAACTAGAAGTGATGGGTGGCAATTGCAAGAAAGCAGATTTTGGCTAAACATTGGGAGGAGCTGTTCAACAGTGTGACAGACTGTCTCAGGAGGTGGTGGGCTCTCCTTCACTTGAAGTATTTAAGCAGAGGATGCATGGCCATCTGTTAGGGATTTTGTAGTTGCGTCCTGCACTGCAGATCTTGTACTTAGCAAAGGGTTGGACTAGATGGTCTTCCAGCCCAGGGATAAGCAACTTTGGGGGCCTATTGGCAGATTTGGCAATTTGAGAAACTGTCCTGGGCCCAATCATAACATGGCTACCATGGGTTGGCATGGCTTCTCACAAAGGACAAGTAACCTGCCCAGAGGGATACATGGGAAATTAAGATGGCAGCAGCTAGAAGCCCCCATTTTGCTTTGAAGCAATCCCAGCTGCCATTAATAAAATAGCAAAATATTTTTACAATGAAAATTGGGAGGAGTAGGGTGTCTCTCAGCAGGCATCAAGAAAGGTGTCTCAGAGGCACATTGGTGCAACAGGCCCTGCGTTGCCTACCCCTGTTCTAGACCGATGGTGGCTCTGTGATTGCAGTTTACTAACTGTCTTGCACTAACATCAGCAAACCACTCTAGGACTGATAGACATTTACTTCTTTTATTACTCAAGATTTCATTAATAGATGAATTGGAGTGGAATGGTGAACTGTGTCGGAGATCATATATCCTTTTGTTTGATCAGCAGTGTCCATTTCACACCTGCAAGTCACTGCTTCATGTTGCAGTTCACAGGTGATGACTGGGCCTGTACGAATCAGCCCTCAGTATGCCAGCAGGATACTCTTTATGTAAACAATGCCTGACTTCAGAAACATGAAAGTACTCCTGCTGGGAAAACAAAAACGGGACTGTGCTGTTGTTTTTAGGGACACGCATTTCTGGGTGCAAAATATGGTGTTAGTCATCATCCCTGGCATGTTTCACTTATTGCTGGTGTATTAATAATTAAATTATATTCAGCAGAAGTGCTTAGAATGGGAATCACTAGAGAAATCAAGGTTCTTAAAAAGGCTCCACTGAAGGATATTTAAATAGACATTCCACAAGGGCAAATTATAAATTATGCTTTCCCTCAGTAGTCTCTGTGACAACAACAAGAGAATACTAAATGGGAAGCATAAGGGACATGTTGTGGCAAGATATTTTGCTTTATTTTTTTATTTAAAATGGAGCTTTATTGATGAAGTGCCTAGAGGCATCGAGCATTGGCAATCAAAGCTAATGTAATGAATAAGTTTAATAGCAGAGCAATCCTATATTCATGTTTGTTTATTTATTTACTTGCACAATTCTATACCACCTAATAGTCAAAGCTCTGTTTACACTGGTGAGTGTGTGTGTGTGGGGGGGGGGGGATATGCCACCACCATGCCAGTGGAATGGATGCTGTAGCTATATCCAATGAGCGATCAGCCCAAGGCCCCATCTACATGAGTCATTTGCCCCAGTGCCACTTCGAAGGGAAGATCTTTGTGATGATGCAGTCCCCGCTTCGCAGCCCAATCGTGGTTTTCATGGAGAAACCTGGGTTTTCTCAGAGTCCATTTTCTGCAAGGTTTCCACTTGCTTCGTGTTCACTGTGGGGGGTTGAGCTGTCTGTCCCTTCCTGGGATTGAAATCGCAGCATGGTTAGTGATGCCCCTCCTCCTTCGCAGCTCCGCAGTTACAGAGGCATGAAGAGGTGGGCTGGTGGAGGCTACGCTGATTGGTGGAAGGGAAAGCAGCCTGCAGTGGGGGCTGAGGGAGAGCACAGGGGCACACACGTCTACCGGGAAGTTACTCATTGCCTTCAGTTCCACATCTCTGCCTCTCTCACTTTAAGTATCGAGCTTGAGAGTGGAGATGTGCGGCTACAAAGGAACACAGCTGAGAAACGCGAGATGCCTGTTGATTTCAAGCTGCAAAGCTGAGAAAGGGTGGGGGCCAGGGAGGATGATTCTCATAAACATATACTCAGAAGCACTTCATGCTCTCAGCACCTGCTCAGTCTCCAGGGGCAGTGGCTGCCTGCTGCCTGCCTGCCTCAGAAATGTGTATGCAGGGTTTGTTATAAACATCTACTTGCAAGCAGGTCCTACATGCTAGTCACACTCCCTCCTCCCCAGCTGTGCACTCTCTGCTCTTCCAAGCTTGGGAAGCCCACAATAACCCTCCCATCTACCATCCCAGTAGTTAATTCGCAGCGCTAATACTGCGCAGCTCCTACCGAGCAAACAATGAAATCGGTGCCATGTAGATGCGGCCCAGGAGAGGAAGGGGAAACACACAACACAGAAAATACAAAAATGGTTTAAAAACAGTAGACACACACAGACACACACCAGCATCCCTGTAAACTCTGCCAGTACCCACCAATCAGAGATTGTGCCAATGACAATGCCTACCTGCCACCCCACACATGAAAGGAGCCAGTGAATTCACATCAGCGTCGCTGTAGGAACAACACACAAGACAATGCCACAATGCCTCTACTCCATCAAATTCAATGGTACAGCAAGTAACGACTCTAGTATTGCAAGTTCATGAGTATACCTAGGGGTGTACAGATTTCCCATCATATGTTCCGGTGGGGAATCCATGGGGGGGGTAGACAATCTGTTCCTCCCTCTCCCAGAATCCTCCAGAGCAGCTCTGCTCCATGAGGATTCCGCAGAGCCACACCAGCTTTAGGGCCGCTTACCTTGCCGGCCAGAGCCGTTCGCCTCCTCCACGCCAATCACCAATACTTTTTCTTTAAAAAAAAAAAAAAGCAATCGGCAGGATGTGCCCATAGATTTATATGCAAATACAGCCATGAACCTTGCGTATAAGTCTATGTATCCATAGGCTTATACACAAGATTCACAGGTCTATTTTACGTCTAAGTCTATGGGTACATCCTGCCGATCGCCATTTTTTTAAATTGGCAGGATGTGCCCATAGACTTATATGCAAAATAGAGCTGTGAATCTTGCATATAAGCCTATGGACACATAGACTTATACTCAAGATTCACAGGTCTATTTTGCGTATAAGTCTATGGGCACATCCTGCCAATTGCCTCTTCTTTTTTTTTAGGAAATGGCAATCGGTGTGGAAGAGGCGAACAGTTCCAGTGGAAGAAGCAGCCGAGTGCCATTCTGTCTCCAATCCTCCTGGAGTGGAGGTAACTGGTGCTGATCCACTGTGGATTCCTGAGGCCAGATTCCAAAGGCTGGATTCCAAAGAATCCGGCCTCATTTGAATCCGCGGTGGATTTTTCTATCATCCCTAATACCTGAAGCTCAAGGTTTAAATCCCCTTTGTACTCCTCACAATCTCAATTGCAGAACAACACACAAAGGGGCCATAGCTCAGAGGTAGAGCATGTGCTTTGTATGCACAAGGTCCCAGGTTCAATCTCTGGCATCTCCACACACCCACTAGTTTGGCTGATAGACCAGCCCTGCCAAAGGACTCATTGGCCCTTGTCCTCCTCATCCCTTCCTCCTTATCCCCATCCCTCCTAGGGATGTTGGAGAATTCTGCCATGGACTCCTGTGAGGCTGGATTCTTTAGAATCTGGCCCCCTGGAGTCTGTGGTGGAATGGGGCAATCCCCTCTGCCACCCCGCAGAATCCCCCCAGGATGGAGCCTACCTGGTGGCGGCGGTGGCTCCAGCGGTGGCTCCGGGTGGTCTTCCAGCCGCAGCCGGGCTGCAGCTGCAAATGGCGGCCACTACGCCGGCCACCATTTGCATCCCTGCGATAGCCATGATAGGCTATGTATATATTTATGTAGCCTATCATGGTGAAAGGCAGGCATGCAAATGGCATAGTGGCCGCCATTTGCATTCCTGCCTTTTGCCGTGATAGGCTACATAAATATACACATAGCCTATCACGGCTACAGCACGGATGCAAATGGCGGCCGCTACGGCGGCTGCCATGTGCGGCCGCAGCCCAGCAGCAGGAGGTCCGGCTGCAGGTGGCCCCAGCTGGCGGCTCCGCAGAGTCACAGCGGAGCGGAGCCAGTCAGGGAGGATTCCGGGGGGGGGGGACAGAGTGCCTCCCCCCCACCGCGGATGGCCCCAATGGAACAAGGTAAGTTTTTTGTACACCCCTAATCCCTCCTCATGCTTCACCCTCCTCGTCCCTTTCTCTCCACTCCCAACTGACTGCCTTCTACACCCTGGCACAGCACCCATCCCCCTTGTGAGGCTTTCCCCATCATGGTACAAGGTTCCTGATGGAACAGAGAGAGGAGAGGCCATCAAACTTCCTTCCTGTCTTCTCAGCGCCATCGCATCAGCAGAAGCCAGGTCATAGTGGGGGGCGGGACATAACTATCATTGTCTGGCAGGAAAGAAAGAGGAGGGTGGCCTCTCGGTGGTAGCACACTTGCTTTGCATGAAGAAGGTCCCAGGTTCCATCCCTGGCATCTTGAGGAAGGGCTAGGAAAGTTCGATTCAATTTTATTGCATTGACAACCAGTCATTTGCAAAACAATGAACAGCTAAAACATATTTAAATTAAAAAACAAAAACAAAACCACCACCACCACTGGTTACCTCCAGAAATTCAACAACCCTTAAAATTTAATATTTAAAACCTAAGACCAAACCATTTCGTCCTATCTTACCTTGAACTAAGCACAATTTGGAGGTTTAAATTCAAAGCCCCTTGTCTCACTTTCAAGGCAGAATTAATATATGTTGCCGTTCTAAAAGCAACAATATAGTCCAATCCATTTAATAACATGAGCACTTTATCCCTTGATGTTTCCAGCCTCTTTTTCTTTAGGAGTGGAAAAATATATCTGGATCTCAAGTTATTATATTTAGCACACTCTAGCAGAAAGTGAATTTGATCCTCTATTGTCTTGCAAGCAAATGGACATAGCCAACATGGCCTGGGTACATTATGGAATCTTCCCTTTACTTCCTTCAAGGGAATACTATTCAGTCAGCATTTTGTAATATGAACCCGTAATGAATAGGCACATGGGTGTGCCAGATATTGTGCTGCCTGGTTGAATGTAGCTGGCAATCCAGCATATGATTCGTTTGACCTGCAATTAGCCACCTTGGCTGTGTCCATTTGCCACGATGTATCTGCTATCCTCTGCTTTATGAGCGATTTGGCCACATCATAACCCTTTGATAAAAGGAATTCATATGAGAAATCTGGGTCACATACTCTGTCATTTTACCTGACCAAGACCCGGCCGCATGGTTCATCTCATCAAAAGCAGCCTGAAGCAATGGTGAGGTTAGCTGGAAAATCAATCTGAGCCAGAGACGAGCCACTGCATTTATTACCAGGGCCAAGATGGGTAAGACCCCCGTTTCAGTTCTTATTATGCCCCTTGGGGTCCTTCTTGTTAAAATCCCACGTTGAACTGATTTCAGCTCAGCCAGGTTTGAATTTGCCCATAGCGCTGCCCCATAAAGCATTTGTGGCAATAGTTTACAACAATAAAGTTCCAAAAGTGGGGAAATTAAGTGCCCTCACCTCCCAGCTGAAAACCTTAAGATTGCCCCACTTGTAATCTTAGCTTTCTCTGCTGTCCCTTTTATATGTTTATCCCATTTGCCGGCTTTTGAAAAAATGATTCCCAGATATTTATATTTAGTTACCGACTCTAGGTTATGGCCATCCAGCAACCAGCGATGGATCTTTCTAGATCTACCGAATTCCATAACCTTTCTTTTCTTATAGTGCACAGTCAACATTTCTTGCTGACAAAACTTGGAAAGAGCCACCAGCAACCGTCTCATCCCTATTGAGGTATAAGACAGGATGACAGCATCATCTGCATATAATAATATAGAAACCGGATGGTGCCCCAGAGAGGGTAGAAAGGACTGTGGACCAGCCAGGGCATTTACCAAGTCATTCAGATACATATTAAATAACGTTGGGGCCAGCTAGGAAAGAATCCTGCCTGAAACCTTGGAGAACTGCTGCCAGTCAGTGTCAACAATACTGAGGGATCAATGGTATGACTTGGCATAAGGCAACTTCTCATGTTCCCAACACACGTGGCACAGTCAAAACCTCTATTGATCACCATCAAGGATGGAGTAGGTCTTGGAAGGCAAAGACAGGTATAGGGTTGCCAGCAGTAGGTCTTGGAAGGCAAAGACAGGTATAGGGTTGCCAGCAGTAGGTCTTGGAAGGCAAAGACAGGTATAGGGTTGCCAGCAGTAGGTCTTGGAAGGCAAAGACAGGTATAGGGTTGCCAGCAGTAGGTCTTGGAAGGCAAAGACAGGTATAGGGTTGCCAGCAGTAGGTCTTGGAAGGCAAAGACAGGTATAGGGTTGCCAGCAGTAGGTCTTGGAAGGCAAAGACAGGTATAGGGTTGCCAGCAGTAGGTCTTGGAAGGCAAAGACAGGTATAGGGTTGCCAGCAGTAGGTCTTGGAAGGCAAAGACAGGTATAGGGTTGCCAGCAGTAGGTCTTGGAAGGCAAAGACAGGTATAGGGTTGCCAGCAGTAGGTCTTGGAAGGCAAAGACAGGTATAGGGTTGCCAGCAGTAGGTCTTGGAAGGCAAAGACAGGTATAGGGTTGCCAGCAGGGCCCCCGTTCCTTGGACAGTTGCTGTATAGATAGCAGTGTAGTGTCCTTATGATACCAGCTCCATGTCAGGTACCCCTTCATCTGTTGCATGACTGCATGTCATGGAGCTTGCAAGGGTACAGGAGTCTGCTTGGAGCAAGTAAGTTCACCCCACAGAAGAACAGCTGGGAGCATCCTGTTCAGTTGAGGGCAATGAGCAAATAATCAATAGGAAGATGCTGAAGTGTGCTTCTTTATTATCCACACATCGCTTTATTGGAAAGTGATACCTTTGAACATACCCGTGTAGGCTCTGAAGTCAAAACAGAGAAGTAATTTATTTAGAATGTATTTAGGATTCCTAGAACTTTTTCTTTTCTTTGGCCAAAGAGAGGCTGCAGAATCTAGCGTGAAGTGGGTGTGTTTAAATATGGCCTCATGCTGCTGCCTTGCCAAGGAAAGTACATAAATACATTTTGAGTGAACTGCACATTTCATTACCTGACAAAACATGCTGTGTGTGAGTACAATGCATTAGACATATGGGACTTGTGACCAGACCTGGAATAATGAGCTGAGACATCAGTCACTGAGTGAACTATGGCCAGAAGTTTGTTGAAGTTTAACATCACAGGATATGCAACAATCATGGCGTTGCACAGGAGCTGCTTAGCAGCTTCCCCTGCCTTGACTTAGTGCAAGACATACTGGACCATGAGTCAGAGGCAGTGTAATCACTGCCTCCTCCCCACAGGACACATCTCTTCACATGTTGGGGGAGTCCTTTATGAGTCATTCCACCACCACCCTGAGCACCGCAGGTCCTCAGCCTGGGGGTCATTTTGGACTCCCAGCTGTCAATGGAGGCTCAGGTGTCAGCCATGAGCCAGACAGTGCTGTAGCAACTCCATCTGATACGGCGGCTGTGCACCTACCTTCCTGACCATCTTCTCCAATCGGTAGTACATGCCCTGGTCTCTTCTCGCCTAGACTGCTTTAATGCACTCTACGTGGGGTTACCCTTGAAGACGGTTTGGAAGCTGCAGCTGGTGCAGAACACAGCAGCTTGTCTGATTAAAGGCAGCTGCCAGCATGATCACATCACTCCGGTGCTGAAGGAGTTGCACTGGTTACCAGTTATTTTCCGGGCCAAATTCAAGGTGTTGGTTTTGACCTTTAAAACCCTATATGGTTCCAGCCCAGCCTATCTCAAGGAGTGCCTCCAGCAACACCAGACAGGCCGCTCAACAAGATCAGCCTCGGATGGCCTTCTCTCTGTCCCATCAGCCAGGACAGCTAGGCTGGTGAGGACGAGGGAGAGGGCCTTCTCTGTGGTGGCCCCCCACTCTGTGGAACTCCATCCCTAGGGAAATCCACCATGCCCCCTCTTTAATAAGCTTCCACCACGTGTTGAAAACGTGGTTGTTCAGGCAGGCATTTGGGGTGGGCGAGGGAAATTTTAGAAAATGATGTTTTAATGTGTAATTTTATTGTTTTTAAATTGTTTGTATTATTGTACATTGCCCAGAGTGGCTGGGTGACCGGCCAGATGGGCGATTAAAAAATTTAATTAATTAATTAATTAATACTCTAGGTGGGTGAGACAAATTGTCCCCAAAGGAGTTGTGCATCCTTACCACCTGGGTCCCAGAGCCCTGAGTGATGAGTCCCAGGAACCTTTCATCACCTTATAGGTGCCTCAGAATGCTCACCAATGTTTTCCCTCTCTCATACGAAGAGCTAAATACAGAGAAGCTAAATGGGAAGCTGGACAATTCCAGGACAAGACTAGTTTCCCAAATAATGACTTGTTCACCTCTCACCTGTCAGGGTGGACATTGAGCCCATAGAATCCCAGAGTAGTTCTGATTCTGAGGAAGAGCAGCCGCTCCTGGGAGAGGAGCGTGCTCATCCTTCCCAGGGCCAACAGGTGGCAGAGATTCCTCCCACTAGCAGTCCTGGCATAGATAGCGGCCCCGGGAGTGAGAGAGCGTGGGAAGAAGACTTGCTGGACGCGCGATGCCAACGCAGGGAGCGGCGCCAAATGGAGGGCGCGGAAAGGAGGCGTAGTGCCTGGTTGGCGCGCAAACAACGGTTGTGCCCAGAGGATCCAAGGGAAAAGGGGAGGGACTCTCCCTAACCCGTAAGTTCAGGGTCTGCCAGTGATTCTCCTTCAAACGGGGACCAACTGTTCCAACTTAGGGCATAGGTACTCTGCTGCTCATAGCTAGTTGCTAACGGTAGAGTTGTTAAGTTGTAAAAGAGGAATAAAGCTTTGAAAAGAATCCCTTTGTCTGTGTCTGGACTTGGCTACTGGATTAGACTGAAAGAGGCTGCCAAGGAGCCCTTAACATCACCAAGCAGGGCCCTGTCCACCACTAGAAACATCACCCTCTGGCCCTCTGGAAAGCCAGCATAGGTGGAGGAAGGGGCTCAGCTGCAAAACCGAAAACAGTCCCCAGTTACAGTTGCTCACTGCCGCCCACATGAAAGGCTTCACCCCGTTATCCTAGGACAGCTCCTGCATGGGCAAAGTGGGTGTGAAACTACGGAGGCAACAGCTATACCAGGCCCCAGGCTGAGTAACATAGTTATGACACTGTGAGTCCATTGAGAAAAGTGCCACCAGATGGCCAAGCCTCACCGAACACCCCAGTTGTGCCTGCTGCCACTGGTAGCCTAGCAGTCCACTCAGTGCCCAATAAAAGGTAAGGCTGTTCCCTCCCCCTGGCACCATGATAGGGAGGAGAAGCAGTCTTGGGCCCAAATCCTGGGCCTCACACTTCCCAGTCCCTGGACTTTCACAGTGCCGAAACAGCAGAAAAGTGAGGGCTGGCTAGGAGTGGAGTGTCTTAAAGCACCCACCTAGGCTCCACTCCCACCAGTGTCAGGAATGGACAGATGTTGGCTTCTACAGAAGTGCTGCCACTATCCCAGGCTGGCTGCAAATTTGTCCCCTGCCCAAACCTGTTTGAGTTGAGAAGGAGCAGCAATAACATTGGGATTCAATCAAAACCGTATCACATAATTGCACCAGGTGGAAACATAGATAAAGGTGATCCTACATAATACCAGGCACATCAGCAACATTGCAGTCCTGAAAATTACCCTAACTTCACATCCAGAATAGTTAGAGTAAATCTTTAAGTTTGTTAATCTTTATTTACCATGAGCTCAATAAAGGCTTTAGGAAGAAAGGAATAGATTAGGATAGAATTTATTGAATTAGTCCAAGGACTATGTCAAAAGCAAGCAAAGTAAAATACAGTTAAGATTCCACTATACATGTGAAACTATTCATGGGGCCATAGGCCATATCAAAGATGACAAAATAAAATACATTTAGAACGTCACATAAAAATAAACATAGAACAGAATTTGGACTTTACCGAAACAAAACTAAGAATTAAAATTAAATGTATCTTAAAAACAATTAAAAGCCAGAACTACCTGATCAACTGACATGAATTCATATCCTCAGAGCTCAGAATCTCCACCACAGACACCTTTTTCTAAGCCTGGAGGCCATTACTGCAAAGGAAGCTACTCTCCAAGTTACATACTAGGTAGTTCCTCGTAGTAAAAGGATGATAGTTAGGGGAAGAAACTGTGTATATTCCAGGGCTGTACAACAGAATAAAGGAAAGGCTTGTGTTGGCGTGGATAACATTTCTTCAGTCAACATGGCAAGGTGCTGCATACAAGCGGGATGCCACATTGGTACAGCTATTCCTAGAGAGATTTAAAATGGGTTTATTATATGCAATGAATGCTGTGGCTTTATATAGTCAATCTGTGTTTTCTTATTGAATCAGCATTATTATCCCAACATGCTAAACACAAGCTACTCTGGTTGAAGAGTTATTTTCAGTGGTGTAGTGGTAAATTTTGAAGTGCAGCTACTCATCATGGCAGTCCCCATAGCCACACCCCTAAGGAGAGTCCAAAAATGCAGGCTGTGTTGGTCCATATCAACAAACCAATTCTAGCAGTTTTCATCTCAATCAGAAGCAGGTCTTTTATGAAGAGATTGGGTTGTAACTGCCCATTCAAGACAGTGCACCCCCCAAAATACTTTACGTTACAGTAGGGATAGCTCAGTCACAACTATATATTGTTGTTGAGAAAATTCATCCTCCACCTCCAAGCGACTATGAGGATTACAGCTAATTCAAAGAGAACAGGGAATTCTGAGGTGGTGACAGATGACATTAGCATCCTGCTAATCAAAAAGAGAACATAAGAAGAGCCATGCTGGATCAGACCAAAGGCCTGTCTAGTCCAGCATTCTGTTCACACAGTGGCCAACTAGCTGCCTGTGGGAAACCCATAAGTAGGACATGAGGGAATAGCACCCTCCTGCCCATGTTCCCCAGCAACTCGTGTATATATAGGCATACTGCCTCTGATATTAGAGGTAGCATATCACCGTCACGACTAGTAACCGTTGACAGCCTTCATGGATTTGTCTAACCCCACTTTAAAGCCATCAAGTTGGTGTCCATCATCACTACATCCTGGGGTAGTGAATTCCATAGTTTGACTATGCGCAGTGTGAAGAAGCCCTTTAATCTCTCCTGAATCTCCCATCAATCAGCTTCATGGGATGACCCTGGGTTCTAGTATTATGAGAGAGCAAGAAAAAATGTCTCCCTATCCACATTCTCCACACCATGCACAATTTTGTACACCTCGATCATGTTTCCCCTTACTCCCCTTTTCTCCAAGCAAAACAATCCCAGCTGTTGTAACCTTCCTCATAGGGGAGTTGCTCCTGCCCCTTGATCATTTTAATTGCCCTTTTCTGCACTTCTTCCGTTTCTACAATATCTTTTTTTCGGTGTGGTGACCAGAACTGTACACAGTATTCCAAGTGTGTTCGCACCATAGATTTATATAGGGACAGTATGATATTGGCATCCCTGCAACCCCTGGATCCATTACACCACTGGTTATTTTCTGTGTTTTTTTATTCAGTCAAAAGAACCTGTTAGTTAAAGCAGGGCCTATTAAGCCAGTGACATTAGATGCCACATGTTAGCATCCCACTTTTGTGGCTAAGGGCACAATCCTTTGCCCTTTGACGGAGCTCTACAATGCAAGAGTGCTCTGAATAGCCTGTGCTCTCTCCTCCTTGCTGTTGTTTTTCTCCTTGATGGGCTTCTGAGCCTATTTAGAGAGGGTGTGTTGCTGGGGGGGGGGAGGGTTGGAGAGGCCACAGGATAGCATGGACCCTACATATCTTCTCCCCTCCCCTCCTCACCCAACAGAATGTCCCCTTTTTCGCACACATACCAAGTTGCTTGAGGACTCGGGAAGCAGCCACCATGGTTCTTTCCACAATGGCTGGGGGGGGGGGGACTGGAACTCAGAGTCTCCCACGCATGGTCATAGGAATGTCTACAACCCTGGGAGGGGGAATCTGAAAAATCCTATGGTCCCTGTGGTCCCCAAGGACCATATGACTGCTTTTTAAGTTAACTACTTAAACTACTTCCTACTTCCTGTTGCCAAGCTGTGACTGCTTGGCAACAGAAACAAGCTTTTCTGAATATACTTTGTAGTTTTATTCAGTTTCCATATTATATCCTCCTTCCATATTATATCCTGATAATAGCATCCTCTCTCTCTCTCTCTCTCTCTCTCTCTCTCTCTCTCTCCCCCCTCCCTTTTCTAGCATTTCCCAAGTAACACAGACTTCCCCTTATACATGTTTCCAGCAGCTAAATAAAATAAATTCCGACCCCACTTATTAAAAAAAATAAACCTAAGCACTTTAAGAGAGCCTCCTGCAGGATGCTGAAAATTCCTGCAGCTTCAGGGCAAGTATCAGTAAACTGAGTCTACTGCTTGCGCAAGTGTGCTGTTTGTTTGCCAGATACACATACACAAGGCTTGCTGACAGAAAATGCCTTTAAAAAAAAACCTGTAAAATTGGAAAGCATTTGAACGGCAGGGTTACCCCCTGTAGACCACGTTGGCCTCATAGCAAGAATAAAATGTATTTTTAGAGGGCTGTTCTTAAGTAAGTATTTGGAGGCTATTTGCTATTTTTATGGTACATGCCAAGGAATAATGAATAATAATTAACACCTAGCATTAATATAGTGTTTAGAGTCTCCAAAGTACTTTGGATACATTAGCTCAGTAAAGTAAAGGGTAAGCGGCTCCAGGCAAAACCAATGAGCCTCCACTAAGGATATACCCACTTTAAGGGAGCAATCCTATAGCAGTTTAGAAAAGTTCTACAACTCCCAGCATCCCCCAGCCAGCCATGCTGGCCGGGGAATGCTGGGTGTTGTAGGATTTTTTCCCCAACTAAACATGCATAGGATTGTGCCCTAAAACTACTATTCAGCCAATGCCACTTTCTCTAAATTCTCTCCCCTCGTGCGTGGAAAAATTTCGTTGGCAATTGTGTTGTGATCAGCAGAAGGCTCTGCATCCACACCAATTTAACCTGCAGACAGCGTTATAAGCAGAGGCGATCTCTGCCATCTTCCAAACAGGAGGGCTGTATGTGCAGAGCCAATGGTGACAATCATCTGATCCTGCCTCCAAGGTCAATGGCTCGGGTGTCTTGAGTAAGAAAACTAGGCCCTCTTTTCCACTGATGCAGCAGCTGCCCAAATTCCTTCACTATCAGTGGAACATGGTGGCTCCGATTTCGCTGGGGCTGTGGATCCATTCTGGGTTTCAGTCAGAACTCTAAAGGATATATCCAAGGTGCGGAACCTATTTTGGGGCTGGGGTTCAGCACCTTGGATAGCTCTTTAGAGTTCTGCCTGGTTCTGACTGAAACCCAGAAAAGATTCACAGCCCCAACTGAAATCGGAGCCACCAGCATCCACAGCTCCCTGCCCTAGAAGCCCACAGCTGAGATGGCAGAATTAATTCCTGGAAACCCCACAGAGGCACCAGAACACAAGGCTGTAGACAGACATGTGCTAAAATATTCTTCCAGCTGTCACATTTGAACATCAGGGCCAAGCTAGACATGATAACAAGTGCATCTCTGTATTGATGCACAGAGTTTTGTTTTGTTTTGTTTTGTTTTAAAAGGCAGATAGCATCAGTTGGGAGCTGATGATTATTGGCAGCTGATGATTATCCTTCCCTGGTGAAATTCTGATGAAAATCCATCATCTGAAGATGCTGTTTGCACTGGGAGAAAATCCCTCATGGGCACCATTTGTTTTAATGTATCACTTTGGCAATGTAGTTCTGCATTGGGGGTCCTGATCCAGATTGGGATCACAGTGGGGGTGGGGGGAAGGGTTAAGTCACACACACACACACACACACACACACACTGCAGCTTTTTCAAGGCCCTTGGGTAAGACACCCCGAATGGGCCCTCTCCCTCAGTGAGTCTACCTTCTCACCACCATTGTCACCAGCTGCTATTGCTCCTAATCCTCTCTCTCATCATTACTACCACTTGCTTGCTTGACAAGCAGAGAGCAAGTAGACATGGGCATCTACTCCTCCTCTTTCGCACCAGAGCAAGAGGCAGGTGAACAAGCTGACTGCAATGGTGAAGAGGAGGAGCAAGTCCAGGGAGCTGTTGTCAGGGGGGCCCTGCTAGGGTGTGGCCCTTGGGAGATGATTGACCATACCTACCCTTGATACCTGGTAGGGCTTCTCAGCTGCAGCTGGAATGCAGTGGGAAGAAAGTGTGATGGTGGTAGAGCCACTTGATAGTCTGTAGCCAATACACTCCTTTTTGCTACCCTGCATAATAGACCATTTTGATGTTCCTTCTTATTGTTGTGCCTTTGGGATCAGGAACTATAAAGAGATATGAAAGTAGAAGCAGGAAATGCATTATTTTGATTTTTTCACATATCAAATAAAAGTTACTTTGAAGTATGAGAAAAAAAAGTTCTAGCTCTGAACTGCCATTGAAATGATCTGCTGATTTCCATAACAAATAAATCAAGAAAAAAATACACCCCATTTTTAACTGTCTAGTGTAACTGGAGAGAACATTGTATCTGAAAGCATATTAAAGTAAATATGAATGTATTAACAGTTCAGCTATTTCTGTGCATGATTCCCAAGAGTATAGGACAATATGCCACAATAAGAAATATAATATGTGATCTAAATGTTATTGCAAAGATCAAATGTATATCAAAGAAGAAAAACTGCTTTATTGTAAAATACATGGAATCTCTTATCTTCCATCAGACAAATGGAAGAAATGAAAAGCCTATAGCCACAGGCCAAGATTCCAGTTGTTCTCTTGCCCTAAGTTCTCTTTGGGAAAATAGCCATAAAGTTTAATTAGTTCTACCCTTCACAACCCTTCAATCAAAGATCTGGCCAAAGGGCATGAAAGTGCAATATTTTTAATTGTGCAAACATAACACTACACCATGGATAGATTTATTATAAGCCTTCCAAAAGAATAAATTGGGCTGACAACTTCATATAATCAGAAATACATTAATTTTCAAACCTATCCTGAATGTTTAATGAAGTTGACTAGTAAGAGCCCTAACCAAATCTTAGATGTGTTCTACCTTAATTCAACCCCTTCATGGATCACTGCCTTGTTGTGGCGAAGGGGCTTGCGTAACTCAGTGAAGCCATAAGCTATGCCGTGCAGGGCCACCCAAGATGGACAGGTCATGGCAGAGAGTTCTGACAAAATGTGGTCCACTGGAGAAGGAAATGGCAACCCACTCCAGTATTCTTGCCAAGAAAACCCCATGGAACGTATCACAAGGCTAAAAGAGATGACGCCGGAAGATGAGCCCCTCAGGTCGGAAGGTGTCCAATATGCTACTGGGGAAGAGCAGAGGGTATTTCCAAGTAGCGCCAGAAAGAGTGAAGCGGCTGGGCCAAACCCAAAAGGACACTCAGCTGTGGATGTGTCTGGCGGTGAAAAGAAAATCCGATGCTGTAAAGAACAATATTGTTTAGGAACCTGGAATGTCAGATCAATGAATCAAGGTAAGCTGGAGGTGGTCAAACATGAGATAGCAAGATTGAACATCGACATCTTGGGAATCAGCGAACTCAAATGGACAGGCATGGGCGAATTTAATTCAGGTGACCATCATATCTACTATTGTGGGCAAGAATACCTTAGAAGAAATGGAGTAGCACTCATAGTCAACAAAAGGGTGGGAAAAGCAGTACTGGGGTACAATCTTAAAAATGATAGAATGATCTCAGTACGAATCCAAGGCAAACCATTCAACATCACAGTAATTCAAGTCTATGCCCCAACCACTGAGGCCGAAGAAACTGAGGTTGATCGGTTCTATGAAGACCTACAACACCTTCTAGAACTAACACCAAAAAAAGATGTCCTCTTCATCATAGGGGATTGGAATGCTAAAGTAGGAAGTCAAGAAATCACCGGGATAACAGGCAGGCATGGCCTTGGTGTACAAAATGAAGCAGGACAAAAGCTAATAGAGTTTTGCCAAGAAAACATGCTGATCATAGCAAACATTCTTTTCCAACAGCACAAGAGGCGACTCTACACATGGACGTCACCAGATGGTCAATATCGAAATCAGATTGATTATGTCCTTTGCAGCCAAAGATGGAGAAGCTCCATACAGTCAGTAAAAACAAGACCTGGAGCTGACTGTGGCTCAGATCATGAGCTGCTTCTTGCAAAATTTCGGCTTAAATTGAAGAACGTAGGGAAAGCCACTAAACCTTTCAGGTATGACCTAAATCATATCCCTGATGAATATACAGTGGAGGTGAGGAATAGATTTAAGGGATTAGACCTGATAGACAGAGTGCCTGAGGAACTATGGACGGAGGTCCGTAACATTGTTCAGGAGGCAGCAACGAAATCCGTCCCAAAGAAAAAGAAATGCAAGAAAGCCAAGTGGCTGTCTGATGAGGCTTTACAAGTAGCTCACGAAAGAAGGGAAGCGAAAAGCAAAGGAGAAAGGGGAAGATATACCCAACTGAATGCAGAGTTCCAGAGAATAGCAAGGAGAGACAAGAAGGCCTTCTTAAATGAACAATGCAAAGAAATCGAGGAAAACAACAGAATGGGAAAGACTAGAGATCTCTTCAAGAAAATTGGAGATCTCAAGGGAACGTTTTGTGCAAAGACGGGCATGATAAAGGACAAAGAAGGCAGGGACCTAACAGAAGCAGATGAGATTAAGAAGAGGTGGCAAGAATACACAGAAGAACTATACAGGAAAGATCTGAATGTCCCTGATAGCCATGATAGTGCGGTCACTGAACTTGAGCCGGACATCCTAGAGAGTGAAGTCAAGTGGGCCTTAGGAAGCATTAGTAACAACAAAGCTAGCGGAGATGACAGTATTCCAGCCGAGCTATTTAAAATCCTAAAAGATGATGCTGTTAAAGTGCTGCATTCAATATGCCAACAAATCTGGAACACTCAACAGTGGCCACAAGACTGGAAAAGGTCAGTTTACATTCCAATTCCAAAGAAGGGCAACGCCAAAGAGTGTTCAAACTACCGCACCATTGCGCTCATTTCACATGCCAGCAAGGTGATGCTCAAAATCCTACAAGCTAGGCTTCAGCAGTATGCGAACCGAGAACTACTGGAAGTACAAGCTGGGTTTCGAAGAGGCAGAGGAACTAGAGATCAAATCGCCAACATTCGCTGGATCATGGAGAAAGCAAGAGAATTCCAGAAAAACATCTATTTCTGCTTCATTGACTACGCTAAAGCCTTTGATTGTGTGGATCACAACAAACTGTGGCAAATTCTGAAAGTGATGGGAGTACCAGACCACCTTACCTGTCTCCTGAGAAACCTGTATGAGGGTCAAGAAGCAACAGTAAGAACCAGAGATGGAACAACCGATTGGTTCAAAATTGGGAAAGGAGTACGACAAGGCTGCATATTGTCGCCCTGCTTATTTAACTTATATGCAGAGTACATCATGAGAAATGCCGGGTTGGATGAATCAGAGGTCGGAATGAAGACTGCCGGGAGAATTATCAACAACCTCCGATATGCAGACGATACACCCTAATGGCAGAAAGCGAAGAGGATCTCAAGAGCCGCTTGTTGAGGGTGAAAGAGGAGAGTGCAAAAGAGAGCCAGTGTGGTGTAGTGGCAAGAGTGTTGGACTGGGAGCTGGGAGATCCGGGTTCTAGTCCCCACTCCGCCATGGAAGCTCACTGGGTGACTTTGGGCCAGTCACACACTCTCAGCCCAACCTACCTCACAGGGTTGTTGTTGTGAGGATAAAATGGAGAGGAGGAAGATAATGTAAGCCGCCTTGGGTTCCTTGCAAGAGGAATAAAGGCGGGATATAAATGCAATAATAAATAAATAAATAAAAAGCTGGTTTGAAACTCAACATTAAAACAACTAAGATCATGTCATCTGGCCCTATCACTTCCTGGCATATAGAAGGGGAAGAAATAGAAGCAGTGACAGATTTTACTTTCTTGGGCTCCAAGATCACCGCAGACGGTGACTGTAGCCATGAAATTAAAAGACGCTTGCTCCTTGGGAGGAAAGCTATGGCCAACCTAGACAGCATAGTCAGAAGCAGAGACATCACCTTGCCAACAAAGGTCCGTATAATCAAAGCTATGGTTTTCCCAGTAGTAATGTATGGCTGTGAGAGCTGGACTATAAGGAAGGCTGAGCGCCGAAGAATTGATGCTTTCGAACTGTGGTGCTGGAGAAGACTCTTACGAGTCCCCTGGACTGCAAGGAGGTCAAATCAGTCCATCCTAAAGGAGATCAACCCTGACTGCTCATTGGAAGGACAGATAATGAAGCTGAAGCTCCAATATTTTGGCCACCTAATGCGAAGAGAAAACTCCCTGGAAAAGACCCTGATGCTGGGAAAGACTGAAGGCAAAAGGAGAAGGGGACGGCAGAGGATGAGATGGCTAGATAGCATCACGGATGCAATGAATATGAACTTGAGCACGCTCCAGGAGAGAGCACAGGACAGGAAGGCCTGGCGTGCTATGGTCCATGGGGTCACAAAGAGTCGGACACGACTGAACAACTGAACAACAACAACAACAACCTTAATTCAAACTTAGGGCACAGTCCTATCAGGATAGTTGGCTACCTCTGAACTCAGAGGCTGACTATCTAATGCAGAGTGACCGGACCATGGAGGGGAGCCTCTCCTTCATGCTCTGGCTGCCCTGCATTTACAGACGATTTTGGCTGTCTAGCTGGGAACTTAGGAGCAGGAGGGGGAGGCCACATGGTGCATAGGAAGTGTCTTAACTATGCTTCCATGGTCTCCTCCCTGCCCTGAGAACACCCCTTTTTTGCCGGCTCCACATTGCATGGGAAGAATCTGGAGATGGGGAAGAATTGTGCCACCTATGAGGCAATGGGGGTGGGGGGCACAGTTTCTGGGAACTGAGCTCAGACCTGTGGCTCTGAGCTCGGTTCCCAGAAATCAAAAAATCCTATGGCTGTCTAGACACTGTCCAGAGACCATAGGGTTGCTCTCATAGAATCATAGAATAGTAGGGTTGGAAGGGGCCTTCAAGGCCATCGAGTCCAACCCCCTGCTCAATGCAGGAATCCAAGTCAGAGCATCCCTGACAAGTCGCTGTCCAGCTTCATCTTGAATGCCTCCAGCGTGAGAGAGCCCACCACCTCCCTAGGGAATTGGTTCCATTCTTATATTGCTCTAACAGTCAGGAATTTTCTCCTGATGTTCAGCCAGAATCTGGCCTCCTGTAACTTGAGCCCGTTATTCTGTGTCCTGCATTCTGGGATGATCAAGAAGAGGTCCTGGCCTTCCTCTCTGTGACAGCCTTTCAAGTACTTGAAGAGCACTATCATATCTCCCCTCAGTCTTCTCTTCTCAAGGCTAAACATGCCCAGTTCTTTCAGTATCTCTTCATAGGGCTTTGTTTCCATTCCCCTAATCATCTTTGTTGCCCTCCTCTGAACCCTTTCCAGCTTGACTGCATCCTTCTTAAAGTGCGGTGCCCAGAACTAGACACAGTACTCTTGATGAGGCCTACCCCATGCTGAGTAGAGGGGAACTTGTACTTCCTGGGATTTGGAAATTATACTTCTATTAATGCAGCCCAAAATAGCATTTGCCTTTTTTGCAGCCACATTACATTGTTGGCTCATGTTCAGCTTGTGATCTACAACCATTCCAAGATCCTTCTCACTTGTAATGTTGTTGAGCCATGTATCCCCCGTCTTGTAACTGTGCATTTGGTTTCTTTTTCCTCGGTGCAGAACTTGGCATTTATCCCTATTAAATTTCATTCTCTCATTCTCTGCCCAGCGCTCCAGTCTATCAAGATCACTTTGAATTTTTTTTCTGCCTTCCAAGGTATTCGCTATCCCGCACAATTTTGTGTCATCTGCAAATTTGATCAGCATTCCCTGCACCTCCTCCTCCAAGTTATTAATAAAAATGTTGAAGAGCACTGGGCCCAGGACTGAGCCCTGTGGTACCCCGCTCATTACCTCTTCCCAGTTGGAGAAGGTCCCATTGATAAGCACTCTTTGAGTCCGATTCTGTAGACAACTGTGGATCCACCTGATTGTTGTTTCATCTAGCCCACTTTGAGTTAGTTTGCTCGTCAGGATATCAGGGGGCACTTTGCCGAAAGCTTTGCTGAAGTCGAGGTATATTATGTCTACAACATTCCCACAGTCCACAATGGAGGTTACTTGATCAAAAAATGAGATCAGATTAGTCTGGCAGGATTTGTTCTTGACAAATCCATGTTGGCTTTGAGTAATCACTGCATTGTTTTCAAGGTGCTTACAGATGGATTGCTTGATAATCTGTTCCAGAATTTTCTCAGGGATTGATGTCAAACTGACCTGTCTGTAGTTCCCAGGTTCCTCCTCTTTACCCTTTTTGAAGATAAGGCCAACATTAGCCCTCGTCCAGTCATCTGGCACTTCACCCGTCCTCCATGATTGCTCAAACGCAGTGGCTCTGGGAGTTCTTCTGCCAGTTCCTTTATTACTCTAGGATGCAATTCATCTGGCTCTGGAGATTTGAACTCAAAGTAATTAGGTGTTCCTTGACCGTATGCCTATCAAGCTGCAATCCTGCCCCTTCAGCCTGTACTTTGCCTTTGCCAGGGGGGTCATAGATCCTCTTTTGGGAGAAGACTGAGCCAAAATAGGAATTGAGCACCTCTGCCTTTTCTTTGTCATCTGTTATCATTTTGCCATCCTTATTTGATAGAACCACCATTTCTTTCCTCTGTCTTTTACTATGCACGTAGCTGAAGAAAGCTTTTTTGTTGCTTTTAGCATCCCTCGCTAACTCAGCTCATTCTCAGCTTTAGCCTTCCTGACACCATCCCTGCAATTCTGTGCTACCTGTCTGTATAATTCCTTTGTTGCTTGGCCTTCTCTCCACTTCCTATATGTGTACTTTTTGTTTTCAGGTCATCTCTAAGCTTTTTGTGAAGCCACATTGGCTTCTTCTGTTGTCTTCCACCTTTTTTTCTTGTTGGAATTGTTTGTGATTGTGCCTTGAGAATTTCCTTTTTTAAAAACTCCCATCCATCTTGGATTCCTTTTCTCATTAGCGTCGCTTGCCATGGGACCTTACTGATCATTGTTCTGAGTTGATTAAAATCAGCTTTCCTAAAATCCAGGGTATGCGTTTGGCTACACTCAGCTTTTGCTTCCCTTAGAACCAAGAACTCAAGTATAACATGGTCGCTTTCCCCCAGAGTTCCTGTAACTGCTACTTTATCCACTAAGTCATCTCTGTTGGTTAGGATCAAGTCAAGGATAGCTGATCCTCTAGTTCCTTCCTCTACTTTCTGTAGGAAGAAGTTCTCCACCACACAAGTCAGGAATTTCCTGGAGAGGCCATGTTTTGCAGAATTTGTCTCCCAACAAATATCGGGGAAATTGAAGTCCCTCATTACTACTACATCATGCTTCCTTAAAACATTGGCTATTTGCTTTTCAAAAGTTTCATCCTCATCTTCTCCTTGATTGGGTGGCCTGTAGTAGACTCCAACCACTAGGTTCCTTTTATTCTTTGCTCCATTTATTTTAACCCAGATGCTCTTGATGGGGCTACCAAGCTCATCCTCCTGTATTTCTGTGCAGAGAGATGTATTTGTAACATATAGTGCAAGCTCACCTCCCTTTCTGTTTCTCCTGTTTGTTTTGAACAAGTTCAATTGCTGCATTCCAGTCATGAAAGTCATCCCACCAAGTCTCAGTTACACCTATCAAGTCATAATTTCCCTCCTGTATTAAGAGCTCTCCCCATTAGTTATTATTGTTCTTCTTGTTGTGGTGGTTTTGATGGACCATGCTAATCTATAATGAAAAGCACAGAGATAACCCTCCCTTTCTAGGTTCTTGTATAGCTTGCTAGCTGATGTTGAAAAACAGGTATATTTTCTCAGTAGCCATTAATGGCCTGTCAGATGAGTCTTCACTGTAATAAGACCAATTCAGCATTGGCCAAAAAAAATGGCATTGACAACCATTTTTGGCAATATATTGGCAGCCATCGATTAAAAAAATGAAAACTAAATGTACTGAACAATCCAGGGCTATGTAGATTTTTTAAATATAGAATCATAGAATAGTAGGGTTGGAAGGGGCCTACAAGATCATCGAGTCCAACCCCCTGCTCAATGCAAGAATCCAAGTCAGAGCATCCCCGACAGATGGCTGTCCAGCTGTGTACTAGATATAGATATAGATATATTTCTGTGTACTGCAAAGCTACTTCCATTGGTAGGGATGTACAAGAATTTTCCATCAGTTCATTAAAGATCAGAACTTGTCCCCATTCCAGACGCCAAACATGAGCACATTTGGGGGGCAAAGCTCTTTAAAAAATATGCATCCCATTTGAAAAAAAATGGCATTTTGGAATGGGAATGAGTCAAACTGACCTTCAAGGTGGAACTACTTTTTCCTGTAGTACAACCTATGGCTTTTGTTTTTAAAGTTCATTACTTTGGTGATGTGTTTTCCCAAACCAGTCTTTTCCTTCAATGAGCCCATTTACAATTCTCTTGTTAATTCCCTCGGTCATGTGAGCATGAAAAACCCCTGCAGCAATAATTTCATTGTTCTTCTCCTTTGAGACCTCAACAGACAATAATGCCACATTCAATCTTCCTGTCCAGATGAGGTGATACTGAGGAAATTATGCAACTTTAATTATCACTACCTGAATTTACTGGCTTTCTCTACCACTACACCCTCTTCTGAAACAGAGTGAAGTGGTGCTTCACAAGTTATATAGTTAGATCCACACCTAAAGCCAAACTAGACTTTTTTCCTGACATAAAAGACCCAGACTAGACATTTTTCCTGATGAAAACCACCCCCACCCCCAAGCTACATCTAACAATGAAGATTTCTCTCCCAATTCAAATGGCAGCTTGCTGTGGGGGGCCTGGATTTTCATCAGGAGAATGGCAAGGAAAACAGTGTTCCTGCTGCTGCAGAGGCTTCCCCATTTCTGCTATTTGCATAACAAAATGCAATTAATGTCACATCTGGTTTAGCCCTAGGACGTTTATGTGCACCCCTTTAAAATGTAGAGTGGTACCCAGTGGTGTCCCAGCATTAGAGCTGATGGTGATACACTAGCATAAACCAACACTTGCACAATGTAACTAGCACTTGCTAATTCAACAGGAAAAGTGGCAGTTTGCACCAAAATGCAACAGTGTGGCAGCCAAAATTGCCCTTTTTGCCACCGTACCACCAGCTTTCGGTGGCAAATGGCTGCATTTCTCCATTGTGCTCACAAGTGCTAGTTGTATTGTGCAAGCATTGGTTTTAGCTGGCACAGCATCATCAGCCCTAGTGCTGGGACACGGTTGGATACCGCCCATAGTGTGTAAATGAGAAAAACATATGTCTGAAAGCACATGTATGATACAAATGCAATCCTCGGAGAGCTAGGACTAGCTGCAGGTCCATGTTGAGAGCACACTCCTCTGGGTTTGCCTCTGCATAACGTTGCAGAGCCTAACTCTTGACCCTAAGTTATTTCTGAAGAGCACTAGAACCCTAAGTTATATTAAGTGAGGTTTTCCCACCTTAATTTTTGCCCAGACTCTTCTTTTCATAGGAGTTCCCAAACCTCTGACATTAAATGGCAAAATTTTAATATCATTCATCACATCATTAGAGATGATCCCTAATTCCTAAATAGTTATTTATTTCTTTTTATTACATTTCTTTTCTATACCACCCAATTGCTGAATCTCTCTGGGCAATTCACTAATAAATAATTGAGCTAAATACCACTCCAATGTATCATTGGTCTCTCATTTTCATGAGAAATGCATCCATGTGGTAATAAATTCAACAAACTGAACAACAAAAACCAGAACACCACCAACTAACCAAAACATTAACTGTGCTGGATGGCCTATCACTGATACATACACCCATGCTGGGGAGTTTAATCCTCTAGAATCATAGAAGGAACCTTGGAGATGATCTAGTCCAACCCTCTGCTCAATGCAGGCTCTGCATCCCTTACAGATGATCACCCAGCCTATGCTTAAATACCTCCAGTGAAGGAGAACCCATCAGGCAGTCTATTCCATTGCCAAATAGCCCTCACCATTAGGATGTTTATCCTAATGTTGAACCAAAATCTGGTTCCTTGCAACTTCCAACCACTGGTTCTAGTCCTACTCCCTGGAGCAACAGAGAGCAACTCTGCTCCATCTTCTACATGACAGCCATTCAGATATTTGAAGACCACTGTCATGTCTCCCCTTAATCTTCTCTTCTTCAGGCTAATATATCCAGCTCTTTCAACTGTTCATCATAGTCTTGGTTCCATGACTAATAGTGTGTCATAAGGTAATGGCATGTAAGCAGGTGTTCTCAGTAGAGCAGCACTCATCCTCTCGAATCCTCCCCCAAGTGTGGTTCGAAGGGCAAGAACTGTGAGAAGCTTCAAATGCCTCTTGAAAATGCATTTGTTTGTTCACTCAGGCATCCCCTAACTTGTAATTGATCATGACACTGATCTGTTTTACTGCTTTTGCTGTAATGTTTTTTTTAAGGTATTTATTGTTTTATGCTGTTTTTATCTTGGTTTTTACATGGGAATGCATGTGTTTTTATGTAAAGTGCTTGGAAATCCTGGGAACTCGAGTGGCACAGAAGCAGCTTAAGTAAGTAAGTAAGTAAGTAAGTAAATAAATAAATAAATAAATGGGCTTGGTTCACTGAAATTGAATACATACACTAACAATTGTAAAGTAACGATTTGATAAATTTCCTGGTGACGGTTGTCTTTTTAATGTATTGGCCTTCATTGTATATGAATTGTTGTTCATTGTCAATCAATGTTTTAATGTTTGTATTTATTACAAAAGTCAAAAAGATAATAAAAGCAAACACACATTGAATCAAGCAGAGGAGAAAATTCAAACACTAAACAGCCTCAAATCTCATTTTTGTTGTTTAGACTTTACATAGGAACATAGGAAGCTGCTTTATACTGAGTCAAACCATTGGTCCGTCTAGCCCAGAACTGTTGACACTGAGTGGCAGTGGTTCTTCAGGGTTTCAGGAAGCATCCTTTCCTAGCCCTGCCTGGAGATGTTGGCGATTGAACCAGGAACCTTCCTCGTGCAAAGTATGTGCTCTACCACTGAGCTATGGCCCCTTCCCTACATAGACCATCCATTATGTTCATGCAAATTGTGTTCAATGTGGTTACTGCTCTCAGACAGATCATCCAGGCCGAAATGATACAAAACCTCACCACCATGGTCTGAGAAGTATCCACTGCTTCTAGGAAGCTGAGTGTGGATGCTGTTAATAGGAAAAGCTGTGTTTTCCATCTTCCTAAAGCAGTCTCTGGAGTTCTTATTAAACAGCAACTTCAAGTTGAAATTGTAGGCATCCACTGGATTAAAAATATTGCCATATGTTAAATACCTCAGGTTTCTCAATGTTATTCAGAGGGGTTTGCAGGCATTATTATACTGGAGAGAGAGAAAAAGTTAATTCTCCCACTCAGATGAAAGTGCTGCCTGTAAAACTGTGACCTTTGTTTTATGGGCACACATTCACATCTGTTAACCAATATTACCCATATGTCCCAAGGTGTATTTCATCTAGAATACAAAGTGTGTCTTTATTGCACTTATGCTTGCTTGAGAACACAATTAAGAGAGTTTGTTTTCTTATGCCTGAAAGCTATTTGCATGGTGTTCAGATATTTAAAGGTGATCTACAGCTTGTGTATTCACATCATGGATATATAAACATGAAGCCAGAACATCATAAGACAGTTAACTTGCTTCAACATCTGTTTTATCCCAGCAATGATTTAGTGAATCAGAGCTCATCTTAATTATTACTACAAGGAACTCATTTCACCATCCTTGCTATTGCAGATTATTGTTGCATTTAGGTATGGCCTCTGGAATTTCGGTGTACCATAGTTGACAGAGTTGCTGGAATAAAATGACAACTTGTTAAAGAAAATTAGATGCCAGCCATTTATGCATTGTAGTGGAGAGTACAACATTAGTGTTCCATCATAACACTAATGGAAGCAAGCATTTTGGCAGTAAATAGCTATGTACGATATGATGGAACAAGCAGTGGAGGGACAGTTCTTGGTGCTGTTGGAGGATACAGATTTCCTTGATCCATATCAATTAGTATTCGGAGCTAGGTTCAGGGCTGGAATAACTTTAGTCACACTGGTCAACAGAGCAGGAAAGGGGCATATAATCCTGCTCATTCTCCTGGACCTCTCAGGAGCGTTGGTATACTAGCGCACCAAATCCTTGTCCACTTCAGAAAAGAGCTGAGAATTAGGGGCCCTACACTGCAGTGGTTCCACTCCTATGGTGCTGCAAGATGGCATTGGGCAAGCACTGGGCAGCAGCTATTCTACCCCTCTTCACCTATGAAGTGCCACAAGATTACACCTTGCCCCTAGGGATGTCCATCACTGGAAAATCTGGCCCTTTTTAGGCTCACCAGACTTCCACGAAGTGCCCAACTCAGCATGCTTTTGCAAGCCAAACCATGCGGTTTCCCTGAGTTCTGAGGACTTTTAACGTGTGCGTTGACCGTAATTTGTGCAACTACAGATTTGTGCAAATTATGACCACAAATCGCACAAATTTGCATAATTTGTGCACGTTATGCCTGCAAATTTGCACAGAAAGTAACTTACAGCTGAAAACTGCACCATTTTTTTTTTTACACAAAGAAAAGTAATTTACGGAAATTCTACCTGCTGGCCCAACTCTTTGCACACCAAGTTCTGTCAGCTGGTGGAAGACGGAATGGAGTCCAGAGGGCTGAGCCAACAAAAGCTCATTGAGCTCCACCCCACAACCGGATTCCTCCAGCATCCCTACTTGCCCCCTGTGCTCTTTTAACATCTATATATGGTCTCTCTGGGAGAGACCATACAACAGATTTTAGTGTAATAATATTAACAGGACACCCAGCCCTATTTTTCATTTTCATCAAATCCAAAAGCAGCAGTAGATTCCCTGAATTAATGCCTGAATGTGCCTGGGGACTGAATGAAGTCTAATAAAGAAACTCTGCAGGGCTAGCCTGGAACCTGAGCATGGGGGGAGGGGGATGCAATTTCACATGTCCTTAGTAGGGCTACTTTTCACTTGAAGGATAAGGTGGGGGAGGGTGATTTGCTACTTGCAGTACCTTTCAGTGGCTTAGCAAACAAACTATTGCTATTCTAAGACGAGAGTAGGCCTCAGTCACCCATGCTTTGGGGACTCTGCTTTTGGACCACTGCCTTTGACGATGCTTTGAAAGCTGCAACTGGTATAAAATGTGGTGGTTTATCTTTTGACAGGGCAGAATAGCAGGCAATGTATTACTTCCCTGACCTATCCGTGCCAAGGGTAGGAAACCTGGTACCCTCCACATGTTTTGACTACAACTCCCACAGTTGAGGCTGGTGGCTCTGATTTTGGTGGGGCTGTGCATCCATTCCAGGTTTCAGTCAGAACCAGCCAGAACTCTAAGGGAGCTATCCAAGATGCTGAACCTATTTGGGGGATAGGGTTCAGTACCTGGATAGCTCCTTTAGAGATCTGGCTGGTTCTGACTGAAACCCAGAATGGATTCAGTGCCTCACTGAAATCAGAGCCATTATCCTCCACTCAACCCCCTTAAGCCCCAGCCAGCATAAGAACATAAGAATATAAGATCATAAGAAGAGCTATGCTGGATCAGATCAAGGATCCATCTAGTCCAGCATTCTGTTCACACAGTGGCCAACCAGCTGTCCACCAACAACCCACAAGCAGGACACGAGTGCAACAGCACCCTCCCACCCATGTTCCTGAGCAACTGGTGTACATAGGCTCACTGCCTCTGGTACTGGAGGTAGCCCATAGCCATCAAGGCTAGTAGCCATTGATAGCCTTTTCCTCCAGGAATTTGTCCAACCCCCTTTTAAAGCCATCCAAATTGGTGGCCATCACTACATCCCATGGTACCGAATTCTATCGTTCAACTATGCGCTGGGTGAAGAAGTATTTCCTTTTATCTGCCCTGAATCTTCCACCAACCAGCTTCATGGTGAATGGTCATGAATTAAGGGAGTTCTAGACCAAAATTTCTGGAAAGCAACAGGCTGCCTACCCTTGAACTACACCAACTACTTAGTTCAGGGGTGGGCATCTTCCGGGGACCTGAGGTCTATGTTCACCCCTGGATCTTTTTGGCGTGGGGCACCCACCCCAGAAAGGGCCAAATTCAGCTGCAAACTACTCCACAGTACTACACAGCACCACAATAGCTATGTTTATCTTGTCCGTACGCTATATTTAACCCTTTTGGTGCTCCATGGTTGCTTTATTTTAATTTGGGGGGCAGCAGCAGCTGCACTGGGGGGAGATGGGGACCACATGCAGCCTGCAGGCCACACTTTGTTCACCTCTGACTTAATTGCTTCAAGGCCCATTCCAAAGTGTTGGTATTGACCTTTAAGCCCTTATGTAGTCTGGGTCCCTCACACCTGAAAGTGCACTTCTTCCCATGTGTACCTCTCTATTCCCTCATGATGCTGAACTATGACCCATCCTTTACACAGGTGAGGTTGCTAAGAGCATAGGGATGAGTCTTCTCCATGGTGGCACCCATAGTACAGAATACCTTGCCCCCAATAGTCCTCCTGACTTCTTCCTTGCTGACTGTCTGGTGAAAACCAGGTGGTGGTGGTGGTGTTTTTAAAGGCATTTCTGTGGAGCAAAGTAGCTTTACTTTTAAACTGCACTGTAGATTGTGTAGTGCTGCTGTTGATATAGTTCTAGTGTTGGGCTGTTTTAATATTATTTTCACTTACAATTTTATTGATTGGGGGGAATACATGCTTATGAACAGAGAAGGAATGCTTTGAGAATAGGCGCAATATTAAATCCCAAAGTCCCACTCTTCCCAAAGGCATACAAGTGTAAGATTATCTAATATAATCCATTATGCATTATCAAAATAAATACCTTCAACCTTTTAAACATGACTTAGTACTCATATTTTCCCATAGTTGTTTATCAACAGCTATGCTTAACTGAGAAAGGGAATCAAATGTTCAAGTAATTTCCTTTTCTTCTGAAGACCTTGAGCTATTTGTATAACTCCATTATGCATTAGCTACATTAAACTCCATTAGCTTTGCGTAACTTCAGCGTCCTGATGATCCTATATCCATTTGGTTATTGTAGGAGCCTGAGCACTTTTCCAAGGTCGAGCTACACAGTTAATAGTTCAATGGCACAATCTCATACCAGGACCACCTCAAGGTATTTTGGTGCACTAGGCCAGGTACAATTTTGGTGCCCCACCCCCCGACACCACCACTTTTATTTCCTGAACAGCATGAAATAGAATCATGGGGCTTCTAACCACTCCAGTGGTCCCATTGGCTATGCAACCCCCAAAAGTTAGTGAGCTGATTGCTTCAGCTCGCTGCATCACACACTAAGGAAAATATTGTGATTTAAAAGGGCACACAGCTGCAGCCTGGACTGGCTAATGCAGCACATCCCTTTACTGTGTGCCAAGCCTTGCCTGACCACTATTGCTGCTGCCTGCCAGGGGGTTATTTTGCATCCTGGATCTCTCGGTGCCCTAGGCAACCACCCACTTTGCTTCCCCCTAAAAACAGGCCTGTCTCATACATGCATAAAGCAAGTATCAAAAATCAAGCCCGTTGAGTTCAGTGGGGCTGCCTCCCAGGAAACTGGGCATAGGATTGCACACTAACCACATGCTGCTTTGTTTGCCAGAGGCAGAGAATACAGCTAAAATGTTTTACATACATACATACTGAATATGAGAGCATCAGCACATATGGTAGCACAAAATATTAAGGGGGTTATCGCTTGTTATTCAATAGCACTTTTTAAACATTACACAGAACATGTGGAGGGGAGGAGCAGGATTACATGCACCATCTCCACCAGTGAGCTCTTACATGTTCAGCTGAATGTGTGCATAGATCCTGCACACGTACAACTGTTTGCTTTTCCAGGATTCCCAGTTTCCTGGAAAGAGACCTCTGAACATAGGATCGATGCCTGTGTAAAGCAGAATGTATGGAAGTCAGAACTGGGACATGTGAAAAGTGCTCTTGAATCTTGAAAGCCATTTGTGATGGGTGACCCACTATGCCTGGTTCTAGGGACCAATTTCTAGGAATCAAACCATGTACAGTGAAGCTTTCTTCACCTCAGCCCTTGTTCTCATGTACATTGTTTTTCTCTTTTCTTTTTTACAAGGTAAAGTCCCCAAGACGAGTGCCTGTCACTCCTTTGGAATCCATGTCGGATGATGAAATCTAAGATTTACCATATCCTGGAGATCTATCCAAAGCTATAATTTTCTATGGAAAACTGAACCATATATGGGTAGGGGAGGTGGTAGAGGAAACTGTATCTTCCAAAGTAATGTTTATCATTGAACAATGAGGGGAACATGTACACCAAAATTACTATCAGTGTGCTTCTCCCCAAATCAGTCTATAAATGAGGCTTTAGACCCATTAAAGCAGGAATAGGTGACTTGGTACCCTCCAGATGTTGTTAGGCCACATACCCCATCAGCCCCAGCCATCATGGCCAATGGTCAGGAAGTGTGAAAGTTGTTCAAAACATCTGGAAGAGACTGAGTTGTCTCACCTGGGTTAAAGCATTGAATGGAACATGCATCCTTGCATCTTCCTTCTGGAAGTGATGCTAAAAATGTTTACACATACCTGCATTTCGTGAAATAACTTGCCAAACTGGTGCCTACTTTGTTTTTGCAAGGAACACAGCAGCAGTAGAAGCAATTATAGAGTGCTTGCCTCTGGGTACCTCCTAATGTGTGAGAAAACAAAGTGAGTTAATTCATGCAATTGAGAAAGTGTGCTGAAATGTGGGTTGAGGAGATACGTGACCTGAGTCTGGACACTCGGTGAAGGGTGGGGTATGTGACTTCTTCATCACACATTTACAATGCTACACATGTCTATTCAGATGTTAGTCCCATTGAATCCAATGGGACATACTGCCAGATAATGGGTATAAGATTATGCTGTTAGTCTTTCAGTGTGTGCAGATGTCTTACCCAAGCAAGGAGAAATCTTTTCAGAAATGTCTAGTGAAGGTGCAAGATGAAGCAATTACAGAACTGCCTACATTTCCTCAATCCATATTTCAGGGGTTTTTCAGAGCTATATGAATTGATTGATTCTCAGTCCTTCCCTTAGAAACCGACAAGGAAGGAAGGAAGAATAATGGAGGATAATGCCCAAGAGCAGAGTTTGAATGTTTACTGTCTCACACTCTGTCTCTTTTTCTGTCCGTGAGCCACACTGAACACTGGTTAAAGAAAGGCTGTGTGCAGGAAAAGCTTTACCTTTTTATTAACAGTTCTTTGTCACATATTGAAAAGTTCACTTCTCTCAAAAATATGTGAATAAAGTACACTTATTTGGATTCTCTGTACTGTAACACTTGTGTACCAGCCACTAAAGCTGCTTGCGTGATCATTCATACCTCCCAAACAGTCATTATTTCTTCATTAATCTTGCTGGTTAATGAATGTTCTATTTCATTGTTACACACTATGTAAAGCTGGCCACTATCTCAGAAAAACACATTTATTCATCTCTGCTTTCTAGCTTTCTAGCTGATTGATTATTCTAAATGGGTTCTTCTCCTCCAACTACACGCACACACACATACAGAATTGTACAGTTTAAACAGGTAATTGCAAGTAACATGCCTAGTAGCCTTGATAAGAGTGTTTTTGCACATTTTCTTTACAAGGGGCTGAGTTGCATCAAAAGCACCCACCTTATGGAATTCCTCTCCCCTGCTATTCAGCAAGTGCAACAGACAGACTAACTCCAGGTGGAAAGTTGAGTTAGAGTTTGAATTCATAACCACAAATCCCATAAACTAAAAGTTTGCAAGACTCACTCCAAAGCATTAGTATCCATTACATTCATATCCTTGTGACAAAAATCCAGGGTGTTGTTTTGTGTGTGTGTTTGCCTGTAGCAAACACTGATTATCACCTATTTGTGAATGTTTTCTTCCAAACATATTGGCTAGAAACATGCTTAAACAAATAGGTTGCATATGTAAATATGCAGTTATCGAGGTGAGAGGTGGGCAGCTTGTGGCCCACCAGATATTTTGGCCTACAACTCCCACCATCCCTCACCATTGGCTATGCTGGCTAGGGTTGATGGGTGTTGTAGGCCAAAACATCTGGAGGACCACAAGTTGCCCACCCATGCTCTAGGCTGTCCAAATGCATCTGCTTTTCTTGCAACCCAAGTATCATGCTTGGCTTCCCTATCATGTTGCAAGAGTTTACAAGATTTTAAAATGAATTTATTAATTTCTTTATTTATTTCCCTTCCATAGGAAAAAAAGGAAGAATGAAAAGTTTTGCTTCACATAAAGTTTATTAAATCAAAGCAATTACAAGCAACAGCCTGCTCTGGAGAGAAAAAAAGATGTATAATTTATTTTTGCATGATCTCTCCCATTACCTCATTAAATTATTGTACATAAAAGCATCTAGGAGGATAGCTGGAATGTTCCATGTCAAACCAAGTTTTGTTATAGCATATTAGATCTTTATATTAAAAAAGCAGCCACAGGAAGGCAAATACAAGAAAAACGTGTTTATGTTTTACCCAGCAAGCAATCTGCAACCTGAATTGTTATTGTATACTTTGGCAGGTCTATCAAATTAAGTTTTAAATAACATGCCCACTGTCTGTACAGCAGACCAAACGACATGTCTGAAGCATGACTTAATTAAAGTATCCCAGCAAGCATCTCAACTCCTTTGCTTCAGGCTTTCTTTAATGAAACTGCATCAGTGAGTGGACACTGAAACACTTCTGTTCAACTTCAGAGAAAACAAACAATTAAGAAGGAAGCAAGAAGGGTGGGAATGCCATATGAACCCAGAAAAAAACATTTTGTAAACCCAGGAAACAAACTCTGCCTGGCGTAATCGTGGCACTGGTGGTTGCACAGTTTTGTTTTAATTCAGGAGTGTGGGAAGCGGTCCCACCAAAAAGAAGAGGTACAAGACTGGTCAAGAAGGGCTGCAATAATCCTGCCATAGGAAGCATATGTAAGCATGCAGCTGTCTAGGTGAACGGTGGGCAACTAATCTTCTGACCTACAACTCCCATCATCCTTCACCATTGGCTATGTTGGCTAGGGTTGATGGGTGTTGTAGGCCAAAACATTTGGAGGGCCACAAGTTGCCCACCCATGCTCTAGGCAGTCCCTTAGATTTGTACCAACCATGCCAACTCTGCTAATAGCACAGTCTGCCGCTTGGACTAGCAAGGCTCCTTGTTATTTGTTGAATGGCTGTAAGACTCAGCAGGCCTCAGACACAACTGTCCTTTATTTATCACACACAGAACTGAAGAACTTAGCAGAAGCTCCACCCACTGTCACTACTCCCAACTCTACAGGAGCTGCCAAGGTTCAAAACAATAACTCAGCCATAGTACCCCCCCCCCCAGGATACATAACATTATTCTTAAAGGTACTGATGACTGCATTGAATAAAGACAGCAGCAGAGCATATGCTTTGCATGCAGAAGGTTCTAGGCTTAATCTCCGACATCTTCACATATGAAGGATCTCAGCAAGATGATAATGATGTCAATATAGAGACTGTGACTATTTATAAAACATTTGCAGCCATGTTGGTCCATTAGAATATTTTTTTTTTCAGAAATCATTGAAAGGATAATATCTTTATCAGGACCAAGCAAAAAGTAACAGAATTGTCACCAACCTTAGTAGCTTGCTTTTGGTTATGTTAAAACAAAAATAGCAAAAGGGTAGGGGCATGGTAGAAACATGGTAGTGTGGGCTAGGGTGTAATCTCAGAAAATGTAATTTCAGGATTAGAATAGCAATATTTATTTCATGATCGTAGGGTGGCCGTGTGTCCTCTTTTACAGAGGACAATCCTCTGTTTTGAAGGTGTCCTCTATTTGAAGGGCTGTCCAGTCCAAGTCTGGTTTGAAGATAAATAACCTCCAGAAAGCAGAGCTGGGACATGGCACAGCCAGGGAAAGACCACACAGGAAAAGTCCAGGGCCCCCATGACAGTTGTGATTACACTGGTGGATCCATTCAAGGGACTGCAGTTAGAAATGGCACTGAAGACAGAAAACTTGCCATGAATGTATGCGGAAGATGATTCTTTACAGCAGTAGTCCCCAAGCTTTTTGGGTCAGTGGGTGCAACTGGAATTTTGAAAGAGTTAAAGTTTTTTAAAACTTTCAAAATTCCAATAGCACTCACTGACCCAAATGACACTTTCTATCTTTAAAAAAAAATACAGGAGATTTAACATGAGAGAAGGAACATGCTGATGAGAACTATGTGCAGCCTATCAAGCATCCAAGCACCTAGTTTGTGACAGAAAGGAATAGGGGATGTGGGCTGCTGAGCCCATGTGAGACCTCCAATTTCTGATGCCCCCCCCCCCATCATTCTAGGTCCTGCCAGCATGAAGTCAACTCTAAAATTGCAATGATAGCTACAGTTGTGTGATGTCTTAGCTGGTCATTTAGTGTAGGGGGTCTACTTGAGTTCCTGGGATTTTGCCAGAGGCACACCAGTGGCCAACCCTTTATCATAAAGCTGGGGTTTCCAATGTGGTGCCTGTGATTTTAATTTTATTTCTTAAGGTATTTTAATTATTTTTTAAAAAAAAATGGGAGACTGGCATGGTGCAAAGTGAAGTGCTGCCCTCAGTGCCATCTTTATTTGGTTTCAGAAGAGTAGTTTTGTGTTTTGGAGCTCAGACCTCATCTCTGTCATTTATTTAGATTCTTGGGCAAGTTACTTTTCTTTTAGACTCATCAGTTTGCTTTCTGGGAAATGAATGCTTTGTGACTGCTCATGCCCACCATGACAGCTATTTTATGGATGGGCAAGCACCCCCCCATGGCAGCCATTTTGTGAGAGTGCCTCATGGCACTCTTTCAAAATTCCAGTTGCACCCACTGACCCAAAAAGCTTGGGGACTCCTGTTGTAAAGCATCATCTTCCACATACATTCATGTCTTCAGTGCCATTTCTACCTGAAGTCCATTGAATGGATCCACCAGTGTAATCACAACTGTCACCATGTTTGTACTCATTAGAAATGGGGCTGGATTAATCAAAATTTGTTTTCCTCATCTGAGCACCTACAGCAAAAATATTAATCAGAACTCGGTTGGCTGGTTCATTGGCGCATTATCTGTGTGTCATTTATATGGCAGACAGCAAAACAAACTTGCTGTCAGTTGTGTGCTTCATTTTTCCCTAATGAGTTCTAAACTTTCTAAATTGGACATTACAGGAAAGTAATGGGACTCTGAATTTATCTGAGTAATGTTTTGACTAAAGGAAGATATATCATTCATGGGCAAATTGGTTTTATATGCCAACATTTGTCAGGTTTTTTTTTTCCCTTCACAACCCTGCCAAGGGCTATTGAAACTTAAAAACAGGCACAAGGCTAGAAGTGAAAGCAACATTTAAGCAAAAAGTTGAATAATATAAGGGCAATAGGGGGCCTAACTCATTTGCAACACCTGCTGGCCATGGTGCAACTACACTCAACAGGGATGGAACCACCCAGAGAACTTTGGCTGTTAGGTGGTATAGAAATGTGATAAATAAATAAATAAAGTTGCATTTTATTTACTGTGCATATAAATCTTTCCTTTCTAAAGGTGACTGCAGCAGCAGATATACAATTCAAAGCCAAACTTATAGTACAAACGCAAATGGTACAGTCACTTGCATAAAAAGATTAGCAACTCTTTGCCACAGTTCCTATATGTAGGTTGCCTCTAAAACCCCTTTCTGCAAAGACTGAAACTTCTAGAGAAGGTAGCAAATAGTACAGCAAAGAAGTAGTGTAATATCAATTTTCTCCATAGGCACTGTGGAATAATTCAGGTTATGATGGTAAAATAGATTTGTTCTTGTTTATAACCCTGAAAGCTCATATGCCCCTTCTCAAGTCTTCAATCACACATAAAGGTCCTACACTTAAAAGCCTATCCAAGCAATTCAACCTGGTCTCTAACGCAATGTTGTGTTACTGATACTGATCTCAGGTACTCACCCCCCCCCCGATGTAAAATTATAAGTAAAACAGAGGAATAGGCAATCATTTCATCTGAAAAGAAACTGTTTTGCAACATGAGCCTTGCATAATATTTCATGCCAGGATTCTACTCTTGTCTTGTTTCCAAATAAAACTGGATTTATGGCACATTCAGAACAGCTAAAAATATTGAAACACAGCACTATTTGCTTAAAATTTGACTGCGCATACCACTTTTAAATAAAACTTTGCAGCATGAAAAAACACCCATGTGTCTTGATGCAATTTATTTGTTCAAATGGGATAGTCTGATTTTGTGCAAGCCAAGCTAACATGTCCAGCATTTATAACTTTGTCCCATTTATACAGCAGAAAGCAAAATAGGTGTACAAATTGTTTAAAAAAAAAAAAAAAGATATTCAGCTGAAGAAGTCAATCTGGAAAGCAACTTTACCTGCAAGTCAGTTTATCAGAAAAAAGAGTTTGGTGGGAACTAATATTTTAGTTGTAGACTTGAGGTCATATGTTATCTAATGTTAAATTATCAAGTTTGTTAGGATATGGACCATGCTTTCATGTTCTCAAATCATTGAACCGCTCAGCTTAAATTATCATGTTTCACTTGGTGTTGCACGGACCACAACATGGCCAGAATTGCATTACTTCAGCTTAGACCACCTCCCCCAACCTGGTGCTCTCCAAGTTTTGAACTTCAATTCCCATCAGCACCAGCCAGCCTGGTCAATGGTCAAGAATGCTGGGAGTTGTAGTCTGAAACATATGGAGGCCATCAGGCCCCTCCAGGAAATTCCTGACTTGTGTGGCGGATAACTTCCTCCTACAGAAAGTAGAGGAAGGAACTAGAGGATCGGCTATCCTTGACTTGATCCTAACCAACAGAGATGACTTAGTGGATAAAGTAGCAGTTACAGGAACTCTGGGGGAAAGCGACCATGTTGTACTTGAGTTCTTGGTTCTAAGGGAAGCAAAAGCTGAGTGTAGTCAAACGCATACCCTGGATTTTAGGAAAGCTGATTTTCATAAACTCAGAACAATGATCAGTAAGGTCCCATGGCAAGCGACTCTAACGAAAAAAGGAGTCCAAGATGGGTGGGAGCTTTTAAAAAAGGAAATTCTCAAGGCACAATCACAAACAATTCCAACAAGAAAAAAAGGTGGAAGACAACAGAAGAAGCCAATGTGGCTTCACAAAAAGCTCAGGGATGACCTGAAAACAAAAAAGGACACATATAGGAAGTGGAAAGAAGGCCAAGTAACAAAGGTAGAGTACAGGCAGTTAGCAGAGAATTGCAGGGATGGTGTCAGGAAGGCTAAAGCTGAGAATGAGCTGAGGTTAGCAAGGGATGCTAAAAACAACAAAAAGGCTTTCTTCAGCTACGTCCATAGTAAAAGGCAGAAGAAAGAAATGGTGGTTCAGCTATTAAATAAGGATGGCAAAACGATAACAGATGACAAAGAAAAGGCAGAGGTGCTCAATTCCTACTTTGGCTCAGTCTTCTCCCAAAAGAGGGGCTATCACCCCCCTGGCAAAGGTGAAGTACAGGCTGAAGGGGCAGGATTGCAGCTTGAGATCGATAGGCATATGGTCAAGGAACACCTCATGACTTTGAATGAGTTCAAATCTCCAGGGTCAGATGAACTGCATCCTAGAGTAATAAAGGAACTGGCAGAAGAACTCTCAGAACCGCTGTCTATTCTCTTTGAGAAATCATGGAGGACGGGGGAAGTGCCAGATGACTGGAGGAGGGCTAACGTTGTCCCTATCTTCAAAAAGGGTAAAAAGGAGGAACCTGGGAACTACAGACCAGTCAGTCTGACATCAATCCCTGGGAAAATTCTGGAGCAGATGATAAAGCAATCCATCTGGAAGCACCTTGACAATAATGCCGTGATTACTCGAAGCCAACATGGATTTGTCAAAAACAAGTCCTGCCAGACTAATCTGATCTCATTTTTTGATCAAGTCACCTCCCTTGTAGACCATGGGAATGCTGTAGACATAATATACCTCGACTTCAGCAAAGCTTTCGACAAAGTGCCCCATGATATCCTGATGAGCAAACTAGCTCAAAGTGGGCTAGATGAAACAACGATCCAGTGGATCCACAGTTGTCTACAGAATTGGACTCAAAGAGTGCTTATCAATGGGACCTTCTCCAACTGGGGAGAGGTAACACGTCGGGTACCGCAGGGCTCAGTCTTTGGCCCAGTGCTCTTCAACATTTTTATTAATGACTTGGAGGAGGAGGTGCAGGGAATGCTGATCAAATTTGCAGATGACACAAAATTGGGCAGGATAGCTAATACTCTGGAAGACAGAAATAAAATTCAAAGTGATCTGGATAGACTGGAGCGCTGGACAGAAAACAACAGAATGACATTTAATAGGGAGAAATGCCAAGTTCTGCACCTAGGAAAAAGAAACCAAATGCACAGTTACAAGATGGGGGATACGTGGCTCAACCACACCACAGAAGGATCTTGGAATTGTTGTCGATCACAAGCTGAATATGAGCCAACAATGTGATGTGACTGCAAAAAAGGCCAATGCTATTTTGGGCTGCATTAATAGAAGCATAGCTTCCAAATCCCGGGAAGTACTAGTTCCCCTCTACTCAGCACTGGTAAGGCCTCATCTGGAGTACTGTGTCCAGTTCTGGGTACCACACTTTAAGAAGGATGCAGACAAACTGGAGAGGGTTCAGAGGAGGGCAACAAAGATGATCAGGGGACTGGAAACAAAGCCCTATGAAGAGAGACTGAAAGAACTGGGCATGTTTAGCATTGAGAAGAGAAGACTGAGGGGAGATATGATAGCACTCTTCAAGTACTTGAAAGGTTGTCACAGAGAGGAAGGCCAGGATGGGCAGGAGGATGGTGATCTGAAAGTGGAGGAATTAACATCTGTCCCTTTGTCATGGTCAGATCACTTCCTGCTGAGGTTTAGACTTCTGGTGGCCTTTCCCCTCTGCAAGGGTGGGGGACCTATTAAAATGGTCCACCCCCAGAGATTAATGGATTCCGATGGATTCCAGAGGGCTCTGGGGGATTTTCCTGCTGGTATGGCTGGTGCTCCTGTCGAAGCCCAGGTCGCTCTGTGGAATGCAGAGATGACTCGGGCGGTTGACACTAGGGATGTACAAAAGTCACTTACCTGGTCTAGCAGCTTTTTTCGCGGTGGGGGGGAGGTGCTTCGCTTTTCCCCCCGAAGTTCAGGTGAAGGGGGGGAGGCTTCCCGCCTCGCCCGGCCAAAATTCAGGCCGGGGAGAAGCGCCCCGTCTCCCCTGCCGCGAAATACGAAAGAAAGAAAGAAAGAAAGAAAGAAAGAAAGAAAGAGACCACGTGGCTGTGATAGGCTACGTAAATCGTTACATAGCCTATCATGGGTAGGGATGCACGAAAGTCACTTACCTGGTCACGCAGCTTGCTTCGCGGTGGGGGGGAGGCGCTTCGCTGCTCCCCCCGAAGTTCAGGCCGGGGGGGGAAGCTTCCCACCTCACCCGGCTGAAATTCAGGCCGGGGAGAAGCGCCCCGTCTCCCTGGCTGCGAACTTCAAAAGAAAAAAAAAATGCCCCTGTGATAGGCTACGTAACGATTAACGTAGCCTATCATGGCTAGATCTGTAAAGTCAGCTGTGATAGGCTACGTTAATCGTCACGTAGCCTATCACGGGTGACTTTGAAAAAAAAAAAGCGCGTACGCAAATGGCGGCCCCCATAGGGAGCCGCCATTCGCGTTCCTTATTTGGTCGCTGTAGTCTACGTAAAGATTTACATAGACTACAGCGAAAATAAGGGCAACGCAAATAGCGTTGCCCTTATTTTCGCCGTAGTCTACATAATCTTTATGTAGACTACAGCGACCAAATAAGGAACGCGAATGGCGGCTCCCTATGGGGGCCGCCATTAGCCGTATGCGCTTTTTTTTTTTTTTAAGTCACCCGTGATAGGCTACGTGACGATTAACGTAGCCTATCACGGCTGACTTTGCAAATCTAGCCGTGATAGGCTACGTTAATCGTTACGTAGCCTATCACAGGGGCATTTTTTTTTTTTACTTTTCTTGTAATGGCGGCGGCGGCAGCCGGTTGAAAGACCGGCTGCCGCCCCCGCCCCTGACGAAAACCTGCTGAACCGCCGCCGGGACCCGCCGCCGGGAGGGACATTCGTGAAAGGTAAGTCCCATCCTGGGGGGGGTGGGGGGACAGAGAATTTCTCCCCGAACAACCTTCGGAGGACCAAATGCGTTGGCGCTCGGCCCCTCGAAGTTTCGGGGAGAAATTCTCCCCCATCCCTATGAATCACGGGTGACTTTGGGGGGGGGGGGAAAGACCCCGTGGCCGTGATAGGCTACGTAAATCGTAGACGTAGCCTATCATGGGTGACTTTGGGGGGGGGGGGGAAACCGCGTACGCAAATGGCGGCGCCCATGGGGCGCCGCCATTTGTGTTCCTTATTTGACCCCTGTAGTCTATTTTATTAATTTTATTAATTTCTGTGTATTTGTGCTTAATGATCCTCGCGTTTACTGGTCTTGTTAACCTAACCGCCTCACAGTCACAATAAAAAAAAACGGGTCTGCAGCTCCGCTTCCGCAAAATCTGTCGTCAACTTCCTGCTAACTTCCTGAATGTCGTCTGCATTTGCGCTTGCGTCTGCGTGGGGATTTGTGGGTGGAGTTCTGTGGTGTGGTGGTGGTGGTGTGTTAGTGGTGGTGCTTGCTTATTATTGGATTTCCTGTTGTTTGTTCATTGTTGTGGTTTTGTCTGGTCTGTGTGTGTGTGTGTGTGTAGTTGTGCATTGTGGTGTTTTTGTCCGGTTTGGTCTGTGTGTGTGTGTAGTTAAGTGGTGGTTTTGCACGTGGCTGTCTTGGTGTGTGTGTTTGTGTGCAAACTGCAAAATGGCTGCACCAGTGCGTGGCAGGAGGTGGGACCATGAGGAGACCAAGGCCCTCCTCATCAACATTAAGCGCAGCGAGGCAGTGGCAGTGCTGTTTGGCAGCTCCTCCTGCCGCAATGAACTTTATTGGGCCCAGATAAAGAGGAGGATGGAGCGAGCGGGCCACCATCGCACAGTTGGACAACTGAGGTCCAAATGGAAGGCACTCAAGCAGTCCTTCGTCAGAGAGGGGATTGCTGCTGCCGAGCGGAGGGCACCGCTGTCCAACCCCCCCGCCTACCACTGGCGCATCCGCAGTTTGGGTCCAAGCAGGCCGGCCCCCATTTTTGCAGAGGTATATCCCTGGTAAGTTATAGTTATCCCATCATCAAGCTCAACTAAATAAGAAGACAAGGATGTGTACCGAAAATGAAGCTATCTCTTTGTGGTCTCATGCAGAAACAAACAAATCCTGACATTTAGCCTGCAATCCTATGCTTGCTGAACTTGGACAGAAAAAGGTCCCATCATCTTCCGGCCACTTTGGCTGGTTGAAGAAGGGATGCTGGGAACTGCATTGTTTTTCCCTGTACAACCACATGCATAGGATTATGCGGGCCTGGCTACTACAACTCATATTACACACTGACACACTGTCCATTTCCAGGGAAATGCTGCTGCTGCCGGTCTCTGCAGTGCACACAGGGGGACTGGCACCAGCCCAGCAGCAACAGGGCCAGCCTCTCGGTGTCATCTTCCTTCTTCATGTAGTGATTGCTGAATTTTTGCACCCCACCCACCCCACCTTTCCACCAAGACATTGGCACTCAAGTCAACTCATGAGCAAGTGTTCATCTGAGACCTTGGAGATCTGGGTATAGTCCACTCAGCCATGGAAGCTCGCTGGGTGACTTTGGCCCAGTCAGAAAGCCCCAGCCTACTACCTCAGTGTTGTTGTTGTCAGCATTAATGGAGAGGAAGAGGCTAATGTGAGCCGCCTTGGGTTCCTTGCGCTAGGAAAAAAGATGGCATTTATGCAATGCATCACTAGAATGAACAGATACCATGGCATTGCAAATGTAGAAGTGGGGTGACTAGAAGTGCAATCCTGTGCATGTTTACAGAAGTCCAACAGTCCCCATCACACCAAAACTGTCAGTACTGTATAATCTGCCTCCCTAATTATCCCTCATCATTAGACCTTGTGGTGGGAGGACAGAATCAGTGGTCCTTATGGTAGTGGGGATGGTGATAGACAGATCAATCAGTGACTGTGGTTTTGTTCACTCACCACATATATAAAGGCATTCATTCTGTTACTGTGACATCCCACAGCTGCGCATCGTCCTTGCTGGCGGAGGAGGCACTGAGGGCCGTGGAGAGGGAGAGGACAGAGGAGGAGGAGGAGGAAGAGGAAGAGGAGGAGGAAGAGGAAGAGCCAGCAGCGAGAGGAGCAGCATCTGTGGAGGAAGGCCACCCTTCTTCCACAGATGAAGCCCCTCCTCTTGTGATCCTGACGCGTCTGATAAGAGACGTCCGGATGCTCAGGAGGACCTGTAAGTAGTACTACAGAATGGCACCTGACCTGAGCTAACAACTCTGCCTGCAAGATGCATATTACCATTGTGCTTTACTCTTCTCTTTCTTTCTACACACAGGTGACAACCTTCGAAGGAGGGTGGAGGCCCTGGAGCGGGAAAGTCATCCTCCTCGGACGAGCTGAGGCCTGCAGCCACAGCCAGCCAGCCCAACGTTGTTTTTGAATTGTTGAATTGTTGAATTGTTTCTGTGTTTTGTTTTGATCTGTTCTGTTTGTATATAAAGTTCTTTCTAAAAAATAGGTAACACTTCCATGGTTCAAGTCCACAGATATAATTTCTTAAATCTAGATCATTGTACACAATGATCTCTGTGTTTGCTTACTGTTAACCGCAACAAGAATGCCTCCCCAGAATCCCAGCCAAACAAGAACAGCTGCTGTAAGCTTCCTTCATAGGGAGATGGACAGTCCGCATCCCTGATGTTATGAATGAATGCATTCAAGACGAGGCTGGACAGCCATCTGCCAGGGATGCTCTGACTTGGATACCTGCATTGAGCAGGGGGTTGGACTCGATGGCTTTGTAGGCCCCTTCCAACCCTATGATTCTGTGGCTCTATGATTCTATGAAGTATGCTTTGTTTTACGTGTAGTTGCATATCACATACATGTAAACTGGACGCATACCAGGGGGATCTTTTCACATAGAGCTCTCGGTGCTTAGGAAAACCCAAAAGCTGAGGGAGTCCAGGGAGAGACCACAACAAGGTCTTTGAAAGCAATTCTGTGATTTATGAAAGAATTTTAAATGAATTAAAAGCACACATCAACATCAAGAGAAATAGAACTATACATACATTTGGGAATCAGAATCATACTAACATTCAGAGGGGTAAAGACACACATATACAGTCGATAGCGGAGTACACTGGGATGCATAGAGAACTCTGTGTGTGTGTGTGCATGTGTAGTAGGGATGTACGCTGTTGCATAGTCCGCCACACACAGTCAGGTAGCGCAACTGGATTCTGCATGTGAGGTATTATAAAGCTCCGCCACATATCGCCAGTGCTTTGGGCTCTGCCCAGGCCAGACAGGGACTGCAGGTTTGGACAAAGTTCTGAGGCACACCTCACTGTGACCACTCACAAATTGTATCATTCTGCCTCATTGTCCCTCAGAACTCTGGCTCACATTAGCAGCAGTGTCATCATCCCAGGGGTCCTCCTCGTCACTTGATGACTGCTCTACTCTGCTGCTGACAGCTGGTGGGGGGGGAGGTGGTCCTTGGGAATCCATCCCCTGTTGGAGCATATGAAGGCGAGGGTGGAGACATGTTGTGGCGTGAGTCTGCTTCGGTGGGCGGTGACAATGTTGCCAGTGGTGGAGAAAAGCCTTTCAGAGGCCACACTAGAGGGAGGGTAAGATAGATGCCAAATGGCGACTTTGGTCAGATGTGGCCAAACACCACGTTTTGTATCCCAGTATAGGAGATGATCACTCTCTGGGCTGATCTGTGTTCCCGAGAAACTCTCTCTTGAATAACCTTCAAGTTCCCGGACAGCCACATCATAGGCTGATGCTTTCCTGGCTGCTTCGGCACATTCCCCCTGCCTGCGCCCACTTACACCAAGCTCCACTGCCATTGAGGAGTAAAAGCTGAACTTGAGACAAGATGCCCCTGTGTCTGACTCTGTTTGTTGTGTTGGTGGTGCAGCTGCTGTGGCGTCATCGTTGCCCCTCCTACTGGTGATGGTGCTACTGCTGCAGATATTGTCTTCAGGGGAGGTAGTAGTCCTACTAGCCTCACCCAGCTCCTTCTCATCCAGCCCATCTCTCTGGAAGCACTCCATGACTTTCTCAGTTAGAGTTGGCGGAGAATTTCTCCCCGAAACTTCGGGGGGCCGAGCGCCAACGTGTTCGGCCCCCCGAACAAGTTTCGGGGAGAAATCCTCCGAACCCCCCCCGCACCCCGCACCCCCCCCCGGGACGGGACTTACCTTTGCCGAATGTCCCTCCCGGCAGCGGGTCCGGCTGGCGGTTCGGCGGGTGTTCGAGCGGGGCGGGAGCGGCTATTTGTGTTGCCCTTATTTTCGCCGTAGTCTACGTAAACATTTACGTAGACTACAGCGACTAAATAAGGAACGCGAATGGCGGCTCCCTATGGGCCTCCCCCCCCAGCCTGAACTTCGTGGGGGGAGCAACGAAGCGCCTCCCCCCCACCGCGAACGTCCTTCGATGACAGGTAAGCGACTTTCGTCCACCCCTAGTAATTAGACCACTCCTGAAAAAGCCTAACCTGGACCCAGAGGATGTTAACAATTATAGGCCAGTGGCCAACATCCCCTTCCTGGGCAAGGTGCTTGAGCGGGTGGTTGTAGGACAGCTCCAGGCACTGTTGAATGAAATGGATTATCTAGATCCATTTCAATCGGGCTTCAGGCCTGGTTTTGGAACGGAAACTGTCTTGGTCACCCTGTGGGATGACCTCTGCCGGGAGAGGGACAGGGTGAGTGTGACCCTGTTGATTCTCCTGGACCTCTCAGCGGCTTTCGATACCATCGACCATGGTATCCTTCTAGATAGGTTGTCTGGGTTAGGAGTTGGAGGCACTGCACTACAGTGGTTCCGTTCCTACTTGGATGGCCGATTCCAGAAGGTGGTGCTGGGGGATTATTGCTCTGTGCCATGGCAATTGTGCCATGGGGTTCCACAGGGCTCTATTTTATCCCCCATGCTGTTTAACATCTACATGAAACCGCTGGGGGAGGTTATCCGGAGGTGTGGGCTGAGGTGCCATCAGTATGCAGATGACACCCAGCTCTACCTCTCTTTCTCATCAAAACCAGGTGATTCACTGTTCTGAATCAGTGCCTGGGCATGGTAATGGACTGGATGAGGGCCAATAAACTGTCTGCCCGGCTAGGTGATATTCAACCTGTTCTGGACGGGTTTGCACTCCCCCTAAAGGATCAGGTTCGTAGTTTGGGGGTGCTCTTGGATCCAGAACTGTCACTTGAGGCACAGGTGAACTCAGTGGCATGAAGCACTTTTTATCAGCTTAGGCTGGTATACCAACTACGCCCTTATCTGGACAGAGATAGCCTAGCTACAGTTATCCATGCTCTGATAACTTCTCGTCTGGATTACTGCAATGCATTATACGTGGGGCTGCCTTTGAAAACGGTCCGGAAACTTCAGCTGGTCCAAAATAGGGCAGCAAGATTGTTAACAGGGACTGGCCTGCGAGCTCATATTACGCCAGTACTTTTCCAGCTGCACTGGCTGCCAGTCCATTTCCGGGCCCGATTCAAAGTGCTGGTGTTAACATTCAAAGCCCTTAACGGCTTGGGGCCAGGTTACCTGAAGGATCGCCTCCTCCCATATGTGCCTGCCCAGACCTTAAGATCATCATCAGCGGCCCTTCTCTGTGAGCCCCTGCCAAAGGAAGTGAGGTGGGTGGCTACTAGGAGGAGGGCTTTTTCTGCTGTGGCACCCTGGCTCTGGAATGAGCTCCCTAGTGAGGTTCGCCTGGCGCCTACATTGTATTCCTTTCAGTGCCAGGTGAAGACCTTTTTCTTTTCCCAGGCATTTTAGCTTTCTAAATTTTTATCTTTGCTGTTTTAAATCTGTATTTTAAACTCCTGCACTGCTGCTAGATTTTATTGTGGTTGTATTGTTATATTGTGGTTTTAATATTCTATATATTTTAAATTGTTTTATTGTGTGTTTGGTTTTAATTTTTGTGAACCGCCCAGAGAGCTTCGGCTATTGGGCGGTATAGAAATTAAATAAATAAATAAATAAAATCTCTTCTTGAGCATCCCAGAGTGCAGGAGACGGAATAATGGGCTCAAGTGACAGGAAGCCAGATTCCGGCTGAACATCAGGAAAAACTTCCTGACTGTAAGAGCAATACAACAATGGAACCGATTACCTGGGGAGGTGGTGGGCTCTCCCACACTGGAGGCCTTCAAGACGAGGCTGGACAGCCATTTGTCAGGGATGCTCTGACTTGGATTCCTGCATTGAGCAGGGGGTTGGACTTGATGGCCTTGTAGGCCCCTTCCAACCCTACTATTCTATGATTCAATGATTCTATGATTCTAGGTTGGGGAAGGCTCATTTAAAGTGTTGCCAAGGATGTGAGTCACTCCCACTGGCAGTAAATTGATGTAGAACCATACATCCCCTTAGAACCTTCATGAAGAGTGGCACTGTAACAAAAATTATCCACAGGAACCCCAGAAATGTTATCTGTCATTGCTCTTCAAGTTCCCCTTAGCTAGCCAAAGTCATGTCTGTTTGGGGGTTCCTCTCATTTCCTGTTCAATGTTACACTATTACATTGGAAATGGATATGCAATTGCTAAAGGAAAAAGCAGATACCTCTGTGGAGGGACCTTTTGCATGCTATGCGTGTTCTCTGCCACACAGCTACGGACCCTCCACAGAGGGTCATTTTGTTTCTATCTTCCAGGGTGTTAGCTATCCCACCCAATGTTGTGTCATCTGCAAATTTGATCAGCATTCCCTGTACCTCCTCCTCCAAGTCATTAATACAAATGTTGAAGAGCACTGGGCCCAGGACTGAGTCCTGCAGTACCCTGCTCATTACCTCTCCCCAGTTGGAGAAGATCCCATTGATAAGCACTCTTTGAGTCCTATTCTGTAGCCAGCTGTGGATCCACCTGACAGTTGCTTCATCTAGTCCACTTTTAGCTAGTTTTCTAATCAGGATAGCATAGGGCACTTAATCAAAAGCTTTGCTGAAGTCAAGTTATATTATGTCCACAGCATTCCCACAGTCCACAAGGGAGGCTACCTGATCAAAACATGAGATCAGATTCATCTGGCAGGATTTGTTTTTGACAAATCCATGTTGGCTTTGAGTAATCACTGCATTGTTTTCAAGGTGCTTACAGATGGATTGCTTTATAACCTGCTGTAGAATTTTCCCAGGGATTGATGTCAGACTGACTGGTCTGTAGTTCCCAGGTTCCTCCTTTTTGCCCTTTCTGAAGACAGGGACAACATTAGCCCTCCTCCAGTCATCTGACACTTCAACCATCCTACATGATCATACAGACTAGAATGGCCTCTGCTGTGTGTATGGATGAGGGTCCAGCCTAGGCTACAAACTTAGGCACCTGGAGACCCTGGAAGCAAGACATGTGGCAAATGTGTAGCCCACCCATCAAAAGCATTTGTATGGATGTACCCCTGATGGCAGAAGTACCAACAGGATCTTCTGGATACACTGTATGTGTATTGGGCCATTGGCCCCACCCACAATCTATTGGCAAGAGCTGACTTTTCTGTATGTATACTACATAGCTATAATTCAGGCATTTTGTACCTTAATAGGTCAAACATGTGATGAGAGAGAGTGCACTATCCCTACCTGTCTCTTTGATCACATCCATCACTGACATGGCAGGCAACTGTCTAAATAGGAGAGCTTCCTCTATCCATGGAGGGTCTCCACATGAGCCAGAACCTGGATTTTTCATCCCCTTGAAATGGGGGAAAACTACAGCACCCTCCCCAAGCTGCTTTGTATAGCTACAGGGGGGAAATCACAGGGAAGATATGGGATCCTCATATTTTTCTCCTTGACAGGTGAAAAATCAGCTTGGGGAGGGTGATTTTGACCTGGAAAAGGTCCAGCAGAAAGGATTAATGCAGTCTCTCTCTATGTCCTCTTCTTTCTCACAGATGCAGCCCACCTGAGTGCGCTTTAGGTAAGAGGAGGAGGAGGAGGAGGAGGAAAACAGGGGAAGGGATCATGAAGTCAGCATCACATGACGTTTTGAAGTTCAGTTCTAAAATTACTTTCATGCACTACAAAACTGGCACTGGATTGGCTCAATACAAAAGCTCCAAGAGCTGTTTGGGGAAGATGTAAAATCAATAAACAAGCAAGGCATTGTTCTGATGCGATGTTCTGATGTTTTTCTGAATCCCACCTCTACAGATTGCTTCTAATGTATGTGTGTGTGTTTTTCCCCTTCGTGAATTCAGAAAACCTGTTTGAGAAACTAGCCATGAGACACTAATAAGATGCATGTCTTTGTAGTGTGAGAATTCTTAGATATGAATCTGTACTTCCAAGATAAAGCACAGGAATCTTTTGGGAGTGGCTAGGGATGTCAGAGAATTTCTCCACGAATATCCGGGGGGCCGAATGCCAACGCATTCGGCCCCCCGAAATTGGTGGAGAAACGGTCTGCCACCCCCCGCCACCCCCCCCCCCGGGATGGGACTTACCTTCGGTGAATGTCCCTCGCGGCAGTGGGTCCCGGCGGCGGGGCGGTGGTGGGGTGGCGGCAGCTGGTCTTCCGACCGGCTGCCTCCGCCACCATTACCAAGTGAAAAAAAAAAAAACCACCAACAAACGTGATAGTCTACGTAAAGATTTACGTAGCCTATCATGGCTAGATTTTAAAAAAACATCATGATAGGCTACGTAAATCCTTACGTAGCCTATCATGGCTGACTTTGGGGGGGGGAAGAGCGTATGCAAATGGCGGCGCCCATGGGTGCTGCCATTTGCGTTCCTTATTTGGGCACGGGTAGTCTACGTAAATATTTACGTAGACTATGGCAAAAATAAGGGCAACGCAAATAGCGTTGCCCTTATTTTCGCCGTAGTCTACGTAAATATTTACGTAGACTACCCGTGCCCAAATAAGGAACGCAAATGGCGGCGCCCATGGGCGCCGCCATTTGCGTACGCGCTTTTTTTTTTTCCAAAGTCAGCCGTGATAGGCTATGTAAGGATTTACGTAGCCTATCACGGCTGACTGCAGGGACGCAAACGGCGGCGGCTATGGTTGCCGCCATTTGTGTCCCAGCAGGAGACGAAATTCGTGGCTGGGGAGACGGGGCGCTCCCCCCGGCCAGAATTTCGGCAGGGAGGGATGGGGCGCCTCCCCCCTGGCCAGAATTTCAGTGGGGAGGGATGGGGCACCTCCCCCCCAGCCAGAATTTCGGGGGGAGAAACGGAGATCCTCCCCCCCACTGAGAAGCAAGCTTCGGGATCAGGTAAGTGACTTTCGTCCATTCCTAGGAGTGACCCTCTTTAGAATGCAGGCAGAGGACTGAATAGTGGGAAATTCGGGACAGATAAAAGGAAGTATTTATTCACACAGCACATAGTTAAACTATTTATTTATTTATTTCTATTCCGCCCAATAGCCGAAGTTCTTTGGGAGGTTCACAACAATTAAAACCACAAAATGCAGCATAAAACAAACAGATTTAAAATATCAAAGCTAAAAGACTAGGAAGCTAAAATGCTAAAATACTGGGATAATAAAAAGGTCTTCACCTGGCACTGGAAGGAGTACAACATAGGTGCCAGGTGAACCTCTCTAGGGAGCTCATTCCACAGCTGGGATGCCACAGCAGAAAAGGCCCTCTTCCTGGTAACCACCTGCCTCAGTATGGAATTAACTACTGAACATTGTAGTGATGACCGCAAACTTAGACAGTTTTAAAAGGGGGTTAGAATTCATGGAGAATAATGCTATCAATGGCTACTAGTCATGATGGCTGTTTACTTCCTCCAGTATGCCTCTGTATGCCAGTTACTGAAGAACATGAATGGAAGAGTGCTATAGTAATCATGTGCATGTGAGCCTCCCATAGCCATCTGGTTGGCCATGGTAGGAACAGAATGCTAGACTAGAGATGCCTTTGGTTTGATCCAGCATGGCTCTTCTTATGGTCTTATGTTCTAATGCTTCTCCAAATAAAAAGAAAATTATCTCCCTGAACATAGAAAATTAGCACACCAGGAGAAGACTAAGCTAGAACTCTTCCCCCTGACATACAAGTTTTTCATTGATGGGGAAAGACAACAGTTCAATCATGAAGAACCCCTTCTGCATTCTAAAGTGGTTCAGTCCCAGGAGGGTTATGTCATGTGTTTTTTTCTGAACATGTATATCAGCCTGAAATGTGAATGGACAATGAGGTAGGATGCACTTCTTTGCAATATGTACTTCTCAGACTTCCATCTTACAATTTTATTTTTCAAGGATAAGTTTGTGGATGTTTTCTAGTCAATTGTCTTCATACACTTCCAGAATATGAGTAATAAAATCTAACGTTAGAAAGAGTCTTAACTGTTCATCTGGTGCTAAAAAGGCTAAATAATATTGTTGACTGGGTACCAAAGAAGCTGTAAACTGCTAACCTGGTCCTGAAATGATCAAATGGCCTGGTAAAGAGTCTAAAAAAGATTCACATAGAAACCAGGAAGAAGGCCCCAGACTCATATTTTAAAAAGACATCAGACTTATGTTATAGATAGAGACTCATGTGTAAGCAGACTTTGGATGTTTAATTTCTGTATGGCATTATAACATCTCTAAAACAACATCTATGAAATGAGCTTGCATTGGAAAAGTACAGTGTGGCTTGTTATAGTTTAGTTTTGCTTTCTGTAAGGTTGGAGAGAGCTCCGGGAGAGAGCAGAGGACAGGAAGGCCTGGTGTGCTATGGTCCATGGGGTCATGAAGAGTCAGACACGACTTAACGACTGAACAACAACAACAACAACAAGGTTGGAGAAAGAATAAAAGAAGTTGTTTGGATCAAGACCTTACAGTTGCTGATAAGAAGAATGTAGAAGAACAGAGCTTCTGGTGCATGCTAAGATACTAACTAGGATTAGGAAAAGGAGCTATGCTCAGTAGCTCATGATTGACTCCTGAACTGATAAGATAACCCAGTATGTTCTTACTTGATGCCTCCTGGTTCGGGGAAAATCACAATTATAGCAAAAACAATGGTCAGGATAACCCCAGCTTGAAGAAGATGTACCAGTGGGAAACATGCTAACCTGATAATGGGTAGGACACTGTACCCACTAGATAAGACACCCAGATAAAAGAACTTTGAAGAACATCCAGAAACATTCCTAGAACAAACTGGGGTGAACCATGAGGCAGTGGGACAATTCATCTCTCATTGGTCCCATTGCTATTGTAAACCCTCAGCTCTGACCAGAACAAGAGGGTTTACAATAGCAACATGACCAATACATTGTATACATATATTTCATGTATAAAAGTACATGCAATGTGGCTTGCAGACCCTTGACGTGACAGGTTTCCTCCCTGTCTGGTCTTATCCTTGTTCTCAACTTTGCCTGCACTTATTCACTTCTGATCCACACTGGACCATTGGACCCAGGGATTTGGGTAATTATGCACATATTTAGCACTAACTATAGTTTTCCGAAGTTATAGTATTTTCTTAACATGTGTCATACACTTATTTCTGAAGTTGGAACATAGTAATGTTTGGTCTTAGCTTTTTCACATTGAAGTAATGTTCAGGAGGAAGTCAAGTTAGATTATTTAGCATGTTTCAGTTTAGCTTTTGAAATGCAAGCAGAGTGCAGGAGGGTGTTACAGAGAAGCCATATTATTAAAATAGCAATGCCATCAGCCCAGTTAACTATCTTGCTTGCAACTTTTATAGTACCAGTTTCATCAACTTTCTGTTAATCTCAAGTTTTTGTTATATTTTCTCTCACTGAGAAAATATAAGCATAGCAATGCTTCTGAATTATGCTCATGCAACCACCTTTCTAACTATTAAATTTTGCAATCTTCTTAAATAAAGCACTGAACACGTTTCAATTGACCTTTCAGTCTGGTGATGCTTGCATGCTTGGACTTTGCTTGGTTACCCCTAGCGGCTTCTTTCAGTCTATTCCAATAGCCAACTCAAGACACAGACAAAAGATTCAAGGCTTTAATCCTTTTACAACTTAATGACTCTTTCAGACGCTAATCACCAGCGACTAAGCAATGAACAGCAGAGTAGCCAATGCTCCGGGTAAGCAGTTGATCCTCGTTTGAAGGAGAATCACTTGAAGACCCTGAACTTATGGGCTAGGGAGAGATCCTCCCTCTTTCCCTTGGGTCCACAGGAGGCAGCCGTTGCTTGCGCACCAAACGGGCACTACACCTCCTTTCCGTGCCCTCCATCGCTTGTCGCTCCCTGCGTCTGCATCGAGTGTCTAGCAAGCGCCCCTTCCCGCACTCTCTCACTGCCCGGGTCGCTATCTATCTCAGGAATGCCGGCAGGAGGAATCTCTGCCAGCTGCTGTGCCTGTGAGGGATGTGCTGGCTCCTCTCCCACGGATTGCTGATCCTCCTCAGAATCAGAACGGCTCAGTTTCCACCCTGACATCAGGTCCAGAAGCTAACAGGACCAAATTAACATTAACCATTTTCTCATGTAATGCTAAACTATGCATTATATGCTCATGTATTATATGCATGAGCAACTGTGAGGATTGGGCTCATGCACACTTTCCCCAGCACTTTCCCCCTCTGGTGTGGCTGTGAGCGGAAGATTGGAAACTTTTACTTGTGTTTTTAGAATTCCTCATCACATCCAGACTCAGGGGAACTCTGGTTAGTTTAAATTAGGGTTAGTTAAAAATGAGCCAGGATGAAACCATGATGTATGATCCTGGCTTGTTAATAAACCAGAGTTTAAACTAACCACAGCTCCCTGAGTATTGAGGCAGTGGTGAACTCAGATTAGATGCTTCTGATCCCCTCTTCAACTTAGGGATGTACAAAACCCCCCTTACCTGGCTCTGCCGGGTTCTGCTGGGGGGGGAGGCGCTCCGTCCCTCCCCTTGGAATCCTCGCCGGGGGGGAGGCGCTCTGCACCTACCCCCCAGAGCTGCTGCCATCCAGAACATCCACCCCAGGTAAGTCTTGTCCCGGGGGGGGGTCTGCGAGGGGGGTCTGCGGGGAAGGTCTGCGCGGGGGCAGGGGGGTGGCAGGCTGTTCTGCCACGGAGTTCAGGGGGCCAAATGCACTGGCATTCGGCCTCACCAAGATCCGTGGTGGAATTCTCTGACATCCCTACTCCTCGTGGCTGCGCCAAAGAAGAAACAGGGAGCACATAAACCCAAGTCTCACTGAGCTTCATTCGCATAGCACTAAAGCAAGCAAGCAGGCTATACTTGTTTCCTACTTCTATAACACCACAGTAAACAGCTATTGAATAATCAGCGTGAATAGAGCCAAGGCTAGGAAGTGTTCCATCCTGTTCCTACTGACACCTCCCTCTGCAGTGCTTCAAAAGGGCTTGATCAGCTGCTGCTTTTTCCATCATCACCAGAGGAGACAGCTCTGCTACTGCTGTTTGTCATCTAGGCCAGAGCGTGTTTCTCTCTAGTCCTAACACCTGTTCCTACTGGCCCTGCTTCTGTCTGAAGCTCTTGAAAAGGCCATACTGTATTTCTAGTCTAGCAGGGTCAGAGGGTGTTTTACTTTGTTTTTGTTGATACTAGAATTATTTATTACTTGTTTGATATCGATGTTTATTCTAAATGTGTTGTTTTGACTTTTCTTTAATATGTATATGCATTTTTTCATAATCTTTTGTTGCAAACCGCTTTGAGCATACTGTATGGAAAAGCGATATACAAATAACAGGATTGACTGATTGAACTGTGGTTTAGCATTGAACAGGCCCATGGGTGATAGCCAAATGCAAAGAAAGTGCTGGGAAACATAGAAAAACCCAAACATTGCCTGCTGTGCCAACAAAAAAGTAACTCCCTGTTACCATCACGCAGTTCAGCTTGTTCACAATGTAACCCGCATCGGAGATAACAAAAGCTAGCCAAGAAAAAAAAATCACATCCTTCCGTGCATGTATACTGTGTCTCATCTTATTATAATCCAGTCACCTGACAACTGCTTGCTGACAAATCCAGCCATCATCCTTTGCTCACGTTTTCTAATTCTGCATATTGTGAAACAAGAACCTGAAGCTCCTCCATTTACAGCCAGTTTAATGAAATGCAAACAAACCCTGACCAGAATGTTGTAGCCACCAGCGATAGGGTGCTGGAGCTAATGCTTGCATAGATGCAGCACGAGCACTTATTTATTAGCAGGGATGCTGACGTCCAAGGCCAGCCCTAGGATAAATAGCGCCCTGGGTGAAGAGGACCTTTGGTGCCCCGCCCCCATCTCAGCTTTGAAGGGCCACCCAGAGGATTTTATGGGGCCTGGTGCAGGTGTGATGTCCATCGAGAACAATACCACTCAAAAGTGTTGCACTATGCAACACACCAGGACCATCCCAGGTTTTACTTGTAATATTTTTTGTTCGGTACCAGTTCCCATCTTTTGGTAAGCATTCTTTATTGTAGAATATCCATTATTTTATCTTTAAATAAAGGAAAGCTATAAATAAAAAAGGTATCCAGCTGACCTCTTGCAGTTTACAGCTTTTTTATTATTATTTATGTAGTGCTAAGTCCTGGGCAACGTTGCCTCAAAGTTAAGCTGTGTTCCACTGATTTGTACCTAGTGCAAATGACATCAAAGTGGAAATTGAAAAAGAAGCATACTTTAAAGCTAACTGAAGGAAGATCTTTTTTGTAGTTAGTACCCAAACAACCTGTAGAACCTTGACAGAAAGGTTACAGACACTTGCTTTTTGCCACCCTACCTCACTGCAGAGAGTATGTCAAAAAGAACACAGCCACTGAGCTTAGCTTGGTGCCTCCCTCAGCTCAGCGCCCCAGGCAAATGTCCAGCTCACCCACCCCTAAGGCCAGACCTGCTGATATCATTTGCCACTCCCTCAGAATTCCCAGTTCCCTCTGATCTTCACTGCGATCCTCACAGTAGCTGGGGGGGGGGGATAAATTTCCCTAGCAACAACCTCTTATTCCTTGTTGTAATGTTAAAGTAATTTGGGGTGGCTTGGTCTTGAATGGGCAATTACAACCCATTCACTTTAGAAAAGACCTGCTCCTAGCAGATGAAAACTTCTAGAATATTTTTGTTGATACGATTCAATACAGCTGTCTGCAATTTTGGACTCCCTTTGGGGGTATGGCTATGGGGGCTGTCATGAAGAGTGCCTGCACTTCAAAAAGAACCACTACACCACTGGCCACTAGGGATGTATGAAACCCCCTTACCTTGGGTCCACGGGGGTCTGTGGGGGGGAGGCGATCCGTTCCTCCCCCCCGGAATCCTCACCAGCCCCAGCCAGCTCCGCTCCGTGGGGAGTCTGCAGAGCTGCCAGCCAGCTTCAGCCGCTGGGATGCAAATGGTGTCCACGTAGCGGACACCATTTCAATCCCTGTTCTTTGCAGTAATAGGCTACGTAAATCTTTACGTAGCCTATTACCGCAAAGAACAGGGACACAAATGGCATAGCGGGCGCCATTTGCGTCGCTGCCATTTGCTGTGATAGGCTATGTAAAGATTTACGTAGCTTATCACGGCAAAGAACAGGGACGCAAATGGCATCCGCTATGCCGGACGCCATTCGCGTCCAAAGACAGGTAGGAGCAGGCAGTTCAGGCGGCAGCGGATGGACAGCAGAAGGTAGGAAATGGCCCTGCGCAGATTCCCCTGGGTGGTGGAGGTTAGTCTTTCTTTCCGCCGCAGACTCCGGGGGCTGGATTCTTAGAATCTGGCTTCATTGGAGTCCGTGGCGGAATTTTCCACCATCCCTACTGGCCACCAGACAACACATCACGGCAAATTTTATATAGATAAGGAGAGGAATACCCATGCTCCTTCTAATATTGTAAGTCTGTGATACATTGTAAGTCTGTGATACATTGTAAGTCTGTGATACATTGATGTGGTCAAGTACAAGCTAATGACTCATCCCAGCTACAGTCATCTTCTTCATCATATTTTTCAAAGCTAGTAAAGATCAAATAAGGGTTAACTAGCAGAAGATGCCATTCAAGTTATGTGACCTACATCAGAACTTTCTCAATCTCTGGAAGATTTAGTAAGAAAGTAGCTAAAACAAGGTTCAGACGATTAAAAAAATGAAGATTCTGATCACAGAATAAAAGAGTGAGCGAAAATCCGTATTCTAGTATCTGCAATTAAAATGCAGTTTTTCCGAGTACTCTGAAACTTCACTTAGCTTCTGCTCATTTAATTTAAAATGTACCTTTTGCCCCTTCCAAGACATCAAACTACCTTTTGAATTCCTGACCTTTTTTTTATGCAACCTCTTCTGACATTTTAGTCACAGTAAAAATAGGTCAGCCCAACCAAGTTTCTCCCCACAGAATTACACACACACAAACCTTCTTGCTATTACAACTTATGTTAGAGTAATTTCAGGCTTGAATAACAGACATTGGGAACTAATGTATTTTCTCTATTCCAAGAAAATTTTATGAAATAAGACTAAGGCTGCAATCCAACACACACTTACCTAGGAGTAGGGATGGCGGAGAATTCCGCAACGGACTCCAATGGGGCCGGATTCTAAGAAGTCCGGAGTCTGTGGTGGAATGAAAGACTAACCTCCGCCACCCAGGAGAATCTGCCCGGGGCCGGATCCTACCTTCTGCCAGCCGGCCACTGCCACCTGTCCCGTCTGCTCCTGCCTATCTTCGGACGCAAATGGCATCTGGTGTAGCGGACACCATTTGTGTCCCTGCCGTTTGCCGTGATAGGCTATGTAAATCTTTACATAGCCTATCACAGCAAAGAGCAGAGAAGCAAATGGCATCCATTATGCCAGACACCATTTGTGTCCGAAGACAGGCAGGGCGGCAGCGGATGGACCCGGCCGGTGACTCCACAGTCTCACCACAGAGCGGAGCCGGCTGGGCAGGATTCCAGGGGAAGGAACGGATCTCCTCCCCTCCCCCCGCGGGCCCCGCGGCAGACTCGAAGGTGAGTTCCGTACACCCCTACCTAGGAGTAAGTCCAAACTCAGCGGAGCTTCTCAGGAGCTACACATAGGATTGCATTGTACATTAATGCTTATTCTCCAGAAATTATGCCCATATATGCACATTGGTTGGATAGGGAAGATCATAACAGGAACAATCACCATATAGGAAAAGCAATCTATACTTTATATTAAAGTTGAGCCAATAATTGAATTCAGAGCTAAGAAGCAAAGAGACAACTGTTTTTATTTTCAGAGGCTTTACGTGCCTTTTTTAACATTGTACTTTTAATTTATTTGTTTTTATGGTTGTTTTATTTTTTTATTTTAATCTTGGTTTTATTATTGTTAGCTGCCTTGAGCACCATTTATTGGTGGAAAAGTAGGATTCATTCATTCATTCATTCGACTTGTGCCCCAGCTTTCTATCAAAAATGGTACTCAAGGTGGCTATAAATAGTAGAGGATTTAAATCAAATGCATAAATAAATAAATAAATAAATAAATAAATAAATAAATAAATGAATAAATTCACTCCTACGTATTGATGAAAAAAGTTGACTCTGGCCCATGTGCCTTGTGGGTCTTTTCAAGTGGCATCTTTAGCTTAAACTGCCTTTCATCTGTTTTGATTGGTATGTCAATTGCTCCCTCTCTGGGACTATGAATGACCTCACCACAGTAGTCCATGCTCTTGTAATGTCATGGCCAGATTAATGTAATATATTTTTTGAGGATTTACCTCTGAAAAGTGATCAGCAACTTAAACTGATTCAAAAATTGCAGTGACTGACAGGGACCCACCATACCAATCACATTACACCAGTCTTAAAGTATCTACATTAGCAGCCTCTATGTTTCTGGTTCCAGTTCAATACGTTGTTTTTTACCTACATAGCTCTAAATGGTTTGTGATTGGGCTATCTGAAGGGTCGTCTATTTCCATACAAACCTGCCTGTTCATAATTCATGGAGCTTCTGCTCCAAGCACCCTCATCTTCACAGGTGAGGTGGGTGGTGACAAGAGACAGGGGCTTCTCAGTCATGGCGCCCTGCCTTTGGAATGACCTTTTATAATCAGAACCAACTCTGCTCTTATTCAAGTAGCAAATAAGAATGTGTTTGGGGGAGAAAAAAAGAGGCAGGCTACAATGGGATTAAATAAACTAAGAACTTATTTAAGGAACATGGTATGGTTCAAAGAGTTTACGGCTTTTTTAGCATTGATTTTTTAGGGGGCAATCCTATGCATGTTTAGAAAGAAAAAAGTCCTACAAGTCCCAGCCATTCCCCATTAATTCCCATGGGAGGGAATTAATCTATACCAGATCTAGGACTGGCATAGCTCTGTCGCTGATTGATTTGGGGACATGTTTAGAGACTATGGGTAGCATCCAATGTTAGTCCTACTTAGAGTTGACCCATTGAAATAAATAGGACTTAGGTTAGTCATGACTAACTTTAGTTCTATTCATTTCATTGGGTCTACTCTAAGTAGAATTAACATTGGGTATTTATTTATTTATTTATTTATTTAATTTATTAATCACCCATCTAGCCGGTCACCTAGCCACTCTGGGCAATGTACAAAGTGTATAATAAAACAGTTTAAAACAATAAAATTCTACAGTAAAAACATCATATTTCTAAAAATACCCTAACCCACCCCAAATGCCTGCCTGAACAACCATGTTTTTAATGAGCGGCGGAAGCTCATTAAAGAGGGGGCATGGCGGAGTTCCCTTGGGAGGAGTTCCACAGAGAAGGCCCTCTCCCTCATCCCCACCAGTCTAGCTGTCCTGGCTGATGGGATAGAGAGAAGGCCATCCAAGGCTGATCTTGTTAAGTGGCCTGTCTAGTGTTGCTGGAGGCGCTCCTTAAGATAGGCTGGGCTGGAACCATATAGGGTTTTAAAGGTCATAACCAACACCTTCAAATTGGCCCAGAAAACAACTGGTAACCAGTGCAACTCCTTCAGCACTGGAGTGATGTGATCTTGCCAGCAGCTGCCTTTAATCAGGCAAGCTGCCACGTTCTGTACCAGCTGCAGTTTCCGAACCATCTTCAAGGGTAACCCCACGTAGAGTGCATTACAGTAGTCTAAACAAGAGGAGACCAGGGCATGTACTACCAATGGGAGAAGATGGTCGGGAAGGTAGGGGCACAGCCGCCGTATCAGATGGAGTTGATACAGTGCTGTCCGGCTCACAGCTGACATCTGAGCCTCCATGGACAGCTGGGAGTCCAAAATGACCCCCAGGCTGCGGACCTGGTCTTTCAAGGGTAGCCGTTGAACCCAGTAACCCATTCAACACCAGGTCAGCATCCCCCAACCTCCTTTTGTCTCCCACCAAAAGTACCTCAGTCTTGTCAGGGTTCAGCTTCAGCTTATTCCTCCCCATCCAGCCACTCACCATCTCCAGACATTTGGACAGGGATTCTACGGCCAACCTTGGTGAAGATTTGAACGAGAGGTAGAGTTGCCTGTCATCCACATATTGATGACATCGCACCCAAACTCCTGATAATAGCCCCCAGCGGCTTCACATAGATGTTAAATAGCATCGGGGAGAGGATGGAACCCTGTGGCACCCCACAAGTGAGTGGCCACAGGTCCGAAACCTCCTCTCCCAGTGCTATCCTCTGGTACCTGCTGGAGAGGAAGGACCGGAACCACAGCAATATGGTGTCTCCAATGCTCAACCCCTCCAGGCAGTCCAGGAGGATACTGTGGTCAATGATATCAAAAGCCTCTGAGAGGTGGAGGAGAACAAGGAAGGAGCACTCGCCCCTATCCAGAGCCCTCCTCATATCATCCACCAAGGCGACCAAGGCCGTTTCTGTCCCATGCCCAGGCCTGAAGCCCAACTGAAATGGATCTAGATAGATAACCGGCTTCTTCCAAGTGTGCCTTCAACTGCATTGCCACCACCTGCTCAATCACTTTGCCCAAAAATGGCAGATTCGAGACTGGGTGAAAGTTGTTCAGAATTTGGGGATCCAAGGAGAGCTTAAGAGCGGTCTTATCACTACCTCCTTGAGGGCTGATGGCGTCACTCCCTCCTCAAGGGAGGCGTTCACCACTGCCCTCATCCCCTCACCCAATCTCTCTCTGCAGCCCATAATGAGCCATAGATACTACTCTATGAGGTCGTGGTTCTTGTAGAGCCACTGCTGGTACATCCGTCACACACAGAGAGATCCTGAAATGCCTCCTTTCCTCTTTCCCTGACATCAGAATTCCAACATCCAAGAACCATGAGCCATAGGGGTTTCCACAGTGGCTGGGAGCAGGTTCCAAGTTTGGATCTGCCCTTTCTTTCTGCCTTTGGATGGAGAGACTGAATATCTTATGGCCCCTGAGAGGACAACCCAGGCCCTATCTACCCTGAGCTTTTACTCCGGGTGGGTATGAGTCGAGTTCCCTTGTGAGAGATGACACAGTCGTGACTTCACAGCCATCCATGGTTTTTGCATGGAAAAAAATGCAGAGTTCCAAGGAGTCATTTTACTGTGATGGGGGGGGGGGGTTTGCTGCGGGTTTTCCTTCGGTTGCAGGTCATCTGTTCCTTCCCTGAACTGACTTCACATTTCGCAGTGGGCGTGTTGTAGGTGTGCATAGTAACTGCATCACTCTGTGATGCCCTCTTACTCCCCCAACCCTTCGCAGCTGTGCAGTTACAAAGGCACAGAGGGGCATTTTCATCTACTTAATCACACTTTCACACAGTTTTGCAGCTTCGTATCTTTGCAACAGTTGAGGACTCAGTACCCAAGGGCTGGGGGGGCGGTCTTGGGAAGGACCAGCATCCCTCCAGCCACCATTTTGGACTGATGGCTCGGCACGCAGCGCTTGAGTGCAAACCATCACAAGAGTCTCGGGCTGGGGAACTCTCAAATTGATGGTGCAGAAATGCAGGAGCACAAAACACTCACTTTTTACCTAAAAAGGGATGGAAAGACACAGCAGAGCCCCTCAGATACAAAACAGCCACTGAAGTCTCACACCCCCACACTCATGGGACTGCACAGCTGCGCATTTCAGTAAAATACTAAAATGGCCACACACAAAAAGGGTGCGGCGAGTCTGTTAGGTAAGCACGCAGTACATCACGAGTGTATCGCAGGGCATGTTGACTTGAAGCCAAATTGCTGTGCTGTTGCGATGGGGTGGGGAGTCAAAGTGGTGCCATATAGATGGGGGCACAGGGACCAAAGGATAGCTGCTTAAATTAATTAAAATAACTGGGGGGAAATAAAATAGGAAATGCATACAGTTGTTTTTCCCATTATTTCAGGAAAGGCAATGTCTAGCAATTTGTGTAGACATTGTTTTTGACACACTTCAGTCCAGTCCACAGTAAACATTATACAGCAGTGTGGTGTGGATAGATACATAGAACCATTTGCAAAACAGGAAAAAAATATGACAGTGGGGTGACTTTTCTTCTTAAAAAAGAAAAAAATGTGTGGCAAAAAATGCTTAGGAAGACTGTCAGTTACCATATCCTGAATACTAGTGGAAAATTGGCAGGATGTTGTAATTTGCCATCTTTCACTTACTTACATGTGAAAGTGGTTGGGGGAACTTACAACCACTTTCACATGTTTAACATCAGGAGGAAACGTTACCTTGTGGCAAGAGTTTTCACTTCCAAGATAGTTTTCTCAATCAGTCCTAGTAGATCATAAAGCGACCTTGCCCAACCTGGCGCCCTCCAGATATGTTGGACTACAACTCCCATCAGCCCTGGCCAATGGCCCATGGTGGCTGGGGATGATGAGAGAGTGCCAGGTTGGGCATGGGTTTCATAGAGGCTCTTGTTTACAGTCTCTTCAGTCTGATTTAAGAGGCCAAGAAATCCCATTTTGAAATATATTCCATTCATATGAGGAGGGCAAAATCTAAAAGGAAAATTCACTTCCTAGTCTGGGTGGAATATTTTTTAATAACCTAGATAGCGTACATAGCATAGTAGTGTGCACACCAGAATAGCGCCTTGGTGTCCTTCTGTTCATCAGCAGTCTGTGTTGATAGCTGACTCAATACTGCTGATTATGCTTAAGAACATATTTCACTTCTTCTCTTGCAATAAAATAAGAGGCTCTGTTTTTGTGACATTTTTGCCAGAAAACTCCCTGCAGAGCCACACATATAAGCATGGTTTCCAAGGGGTGTGGAGTTTCCAAGGCTCTTGGAGGCTTGAATTTCCACAAAAAATTTTCACCTGTATAAGACAAGGTGAAGGGAGCTCCTGGAATAAACTTCAATATAATTCTCTGACATTTCAGCTGTAACTTTGGTTCCAGCTACTTCTCCTCTTTGAGGGCCTGGGAATTCAGTGAAGTTTGCCACAGGGCACATTTCCTAAGCAATTATGGCCAGGCACCTTCTGCATGCTAAGGAGCAAAGCCTTGAGAAGTTATTCAAAAAGATAATGTTGTTCCTTTTTAAAGCTTGAAGTGCAGACAGAAAAGCTCACCAATCTGTAACAAACATTCCAAAACCTTGAGCAGAGTTCAAATCTCTGGCTCTCCTCAGGCCATTCTTTAATGTCACAAGACACATCCATTTCATTTCTCCTTCTTCTTTTTCTCCCCCTCCCCCGCCATCTTCCTTACTGTAGCTTTTGGATATTATCCTCACTTTCTTCTGGCTCAATTTTACACATATGTAGTTCTGATGTAGACTCTTAGGTTGCCACTAAATTTTGGCCAGAAATTGATGGCCAATGCAATGCCAAAAAGGGTCTAGGATAGATGCAGAAGGACCAGGGGCCCCTGGAACAAGACATGGAACTGGGGCAACAGAAATATACAAGTGCCATATTTTCAGAGCAGAATGAAATTTGGCAGAAAACCTCATCACATTGAACATGTCTAATGATTTCCTCCTGCTGGTGCCTTGGAAAGCATAGTTGTCACCATTGGGACTTTGCCCTCTCTCACATGCCTATGATGACAATGGCAATGGTGGTTGCCTCCCCTCCCCCCAACAATGCTAATGGCATTGGTGGTAACCACAACCACCTCCTCTCTTCCCACCGTCCCTGGTGGTGGTGGTGATGACGACGTCAACCACAACCATTCCCTCTCTCCTTCCTCCTGCTGGTGGTAGCAATGATGACAGCTGCAACTATGGCCCCTTCTTTCTCCCTCCCAGTGATGGTGGCAATACACTGCTGGCCTCTTTCCTCCCTTCATGCCTCACTTGAGGGGTCCTTTCTCAGAGCGAGGCATTGGCAGGGAGTTGGCCCTGGAGGAGATGGCTTGTAATACCACAGCAAAGGCGATCTCTAGGGCCACCTCCCCACCAATCCCTCACTCTAAGGAAGGACCCCTCACAGTGAGGTATTTGGATTGATCTCTCCGGAAAGCTGTGCTGACCGCTCTCTCTTCTGAGAGAGAGTACCACCTAGTGTACCACCTAGCCTGGGAAAGAGCTCTGGAGAACTCAAAAGCCCATGCACTTTTGTGGAACACTGGTTGGTCCTAATACACAATTCCCCAACTGTAAGATCTTTGTGTTTTCCATGTGATCATAGTTTAGAGCTCATTTTCATCACCAACTGGTTTCCTCCTGTATCATTTGTGCACAGGCTGGACATGGTCAGCTTTAAGGTCTCATTTGTTATTATTGATAAAGCTGCTGAGAATCTGCTTCTCTCCTTTAACCAACCTTTTATTCTTCTTAACTTAAAAGTAAATAAATCACAGCAATTATTAGTACTGTAATGATGCAAGATATAATTTTAGAGCTGCCACCTGAGAAACGTCAGTGCCAGTGTAGATTTTTGCAAAGGAAAAAAATAATTGCACAATATTGCCATCCCTGTCTAGCGCATCAATGACATGCACAAGCACAAGAGGAATAGCTCACCTTTAACTCAGGCCTCGTCCGATAAAATGATCCTTCAGGATGAAGACAAATTTAGACCCCCCAAAAAACACTTCGGAGACAGAAGTTCTTCAATGGGGCAAAGATTACCTGTGCAAAAAGGATCTGAAACATAGAATGGGTGCTTTTTCAACCTCTAAACTGTGGGTTGCCAATTCAAATAAAAAAGCCAGCTCCAGAATTGATTCTCCTTCTGTGTGGAAACCTGCTGTTTTCCAGGATCATGGATGAACTCCTGCAGTCTGATTATATTCTGCCAGATATGCCTTTGTGCCAAATCACCAGCTGTGAATAGAAAAAAACCTAACATTTTCTCTGAGCACGAAGCATCCCCACTTATGTCAATTCAAGTTAAACTGGGGGTAAAACCTACATAAAGTATATAAATGATGAAATAAGAATCCCAGCATTTTATTTTTTTCTAATCCTTCCAATGTATTTAACACTAACAAATCCTTAATTAAAATCCCCTTCAATGAAGGCTAGAATACATACACATAACATGGAATGGATGAGAGGATGGAGAGGCAGGAAATCAGTAGCTGATGGAGAGAAGAAAGCAAATCTGCATGGCACTTTGCATCATTTCCCCAATCTAAGGTTTCAGTCTTGTACTCATTTATCTGGGAGTAAGTCCCATTGAACTCAGTGGGACTTACTACTCAGAAGTGGGACTGAGTAGAAAAACAGTGCACCCTCCTTTCCTTCCATAGTACTACTGCTCCAATCAAAATCAGAGACATTCCCCTGCAGTGGCTTTAACCTTTTTTCTTTTCTTTTTTAAAAGAGTGTTCTGATCATGGATCTCCTGCATCCTGCCAGTTTTGGTCCTTTGATTTTAGTTGGAGTGGATCATGCTCTTCAAGCTTGTCTGTGTACAAGAGACTTTTTTTAAATGAAAGTGAGGTTAAGGGTCCCTAAAATATTAGCAAGGCAAGGCAATCTATTCCTCCATAGTAATGGGGTGCATGATGAACCCATAAACAATTTCTATGAAGATCTTATCCCCATGATTCCCCAAAAGGGTGGGTCTGTGGGTCCACCCATACAGCCATTCTGAATATAGGGAGCCATGAGAAGAGCTTTTGGCCATGTCATCTTGCAACCACTTTAGCCCATGCTCAGCAGACCACTGAGAAGGATTGTTGTCATTGTTTATTCGGTCAGTTGCTTCTGACTCTTCGTGACTTCATGGAGCAGCCCATGTCAGAGCTTCCTGTCAGCCGTCGCCACCCCCAGCTCCCCCAAGGTTGAGTCCGTCACCTCCAGAATATCATCAATCCATCTTGCCCTTGGTCGGCCCCTCTTCCTTTTGCCTTCCACTTTCCCCAGCATCAGCATCTTCTCCAGGGTATCCTATCTTCTCATGATGTGGCCAAAGTACTTCAGTTTTGCCTTTAATATCATTCCCTCAAGTGAGCAGTCTGGCTTTATTTCCTGGAGTATGGACTGGTTTGATCTTCTTGCAGTTCAAGGCACTTTCAGAATTTCCCTCCAGCACCACAGTTCAAAAGCATCTATCTTCCTTCGCTCAGCCTTCCTTATGGTCCAGCTCTCTCAGCCATAGGTTACTACGGGGAATACCATTGCTTGAACTATGCGGACCTTTGTTGTCAGTCTGATGTCTCTGCTCTTAACTATTTTATCACGATTTATCATTGCTGTCCTCCCAAGAAGTAACTGTCTTCTGATTTCCTGGCTGCAGTCAGCATCTGCAGTAATCTTTGTGCGTAGAAAGACAAAGTCTGTCACTGCCTCCACGTTTTCTCCCTCTATTTGCCACTTATCAATCAAGCTGATTGCCATAATCTTCGTTTTTAACTGCAACCTAGCTTTTGCACTTTCTTCTTTCACCTTCGTCATGAGGTTCCTCAGCTCCTCCTCACTTTCAGCCATCAAAGTGGTATCATCTGCATCTCTGAGATTGTTAATGTTCCTTCCAGCGATTTTAACTCCAGCCATGGCTTCATCAAGCCCAGCACGTCACATGATGTGTTCTGCGTACAGGTTGAATAGGTAGGGTGAGAGTATACAACCCTGCCATACTCCTCTCCCAATCTTAAACCAGTCCGTTGTTCCGTGGTCTGTTCTTACCGTTGCTACTTGGTCATTATACAGATTCCTCAGGAGGCAGACAAGATGACTTGGTATCCCCATACCACCAAGAACTTGCCACAATTTGCTATGATCCACACAGTCAAAGGCTTTAGAATAGTCAATAAAACAGAAATAGATGTATTTCTGAAACTCCCTGGCTTTCTCCATTATCCAGCGGATATTGGCAATTTGGTCTCTAGTTCCTCTGCCTTTTCTAAACCCAAAAAGATGTTTTGGCAATTCTCATTCCATGAATTGCTGGAGTCTACCTTGCAAGATCTTGAGCATTACCTTACTAGCATGTGAAATAATGTTCGATAGTTTGAACATTCTTTGGTGCTTCCCTTTTTTGGTATGGGGATATAAGTTGATTTTTTTCAATCTGTTGGCCATTCTTGTGTTTTCCAAATTTGCTGGCATATGGCATGCATCACCTTGACAGCATCATCATGCAAGATTCATTTTAAACAGTTCAGCTGGGATACCGTCATCTCCTGCTGCCTCGTTATTAGCAATGCTTCTTAAGGCCCATTCAACCTCACTCTTCAGGATGTCTGGCTCTAGCTCACTGACCACACCATCAAATCTATCCCCAGAATTATTATCCTTCCTATACAGATCTTCTGTATATTCTTGCCACCTTTTCTTGATCTCTTCTGCTTCTGTTAGGTCCTTGCCATCTTTGTTTTGGATCATACCATTTTTGCCTGGAATTTACCTCCGATGTTTCTAATTTTCTGGAAGAGGTCTCTTGTACTTCCTATTCTATTATCTTCTTCCGCTTCCATGCATTGCTTGTTTAAAAATAATTCCTTATCTCTTCTGGCTAACCTCTGGAATTTTGCATTTAATTGGGCATATCTCCCCTATCACTGTGTGTTGCCTTTTGCTTTCCTTCTTTCTTGGGCTGCTTCCATTGTCTCAGCAGACAGCCATCTTGCCTTCTTGATTTTCTTTATCTTTGGTACTTTTTTGTTGCCGCCACCTGAACAATGTTGCGAACTTCTGTCCATAGTTCTTCAGGGACCCTATCTACTAAATCTAGTCCCTTAAATCTATTCTTCACCTCCACTGCGTATTCATGAGGAATATTTGTGATCTAACTGATCTGTGGTCTTCCCTATTCTCTTTAGTCTGATTCTAAATTGTTCAATAAGAAGTTTGTGATCTGAACTACAATCAGCTCCAGGTCTTGTTTTTACCAACTGCATAGATGTCCACCACCTTTGGCTACAATGATGTAGTCAATCTAATTTCGGTGTCGACCATCTGGTGAAGTCCATGTATAAAGTCGTCTCTTAGGTTGTTGGAAGAGAGTGTTTGTTATGCACAGGGAGTTGTCTTGGAAAAATGCTATCAGCCAATGTCCTGCTTCATTTTGTTCTCCCAGACCATGCTTGCCTGTAATTTCAGGTGTCGTTTGACTACCCACCTTAGCATTCCAGTCTCCTGTAATGAAAATAACATCTTTGTTTGGCATACTATCCAGTAGGTGCTGCAGATCCTCATAGAACTGATCTACTTCTGCTTCTTCAGCATCTGTGGTTGGGGCGTATATTTGGATCACTGTGATGTTAAATGGCTTACCCTGAATTCGAATTGAGATCATTCTGCCATTTTTTGGATTGTATCCAAGCACTGCTTTAGCCACTTTATTATTAATTATGAAGGCTACTCCATTTCTTCTGTGGTCCCCTTGTCCACAGTAGTAGATCTGGTGGTCATTTGATGTGAAGTGGCCCATTCCAGTCCATTTCAGTTCACTGACACCCAAAATGTCTATATTTAATCTTGACATCTCTCCAATAACCACAACCAATTTGCCCTGGCTCATAGATCTTACATTCCAGGTTCCTATGGTGTGTTGATCTTTAGAACATCGGATTAGTTGTTCACCACCAGCACCATCAGCTGCTAGCCATCCTTTTGGCTTTGAGCCAGCTGCGTCATCGCATCTGGGGCTAGTTGAACTTATCCTCTGTTCCTCCCAGTAGCATTTTGACCATCTTCCGACCTGGGAGTCCCATCTTCGGATGGTATACCGACATATCTCTGGTTGTACTGATCCATTCAGTTTTCATGGCAAGAATACTGGGGTGGGTTGCCATTTCCTTCCCCAGGGATCGTATTTAGTCTGACCTCTCTGCCATGACCTTCCCATCTTGGGTGTCCCTTCACAGTTTAGCTCATGACATCATTGAGGTGCTCAAGCTCCAGCACCACGACAAGGTAACGATCTCCTTTGCTGAAGACTGAGAAGGATATGGAGGAAGAAATCAGTTGGGTCCAGGATCATCCTTCCACAGACAACTTCATCCACTAATCGTTTCGTTATCTATGTTCTCTGGTTCTTCAGCAGTCCACTTACAGTAAATCCTTTGCATCAAACCTCTGCAGTGGGATAAAGTCTCCCTGTGTTCAAAGGGTGCTTTCTCCCAGGTAAGTGGAGCCTTAGTCCTCTTAGAACCAACATGAATTTGTAGTTTCTATAACATATCACCAAGCAGATTTTCACGTCAGAATAATTTAGAATTTTATATCATGTTTTTTCAAGATTAAAGATATTTCCTCACTGACATTCAAATTACACTGGATTCTACTCTGCTTTATTACAGCCAGGTCATGCTGAACAGCATTTTCTGCCACAAACAGTTAGCAACAACAGCTAAACGTTAAAGATGGCTTGCCCCTGAAAAGAAATATGACTGACATCATTTCAGTGTTAACAAATCCAGTTAGTCAAAATATATAAACTTTAACCACTAACCTGCTTGGTTAAGCTGTTCCTTTTGCCACTTTCCTTTCCTCTGTCATTGGGTTTAGCTTCCAAAAACAGATAAACAATTGAACAAGCTTTTGTGCTAATTCCTTTATCCAAGTAAACATACACATTTCATAAAATATGCAAGGAGGAAAGGTCAATAAGAATTTAGAGAATACAGTCGCAGTAAAACCAAGAACCAAATAAATGGTGGGATTTTTGCCATAAGAGAGCCAGTGGGGTGTAGTGGCTAGAGTGTTGGACTGAGAGCTGGGAGATCCAGGTTCTAGTCCCCACTCGGCCATGGAAGCTCACTCGGTGACTTTGGGCCAGTCACAGATTCACAGCTCAACCTACCTCACAGGGTTGTTGTTGTGAGGATAAAATGGAGAGGAGGAAGATTATGTACACACTGCCTTGGGCTTCTTAAGGAGAAAAAAAGGTGGGATATAAATGTAATAAATAAATAAGGAAACTGTCAGATTGGGGAAACCTTTTTAAAAGAATGCATTCCTTAAATTGTAGCTGTGTTCTGTTTTTACTCTGCATGCAAGATATTGTCCTTAAATAAGTTAGACAGTTTTATGCAGAAGTTGAATTAATATTAATCAGTTGTGCAATGCAATCTTATCCATGTTTAAGTTACTTGGAAGGAAGTCCCAGCTCAATGTGCAATGGACTGCAGCTTTAACCATTTGTAAAACACCTTTAATAGTACAATCCTATACACGTCTATTCCAGTATACCCTATTGAGTCAAGTTGGTCTTACTTAATCCCATTGGTCTAAGTGTGCATAGGACTGCAGCCTAAGTTTTTAAACATGTTTTGGAATCATGATGTCCTTCATCATCTCACCACCACATCATTATCACAGCTTCTTATTCCTGTTTCTCACATAACATCTGAGGCTGTAGGACAGTGACAAGAGTTCATGGATGAGACAAGATACAAGCCCAGGTACCCCAGGTATAAGTTCTACCTGCTATCTACTAAGCTACATTGACTTAAGAAAGTAAACAAATGTATGCCAATTAGGGATGCTGGAGAAATCTGCAGTGGAACCAAATGAGTTCAGATTTTCAGGAATCCGACCTGTGGATTCTGCAGTAGACTGACTTTCACCTGTCAGGTGGATTCTGCAGACTTGCAGACTGGTTTTCCAACTTCCCTGATTTTTGCCATAGAAAAGTATACAATTTTTTAAAAATGATTTTTTAAAAAAATGCAAAAATGTGCATTTCCCCCATAGGCTAAAGTGTGAAAATGTGCATTTGGGGGGAATTTGCACATTTGCGCAAATTTGGAAACAAAAAAAAATCCAATTCTGGTGATGGGGAGATGATGGAATGAAAGGCACTTAACAATCTGCAAAACAGAAAGGAATGGATTCCACACAATCCATACATCCCTAGTGCCACTCAATTATATAAAAGACAGCCCCACAAAACCATAAATATATCACAAGATAATATATATTGTCATGTTGGTCATGGCTTTAGGAATAAGAGATGCTGATTTTAAAGGGAGGTTTTCAGTACCTCATGGACAAATATCTTTCAGCCTAAATCCACAAAACATGAATCACCATCTCCTTCCAGTTCATGCTATTAAATCCAAATCCTTTAGCCTTTTTGCATGTCAGTAGTTTGGCTGATTTAGGAGTGCAAGCTCTTTCTTGTTCACCACCAGCACCCACACACCTTGTCATCAGCTTCATGAACATGATGATTCTAGAGCCCTCTTCAATTGTTCAGAAATACACAATATGTGTTGGGAGGAGAGGGGAACCTGCAAAATCAGAGTTTCTGATCCCATGGAAATTGTAACCATGTTCAGCAAAATGCTGTTACAGTCTCACTGCAGACCTTCCCTGTCAACAAGGGAAGGGGAATGGAAAAGGTGGGACTCATGAGTGGAAGGGGGTGGGGCCATCCCCCATCTTCCTTCCATGTATTGTATTTCTGAATCCCTAAGGGGACTCAGATGTTTTCTGTTGGATGGCCTCTATGACCAGCTGCAATTCCAGAAGGAACACACCAAAAGTTGCTGCCAGATGTGTGAACAAGCTGTCTTAATGTCCAAACAAGAATCTAAGTAGAAAGAACAGATGTGAGGGGATCCCTGATGAAACAATCCCCATCCAAAAGCAAATTCAGTTCTCAAAGAAACTTTTTGCAAAGAAGGTTATTAGCCTGAGGTCACAGAAGTCCTGGAGATTCCCACTGGCAACAGAATGCTTGAAGACGTTGTTCTGCCCATATGCTGAAACAACACAGAAGTGAATAGACATTTAAAAACGGCTCAACACAAGCTTTGAGCTTATTCACAGATCCATTTTTGACCTGCTAAAAGTCAGCATGTAGTGGCTTCATTTTCACAAAAACCTGGTGGGAAGAAAAAATACAGCAAAATAACATTTTTTTAAAGGCCTGGTTCAAGCATATACCTGGTTGACATATTCTTTCCCTCACTGGTGGAGCAGTTGTGCAGTATTTTTTAATCTCCCATGAGTATTCTTTAGCGCTTTGCATCGATATAACCTACAGTACCGTATATTTTATCCAAATTTTGTATCAAGGAATTTTCACATCTATATGCGTGTTGTTGTTGTTGTTGTTTTCCTCATTTAGGTTTTGGCCTTCTGCAGTAACGGCATTCCAAAGTTCAATTCCTAATTTCTCCTAATGAAGGGTTGTATCCAGTGGTGTCTCTCTGTTAGCGCGAGTGATGTTGCACTAGCAGAAATCAAGTTCTGAACTATGCACAAGGAGGGAATCCAACTAAAGAAGTTCTGCTTGCAAAACAGCTTGTGCAACCGCTTGAAGATCTTAGGTTTACAAAGTGGTCTGCTACTGCTAGTGCTTGCACAACTGCTTGCATAATGGGAAAAGGCAGTGGAGTTCCACTAGCGCAGCAATTTCTTCCAACTAACAGTACATTGGATGGAGGCCTATGAGAATCATAATAGTTGGAATTTATGCAGTGGGACTTAAGTACATAAGAACATAAAAGCCACGCTGGATCAGACCAAGGGTCCATCTAGTCCAGCATTCTGTTCATACAGTAGCCAACCAGCTGCCCATGGGAAACCCACAAGTAGGATATGAGTGCAATAGCACCCTCCCACTCAGAAACAGGTGTACATAGGTATACTTCCTCTGATACTGGAGGTAATATATGGCCATCAGGGCTAGTAGCCATGGATAGCCTTATCATCCATGAATTTGTCCAATCCCCTATTAAAGCCATCCAAATTGGTGGCCATCACTACATCTTGCACAAATTCCATAGATTATCTGTCCTGAATCACCCACCAGTCAGATTCATGGGATGACCCTGGGTTCTAGTATTACAAGAGAGGGAGAAAAATGTCTCCCTATCCACTTTCTCTACACCATACATAATGTTGTACACCTCTATAATATCTCCTCTCATTCTCCTTTTTCTAAGCTAAACAATCTCAGCTGTTGTAACCCTTCCTCATAAGGGAGTTGCTCTAACCCCTTCAGATGTGCTTTTATGCACTTTTTACAACTCTGCAATGTCCTTCTTTAGGTTCAGTGACCTGTATACAGTATTCTAAGTGTGGTTGAACCATAGATTTATGTTAGGGGAGTATGACCTTGGCAGTTTTATTTTCAGTTCCTTTCCTAATTATGCCTAAAATGAATTTGCCTTTTTCACAGCAGCTGCACATTGGGCCCACATTTTCATGGAGCTGCCCACCACAACCCCAAGATCTCTTTCTTGGTTGCTCACTGCTAGATCAGATACCATCAGTTTATACTTGAAGTTGGGATTTTTTGCCTCAGTGTGTATCACTTTACACTTGCTTACATTGAACCACATTTGCCGTTTAGATGCCCATTCTCCCAGTTTGGAGAGATCCTTTTGGAGCTCTTCGCAATCTCTTTTTATTTTAATACCCTAAATAATTTGGTGTCATCAACAAACTTGGCCACTTCACTGCTCACTCCTAATTCCAGATCATTTATGAATAAATTGAAAAGCATTGCTCCCAGTACAGATCCTTGTGGGACCCCACCATTTGCATCCCTCCATTGGGAGAATTTATTCCTACTCTCTGCTTTCTGTTCTTTAACCAGTTATTGATCCATAAGAGGACCTGTCCTCTTATTTCATAACTGCTAAATTTCCCCAGGAGTCTCTGGTGAGGGACTTTGTCAAAAGCCTTTTGGAAGTCCAAGTAATTTGTTTTTACTAATGTTCTTTTAAAATTCTTGAGAACTCTGATGCTAAAATAGATTATTTATATACCTTTGATAACTTTTTCATATGATATGAATATTATGCATATTTTTGCAAGATTTATATTTATTATCTTAGTTTAAGAGGATAGGAAGCTGCCTTCGAGTCACATAATTGGTCCATGTCGCTCAATACACTGACTGGAAGCAGCTCCCTGGGTTCTAGAAAGGAGAGGATTCTTTCCCACCTAGATGTGCTGGGGATTGAACCTGGGACCTTTCGTGTGCAAAGCTGTTTCATGAACTACAGCCCTTCCTAATATACAGTATTTGCATTCAGTATTTTTATGATTTATTGGGTCATTTTTCATAGCACCCTTGAGGAAAACTAAACATTGAAATGCGTTCAACCCTTCATATAGGGTGATAAAATTCAATTATTTAAGCACTTATCTGAGGCTTCTTAGAGGGCTTTTTTGGTGCTTCCCCTCTGTTCTTCCTGCACAAACCTCTCCCCTCCATCACATACCACAGCAAACCATGTACTTGCAGAAATAAGAAGTCCATGATTCTTCCCTTCATCATCTGAATCAGGTTGCCACAAATATCGACCTGTCTCACACACTGGCTGCAAACTATAGTTTGGAGGATTATGTGAATGAGTGCTTATCTTGCACATTCCTCCTATCCCTTCCCTCCTCCTGTCACTCATGGGTCTCAGTTTATCACTTTCTGTTCTATTAAAGCACAGTTTGTTGTTATGTCCAAACCAAACCATAGTATTAATGATTCCTCTGAACCAGGATTGAAAATCAGGATCAAACTATGGCCTTCTCAGTGATAGAACATCATGTGTGTTCTGAAGGACAGAAACAGTGGCAAGTTTTAAATGTCTCTTGTAAATACACCTGTTTATACAGGCTTTCTCTGCCCAGTGAGATTCTGTTATCATCCTGTTTTTACATTTTCTTAACTATTTTAATTATTTGTTTTTATCTTAATTCATATTGTTATGTCATATTTGAATGTAAACTGCTTAGGTGTTCTAATATGTTAAGTGGTATAGAAGTATTGTAAATAAATAAATAAATAAATAATAAAAAGGTACACTCACTAGAAAGTCAAGAGGTATCTGCTGTCTTAAAAGCAGACTTTTGCATTTATTGGGAGGGGGGGTTGCACTCCATCTGTTGGGTTTAGATTTGAACAAGGATTGCCAGTACTCAGTTTCATGTGAAGTAATCACAGAATCTCACTGAGCATATACAAAGTGCCTTTCCTAGACCAATCAGAGCACTTTCTCATTCTACAGCCAGGATCATCATGCCAGTATACAAACTTGTGGTGCAACCACACTTGGAATACAATTCTGATCACATCACCTCAAAAAGAATATTGAAGAGCTGGAGAAGGTGGAGGAAAAAGCAATCAAAATTGATCAAGAGGCTGGAGCAACTTCCTTGTGAGGAAAGCTTACAACATTTGAAGCTTTTTTAGCTTCGAAAAATGTTAAGTAAAGGGGAACATGAACAAGGTATCTAAAACTATGCATGGTGTGGAGAAAGTAGATAGAGAGGAGTTTCTCCTCTCTCATCACAGGGTCATCCAATGAAGCTACACAGAGAAAAATCATCCCTCTACCTCATTCCATGAATGGGAGCCTTTGCTGGATTACCAGCCCTTCCACAAACAAAAGGGCCCTTCAGCTTACACAAGCACTGTGTAAGTGTAACCAAGTGTATATATCTGCACCCAAGTAAGAAAGGTAGTGTGAGAAGCCATCCTGTACATTGCAGACAAACCTCCCACTTCAAGAATTAGGGGACCAGGGGTAAGGGTTTCCAAGTTAGAAAATATCACTTCTAATCAGTTAGCCATGAGTCTTTATGTGTTAGATATTAGACACTAGCCCCCGCCCCCCTGCTGGCTTTCTGCCTTCATAACTGGGTGTTGTGTTTTTTAATTTGGGTGTGTTTTCCCTGGAAAACTTTGTTGTTCACTATGAGAAAGTGGGGAAATCATTTATAGTTATTTATTTACAGTTACTTACTATGAGAAGGGAGGGAAGAGTCCACTGCCCGGGCTTCCTCGTCCTGTTGCTAAACTCGCACAGTTGCCTAACTCACTTGTTTGCTGACACTTTGTCTCTGGGGCTGAGATGCTTTGTCACTGGGGCTTCTCGTGCTTGGAGAGCTGGTTCCCTTGGAAGCATGCCTCCTTATATCGTTAGGCCCAACTGCTGCTGCAATGAATCTGATTGGAGGGCCTCATTTGAAAAGCAAGGGAGGCTGTGTGTGAACTGTTGATCAGCACTGGTTTTCAGTGGCTGGGAATGTAGGTCAGTTGGCCCCCCATGGAATGGTGATTCCTTTACCTTGCACAGTTGCTTAATTTGCTTGTTTGCTGATGCTTTGTCACTGGGGGTCCTCATGCTCAGAGAATCAAAAATCAATGTTTTCGATTGCCCAACTGTAGAAGGGGAGGAAATAGGCCAGGAGTACATGGTAGAACATAATAGCCAATCAAAGGGGTCAAAGTCTCATAACAAAAGATGCACACACCAGAGACATCTGGGGAGGGACACCATGTATAGGTGTTTCTATGCAAATGCTAGAAGTCTCCAAGCCAATATAGGAGAGTTGGAGTGCTTGGTTTTAAAGGAGACCCTGGATACAGTGGGCATTACAGAAACCTTGTGGAACAGAGAGAACCAGTGGGATATGGTCATATCTGGATATAAACTCTATAGGAAGGACAGGGAATAGTGTAATTGGGGAGGTGTTGCCCTGTACATCAAAGAGTGCATAGTGTTGAGCAGACTAAAACACCTAAAAGGGTAGGCCCTTCCACAGAAGCACTGTGGGTGACAATACCAGGCTCCAAAACTAATTTAGTGCTAGGAATGTGCTATTGTCCCCCAGACCAGAATGCTTAGAGTGACCCTGAGATGGAAAATGAAATCAGGAAGGCCTCCAAACAAAGAAGTGTTGCAATAACGGGTGATTTCTATTACCTCCACATTGACTGGATAAGTGCATGTTCCAGTCATGACAAAGAGGTTAAAGTTCTTGATGCCCTAAACAATTGTGCCCTACAACAGTTGGTCAGGGAACTGACCAGAGGGGAGGCAACCTTGGATTTAATCCTAAGTGATGTCACCCAGGACCTAGTACAAGATGTAAATGTTGTTGAACCCATTGGAAATAGTGACCACAGTGCTATCAGATTTAATATATATTTAAGTGGAAAATTGCCCAGGAAGTCCAACACAGTCACATTTGACTTCAAAACAGGAGACCTCTCTAAAATGAGGGAACTGGTGAAAAGAAAGTTCAAAGGGAGAGTCAAGAGGATTAAATCCCTTCAAAATGCTTGGAGATTACTCAAAACCACAATAATAGCAGCCCAGCTAAAATGTATAGTACAGGTTAGGAAATGTAGCATCAAGTCCAAGAGGTCACCAGCATGCTTAATGAGCAGCATCAAGAAAGCTATTAGAGGAAAGAAGGCTTCCCTCAGAAATGGAAGTCTTGCCCAAGTGAGGAAAACAAAAGAGAGCACAAGTTTGCACAAAGGCGATACAAAAGAGCATTTTGAAGAGCATATTGCTAACAATATCAAGGCCAGCAATAAAGAATTCTTTAAATATCTCAGAAGCTGAAAACCAGCTAGGGAGGCTGTTGGACCACTGGATGACAATGGAGTTAAAGGAGTACTGAAGGAGGACAAGGAGATTGCAGAGAAGCTGAATGAATTCTTTTCATCTGTCTTCACTGCAGAAGATCTAGGAGAGATACCTGTGCCTGAACTGATGTTTTCAGGAAGGGAGTCTGAGGAACTAAGGCACATAGTCATGACAAAAGACAAAGTTCTCAGCCTTATTAATAAATTGAAAGCACATAAATCACTGGGCCCAAATGGTATCCATCCTAAAGTTCTCAAAGAACTCAATATGAAATTGCTGGTCTTCTAACCAAAATATGCAATGTGTTGCTAAGATCAACCTCTATACCAGAGGACTGGAAGATGGCTAACATAACACCAATTTTCAAAAAAGGATCCAGGAGAGATCCAGGAAATTACAGGCTGGTTAACTTAACATTTGTTCCGGGTAAATTGGTTGAAGGCATTATTAAAAACAAAATTAGAACGCATATAGAAGGACAAGCCCTACTGAAAAGAATCAACATGGCTTCTGCAAAGGTAACTCCAGTCTCACTAACTTTTTAGAGTTCTTTGAGAGTGTCAATAAACATGTAGACAGGGGTGATTCAGAAGACATTGTTTATTTGGACTTCCAAAAGCTTTTGACAAAGTCCCTCACCAAAGACCCCTAAACAAACTTGGCAGTCATGGAATAAGAGGACAGGTCTTCTTATGGATCCGTAACTGGTTAAAGAACAGAAAGCAGTGAGTAGGAATAAATGGTAAATTCTCCCAATGGAGGGAAGTAAATAATGGGGCCCCACAGGGATCTGTATTAGGACCAATGCTTTTCAACCTGTTCATAAATGATCTGGAATTAGGTATGACCAGTGAAGTGGCCAAGTTTGCCAATGACCCCAAATTATTGAGGGTGGTTAAAACAAAAGGGGATTGTGAAGAGCTCCAAAAGGATCTCTCCAAACTGGAAGAATGGGCATCTAAATGGCTGATGCAGTTCAATGTAAGCAAATGTAAAGTGATGCACGTTGGGGCAAAAAATCCCAACCTCAAGTATAGCCTGATGAGATCTGAACTAGCAGTGACTGACCAGGGAAGAGATCTTGGGATTGTGGTGGACAGCTCGATGAAAATGTCAACTCGCTGTGCTGCCACTGTAAAAAAGGCAAACTTCATGTTAGGCATAATTAGAAAAGAAATTGAGAATAAAACTGCCAATAACACACTGCCCCTATACAAATCTATGGTGTGACTACACTTGGAATTCTTTGTACAGTTCTGGTCACCACACCTAAAAAAAGATATTGTAGAACTGGAAAAAGTGCAGAAAAGGGCAACTAAAATGATCAAGGGGCTGGAGCATCTCCCCTATGAGAGACGGTTACAACCGCTGGGATTGTTTAGCTCAGAAAAAAGAAGGGTAAGGGGATGATAGAGATGTACAAAATTATGCATGGTATGGAGAATGTGGAAACATAAGGAAAATAAGGAAACATTTTTCTCTCACACACACAGTACTAGAACTTGGGTTCATCCTATGAATCTGATTGGTGGGAGATTCAGGACAGATAAAAGGAAGTACTTCTTCATACAGCACATAGTTAAACTATGGAATTCACTACCACAGGATGTAGTGATGGCCACCAATTTGGATGGCTTTAAAAGAGTGTTAGACAAATTTCTGGAAGAAAAGGCTATCAATGGCTACTAGTCTTGATGGCTATGTGCTACCTCCAGTACCAGAGATAGTGAGCCTATGTACACCAGTTTCTGGGGAACATGGGTGGGAGGGTGCTGTTGCACTAATGTCCTACTTGTGGGTTCCTCATTGACAGCTGGTTGTTGGCCACTGTGTGAACAGAATGCTGGACTGGATGGACCCTTGGTCTGATCCAACATGTCTCTTCTTATGTTCTTACTGTATCTATGTCCATCTAAAACAATTGTTTTCTTTTATTTTGAACTGGCAGTGAAGAATTTCCTGTCAGCTGAAATATTACATTACAATTTAATTCTTCATCTAGTTGACTTTCTGTCCATATGATCACAGGCTAATTCCAAATCAGGTTAGCACATTTTTAATAATATCAAAAAGTTCCAAATGAGTAGTAATTAAAGGGTCTACCCAAAGTTTCCATTTGAACATCAGTCAGAACCAATGGGCACTATCCAGTTTGACACTACCACTAACATAGCATAAGTGATCTCTAAGCACAACACCAAAAGCAGTCGGTGACACAATGGGAAACCCATCATGCCAGCAAATGCTATTTATTATTATTTATTATTTATTATTTAATTTATTAATCGCCATCTGACTGGTCACCCAGCCACTCTGGGCGATGTACAACATACAATAAAACAATAAAATTCTACAATAAAAACATTTTCTAAAATACCCTAACCCACCCCAAATGCCTGCCTGAACAGCCACGTTTTTAATGCACGACGGAAGCTCATTAAAGAGGAGGCATGACGGAGTTCCCTAGGGAGGGAGTTCCACAGAGTGGGGGCCACTACAGAAAAGGCCCTCTCCCTCATCCCCACCAGTCTAGCTGTCCTGGCTGATGGGACAGAGAGAAGGCCATCCAAGGCTGATCTTGTTAAGCAGCCTGTCTGGTGCTACTGGAGGCGCTCCTTAAGATAGGCTGGGCCGGAACCATATAGGGTTTTAAAGGTCAAAACCAACACCTTGAATTTGGCCCGGAAAACAACTGGTAACCAGTGCAACTCCTTCAGCACTGGAGTGATGTGATCTCGCCGGCGGCTGCCTTTAATCAGGCGAGCCGCCGCATTCTGTACCAGCTGCAGCTTCCGAACCGTCTTCAAGGGTAACCCCACGTAGAGTGCATTACAGTAGTCTAAACAAGAGGAGACCAGGGCATGTACTACCGATGGGAGAAGATGGTCGGGAAGGAAGGGGCGCAGCCGCCGTATCAGATGGAGTTGATACAGCACTGTCTGGCTCACAGCTGACACCTGAACCTCCATGGACAGCTGGGAGTCCAAAATGACCCCCAGGCTGTGGACCTGGTCTTTCAAGGGTAGCCGTACCCCATTCAACACCAGGTCAACATCCCCCAACCTCCTCTTGACTCCCACCAAAAGTACCTCGGTCTTGTCAGGGTTCAGCTTTAGCCTATTCCTCCCCATCCAGCCACTCACCGTCTCCAGACATTTGGACAGGGATTCTACAGCCAACCTTGGTGAAGATTTGAATGAGAGGTAGAGCTGCGTGTCATCCGCATATTGATGACACTGCACCCCAAACCTCCTGATGATAGCCTCCAGAGGCTTCACATAGATGTTAAATAGCATCGGGGAGAGGATGGATCCCTGTGGCACCCCACAAGTGAGTGGCCACGGGTCCGAAACCTCCTCTCCCAGTGCTACCCTCTGGTACCTGCCGGAGAGGAAGGACTGGAACCACCGCAATATGGTGTCTCCAATGTCCAACCCCTCCAGGCGGTCCAGGAGGATACTGTGGTCAATGGTATCAAAAGCCGCTGAGAGGTCGAGGAGAAATAAGGAAGGAGCATTCACCCCTATCCAGAGCCCTCCTCATATCATCTACCAAGGTGACCAAGGCCATTTCTGTCCCATGCCCAAGCCTGAAGCCCGACTGAAATGGGTCTAGATAATCAGTTTCTTCCAAGTGTGCCTTCAACTGCACCGCCACCACCCGCTCAATCACCTTGCCCAAAAATGGCAGATTTGAGACTGGGCGAAAGTTGTTCAGAACTTGAGGATCCAAGGAGGGCTTCTTTAAGAGCGGTCTTATCACTGCCTGCTTGAGGGCTGATGGCATCACTCCCTCCTCAAGGGAGGCGTTCACCACCGCCCTGATCCCCTCACCCAGTCTCTCTCTGCAGCTCATAATGAGCCACGATGGGCAAGGATCAAGTAAGCAGGTGGTCGGCCTTACAGATGAAAGCACCTTGTCCACTTCATCAGGAGGAAGAAGCTGGAACCGATCCCACAAAACCGGTTTGCCACAGGCCGCCTCTTGCTCACTAACTGTATCCACAGCGTGCAGAGTAACACACCTAATCTGATCAATTTTATCTGCAAAGTGCCTTGCCAAGGCCTCACAGGAGGCCTTAGAATGCTCCAGTGGTTCCGGAGCCACAGGACCGACCAGACTCCGGACCACTTGGAACAGCCTCCTGGGGCAGCACTCTGCAGACGCGATGGAGGCAGCATAATATTCCTTTTTTGCTGCCTTCACCGCCACGTGATAGGCTGAAGATACAGCTCTAGCCCATGTCTGATCGTCTTTGGAGCGAGACTTCTGCCACCGGCGCTCTAGCCATCTCACCTCCTGTTTCAGAGCTCGTAACCGCGGATTGCAGTCCGAGCCCTGTTCAGGGGGAGAGGGCATTTCAGAGCCACCTGATCTAATGCCCCAGTGATTGCGGCATTCCAGCCACCCACCAGGGTCTCGACCGAGTGGCCGTTGGCGTGCCCCAGAGAATCCCCAAGCGCATTCAGAAATCCATTTGGATCCATAAGATGCCTGGGGCAGACCATTTTAATGGGTCTTCCACCCCTGCAGAGGGGTTGTGGAACCGAGAAGTCCAACGTCATCAGATAGTGATCTGACCAGGACAAGGGGGTGGTGGATATACCCCCGACTTCCAGATCACTCCCCGCTTCTCCAGAAACAAACACAAGGTCTAGTGCATGACCAGCTACATGGGTGGGCCCAGTTAGAATATGGTGCAGCTCCCAGGAGGCCATGGTCTCCATGAAGTCCCGAGGTGCTCCTGTGAGGATGGCCTCCGAATGTACGTTGAAGTCCCCCAACACCAATAAGTTAGGGGACTGTACATGCACATCAGAGACCACCTCCAGCACCTCAGCCAGGGAGTCAGTCGTGCAGTGGGGTGGACGGTACACGAGCAGAATCCCCAGACTGCCCTTCGGGCCCAACCTCCAGTACATGCACTCAGCAACCTTGGTCTCCCAGAGAGGGGGCCTGGTGAAGACCAAGGACTCTCAGTAGATAACAGCCACTCCCCCTCCCCGATCCCCAGCCCTCGGCTGCTGTGCATACGAAAATCCAGCTGGACACATGGCTGCAAGGGTTGGAGCAGCAGCCTCGGCCAGCCAGGTCTCCGTAATACATGCCAGGTCTGCACCCTCATCCAGGATCATGTCATGGATGAGGGAGATTTTCTGGGTAACAGACCTGGCATTGCAGAGCAGCAAACGAAGGCCAGAAGATGGGGTCTCGCCTCCCCCAACCATCCTTTGCCTCTGGACAGGCCCGGAGCAGGGGACAGATATTACACATCTCTCCCTTGTTCCCCTTACCTGGCATGGCCTGCCCCTAGCGCTCCGCCAGTGCCTGCCGCCCAGCCTCGGTATGTTCTGGCCCCCAACACTCCCCCCACTGCCTCCATCAGGTGGACACATGCCTCCGTGCTCCCACCTATCCGGCAGGCTACCCACCCCTAAAAACGCAACAAAATCCTCCAGAAAAACAAACAAACAAAACAATTAAAAATCCCCTTAAAAATAATGCCAGGCCGGAGTCCACAGGGAAGGCCTGGTGGTGGTGGCGGCAGCAGCAGCAGGCCCGGCAGCAGCAGGCACGCCTCTTCCCCGGTGGTGGTGGTGGTGGCCTCTCCTGCAGGCCCTGGCTCTCCCAGGCCACCTCAGCCAGCCAGCTTATGTAGCCCCTCCAGGGAGGGGCAAGTGGAGCAGCACAGCTGGCTGGGTACCTGGGGGCCTGGTCCTGCAGGGACTGGCGGTCTGCCAGGCAGAAGTCTACAGGGAAGGCCTGGTGGTGGTGGTGGTAGTGGCGGCGGCAGCAGCAGCAGCAGGCCCGCCTCTTCCCCGGGGGTGGTGGTAGCCTCTCCTGCAGGCCCTGGCTCTCTATTGGCTCTATTGACATTGCACTAGAGGTTGCTTACACTATCACAATTATTACATTAGCAGTAGTGTTGAATTGGATTCTGCACATAATGTACACAATATCTACAGACCCAGAAGTGTGGGGTGGATACCAGAAGACAGAAAGTCCTGGAACAGCAGTATCCCTGGAGCCATTGGAAGTAGAGGTGGGGCTATTGAAGGATTCTCTTTTGCCCACCTGTGAGAGCAGTCAGGTGGGTGAATACACATGAGAGGACCTTCTCTGCAGTGGCCCCACATCTTTGGAACAAGCTGCCATCGGAGGTCTGCCATGCTCCGTCATTGCAGGCTTTTAAGAAGGCCTTGAAAACATACTATTTTACCTTGGCCTTCTATTGATATGACTGCTAATAGTGCTGCTGCTGCTGCTAACATTATTGTTGGTTGTAATTGTTGTTTTTATTGTTGTTTTTATTGTTGGCTTTTATTGTTTTTACGTTTTATCACGTTTATTATCTGAACTGTTTTTATGTATTTTATTGTAAGCCACCTTGGTAGGGCTTCTGCCCTGAAAGGCGGCCAAGAAATATTTGAGAGAGAGAGAGAGAGAGAGAGAGAGAGAGGCCTTGAATAAAGTTAAGAGATTGACATGGACAGTAGGCATCAGTGATGACAATAGATGACATTTTTCTGCATGGTCCCATCATTTTTGCTGTTCTCTAAACCTGATGGTGAATGCAGGTGGAATGTTGTCCAAGAACACTATAATAGTTTGCTAGTACACCATACCTGTCTTTTCCTGCCAATTTTCTTAACAATGGAATGTTCCTGAGTGGGGTGTACATTCACGGAAAAGCCAACTGGAGCACCTTAGAGAACCACGCAAGAATGGTAGAAAAATAGAGGGTGGAGGAGAGCCAGTGATGGCATATGAATAACCACCCATGATTAAAAACATTGCCATTGTAAAAACTATCCCATGTCTTCTCTCTTAAGGAAGGGAGAAACCCCTCCCCTGCCTATATGCCATGCAGCTCACCCTTCACATCACAAAGCATTAGATTATAGTAGCATTAAAGAAAAGGCAGAGCTGCACAAATCAATCAACAAAAAAGTTCACCATTCTTAAAAACAAATTATTTTTAAGCAGACAGGGTGTGTGTGTGTGTGTGTGTGTGTGTGTACTGCTGCCTGAAGGTACAACAAAGCTAACAGCAGTGAGGCAATTTGTTTACATCACTAAATAAAATTCCTGCAGAGGCATTGATGTGCATTGCCAAGAAAAGTGTTCTATTTAATGCAGGAAGTATGCATACATGGGGATGTTGGTATTAAAATGCTGTTAAGAGTGATGAGTTAACTTGTCATATGATGTATGGCTTAAAGATAATTTAAGCGGCCATGCTGGTTGTTTAATGTCCTTTTCTACAACTGTTGTTGAAAGAAAGGAAAATGAAGCCAAAGACATCAAACTAAACAATATTTTTACACAATTCAAAACCTTTCCACTACAAAAATTAAGTTCTTTCACAACAATAACACTAACAGACAATAACCACAGTGGCTTACCTGAAGAGTGGGTGCACACAACAAGGGAAGGGCTGGGGAGCATGCATGATGAGGGAAGGGGTGGGAGGCACAATATGAATTTAACACAGGAGACACAAGAAACAAGTCTAAGTCTGTTATTAGCCCTAAATATTTCAGCACAGTTGCTCTGAAAATGGATATGTTTTACCAAAGAGAAGAAAAGGAAATTTCTGACACTTTCATAAAAGATGTCACTTCCTTGGTTTCAGCCTTTCAGAGAAAATGTGTGACATTTTCTCATAGATGCAATATGCGGTCAATTTAAACTCAAATAACCAGCTTTAGATGTGAGTCTCTGATGGAAATTTGTAAAATGACACTTCTAACTTGGATTAGATGGGAAGGGCTTTTCATGAAACTTGCTTGTATACAACCAGCTATCAGTTAATTACCACAAATAACACAAGGCATTAGAAGTTAAACAGACATTATGTTTCTTTTCTTTTCGACAATTAGGAGCTAATATAATTAAAATCTCTTCTCTTTTTTCCCAGCTCAGAAGGTATATATCCAATGCCTTCTCATGACTACATGGCTAAGTTTATCTGAAATAATATCCCCAATCATCTTTTCCCTCATGCAGAAATATAAAGTGAAAAACACTAACTATGAGCAAAGGCTTTAGCCAATAGAGCGAATTCACACAATCAGATTCCTTCATGCATCTGGCTCACAATTGAATCCACATTTACTAAGGGCCAATTCACTCAACTATTTCTGTGAATGATGGCTGTCTTGTGGCCCCTTAAAGTCTAACAGATGTATTTGTCACCTTCCTATGTCCTCTCCCAACACACTCTAGGAAATGAGGCTTCAGGCTAACAACAACTAAAGTTAACAACTAGCTTCTTTAAAAATGCATATTCTAGGAAATTCTCTGCAGTGAAAAAGCTAATCCTCACATCTATGAATATCAATAGAGGAAACAAACTGGAAGTTAAGAGAAGTTGCCAGCAGTCTGGGCATGAACTTCTCAGCCAGACTTGCTTGGCAGGGATGCCCCTCCCTTAGGGTGGCTCCCTCCTATGTTGGCTTCCACAAGTGGCCACCCTGGCAAAGCATCTGAGCCCTGCCCCTAACATTTCCTGCTTTGCTCTGCAACGGGCCCTTGTATCCTCAAGTCATGCCCTTTGCCCTCCTCCTCCTCCAAAACCTGAGTTCTCATGGTGGAGGAAAGGGGGAGCAGTTCAGGCTGGGCCATCTGTGTGTCAAGGTCTTAGGAAGATAGTCTCGCCATATCTGGGCTCACTAGGGAGGGTGCCTCCCTCTGTTCTGGCTGTTTTCATTCTGATTCCCAATCTGAGCTGCCAAACATCTCCACATGCTCAGGTTCATTCCTGACAGTATTAATGGCCTGGGACTTCGAGACTAACACATTAGACCCTTTGTTGTTTTTGCTGCAACAGACTAACACAGCTACCCCCTCTGGAATATATGTTCATGTGACTGCAATGCCTCTGGCATGTGCAGGAACTGGGATTTTGCTCATCTTATGACTTAGCGGGAATGCAATCAAACAGCAGTGTGCAATACTCAACCCAGTTCATATACATGTTGATTTGGATAAAACTTCAACACAGGCTCAGTTAACAGTGGTAGAACTCAGTGACAGAGCAAATGCTTTGCAGGCAGAAGGTTCCAGGTTCAAGCTGTGGCATCTTCAGGTAGGGCTAGGAAAGAATCCTGACTGAAATTCTCTCCATCAGTATCAACAATACTGGGCTAGATGGACCAATGTTCTGACTCAGTAGAAAGCAGCTGCCTATGTTCCTAGCTGTCCCAGATCACAGAGACTACAAGCTAGAGTAACTTGTTTGGCCTCACTATTCTTGCTGTAGCGTGACACGCTCTGGGGATAGCTCAGAAAAGGATAACCATCACCCACAGACATACATTAGCAACTCTTATAGGTTATTTTGGACTCTGCAAGCAGAAGACCAGCTGTTCAACTGTGCTGACGCTTTATCAAAACAGAACCGACAATTCCGTTTCAGAAAGGCACTAGGCAAAGTGCACGTGCGAATTGCCCTTAATAAGCCTTGCTTATTATGCACTGGGCCGTTTTGCAGTATTTCTGTCAACAAGGGTGGAATTGCAAGAGCTGGTTATGTGAGGAAGCTAGCCTGGAGCTGCTTTAGCACTTGCCAAACACTGCACTGAAATTCCATTTGACCAACATTCTCGACGTGCTGATTTAGCCACGTGAACTGGCAGACAGTTTGCAGTGGTGCGAACGGGCAGGCCAAGTTTCAGGTATTGCAAACAATTTCATACCCCACTGCTTTCATAATGTAAGAATCAGCCTGCAGCTTGTCACAGCATTACCAGCCATCTGGACTTGTAGTTAGACAAGTGACCCACCATGTTTAAATAGACTACCTTTTTCATCAACACAGAAACAAACCAGTCAGACCCTCTGTGCCCACTTGTGGAAGTCCCTAAGCCAGTGGATTGCTTCTCTTTTCAGAGGGCTGCATATTTCTACTCCCCGTATAGCTAGACCTAGCAGATAATCTCCCAACCCTAATAAATGTGCTGTTCTCTACATCTGGAATACAGCGAACAACTTCTGATTAATCTCTTCTTCCTCTTCCTCTTCTTCTTCCTCCTCTTCCTCCTCCTGAACAGTACATTGATAGCAGAAACCCAGCCTCGATTAGTACGTCAGTCAGTGTTATACTTCAGGAGATCATGTATGAAACCACGATGTGCTGTGTTACAAATGTGTCCTTTAAGCTGTTAACTCAGCTATCCTGAACAATTTATGGCTTGTTTTTTCTTAAAGTGTAGAAATATAAGGTGTCACATTTTTAAGGAAAACATCACCAAAGTATTTGTCAAACTAGATAATCTTTTCCTGCCTGCTCTGCCTGTGGCTTTCAGATCTTTTCTCTATCATATATATATATATATATATATATATATATATATATATATCCAGCACACATGATAATCGCTACACTACTGATCTTCCAATCTAATACACATTCCAATTTCTCAGATGGGAAATTAAAGCTGAGAGAGGCTGGAGTTTGGACTTTATGTTAAACCATGGTTTATTGCGATGGAAATGAGCCTAGACAATCCTCCAGTTCACATGTTCCCCTCCTCTCTTCTCCTCCAGGGCAAATACGAAGAAAGTTTGGAAGTTGACATTTCCTTTTTTTTTTAACCACAGCTTGTTGTGCCATCCAAACCTGACAAGCTGTGCTTTATCTTAACAATGGTTTATTTGAAATAAGCCAATTTCAAACCATGGATTACAAAGCTGGCTTGTTTCTCCCAACCATAGTTAAAATTACCTTTGAAGGTTTGGATGAGATGCTAAACTGCAATTAATCAGAAAGAGAAGGGAAAGTGCCTGATCTCCTCACAGCCCACTGGAGGAGAGGAGGGAGAAGCACACAAGCCCAAGGCTCACCAAGACCCATATCCATCACTCTAACCATAGCTTATTCTGACATCCAAAATCAGCCACAGAGTTAATTCACCAAAGCTACACAGCAAATCCATATCAGATTCAGGTTATGGACTCACATCTCCTAGTTCTAGGTCTTAAAAGGTCTCTCCTTTTAAGCTCATGTGGAATTCAACACGTAAAGAACATCTTTTGGACATGCAACATTTTGATTGTTTGGACTTAATCTTGCATGGCCATTCATGGGGTTGTTGTTTTTTCTTTTAATAACAACATTTTTCAAAATTAAATACAATTATAAAACTAAGAATATTTTAAAACCTGTAAACAGTTTTGTGTTATGCATCATACTTCAAAATAGTACCTATGACATCATTTGATAATATTTTCCCTTCATTCCTACATTTGGACCCATTTGTTTCGATGAAATGTTTGCAGCCATCCTGTATATGTTCTGTTAGATCTCAATATAGGTGAGTTTCTTAAACTTTTTGTGCTTAAATTAGCACATATGTTTTCGTAATGCACCAGTTAACATTTTTAATGCTAGCAAAATGTAGTATTTAAAGCAGAATGATACATGTTTAGTATTATCTGAAATGGGGTCTGCTCGTTAATAGATACATATTCCAAAAAAAAAGCTATCAATAAAGCCAAAGCATATGTGAAGGTATCAAATGAAAGCTAAATTGCACATGAAATTCAGACCATCACAAAAATAACACCCAAAGAGGAATCCTACTGTCCGTAATTCATGTTCATATAAAAATGGTGTTTTATACACCTCCAATTAGACTTAGTCATATCCAGAGGAGACCCATTGGAATCAAGTGAGTTAAGTAAGTCATATCTATCTTTGGTCTCATTTGTCAACTCTAAATGTGATTGGATCTAGCCAGTCTCTTTTACTCTAAAAAATCTGGATACAACCCAGTGGAATTTCATTTTTGTCTTGTTAGAAAGGACATTGAGGAAGACTTGCTTGTGGATTGTGACTGCTGAAGAGTAGATCAACATCCGTCAGCCCCAAAACATCCCTTAATATAGACAGCTAGATTGGTTGGAGTTTTAAGAGACAGACAGAATTAGAAAATCGATATTCCTGTCTACAGGAGAATATCCCAGTTCTTTTAAAACAGGAAAGGATAGCACATTGTCACATTCTTCTTTTAATGTGTGTTCTAATATCAGAAAGTGTAGAAGGGAGTTTTCATCCCAGATGTTTTATGTTACCCATGCACATTTACCTACATGAGGTATAGAAGGATCACTGTTGTACAGTTGACAATATTCAGTTTAGATATGGGTGAGATAAGTAGGCAAGAGGCTTGCAACATCAGAACTTCCCTTCCTTAATCTATCCATCCTCCGATATTTTCCAGGCCTGTTGCATCCCTCAGCAGCACTCATATGAACTACACTGCCAGGCCTTATGCGGTATCCAAAATAACTGGCTGAAGAATTAATGCACTCCCAAAGGGCCTAATTTAGGAACAACAATGCCCTGCAATGGAAGAGCAGACATTTAAGCTAGTATTTCCACCTTGCCAGCTTTTCTATCTGGCCATTTTTCTTCTAGGTTTAGCTTCAATATTAATCAGGTGGGAAAATGTGTCACTTAACTGTGTTAACGCATTCCCCATGTCAAAGCAGTGAAATGTTCTGGGGGCACAGGGGATGAAAGGGCACTGGGGTCTTGTGCTGTTGTTTAATTTACAAATGCACAGGCAGAACCTATGGGAAGAAAACAGGCTTTCCTACAGCAGATCTCCTGACAACCATTTTTGCAGCACCCACTCCTGTCTTTATCCTCTCTTACAGCTAACTGTGCCTATAAACTTCCAGTGTGCTCTCTTTCTCTCTCTCTCTCTCTCTCTCTCTCCCTCTTTTCATTCCAGGTGCCAATTGCTATTGCTTACACATACTTCTGCAGTCCTCAGAGCAGCCACCATGTTAGTTGTGACGGTAAAACCCACAAAGAGTCTTGTGGCATAACTTAAGTGTTTGTGGACGACAGCCCCACTTCGTCAGAGGAGTTGTCCACCACTGCTCTACCAGATGATGTGATAGTTTCGCATTGCATGTGGGACTGTCCCTAGGTCTGCTGGGAAGAAACAAACAATGGCTGATCCTGCATTTTTGAAAATATAAAATGCAGCTGTTACTCAGAACTGTCTCCATCCTTAAGCTAAACACACAGGTTCCTTGGTAGGAAGAAAAACAGAACTAGAAAGGAACTAGGCAGTCTTTATAGTAACAAATCTGGAGATAATTTTAGATGGTGTGCTATAGGTGAAAAAAAAAAGTCAGTAGAAGCCAACTTGGGTAGCTTTACCTAGTGGTTGGAGGGGATACACTTTCAGAGAATAAAGTCCAAGGATCAGCTGGCATAAAATCCTCTTCCTCCAAAGTAGGATTCCACAGCTGAACAGTGAAATTATTTATTCTATAAGTCACAAAAACATAGCCATGTTGGTCATAAGAAAATCCTTATTAGGATAATACCTTTATTAGGCCAACTCAAGGTCTGAAAAATGTCCACGCTTTCAAGATCTCCAGATTTCTTCATCAGGCAAGATGTTACTAAAAGTAGGTGGGGTAGAGGGGAAAAAGTCTGACACAGCTGAAGTGTATATCTACAGAGCTCCCCTAACTTTTTTTTAAAAACTCCAGGAGGAATCCATAATATTGCTGCTGCCTGTATTCTTATTAAATTTGTGCATGTTTGCCAACACTTAAAAAAAACCTTAAAAGCCTGCCCTATTACTCTTTTCAACGCCAGCCCTCCACTTTCAGCAAACACACACATGCACACAATCCCTGGCCAATGCTGTTTGGGGGCACACTCCTTTATTTAACTAGTCCCATTGACCATCAGTGATGGTGAGCTAGTATGAACTGGACAAGAGGACAAGGACCCCAACACCACCCCACTCAGAAGACACACTGTAACACCTTACTGCAGTCATTCTGGACTAAAGATGGCCAGTCTGTTTTAAAACACATTTACCCTTGATAGCTTTGTTCCATAGCCTGTTATCTGTAAAAAAAAATCTCAGTAAATAAAAACAGAAGTGCCCGCTTCATGCTGCAAGTTAATTCTTTGTTACAATAGGAGCAGAAAGAAATACAGAAGCATGGTAAATTATTAATCTGCCTACGTTCTTGTAATCAGAGCTCATCACTTCGTTACCACAGTGCTTCCAAGGACTCAGAATGAATACAAAACTGTTATCTTACTTTTATTTCCCTGCCTTAAAAATGCAGACATAACAGGTTTTCTGCATGTTTAAACCCCAATCAAAGAAATTAAAAGCATGTTCTAGGAAAGTGTGCAAACTTTGGACTGCAATCCTATTCACACTGATTGAAAATAACAATATTTGCTTCCAAATAAACATGGATAGTATCAAGCTACATAAGAAAAACGATGACATTTCCTGAGATTGAGTAGCTGATAATCCATGCTCATTCAGGTAGTATAGAACAGTGTTCAGCTTCTCTCATTCCTGCTCTTCCCTAAATCTTATGTGATATAAACGTCTTCTTGTTCCCAGACTATTAAATGCAACTGTCCAGCTGTTGGTTTTCTAGCTTTAAGAGAATAAATCCCATATATTTTATTTTATTTTTAAAAGAAAACATAGAAGTAATTTTAGGCTCAGTTGGTTCTTTTAGTACATTTTCAAGGTAAACACCACACAACATAATTTCCATAAGTTGTTAATAGTGCAGAGTACCTGAATGACTATGATTTCCACAGAAAGAAAGTCTTATAAAACTCAAGAAATTATAGCTTTGTGTGTGGACTCCTTTAAGAGCAGGCTTATTACTCTAGAAAGCTGACAAGAAGCAGGAATGCCATAGAGATAAAAGCAATTTTAAGGTTGTCAAGTAGGTTTTACCAGGTTTCTCAGATAGCCCCTCAAGAAGCCTAGAAGTACACAGTGTTGAACAGGTAAGAGAGGATTTTGTTGCTCTTCGGGTATTGATCAGGTAAAAGCTCATATCCAAATGCATAAAGCTACAAGACTGTCTTGCACTTTTGAAAAAGATTACTTCTTCTTTTTTTACTTTTTTGACTTTCATTTATTTTTCATTTTCATTTATGTTGATTTGTAGATCACCTCAGCCTTAAAGCTCTGGAAAGTGAATACTTCTAAACATACACCACATATATACATAAAGGAACTCACTCAAGGAAACGTAAAAATTGTAGAATACTTCCCATTGAAGCCTGAAGTCTAATACATACATAGTCCAATACTCTGATTTTGAGAAAACATTGGATAATGCACAGATATACATCAACATGGGTGATTTGAAGTATACCTTGAAAAAACTAAGGATCCATTCAGTTTATGATCTCTTTTTTTCTCTTTCTTTCTTTCTTTCTTTCTTTGTTTTTGTTTACTGCTATCCTAAAGGAAATCAACCTTGACTGCTCATTGGAAGGACAGATACTGAAGCTGAAGCTCAAATATTTTGGCCACCTAATAAGAAGAGAAAACTCTCTGGAAAAGACCCTGATGCTGGGAAAGATTGAAGGCAAAAGGAGAAGGGGACGGCAGAGGATGAGATGGCTAGATAGCATCACTGATGCAATGAATATGAACTTGAGCATGCTCCGGGAGAGAGTGCAGGACAGGAAGGCCTGGCGTGCTATGGTCCATGGGGTCACGAAGAGTCGGACACGACTTAACAACTGAACAACAATTACACCAAAATCCTCTTAGAACATATTCCTTCAATGCATCAGATTTCAGACTTTATCCAGTATACAAATGTCTGAAGTGGCATACATCTGGGGGAAATCAGACATACCATGACCTCTTCTGCAAACAGATAAGAACATTCAACAACAACAGCCATTGTCCTACTTATATGAGCCAAGCTTAGAACCTATATGTATGGCAAAGCCTCAAAAATAACTGAATAGGGACACACACACACACTGTATCAATAGCAGCCACAGGAAAAAAGTTATCTGTGTTCACTTCCAGCCACAGCAGCCCATGCGAAGCTGCTGCTGTTGCATATAGCAGCATCAATGTGCAAACAGGGTGGCAGGTCCCTTACCCAAGGACTGATCATTTCATGCATGTTGCTGCTATGCCCAGTTGAGATGACAGTCAGCTCAGATGAGAGGGGCCTTTGGCATGCTACTGCAAATGTAGCTTTTTGAGATTTTATAAATCCTATGCAGGAATTCACAGAGTTAAAACCCTGTACAGGGAAGGGCACACAAGCCCGGCCCCCAATAACCCTGGATTTCTCTAAAGACCTTCGCAGAGGTTTGAAATGGGTTCCTAAGCATGTTCAGCTGAGCCTTCCTTATCAAAGCCCTTCCTTATCAGAGTTCCTGACTGTGAAGGTCTTCAGAGGGGCCTGCACACCCAGAGCTGCTAGGGGCATGGCAGGTGTACACACCACACTACTACAGTTGTAGCCTTCTTGTGTGTTATGTGGTCCTACACAGGCATGCAGCTTTTGGCATGGCAAAAGCTGATCTGCGCTAAATCATTCATGGGTGATCAGTACACACATGACAAGCTAATTGTGGGTTGTCACAACTGGAAGCTAGCACACGTGGACTTCTTCCTGCCAGCCCCATGGGCTGCTGGGTTCAAGAGAACAGGCCTTCACTCAGGGTCAAACTGCTGCTGTCAAATATCCGCATCAGGAAAGAAAGGTTTTAGCCATGCACATTTTGAAGATATTTGGGCAGGGGGGTGCCTTTAAGAGAGTCACAAAATGGTACAAGTTTCAACAGTGGACATGACTATATAATCCCACTGTGTAAGTCCACTTGCATAACATTGGATGGAATTCCACATGAGCTTGAGGTATTCAGAACTGGAAAGCTCATTGTGCCTTTGAATCGCTACTGCAACTCTTAAGCATCAGTAATTGGTTCTTCACTGAAAGATTGTTGACTGCTTAGGCTAACCTGACTTTCAGTGCTGCAAACATGTTATGAATTAAGAAAGAACTGTGCTGTTGCCAAGGTAATTATTCAGAATCCTGAATTTGTTTGATCAGCTTCAGTCTAGAAAAACAAGCAACCCTGTTTATTTAAGTAATTGATGTCTTATTTACAAGAAAATGAAGCTCTGCATTCTGATCTCATGACTACAGATTTGAAGGTACTGTTGGCACAATTTCCAGGAATTAAGGCCACAATCCTGTACTCATTAGTGGGCTCAAAAATGAAAGGATTTGGAGAAACTAAGGTGCGCTTCAGAAATGCAGCAAAACAATACTATCCCAGCCTCACAGAAGCCAGTGGAAACATCTACTGGCTTTGGTGTAATCATGATTGCATCCCAAATACATTATTTTCTTTAAAAGATGCACAGTAGGGGTGTCTATCAGATTCAGCTGAATCCTGAACCGAGTGGGGCTGATTTGGACATATTCAGGAGATATCTGAATCAAAATGAGGCTTCTCTGAAGTAGACCGAAACTCTTCCCACAACTTTGCCAAGGCTTCTGCTTCAGGATTTTTTGTGGGATTAAGATCAGCCCTTTAAACACACTTCCCCTTTTTTTTCTCCACAGATTTCCTTTCTGTGCAATTTCTATGTGTTTCATTATACAGCCACTAGATGGTGCTGTGGTGTAGCTGCTGGTATAGCGCAACTCTATCATTTACATGCTGAGATTGAAAGCGCCATTTTCAAATAGCTCATTATCCCCATTACAAATAAAGCTGCGGAAATGATCACAAAGCACAGGAGAGGCCTGGAAGTTTGATGTTGTCATGTAAAGGACCCGCAAACTTCCATGAATCTGCAATCTCGATCGCAGGATAAAGGCCTTGTGTAGAGAAGCCCCAAAACTGTAAAGTCTGCCATTGAACAAAGTTTGTTGCACTGATTTATCTGAAACTTGGTAGGCTTATCAATTCAGAAGGGGCAACTATCTCTTCAAACTTCATCTAATTCTGCCAAGAAACAAAAAAAAGTTATTGGTAGTTTCTTCTTTAAAAAAAAATCAAAATGTAAACATATGTAGTGCAGAAATCCCTGCACCTATTTGTCTGCAATTTGGCAGGGGGCATAATCCCCTCATAAGGTATTACTATGCCTACAAAGTTCATCCAGTTCTGACAAGCATAAAAATGTTATAGCCATTTGTTGATTTCCAACAGAGGGCATGAAGATTTGGATTTTTGAATTGAGATTTGGACCTGAGTCAAAGCAAGGAACCTTCAAATCAGTCTGAGCTGAATCAGGCTGTTTTCCAAATTGCCAGATCATGGTCTGAACCAAATCTTCTTGTCAGCACACACCCCTAATACACAGCATTGCATCTGATGAAGTGGGCTTTCTGATCCATGAAAACTTATGCCATAATAAATTTGTTAGTCTTTAAGGTGCCAGAGGACTCTTTAGCATTATTCCAGTCATCCTGGGGTTGGTGAGGTCAACTAACTGTGCAATTCTATGGATATCTACTTGGAACTCCAGTTTCCTGGAGTTCAATGGGATTTATTCCCAGGTAAGTCTGCATAGGATTGCAGCCTAAGGGTTTATTGTGGAAGGAAGATGGGATATAAGACAGATGGGATATAAAAAGTAATAATGCCCAGTAATGCTCTATAGCCACAGCACTTTTCACCACCTGCAGCCTCTGGGCCAGCTTCACAGGCAGCACGTTGCAATAGTCCAGTCTTGAGATTACCAGTGCATGGATCACAGTGGCCAGGCTATCCCTGGCTATAAGTGATGTACCAACCAAAGATGGAAACAAATGCCCCTTGCTGTGGAGGCCACTTGTTCCTCCATAGACAGTGATGGATCTAGAAGCTCCCCATAGCACCTCTTCCTTCAGAGGAACTGCAACACATCCAGAACAGGCAACTTCCATAATCTGCAGACACAGAAGCCACCTATCTACAGAGCCTTTGTCTTGTCAGGATTCAGCCTCGGCTTATCCATCCCACTACTGCATCCAGACACTGATGCAGGGCCTGCAAAGCCTCTCCTCACTCAGGTGATACATGAACCTACCCATACACTATGCTCAACATCTAAGGCCCTCCTCCAGCTGCCTACTCTGAGGAAAGCTTGGAAGACAGCAACAAGGGAGAGGGCCTTCTCGGTGGTGGCCCCCAAATTATGGAATGATCTCCCTGACAAGGCCCACCTGGTGCCAACATTGTTATCTTTTTGGTGCCAGATTAAGACCTTTCTCTTCTCCCAGACATTTGGCAGCATATAAGTTTTAATTGATCCTGGAATGGCATATGATTGTGGTTGTCTGCTTTGGGATTGCTTGTTGAAGTTCTTTTAGATATATGTTCTTGTATATTGTTTTGTTCATGTGTTTTTTATGGAATTGGCTTTTAAAACCTGTATATTGTATTTTTAAATGTTTTAATCTTTGTAAACCACCCAGAGAGCTTTGGCTATTGGGCAGTATAGAAATGTAATACATACATACATACATACATAGAAATAAAGCTGGGTACTGTCAGCATACTGATGACACTTGACTCCAAATCTCCTAATGACTACCCCCAGCAGCTTCATATCAATCATGTTGAACAACATCAAGGACAGAATAGAGCCCTGAGGGACCCCACAACTTAACTGCCATGGACCTGAGGAATGGTCACCCAGTGCTATCCTCTGGACACAACACCATGCCCCCAACTCCCAATGGTGGTCCAGAAGGATACTGTGGACAATGTTATCAAAAGTCACTGAGTCATCTGCCAAGGCAACCAAGGCTGATTTATTCCCCAAACCAGGCATGAGCCCAAATTGGAAAAGGTCTAGATCACTGGTTTCTTCCAAGAGCGTCTGAAGCTTCAAAGCCCCCACCCACTCAAGGATCTTTCCTAGGAAACAGATATTAGCAACTGGGTGATAGTTATTAAGAAGCACTGGATCCAGAATGGGTTTCTTGAGAAGCAGACACACCACTGCGTCCTTCAAGGCATCAGGCATCTGTTCCTCCCACAGTGACAAATAAACCACATTCTGGACACACACACCCCGCACCCAGTCAGTCAGTCAGTCCCCTACAGCTAGTTCGAATTAGCCATGAAGGGCTCAGGTAAAGAATGCAAATAATTGGGCGTGTAGCATCAAGAATCTTGTTCACATAATCGGGCCTCAAAAGCTGAAGCTCATCTCACAGAACTGGAAAAGATGGAGTACCCAGACAGCTCATTTAGGGACATGTTTTAGTCCCTCCATTTACCCTTTCTTCCCTCCCCAGCCTGTGTGCTCTATATATTCCTTAGCAAGTAATGCAGTCATTGAATAATTTCTAGTCAGATAAATCTGTCCTCCCTACAGACTCATGCAGTTTCTAAGTCTCTGATATAATGAATGAGATACCGAGTCATTTCATTTATACCAAGAATAGCCTGTTGAGAATGAGCACTGTAGAAGGTTGAAAGGAGTTCATCCTGTCATTTGCTTCTAAATAAAAGAGATACTGAGATGTACTCTAATAAGGGTAGAAAAGGTTGTCTGGTACATTATAAAATATTTTTACATTTAATTCCAGTTATTTCTTGCTTTCGGCATGCATGCTTACTGTTTGAAATATCATTCTGATGAGGCCATCTGGGGTCTGTCTTTGCTTCTAGCTGAGATTCTGCATTATTTGATGTTCATCAGTACTACCCTTGCCTCTTGTTCAAAGTAATATATTTAATCTTACTAGCAAATTGCTACAGATGCCGATTCAGCACAGTAAAGTGATTCAAAATCTAAGAAATAAATATATTTTTAGGCCATTTCTGTATCCTTGAGTCTGTATCTGTACAGGCCATGAGTAAACCACGCAAGTAAGAAGCTTTATTTATTTTTAAAGGACCTCAGTTTAGCTGTTCTTGTTTGCTTAAAGCAAGAATAAAAAGGCAAGTGAAATAACCTGAAACAAATTCATGGGGCAGAGGAAGGTAGAAGAAGAAGTCAACATGGAATATATTGAAATACATTTGTACCTTAGCATTTATGTGGTCAGGATTTCATTACCTGCCTGCCTGCCCTCTCTAATTCATTTACACACTGGAGCTATGGTTTCTCATTACTTCTCATGCCACGCTGTTTCCACTATATCTTTCTCTGCTGTTGCTTAAGAAATACATGATTGTAACTGTAACCTTAATTACATAGATGAATCATGTATCTATGAAATATAAAATGCTACATCATTGTTTCAAAATGTGTGCAATATAACAAACCCAGGGCTACTCCTTATGACATATTTTAAAGATGTCTTATGTCTCTAGACATACATTCCTATGATAGAAGGTATAGGCAAACCTGCTGTTCAAACAGACAATATACAGCAGCCTTTCTCAACCTGGTCCCCTTCAGATTGTTGGACATTAACTCCTATCAGCCCCAGCCAGCATGACCAATGGTAGTCCAAAACATCCAACAGGCACCAGATTGGGGAAAGCTGATATACACTGTTAGAACCAAATGACATATTACACATGCTTATCTTTTCTCTCCTGTTTTCTTTCTTTTAATGCTACACATACAGACAGCAGTATCAGTAGAGTAATGGCGGTGGAAGAATCTGCTTAACTAGGGGTGCTGTGACAATCCTCAAGTTTTATTTACAGCATGAATTTTGTTGTTCTGTTGTAGTAACCCCATGTCTAATTTTATTATCCAATGTAATTTCTCTCAGGGGGGGAAATGGCACTCAGATGTGCAAACCCTTGCACGTGCTCATCAGATGGGAAACAAAAAGATGGGCTAGATGCCCAAGATCTTGCTCCAGGTCAGATATTTGTGTACAAAGGCTGCAGAGAGGAGCAGTGCAATTGACAAGCATTGCCCCTATCTGTTCAGCAAGTTGGGAGAAGCTCCTTTGCTGCAGAGGTGGAACTGACAAGGGAGCTGAAACCCTTTGTCAAATTCACCTCTAGTACATCTCGGGGTGATTAGATCAGCAAAGGCTTCTGACTCCCAACTGCCTAACAACAGCAATAAGTAAAAAGCCTTTCCCCCACCTCCTAAATTAGGTTGCTTAATTAGGTTTCCCCCCTAAATTTTGGTTGCTGAAAAAAATGTTTGTGGGACAACCAGGGGTGGCTTATTTATTTATTTTATTTATTTATTAAATTTATTAATCGCCCATCTGACTGGTCACCCAGCCACTCTGGGCGATGTACAACCCACCATAAAACAATTTAAAACAATAAAATTTTACCATAATTTTTTTTTTTTAATACCCTAACCCACCCCAAATGCCTGCCTGAACAACCACGTTTTTAATGCACGAAGGAAGCTCATTAAAGAGGGGGCATGACGGAGTTCCCTAGGGAGGGAGTTCCACAGAGTGGGGGCCACCACAGAGAAGGCCCTCTCCCTTGTCCCCACCAGTCTAGCTGTCCTGGCTGATGGGACAGAGAGAAGGCCATCTGAGGCTGATCTTGTTAAGCAGCCTGTCTGGTGTTGCTGGAGGCGCTCCTTAAGATAGGCTGGGCCGGAACCATATAGGGTTTTAAAGGTCAAAACCAACACCTTGAATTTGGCCCGGAAAACAACTGGTAACCAGTGCACACACCAGGCTTTGTGTGTGAAAGGACTTGAAAGCTTGGTTCCAGTACTGGGCAGGAGCATGTCATCAGAAGTGCCTTGTTCCTTAATTCTTAGCATAAATCTGCCTGCCTGAGCCACTATTTTGCACCTGGCTCCAGTTGGTGGATCTCAGGGTTCTAGTAAAACACAAAGTAGATCTCGCAAGCCTGAAGCCTGCCTGAACTAGATGATGCAAATTAGCACTGAATGTTCCAGGCTGGATGTGCAAACCATTGTGGGAGCATGTAGGCAGGGAAATCAACTCCACCCCACTACCCAGTATTTTTTTATGTGGGGGGTGGAATGCAGTCATATGTAGAAGTTGTTTGGAAAGTCGACAGATTGCTGAGTTTCTATGGATACTGGACATGATGGGGTAGAATTGATGAAAATTCAGCAGAAAAATAACACATTCCACAGATCTGTATACCTTAAACCTTTCTCTTCTGTAATCTGCCCCCACCCTGGCACAATGAAAAGCAGCTTGAGAGGGTGATTTTGAGTCAGAAAATGACCAGAAAGGCAAGGGATAAGGAAATTCCCCCCCCCTTCCATTTCTTTGCTAAAATTCACAGCCTCAGTGGCTGCTTTCAATTACAAATAGAAAATATTGGAGATATAGATGTAGATATTTTTATTATTATTTATTGCATTTATATCCTGCCTTTTTTCCTCCAAGGAACCCAAGGCGGCGTACATAATCCTTCTCCTCTCCCTTTTATCCTCACAACACAACCCTGTGAGGTAGGTTGGGCTGAGAGTCTGTGACTGGCCCAAAGTCACCCAGTGATATATGTCATTACATGTAATTTGTAGCTGGTAGTTCGGTAAATAGCAAAGTTTTGCACCAAGCTACCCCCTACCCCAAAAGCTAAACATTGCTGTGCTTGGCACTCTGGCTTCATCCCCAAACTGTTTTTGGTTCTTTCGGGGCACTTATGTCCAACTACCCATCCATAGGATTGCAATGCTAGTTGATGTCACCAAACTCAGGACCTCCAGAATAATGCTCACGTACCAGAAGTAAGAGCTTACTTACTTGTCTGATAATTGTGAGAAGCCTTATATTTTACACAACACAGGCAATTCTATCCTGGAAATTTGCTGGAACCAAGCAACGACTCATGTATGGATTGTGCAAAATCTATTTTGTCTGTGTTTTGTAGATTGTCAGGTGCCTTTTGTTCCATCGTCTGCCCATGGATTGAATTGGACTTTTTTCCCTTCTGAATTTGCACAAATTCACATTTGTGCAAATTTGCACATACAAAAATGCACAAATTCACCCCAAATTTCCATGCTTTAGCCTATGGGGGAAATTCACATTTTAGGGGGTGGGTTTTTAAAATGTTTGCATATTTTTCTACAATGAAATTTGCACAAAATTCCCAAAGGTTAGAAAAATGGTCCGCAAGTCCATAGAATCCACCCGACAGGGGGGAAAGCCAGTCCACTGCAGAATCCATGGGTCAGATTCATAAAAATGCGAATTCATTTGATTCCATTGCAGACTTCTCCAACACCCCTACTAGCTTCCCATGTTTGATTTTCTCTCCCTCCCATTGCGTGATTGCACATAATCCTAGGTCTGCCTTGTTCTGTTATACAGTATATAATAACGCTGAGATATATAGATATAGATATAGATATAGATATAGATATAGATATAGATATAGATATAGATATAGATTTAGATTTAGATATAGATATATTTCCTATTTTCCAATGGATGTGCAAACCATTGTTTGAGCAAGTAAGCAGGGAAATTAACCCCACCCCACCACCCAACATTATTATATATAGCAGAACAAAGCAGACCTATGCAACTCCTAAGGATTATGTGGAATCAGGCAACGGGAGGGAAAGAAGAGAAAATCAAACATGTCACAGTATCTACAGAGTAAACAGCCTATTTTAGATCCAACATAATTGCATGCTATAGAAGCACTGCCGTAGAGCAAAACCCTTTTGAAAATGTTTATTATTTAAGAAGAAAAGAATTAAGATGCAAGACAAAGACTTTCTCCTAAAGCATGCTGTCTTGGGGAAAGTGAGCATTTTATAAAGAAACAATAAAGCTGCAATCCTATATACACTCTCATTGAACTTGGGGTTACTTCTGAATAGACATGTCTAGGATCACACCATAAATGAGATTTTGCCTATAATAAGAGTACTTCCATTGGGATTTCATATATATATATATATATATATATATATATATATATATATATATATATATATATATGATGCTTCTGATCAATAAGTGCTATCTTTCAATTGCAAAACCCATCAAGTTGCACACAAGCTTTCTCTGTTTGTTTTTTTACAAAAGGATCTTATTACAGTTTTGTTTGCTCTTCCATTAATAATGTAGATTGGGGATTTGGAAGCTTTGCCATGTGGCACACATCTCAACAATGCAAGCCACTATTCTTTCCTATATTCAGCTTGTACCACCTGATCTACAGTTCAGTTCAGCTTACATATTCATACCTAAAATGATTTGGTCACAAAGTTACCAGCTCCAGTCCGATACTCTTTGGTTTAACAAAAAATGGGGCTCAGTTTACCCAAGACAAAGTATCCAAACTAGGAATGTATGAGGATTTCCATATGGATTCATTTTTACTTGAATTTGCTTCATTCAGAGCATGAATGCAAATGGGGACCATAGTTTTCAGATAAAGTTCACACATTCTTGTGCTTGCGTTCACGTTTTCAAAATGCATGCTTTAGAAAGAAATGTGCACATTAAAAATGCACATAAAAAAAAGCATTTTCACACTTCAGTCTATGGAGAAAAAGTGTGGATTGGGAGGAGCACTTTAAAAAAATGTGCTCTTTTCCTGATTGAACAAAAAGAAAAACAGATTGCAAAAACATGAGCAAGGCAAACTAAGCTTCAAGGTGGAGCTCAGAGAATCTCAGCAAGCTTAAATGTTGCTGATTCTCCCATCCCTAATCCTAACATTTTTAATAAAAGTTTTTCAAATAGTCTGCTTGGGTTCAGGTACTACTGTACCTTACTGAAGCGTCTTTTGAAATCTATAGCAACAAGACTCTTACCAATTTCAGGGACATATTAGGATGAGACTCCTCATGACCAGGTTCCATTTTTTCAGCAATCTTTTCAAAGAATGAACCAAGGACGGCAATTAAAGAACCTTCCTGTGAGCCCGTGCACTAGCAAATCAGTGCTCAGAATGAGGCTATTTATTTATTTATTTATTTATTACATTTCTATATCGTCCAATAGCCAAAGCTCTCTGAAGCTCCCTGAAGATGACGATTTGCTGCCATTGTGAGCTAGCCCCAGTCACCAGCTACGTCAACACAAGCCACATAGCTATATGTATCTATAGGATCGTAAGGAGAGCTAAACTAAAACCTGAAACTCCAGGGAATTTTTTTGTATGCCCTGAATGGAGTCACATAATTTGTCGCTCAACCATGCAGTTTAAATTCTCTCTATAATATCAGTATAAGAATACAGCATCCCTGCCAGGCAGGTAGCAAGCCTAGTATTTGCTTCATTACTTCTGTTGAGGGAAAACCTGAAGAAAGCAATCTAGCTATTTAATTGCTTTTTACGATTCTATTCTTCTGGAAGAATTCTCCTCCTGATGCTTTAAATCTACTTTTGTTTGTTATGATAAGACTAGCATTTTCTATCCATATGTGTAAATAGTGCTATGGTATAAAAAAAAAAGTTGTGCCTGAAACTGAAATTCCATTTCCCCTTAATTCTCATTATAGTCTTCTATAGCTTATTGTGATTTCTCCCACTCTCTTCTGCTCTCTCTCTCTCTCTCTCACACACACACACACACACACACACACTTACTTCACTTGCAGTTTTAAGGGACTGCACATTGTTTTTGTGTAATTAGTAAGCAGATCATCCTATGGTAGATTTCCAGCAATTCTGGAAATTGAATTTCTGGGGGTAAGAATGAGATGAAATGTTCATCAAAGCCAAAAACCAACAATATATTTCAAGACGTTCTCAAAGTTATCACTAACCATGAAGTACTCAATTTGTGCAAATTAATGTGGATTGGTATTCCTGACCATTGGCCATGCTGATTGGGGCTGATGGGAGTTGAAATCCAAAACATCTGAAGGACACCAGGTTGGGGAAAGCTGATCTAGGCTCTAAACCTAAACCATTTGCTAGAACCTAGAGCAGCCTTCCCCAATCTGGTGCCCTCCAGATGTTTTGGACCAACTTCCTTCTGCCACAGCCATCATGGCCAGTGGTCCAGAATCCTGGGAGTTGAAGTTCAAAACATCTGGAGGGCACCAGGTTGAGGAAGGCTGATATAGAGGATCCAGCAGTGCAGTAACTCTGAGCACTTAATAGGATGTCATTCAGCGTGAGGCTGCTGAGGACACCTGAGTTATATTGTTATGGTTTCATTTGTTGTGGTTCCATGGAGGGAGACCATTGGTGGAAAGGTTAGGTGTAAATCTTTTAAATAAATAAATAGCACACAAAAATGGCACAGTTGTTAAATTATGCAGGATGCAAAAGGATGAATTTGAAATTAATCGGTATCATAACACATGAACAAAGAACTATAGACTGATTTTTTGCCTTCCTCCCTTCTCCTTCATTTTCAGCTCCCATAACAATTTTGAAAACAGTGCTGGCATTCAGCAATTTCCCCACCCTGTTTCATACAAGAAAACAGAATACTAACACTATTCAGTATTTATAGAGAGCTTTACCTAGGTACTCAATGAGCTACACATACATTAGGTACCTAAGAGGCCATGGACTGTGGGTCAATTCAAACATTATTTTAGTGACATCGCTCCTACCAGCTATAATTTCTGCATAATCAGGGCACCACATGGCTGCAGTGCCACATAGGTTGATTAGATTATGCACTAGGTTCCCATACTCGGAGCTGTGGGGAGACAATGGCACTGATACTGATCATGGAACACAGCCAAACCATGTAAAGAACAAAATTAAATGTTACTCCAGCTCGGAAAAGTCCCCAGCCATGCAGAAGATATTTTTGATGGCAGCTGTGCCACTGAAGTAATTTGGTATTGGACTTAGCCTTGAAAAAGCAAGGGCAGTTCACACTGGTACATTGGTTGTGCACACAACACGATGCAGTAGCGTCTCGTCTTGTTTGGCTTTTCCAACAATGTGCTGAACCTTGAGTGAGAGTAGACTCCATCAGACAATGATCTGGTTCACATATAATGGTGGCAAATCATGGGTTAATTAATTAACCCATGATTTGCCAGGATGCACACCCCAGACAAACCACTTCCAGTTTGCAGCAAAAACCTATAAACACCCTGTGAGGACCTGAGGCCTTTTTGACCACCTCACAATCCTACTTCCAGTCACCGGGTCATGCGCTTTGGTCAGTGTCTCTCCTCACACTGCCGCTTTTAGGCTCTCACCCACAACCCTCTGTTGGTGTATCGTGATGCTTCACCACTCTCTCAATTGCTGCCACCAATAACCCCTTTAGAGCTGCTTTCTTCCTTTTTGTTAGCACAGACCAAGCAGCCAGCGTGTGGGGGCTATTCCACGAAACCCTTCCTAATCACAAAAAAGGAAATGGTCTTTTAAAATTGAAAACAGAGGAGATTTATTTGGTACAACAGGACTGGAAATAGGAACTGGGTTGGGATGAGGAAAGGATATCAGGGATGATGATTAAAATAAGTCAACACTATAAACTACACAATATAACGCTTGCTTATGTTCAAAAAACCTCTCACACTCTCTCTCACACTAACTATCTCTGTCCCACAGACTATCTCACTAGATGTTCTCAGCCTTATCTCCCAATCTCAACTCAGGCTTCTCTAGCTGTATCCAATCTACCTTCCTCCCAGACTGATCTGACTCCCTAGAAGCAATCACCCCAGCATTTTCTGCACAAGCTCTCATCCAATCACACTGCATTCCATTCTCACTCAGCCACTCCCCCTTTCTTCCACTTGCCAAACTATCATTCTTGCTCACACTCTGCCAAACCCCCACCTCCCACTCACCTGTCAATCATTCCAGACACACACCAGCCACCATACACATATACAAACCTTTACTATATACATATTGTGCAAGTGGAATCACCACACACCCTAACCTTAGGTTGTTGGCATGATGTCCAAATGCAGACACTTTGGGTTGTTTGTGGGTTACACAACCCAAAGTTAACCCATGGTTTGTTCTTAGGTTAACTTGGGGTTGTTTAACCCATGAATAACCCAAAGTGTCCAGGTTTGTACGTCACAATAACAACCTACATATGGGGTGTTCGTAGGCTGTTGCTGCAAACCAGAAGCAGCTTGCATGTGGCACATGTCCCCACAAATCATGGGTTAATTAATTCACCCACCATTTGCCATTGAAAGCCACCCTTACATGCAAACAGTCCCAATCTGTCTATCCCTTGCTTGGGTGGAAATATTGTGTGATATACTGTTCAAGAAAAATACATGCACATAGGCTCTGGTTCACATTTAAAGATCTAGGTGTGGTGGGAAACAGCATGCAAGCCCAAAGTTTCCTCCAACCTCAAACACTGTGCCTATGCCCCAACAGCCTATATTCTGGGGTTGTATATAAACCAGGGGCAAGCAACTTGTAGCCCTCCAGATGTTTGGCCTACAACTCCTATCAGCCCTAGACAGCATAGACAATCATGAGAGATCATGGGAGGCCAAAACATCTGGAGGACCACAGGTTTCCCACCCTGATATAAACCAGAGCCTGGTTAGAACATCAAGCAGAGATTACCACTTATATATTTTAGACCAGAGGTAGGCAACCTGGCTCCCTCCATATGTTTTGCACAAACCACAGCCAGCATGGCCAAGGGAGTTGTAGTCCAAAACACTGAGGAGAACCAGGTTGCCTAGCCTTGTTTTAGAGGATGTGGAAATATGGCAAGATCTTTAGGGGTACAAGTGTGAAGCACAGGAGTAATGTTTGATATTTCTGTACTTAGGATATCAGTGGCTGTAAACAAAAGCTGGGTCCTGATAGATGGTTTCAGAGTATGACTTCGCTGTTTGGCATCAGCTGTGCTCTAATCACTTGATGCCAATATTTTCCTGCACCACATATATGCAGTGTTGTTATGTAGCAATCTGTAGATAAGCAATGAAATGCTTCATTTCCCACTAGAAATATTTAACCACCTCTGTGCCTAGGAAGAGAGATTAAAGATACAAGTGACACTAGCAAAACCAGACAGACCTTGAGCTTAAATGGCTAAGATCTTGCAATGGTCTAATCAAGGTAATAATTTTAATTTGGGCTGCATCATATCCTCTCTTGTTTTAAAAGTACTAAAACCTGCTGATTAGGGATGTCAGAAAAATCTGTAACAAAATCAAATGTATTGGGATTTCTATGAATCCAACCCACAGATTTCACAAAAGGCTGGCTTTTCCGAGTCACATGGATTCCTGGACTTATGGACTGTTTAAAAAAAAAAATCTGGAATTTTACGCAAATTTACTCATAGAAAAATACGTAAAATAAAAAGAACACCTGCTGCATTGGGGAAGATTCACAAATTTCTGCAAGTCCGAATTTGTGCAAATACAGATTTGTGCAAATACAGGAAATAGGGAAAAAATCCAATTCTGACAATAAGCAGACGATGGAACAAAAGGCATCTGACAAACCATGAAATGCCAACATTCCTACAGCTGATAGGTGGACCACATTGCTAAATGTAAATCAACAACTGGAAATAATGAATTCAACTTTGCTGAAGGCTAGCAAATCAAAAGGCTCCCAATTCAGCCCCCTGTGCACCCTCCAAATCTACCCCAGAGGGTTGGGATGCCTCCTCAAACAGATTTGGTAGATGTGGGGTGAGCAGGGAGGAAAGCAAGGGGCAGCCCCAATGTCTGAGCAAAAAACTGCTCACATGACATTGAACATAGCCACGTTATCTGAATCCAAAAACAAAATCTCCAGTGCATTGCAGCCCTCGTCTTTTGAAAAAGAGGACCCACATATGAAGAGACAAAAAGACCTTAAGTGATCTCTATCGACGCCTTCTGTGTTTTCTGCTGCAATTTACTATTTCCTACACACTCCAAGTCTATACGCTAGCGGAAAGTATATTCTAATGGACAGCTTGTTACAAGTTCCAATGCAGTAATGCGCCTAGAGATCTAAGCTTCATATTAAGGGACTAAACTCTCAGAGTGTGCTTGTGCTAGAAGGTGCATATTTACTGTGAGGCTCTTTAAATGCCAACCTCTGTTACGGAAGACAAAACAAGTATCCTGCCTTGTCTGCATTGCATTACTAAGTGACATGATAACTGGTTTCTGCTAGTTTTATTTATTGCTCATTTCTTAATCCTATACAGACAGTTGTTTCCCTGAAGTGAATGTCAAGTGGGGAGAAAGATGCACAAGAACAAGCATCACTACCTGATGTTCCTTTCTATTATGGTCAATCATTGCAAAACCCAATACCTGCACAGGCATGACTTAAGAGAGTTCTAGGAAAATGGCAGTGTCCCACTGAACTGAGTGGTGAAACTTACTTCAGAGTTTATGTGCATAGGATCATTTCCTCAAATCAGGGTTGAGGAAACTCATTCAGCCTGAGGGTCCAATTCAATTTTGGAGAAGCTCTCAGGCAACCAGATTGAGTGGAAGGCAGGGCCAAAGGCAAAGAAGGCAGAGCCAAAGATACAAAAAAATGCCAGCATATATTAAATCCATTACTGCCAGTGAGTAAGCCTTAGGAGAGGCATTTCTAACTTTCAAGAAACCACCAAACAATCAGTGGTTGGGAGAAAGAGGTGGGGCCATGGAAAGTGAGTGTGGCCATCTGGAGAATCCCAGAGGGCCAGATTTGGTCCCAGGGCCTGAGGTTCCACACCCCTTGTGAAGGTTTGAGGCCTACAAGGGCAAAGGGGGGAAAAGTTAGGCTTAGAGGCCTGGAATTTTTGTTGGGAGGGGATACCCCTCAGAGGGATAGTTTCATTTCCCCGGTTAAGTTTCAGTTTCATTTCCCCAGTTAAGTTTCATTTCTTCAAGTTTGAAACAGTACTTTTGGTTTTGAATGAAGAAGGTGTATAAAGAGAGTTAGAAAGCCAGTAAGAGCAGAGCCAGAGAGACCAGAGCCTGAAGAGGGAGCAGGAAGAAGCAGCCTGGAGAAATCTAAGGACAGCTAGGATAAAGGAACTTGCATTTTGCAACTTTTATTTTCTCTTAACGCCTTTTGTATCACTCAGTTCTATTGTGTTGAAATTTCATTGAAATTTGCTTGCTTTAATTTACCAGTAAACTGTTGTGATTAAAACCCAAGTGTCTGAAGTGCCAAACACCCCATGTCTACAGCCTAAAGCCCATGTTACTGGCAGCATACAATACAAATAACAACACAAAATACAATGAATTCACCTAATCAACTGATCAAACAACATTGCTCTAAAAAAACCCTAACCCACCCCAAATGCCTGCCTGAACAGCCAGGTTTTCAAAGCCTGGCAGAAGCTCATCAAAGAGAACATTGTGGTAACCACTGCAACTGGTAACCACTGCAACTCCTTCAGCAGTGGAGTGATGTGATCTCGCCGACGGCTGCCTGTAATCAGGTGGGCCACTGTGTTCTGCACCAGCTGCAACTTCCGAACCGTCTTCAAGGGTAATCCCACATAGAGCGCATTACAGTAGTCTAGGCAAGAGGAGACCAGGGCATGAACTACTGATGGGAGCAGATGGTTAGGGAGGTAGGGGCACAGCCGCCGTATCAGATGGAGTTGGTACAGTGCCACCCGGCTCACGGCTGACACCTGAGCCTCCACGGACAGCTGGGAGTCTAAAATGACCGCCCAGGTTGCAGACCTGATCCTTCAAGTCAGCCACACCCTATTCAACACAAGGTCAAAATCCCCCAACCTTCCCTTGTCTCCCACCAAAAGTACCTCAGTTTTGTCGGGGTTCAGTTTCAGCTGTCATGCCTGTCATAGGGCATCAAGGTTTCTTCTTGCCTCTTGTTTTCAGTAACAACAAAATGTATTTCTCTAAGATCTTTCTATGTCCTTGATTTCCAGATTAGTCTTAGCCATAAAAGCAACTGTATGAAACTGGCTGAGCTTCAAGGAGAAGTAACCCATATGTGATTACATGCAATCATGGTTCACAGATAGAAATGCCATTTTTCCTTGCTATGGGATATCAGTAGTAACCAGATAATGCCCTGAAAGGGCTACATGTCTATAGGCTACATGTGAAGTATTAAACAATATTGAATGAACAGGTTATTTAAGTGCTTTCACAAACAATCTGACAATGAAGATTCACATGAACCATTCACACCCATTCCCATGAGTGTAATATGCTCTTCACTTACATTCAAGGTAGCACTAGGGTGCTGCTCACTCTAGACTAATGGAAAATGAAGTGAGATTGGAGTGAATACCATATCAGACAGGCTAATGAAAGACTGAGTTTTCACAAGAATGGTTTCCCTTTCTTTGAAGTAGCAATTATTTCCTGGTTTGACCAGGTGTACAGATTTCCTCCAAGGACAGTTTATAATTAAGATAGGGGATCTCTTAGATACCCTGGAGAGCCCTGAATTAGGACATCTCACCCAACTTCCCTGTAAGCTTTGCATCTTGATTAAAAACTAGGCAGGGGATACAGTTTTAAGAGATCCACCTGACAGATCAAGCGTTTAGCTGCACCTAGGAAAGCACAGCCATCAACCAAGAGGAAAGCCTGCACAATTAGCTGCTTTCTCCCTTTGACCCTCCTCCTCTTTGCTAATAAAATGTGAGATTAATGGAGAGGGTTTTAAAAGTCTACTCTTTTAGAAACATTGAGTTAGTGGCAGTTCTAATTTCCTTGCAGTTTGGATCAACGGCATCTAGTTTGTAATTGCCTATTTTTCCCATTCTCAAAACTGGGTCCACGTCACTGTGAGCATTAGCCTTTTGAAACAGCAGGGAAGACTTGCACAGCAATAAGGGGGTGTATAACTAATGCACCTCAGAGCCACGGTGAGTTGTTGGCCTTCTCTCCTGCAGTCGCCAGCCACTTTCAGCTCCCCACCCCTTTTATGCTTGTCGTTTCCCCTCCACTGATCTCCTTCGCTAGGTGTTGGATGTACATGTGGGTTACAAAGCAGTGAGTGGAATTGCAAAAAATATGCAAATTTCATGGCAGAGCAGTACAATGGAAGGGAAATTTGCACAAATTTCATGGCAGGAAAATAAAAACATAAAAATTTTGCAAATGCCTTCCCACGTTCCTAAGGGCTTGGAAAATTATTTCTTTTTGCGATCTGATGTGGGAGTTGGGGGGAGTTTCCCTCATCAACTGACAACTGCAGCACACCAACTGCAGAAAGGATACTGGTGTAGGGAATGAAGGAACAAGGATTTCTGTCACAAAGCCCCCTGGGATACGTGCTGGCAGTGGCTGGAGTACCAAGAGGAACTGAGGGAGAAACAAGCTATGGGAAGCCACTGAGTGGACAATCATGTGTCAGGAGTAAGTAACAAGCCACCCACCCACTGTTACTTCTTCTCGGGTGACTTAGCATGATGTGTAAATGCACCCAGAAGAAGAATGAGGAGTAAATCTTTTAAGTGTATTTTTTTTGGTTCCTAGATAGAAATCAGCCCTTGAGTGCCTAGGGGAGTAATCCTACCAAGATGGATGGTCACCTCCAACCCCAGGGGCGACCATCTATCCAGTGCAGGGTGGGAGGAGTGGTGAGGAGCAGATCTCCTCCTCACTCCTCCAGCCCTGCTTTCGCGGCTAGACAACCAATTTTGGCTGTCTAGCCATGGGACCTCAGAGCATGGGAAGCGGCGGCTGGATGACCCATAGGATGTGTCGTACCAAATTTCTGACTTCCCCGCCCTGACCTGCTCCCGGGAATGCCCTGTTTTCACTGCTCCATGCTGGTCTTGTGAGTGTGGGGTGCAGGGCCAATCCGTGCTGCCTATGAGGTGGCATGGGAGTGGGTTGGGGTCACTTCTCCAGGAACCAACCTATCCTATCGCCGTCTAGCCACTAACTAGCGGCCATAGGATTGCACCCTTAAGGACTCATTGCTAGTCATAGTCATCACCCCCTGGGTTGACTCCAGATTTAGTCATACTCTGAGCAGACCCACTGAAATAAATGAGAAAAAAGTCATGACTAAGACAAGTCCCATTGATTAATGACTAAATCTGGATCCAACCCCATTAATTTGACTTCTGTGGTAAAACAGATAAGTGTTTTCAAAGTCCTATTTATTTCCCTCCACATTCATGGTCTGTGGTTGCTTGTGAAGCCAGGAGTGATAAAACTTTAGGAAGTGATTGGATACCCTGACATGGCTTTTTCCCATACCAGTTTAAAAATATGTGTACAGAAAATGCCATGTGTCACAGCACTCTTCACAATAACTTCTTATATCTCTCCCAAGACCTTTGTTAGGGGCTGGATTTTGGTATAATGTTAGCATAGTGGGCAGATTTGCAGTTTCCTATATTTTTCTTCTTTCATTTTAACTGGTTTTATTTATTTATTTATTTATTTATTGCATTTATACCCCGCCTTTCTCCCTCTCGCAAGGAACTCAAGGCGGCTTACATTATCCTCCTCCTCACCGTTGTATCCTCACAACAACAACCCTGTGAGGTAGGTTGGGCTGAGAGTCTGTGACTGGCCCAAAGTCACCCAGTGAGCTTCCATGGCCAAGTGGGGACTAGAACCCGGATCTCCCGGCTCCCAGTCCGTCACTCTCACCACTACACTACACTGGCTCTCTAAACTGGTTGGGTTTCATATCAGTTTTTAATACAACATTACTTGCTCTGACCCTTTGGGGGTGGGGGTATGGGCTAGAAATCATGCTAAATCCTGTTTAGAAATGCTCAATGTAATTCAAACAGCAGCAGTGTTTTCTCTTCAGATTCAAGCTGTGACCTTGTTTTCAAGTTTTTTTGCTTAGGGCTAGAGCTGGTATATTGCCAAGTTACCAGGCCCACAAATTAAAGACTCATGTTTGAAACACTATCAGATCCTTAATTAACTTTAATGATACCTCTGGGTACTGTTGTCACACATTTCAGCTTCAATAAAAACCATTTAAGAAGCCTATCAGAAGTCTATATTTGTTGTGTCACTGGATAAGTGTTGACTGGTACTGGGATCTCCCGCACAATCTTCCACAAAATCAGAGCTTCACAAACATGGTGAACTTTGGCATGATATTGAAGATTTCAAAGGATGTCTTGTCATAAACCTAATGAGATTCTAATAAGTGAAATATAAGCAAAAGATAAGAGAAAAAGAGCTTGCGAACATTAACAAAAGACTGTTTACTTGCTCTTAAATCACTGAGTAAAGGCACCCACAGGGCTGGAAATAATAAATATATGAAGTTTTCTTATCCTGGCAACAGTTATCCATGCCTTGGTTATGTCACAGTTAGACTGTTGTAAGGTCCTCTACACGGCACTACTTTTGAAGAGTATCTGGATCTTTCAGTTGGTGCAAAATGGGGCAGCTAGGCTCCTAACCAGTGCATGGTATCATGATCATATCACCCTATATTGAAAGATCTGCACTAGTCTCTGATTGTTTTCTAGACTCAACTCAAGACGTTGGTCTTAACCTTTAAAGCTTTAAATGGCTTGGGGTATGGCTGGATGAGGTATAAACATGTCCAGTTATTAAGAGATGCAGAAAAGGCCCTTTGGAGGTTTTCTCTACACGCAGAGGCCTACTTGTTAGGCACGTGTGAAAAGGATTTCTCCTGAACCTCTCCTGAATTGTGGAATGCTTTCCCTTCAGAACCAAGATTGGCCCCCACTCCCTTGGCTTTTTGGAAAGAAGTTAAGACACTTCTCTTTAATGTGGCCTTTTACATCGTGGATAGTGGTTGTAATGTTATATCTGTGTTTTAATATGGATTTGTTGCATTTATGGTCTTATGTATTTTTAAGTTATTTGAATTGTTGCCTTTGGCGCCATTTGTGGAAAGGTGGTATATAATTAATATGATTGATTAATTAATTATTAATTAATTAATCAAAGTCAGACATTGGCCCATCTAGCCGAGTACTTTCAACTCTGACTGCCAGCAGCCCTCCAAGGATTCAGGCGGAGATCTTCCCCTGCCCAACTACTTAAGATCCTTTATTAATAGGAGGTGCCAGGGACTGAACCTGAGACCTTCTGCATGCAAAAATGTTCCCTCTGCTACTGAGCTGTGACATCTCCTTCTCTGTAGTGCACCTACAGACGATCAGTTTGGTTTGTAAACCTGGATTCTCTTAAGAAAGCTAGTAATTGTGCAGATCTGCAAGGAGCATGTGCAAAGTGCTCTTCTCCCTTCTGCATGTACTCCTATTCTTGTGAAAGTGGTGGGAAGCAAATGGTGCCAGTGTGAGCATGCACAAAATTAGCTTTATGCAGTAGTAGTAGTAGTATTATAGCCCACCTTTTTTTCCTCTTGCAAGGAATCCAAGGTGGCTTACATGGTCGTCCTCCTCTCCATTCTATCTTCACAACAACACAGTGAGTTTCAGGGCCAAGAGGGGAATAGAACCCAGATCTCCCAAGTCCCAATCCAACTCTCTGACCACTACACCACACTGTATGTCTTGCGAGTGATTACACACACTGTCCCTCACATGCTGTGGCACGCACATGAAGCTCCTGTGTGTAGGCTCTCCATTCAACCAAGTGGGTAGAACAGATCCACACATGCAAAGAAACCACTTCCCGCCTGCTCCTTTCTTCACATTGTAACTCTGATCCATGCACCTCCTCATAGCATGTTGATTGACTAGGCTGATGAAATAGCCAAGGAGACAGAGTGGCAGGGCTAGATAAGCCACCCTTGTGTCTCACAGTTAACAGGATTTTCTGAGAAAGAACCTTCTGGCCTTTTCTAGAGATCCCAGCCCATGTAGACAGTTGTCAACTAGCAATAACATTTATTACAAAAATATTAAACATCTGTTTCTATAGGAAGACTGTAAGCAGTAATACACGTACAGGATTTAATTCTGCAGGGTTTATAGCATATCCTATTTATTTAGTTATGTATGTCCTGCCCTTTAAAAAAAAGTCTAGATTAGCTTTACATTATATAAAAACAAAATATAAATCAACAAAAATGCAATATCAGAATTCAAATGGATAAAAACAGCAAATAAAAGCTGCATAAAACTAATTCATCAAGAATAAGGGACCAATTAGATGTAAAGATAAATGCATGTCTTCAAATCACTTGTTAAAAAACACATGGCAGACCATCTGGAAACACAGGGAAAGAAGGTTCAACTAATATCAGCACCACCAACAAAAACAACACATGGTCTGCTAGATTGTTTTTTTACTGATGTGATTTTAAATGATACATCCGGTGCCACATCTACTTTGGTCCTCAAAGTGTTCACAGCTCTGGAAAAATAGATAAGATTTTGCCTGGCACTGAAAACGTAATAGAGTAAGCACCAGGTGAGCTTACCTGGGAAGAGCATTCCATAGTGGTGCATCACCACTGAGAAGTCCCTCTCTCTTTTTGCCACCAAAATCATTAGGAAGAATATACACTACTTAAAATAGTTAAGGCTGCAATCTTATACACATGTAATTGGGAGAAAGTTCCATTGAGTGGACACAAATAGGACTGCACTGCAAATGTACCATTTCCAGTTAATGCAGGAACTAATTGGTGGGAGCACATGAAGGACGGCATCCAAACAAGGACTTGGGGTGCAAGCCTATGCAAGTTTAGATGGTAGAAAAAAGTCCTACAACTCCCAGCATTCCCCAGCTAGCATGGCTAGAAAGGGCATGCTGGGGACTGTAGGGCTTTTTCCTGTCTAAACATGCATAGAATTGCACCCTTAATGTATTGGCAGGCTGATGCAGAGAGAGACAATCCACTCCCAAGGTATATAGGGGCTCTTAAGGTGAAACTGTGGGTGACAATAGACTGGGAAACAATGCAGTTGTTTAAGCAGCAGCTAGCTATCCATTTTAGTGGCTTTAATAGAAGCCTGGTATGTGGAAACTGGGGGCCGCGGTGGCTTAGTGGTTAAGACGCTGAACTGCAGACCGGAAGGTCGGCAGGACAGCAGTTCGAGACCCGAGTGCCGCATGACTGGGTGAGCTCCCGTCTTCAGTCCCAGCTCCTGCCAACCTAGCAGTTCAAAAGCAAGAAATTGCAAGTAGATAAATAGGTACCGCTTTGGCGGGAAAGGTAACAGCATTCCGTGCACCTCGGTGTTCAGTCATGCCGGCCACATGACCACGGAAGCGTCTTTGGACAGCGCTGGTTCTTCGGCTTAGAAACGGGGATGCGCACCGCACCCTAGAGTTGGACACGAGTGGTTGGAGACACCTTTACCTTTACCTTTTTTATGTGGAAACTAAGCAGATGAAGTGTTCTCCATTACTGCTGCTCTACATGAGAAAAAGGTTCACCTGCTTAATTTCTGATTTTCTTAAATGCTCTTAAAATTACAGGAGAAAGGCCCATAAATTAGTAGATCTTTATATATTCCTCACTCAACATCAACAATTTGTAGTATTCAACAGAGCATTAACAATGCAATCCTATACATGTCTACTCAGAAATAAGTTTCATGGAGTTTAACAGGACTTACTCCCAAATAACTGTGTATAGGATTGCACCCTAAAATGACAAAATAATATCCAGGTGTCTCATTTGCCAGGAAATGATTTCAGTTCTGCCCATGCTGCACAGAAAAGGCAAAATAAATGTACATGAACACTGATTCACAATCAGCAGGATTAAAATTGCAAATCAATTCCTCCATTAGTTAGAAACGATGAATTTAATGGACTTAAAGTACTGTATTTGCTTTCTAACAAGTTTGGCCTGTTTAATTTGTCAAAATGTCAAATGTAATAGATATGAGATTTGGTTGGCATGAAAAAGAAAAGTAAGTATAACAAAGGCTGTGATGTAATATGGGAACACAGCAAAAATTGCTTCTATTTTAACCTTTGTCTGTTTGACAGATATGAAGTTTCCTGTATACATCAGCTGGTCAAAGCAGATCGTTGTGGGTTTCTTCTGTTTTCCTTTTCCCTTGAAGAGGAAAATGCTGAGAATCATGAAAATATTAAAGTCTGGGTGGCTTCCTAATTGCCAAACAGCAACACTATTCTTCAGTCTTGCCAACCTTTTAAAACATATTTTCATTTGGAAGTTAGATCCCCAAATGCTGTAGGCACAAAAAACATGGAGGGAAACATCTGTATTTACCCATTCTTTTCGCTTTGTCATACTGTGCGCAATTCCACATTCAAATATGGCAGTGCTTTCAGCTCACCTGCAGGCTGTGTTGAAAAGCAGGGCAGGCAGAGCATCTCAGTCTATTTCATATCAAAGGGTTATTTTTCAGGTGCACAAAAATCACCTTCACACAATTAACACTGTGTGAAGCAGGAGATCAAGGCCGCTCTTGTGCAGGTTTTTCAGCCATGAGAGGAGTCTACATGCACTAAGCAGACTGCCCTCATCAGCCTTTCCACCAATGCATAGTTGATGGGGGCAGCAGGGGTGAATACTGTCCCACTCTCCAGGACCACGTGATGATGTCAACGGCATGATTTTGCATGCCCCTAGCATCTCTTTCAAAGCAGACTGTGGTGGGTTGTTGACACTGCCATTGTTGTTGTGTTACCATTCCACGGGCAGTTGCTTAAATCCAGCTGTGGCTTATCACCCATGAAGACATTAAATACAAATCATGTGAAACTTTTCTACAGGTCAGGCCACTGTTGAAAAGAACACAGTGAAGTATGTTTATTGATAAGTGAAGACAGCTTCCACAGCATTTAACTAATTCTATGATCTGAGATTCCAACAGTAACCTTATGTATCACTAAGGGAAACGAGTCTCATTTTCCTCCTGGACAACCAACCCTTGTGGAATGTAAACACAGAAGGTCATATTTATAACGTGCTCCAAAAATTATTCAGCTCTGTGTCAGTTATCAATACAAAGTGATTTTGCAGGCAAAGCAAATAGCAGAATGTACAGGCAATGGAGCATCTATATGAAGGGAAGCACGTCTGGTCCACAGAGAGGTAAATAATTGATAGAAAGTACTGACTTTTCATTTATGTAGCTTTCTTTAAAGAAAAAAGAAAGGAAAGAAAGAAAGAAAGAAAGAAAGAACACTTCAAAGTGCACCAGAGTGAATCCAAGGCATTGCAGTGCTAAGGAAGGTGAAGTTTGCTCAGGCAATGGGCTAATAAGTGCAGCAGCAAACTCTATTATATGTTACTGACCGTTGTGCTCCAAAAGTACTAAACTAGCCATAAATTAAACTATTTTCCATGCCTGTAACAGAAGAGAAGAGAGCAGCAAATGACTGCCTATAAATCATCCTTCTGGTGTTGACACAATTACATAGCAGGTTAAAAGGTGGGCTTGGGGAGGTAATAGGCACGTGCATTGTGTGCTGAAACATCTCCATTTATGTCTCAGGCATCCCTAGTTAAAGTATCTCAAAGAAAAGAGCCAAGACAGACTTCTGGAAAGCTACTGTCAAAACAAAAATAAGGACATGGGGAGACCATCGGTCTGACTCAGGGAACGTCTCCCTAAATATGTTTTAGAGAGAAGCCACAACTCATTAGTAGACCGCATGCTTCTTTTCATGAACAAGGTTCCCTGTCCAATCCCTGGCATCCCCAGCTAAAAAGGGAGCTCAGGTGGGAAGACTGCAAATGGCCAATCAGACAGTAGACTGGGCTATGTGACCAATGGTTTAGCTTCATGGGTTCATACATTACAGCACAGTATAAAGTGATGTGTGTTGCTGCATACCAGGCATCTTGTTTGCTGGTTCTGAGGCCACCAGAAATGTCAGTGCTAGCTACAGAAGTGAAGTACGGGCAGCACGGAAGACCTCTTCTTTTCTCACTTTACTGTAATATTTCTCCTTCGTAGTTTGACATAGTTTGGCTGAACAGTGTTAACAAAATATCAAGTATCTACTAAAGAACAAAGACAAGGGAGCAGAGAATAAAATAGAAGGAAGAGGGGATCTAAGCTTGGGAGTGGGACAATACGTGTATCTGAAGCTGGGAAATATTGTTCCCAAAACTACATTGAGAAAAGGAATAGGGGAGAGTGGGCACAAGGAGGTTTACATTTACAAGTGTGTGGTGGGGTTTTTTAATTTAGGAAACAGGAATGGTAAATGTAGCATATGAAACTGTTTAAAGGTTTGTTGAAATGATCCATAAGGAATCCCAGGTGGTTATCACATTATTGTGACTCCTAGGATAGTTATGCTGAGATAACCCCTATCTATTCAAACAAGGAATCATAGGTTGCTTCAACTGTACCCTCTTGCTATCTGGGATCATTTGTAACCCAGCATTGTGTTCTCTATGGGATTTAAAAGTTCTACCCATTGGAGAAAACCCTTCTTCTTAAAGGAGGAAAAAAGTGTTGCATGTTTGGCACCCCTGATTTTCCTAGGGGTTGCTGATTCTCAACTAGCTTCACCTGCACACTTTGTGTCAATAAATCAGAAGATAATGTAAATTCAGAGCCTTTTATTCCCTAATATTACTGATGTAAACAATCCAAAGAGGTCTGGATTGTTGGAATCAGGTTTGAATCCAGATTTAGTCATACTTACAGCAGACTTATCAAAATCAATTAAAATTAAGTTGGTCATGTTGATTTCAATGGAGCTGCTCTAAATCTGGGTCCAACCCATTATTCCCTCTGAGGAGCTCTCAGAAAAAGTACAAAACATGCAAACCATTATTGCAGACAGGATTTTTTTTCATAGCCAGGAAAGAAAGAAAGAAAGAAAGAAAGAGAAATATATTTAAAGAGATTCTTACAGATAACCAGTTTTCTAAGAGGTGAGTCAGATCTTCAAATGTAGCAAACTCCACAGTTTCTTAACAATTATGGAAAACAAGTCATACCTACCATACCTGTTGCTGAAACTCCATTGGAGAAAAAGTTGACCCTGAAGATAATACCTGTCAATCTAGATTACATTGAAGTAATTGATACATTGAATTACTTCAAGGTACATTGAAGTAATTTCTAAACTAAAGTAGCCATATGATGTTTTAAGAGCCAATAACAGCTAACTCAAAATATGTCCTACATGTCTAAAAATGATAATTAATGTATAATGAGACAGCAGAAATGTAGGCTTAATTTAGAATATTTAAATTAAGCCCTAGCTCTAAAGAATTCAGTGCAAAGGGGTCAATTTTGGGCACTACTAAGTGAACTACAAGATTTTGTCCAAAAACACTAATACTGGAAAACCACCAAAAACCATAACAGGCTGGTAACATCTACCTAAGATCAAGGACAGGAGACAAGATAGCTGTATTTGAGAAACAAGGTAAAAAAACAGAAAAGAATATACAGTGTACAATGGTATTGCTTGCTGCTGGAAAATGAATTACCACTAGGGATCATTGGAAGTGAATTGTGTAATGAATGGAGACTGCACCATTTGTGTGGTTAAGAACATAAAAAAAGCTGTGCTGGCTCAGACCAAAGGCCTATCTAGTTCAGCATTCTGTTCCTACAGAGGTTACTCAGAAGCCTAAGGGAACCCTACAAGCATGACATGAGTGCTTGTGTTCCCCAGCAACTAATATGCAGGGGTAATATATAGCCATCATTTCGACTAGCCATTGATAGTCGTGTCATCCATGACATTTCTGACGGGTGCAATCCTATGCGTTTGGAGACAGAAAAAAGTCCTACAGCTCCTAGCATGCCCCAGCCTACATGGCTGGTTGGATATGCTGGGAGTTGTATGATTTTTTTTTCTTCTCAGCATGCATAGGATTGTGCCCTAATCTGCTTTTAAAGCTATTATCCATATTGGCAGCCATCACTACATGTGGTAGTGAATTCCACTGAAACACCTAATATCCTCTGATTGACCTATCCTCTATGAATCTGTATGATTCCCTTTTGAAACTATCTCAAGTGGATAGCCCTCACTGAATCTACTGCCAATCAATTATATTTAGAGATTCTGAGTTCTACTATTATGAGAAGGGGAGGGACTTCTCCCTGTTCATTTTCTCCACACCATGCATAAATTTATAAGCCTACATTATCCTTTAGTCCCAGGTGAAAGGGAACTTTTGAATAGTGTTATACACACCCCACTTCTCCAAGCAGGAAGAAGCTCCAGGAGCACAGCCCTTACTCAGGTTTGATTTGCTTTGGGAAGAGGTCACGGGAATGAATATTTGAGTTTATTTACAAAACTACAGGTGGAAGCACACTGCTTAAACACTCCTAACAGACACCCAAAGTCCACTGCTCTCACTTCATATCTTTTAGGGAGATAACTAGCACTCCAAAATACCTTTACAGAGCTGAAACTCAGCATTCTGTGCCTGTCTGCAGTCTACGTCAGACTGAAGCCTGTACTATATATGAAGACCCAGTTCACTCAAGGTGGCAGGTTATCAAGGGTTAATTAACACATGATGAGCCGTGTTGTATGCTGGGAGCATGCAGCTGCTGTTTTGAATATGCAACCCTGATTGAGGTGATTGGGGGTTACACTATGTCATGCAAACCTGGCCACCATGGGTTCTAGGAAGGTTAAACAACTCTCTCGTAACCCTCAACTAGTAGTAGGGTTATGTGCAGGTGGTTTAACTATGATGGTCATATAACCCATGACAGCCAGGTTTGCACAACACACTGCAAACCCTGATCATGGATTGCATATTCAAAATGGCGGCCATATACACCCAACATGCACCATGACTCATCATGGTTAAATAATCCTCGATAAGCTGGCTGTGTCGCTTGAACCAGCCCAGAGACTTCTTGACCCCCCCTCCTAGCTCAGGAGTGTGTTGGGTGGGGGAGGAGAAAGGAATGCCCTTTAGTTAAAATGGTGGTCAACCTTCCACAAAAATCTCTAGCTATTTCCTAGTCAACGAGGGCCATTTAATTGTAATTTCCCTAACAAAGGAGATATTTGCCAGAGCCATTAAGGTAATTTGAGGCAGTCTTATGGGTTCCATTCGCCCTCTTCCCTCCAAACCGCTAAGCCTACAAAAATATAAGTAAAGAAAGAATTAGACATCACTCTACCTGCTTATAGGTTGTTTACAATTACATTTGCATCCCACTCAGGGCAAATTTATTTGAAGCTTCATCATCATCATCACTTTTAATTTATACACTGCTTTTCTACACAATGTGCCCAAAGGGGCTCACAACACAAAAACAGCAATACAAAAAGAATATATGTCAACTAGGGCTGTGCTGATCCCATGCTTCACTTCAGATGCCAATTCAAACCTTCTGAAGCAGTCCTGCTTCACTTTGGACTGATTCAGACCCCATCTAAATCATTATGATATGACGTTTTCCTATTGACTTGCACTGGAAAACAGTAGGGATGTTAGAGAATTCCGCCATGGATCCCAGGGAGGCCGAATTTCAGTGAATTTGGCCCCCCAGAATCTGTGGCGGAATGGAGCAACCCGCCCCACCACCCAGCGAAAGCCCCACAAAATGGAGCCTACCTGGCTGCGGCTCTGGCGGCAGCTCCAGCAGTGGCTCTGGCGGCGGATGAAGCGGCGGTGGCAGCGACGGCGGCAGCTCCGGCCTTTGTAGCGGCCGCCATTTGCATCCCTACGCCGGCCCGTGATAGGCTATGTGTATATTTACATAGCCTATCACTGCTAAAGCAGAGATGCAAATGGCGTTCCCTAAGCTTTAGCTGTGACAGGCTACGTAAATGTATACGTAGCCTATCACGGGCCGGCGTAGGGATGCAAATGTCATCCCCTGCGCAGGATGCCATTTGCGTCCCCAGCAGCCCGGCAGCAGCTGGAGGCCCTGCTGTGGGTTGGCCCGGCCGGCAGCTCCACAGACTTGCTGCAGAGCGGAGCCAGCCAGCCAGGATTCCGGGGTGGAGGAATGGATCACCTCCCTCGCATCAAGGATGCCAGGGGGAGGAACGGATCACCTCCCCCCACTTGCAGACTCCAGCGGAGCCAGGTAAGCGGAGTTTTGTACACCCCTAGAAAACAGAAATGGCCATAACTTTTCCGCTTCCATGATAAATACATGAAACTTGGAGACCTCTCAACCCCCATGGAGGGGATTCCACCTGCCAAATTTCAGATGGTTTGGGTCAGTAGTTTTTTGTGCTAGGTGCAGGTAAAATTTAAGTTTGTCAACAAAAACTCTCAAAGCAAAGAACTTTAACTTCTCACTGGTTGCATGGAAGTGCATTAAATTTGGGGCCGTGTCAGCTCCCATGCTGGGGATTCCACCTGCCAAATATCAGACAATTTGACCCAGTAGTTTTTGTGCTAGGTGCAGGTAAAATGTGCTGTTCTCGGAAACTCAAACCAAAGGTCAGATTGGATAATCAAGAGAAGTTAGGTGTTGAAGTTATGATTAGGAGGAGGTCACTATGTGAGGAGGAGCTGAGGAACCTTATGACAAAGGTGAAAGAAGAAAGTGCAAAAGCTGGGCTGCAGTTAAACCTCAAAAAAACCAAGATTATGGCAACCAGCTTGATTGATAACTGGCAAATAGAGGGAGAAAACGTGAAGGCAGTGACAGACTTTGTCTTTCTAGGTGCAAAGATTACTGCAGATGCTGACTGACAGCCAGGAAATCAGAAGACGGTTACTTCTTGGGAGGAGAGCAATGACAGATCTTGACAAAATAGTTAAGAGCAGAGACATCACACTGACAACAAAGTTCCACATAGTTAAAGCAATGGTATTCCCCATAGTAACCTATGGCTGACCAGTGAAGGAAGATAGATGCTTTTAAACTGTGGTGCTGGAGGAAAATTCTGAGAGTGCCTTGGAATGCAAGAAGATCAAACCAGTCCATACTCCAGGAAATAAAGCCAGACTGCTCACTTGAGGGAATGATATTAAAGGCAAAACTGAAGTACTTTGGCCACATCATGAGAAGTCAGGATACCCTGGAGAAGATGCTGATGCTGGGGAAAGTGGAAGGCAAAAGGAAGAGGGGCCGACCAAGGGCAAGATGGATGGATGATATTCTGGAGGTGACGGACTCGACCCTGGAGGAGCTGGGGGTGGCGACGGCCAACAGGAAGCCCTGGCGTGGGCTGGTCCATGAAGTCACGAAGAGTCGGAAGCAACTGAACGAATAGACAACAACAACAACAACAACACTATCCCTAATTTCTGCTGTAGGTTTCTTTAAAGTGCAAAATAACCCCTTTCCCCTAGTGCTACTTTCCTATTCACAGTTGATGACCTCAGGCTCTCTTTGGCTGAATGGAATACACATTGCCTGGGGGGGGCGGGGGCACTGGCTGGTAGGCAGGCTAGCAGAGTAGTTTTGTGACTATGTGCTTTTTTCAACACAAACTCTCAACCCAAAGAGCTATAACTTTTCTCTGGTTGCAAAGAGGTGCACGAAATCTGGGCAATGGGCAGCCCCCATGCCAACACCCCGAAGATGCCTCATATTGGGTTTGCTTTGTCACACGGTGTAGCACACCCCACCCCCAAAGCTCCCCAATTCACTTCAGTATTCATATTGAGCACTGAAGCAATGCACAGCTCTAATATCAATACATCAATTACAACAATACATCATTATAATAACAACTCAAACAATTCATTTCACTAATACTAACGTAACATTTTAAATTAATTACAAAATAGGCAATATCAACCATTAAGATACAATTTCAATGTATATTAATTAGTAATGCATGAGCCAAAAACAAGGCACTGCCCTGGAAAGGTTTGGTGTACTTGTCTGCGGTTTATGCATTACTGATTAATTGTGATTAACCCACAATTGAATAAGCACTTCCCCCAAAAGTGCCAAATGCATCAAATAGCAGCCAGATTTCTTACAACCTGTCGCTACTGATCTCTTCCATCCTCACTCTCTCATTCTGGCACAGTTTTTAGGGCTCCTCCAGCAGAAATAAAGGGGTGATGTTTAGTCTCTTCCCTTATGTTCTGGATGTTCCTGCTGCTGATAAATGGGGAAGGATAAATGTTCTGAATCTGCATACTGTCAGACCCCAACTTTGCCCTTTAAAGGCAGCAAATACAACTGGAAGAGATTATTCTAACATGTGTGCTCTCAACAGCCAATGAACAAGGGTTTTGCAGAATGCAACAGTACACAGGAAGTTGCCAAAAATATGTATTTACTATTTAAAATGTATATCCTGCCCTCCATCCCTCGCAAAGCCCCCCCAAGGAGGCTTAAATGTAAAACTACAAAAATTCTACAACCAATACAATAAAACCCATGAGCTAAAAACTAATATAGCCATTCGGATCAGAGTCAGCACATGAAAGCCAAATGCACAAATGGGGAAACGTTCAGCAGTGAAAATAAAATTGATTAAAGAGGTCTTAACAATGGCAGTGCAAAAGGCCTTGGTTAGGGATGTGCAAAAGTCACTTACCTTTTTGAAGGGGGTGATTCACAGTGGGGGGGAGGTGTGGAGCACCTCCCCCCAAAATCCTAACCCAGCCGGCTCCACTCCGCAGCAACTCCGCAGAGCCACCAGCTGGGTGCATTCGCAGATCTGTGCGGAGTCTGCAGATGCAAATGGTGGCGGCTACAGCGGCCGCCATTTGCGTTCCTGTTTTTAAGCCATGATAGGCTATGTAAATATTTACATAGCCTATCACGGCAAAAACACAGAGGCACAAATGACGGCTACGGCAGCAGCCATTTGCATTCCCTTTTTTTGCCATGATACGCTACGTAAATATTTACGTAGCCTATCACGGCCTCCACAGGGACACAAATGGCGTCCCTGCATTAGCTGTGATAGGCTACATAAGTATTTACATAGCCTATCACAGCAAAAATGGCGAAGCGAATGGCGGCCACAGACGCGGCTGCCATTCGCAAAGCAGCGCGAACGGCACCAGGTAAGTGCTCCGTTTCGCACGCCTTTCATGGGGTGGTGGGGCAGGGGGCTTCATTCCACCACAGATTTCAGGAGACCAAATGCCAGCATTTGGCCTCACTGAGATCCATGGCAGAATTCTCTGACATCCCTAGCCTTGGTACAAGGAACAATGCCTCGGATGCCAACCAAAATAACTGAAGTAGCAGAAATTTGAACATGGGAATATATCTCTTATGAACTGCATTTGTCTTTTGGTCAGCCCTATCTTTGAATCCAAAGAAGTGATTTAGGCATGCTCAAGGGCTTGTGTGCTGCAAGTGGGATTGTTGACTGTTTTCTGTCATTGAAGAGCAGGCTCCACACTGTATCAAACACACAAACTTCTTTTGAAACTCCTCTCAGTTGCAAAAACAGTTTGTGCTACTTGGGCATAAATCTGGGGAGTAGGACAATGTATCCAAGAAACACAAATCAAAAGCCCTCTTGAGCATGCACAACTAACTGCACTTTTGTTTGGCCTTTTCTAGGAAGACTCCACTAAGCAAGATGTACTGATCTAAAATATTGGGATGGTTCTGCAGAAAACCTTCATGGGGAAGAAGTCTCCTTTTTCAGTCCAGCTGCTTTCTTCTGTGTCTCTCTTCTGTGCATTTCATTTGTTCCAGAAACTGTTACCTCAAGATGTGATATATAGCATATTCCAAGCAACTCCCCACAGAATTTTGAAACTCACCTAAATCAAACAAACCCAGATTGTCTGCAATTTTGCTGTTCCTACAGTAATATTTTGTCATGGGTGACATTTGCTCCACAACACTCCATAAAATTTACTTGGGTAACAAGTGCTTGCCTCACCAACCTGTCAGGAGATGTTTAATATATAGCTATTTGGGCCATACAATCCTTTTCTCCTTTAAATCCCATGACTGACAGCAAGCTAGCTATTATCTTTAGCAGATAATAATTCCTGACATAAGCCATGAGAAATCTTCTTTCACTTCGTGGTTCCTTTTCCTCTCCTCCTGATTATGGTCAAAATGTCATCTAACCTTTGATTTCTTTTCCTCCCCCCCAAATCTCTGTACAGATTTGTTTTCCATGGAAAAATGAATACACAGAAGGGGAATTGGAACTGCACCCAGTGCATGTGTGGAGGACATGGTTTGTGCTTAGGACATCTATCTATGCTCAGGTGGAAAAGTGCAGGGTCCTGTGAAAATGGTAACTTGGGGCACAATCCTATGCATGTTTAAACAGAAAAACATCCTACAACTCCCAGAAAAACATCCTACAACTCCCAGCATTCAATACTGGTAGGACTTTTTTCTGTCTAAACATGCATAGGGTTGTGCTCTTAAACACACAGAGGTCAAGAGTTGGGCCAGCCAGCATTACCCTGATATCCTTCGTCCTCCATGTGTCCATTTCTGCATTAAATAGATATCTGCATTGGACTCATGCCATTTTAGCATAAGCTCCCAAGAGTATCCAGATCACAAGATGGTAGAGTTTCTGTGAAAGCTGAATTACAAAAAGAAAAAGAAAAAAGGAAGTGTACTCTTTAGAATTATACATTTAAAACTTCTTGGTATAGATCTTCCATTTTAGGAAAGGAGGAAGTCTGCTGAAGGAAGGATTAATCATTGCATGTGAGTACCTCTTGTAAAATTTAACAACAACATTTTCAGTCTGAGTATACATGTCTACTTGGAAGTAAATCCCAATGAGTTCATGTTATTGGCCTGGAAGAAAGAGGAAAGTAAGTACTTTGCATTCTTTTCACTGGAGCAGCTGGAATGCTGAGCCCCAGACCCCTTTTCCAAAGGTCAGAGTAACATTTAGGTCTCTGTTCTGCACAGCATCCTTTGGACTGTATCTGGAAACAGAAATGTATAGGTCAATAAAATAATTTTAATCTATCAGGTAGTTTTGTAAATTAATGACCTGGTTCACACAAACAAAATAAGCCACTTTTAAACATTTTATTGCTTTGTCTGGTATTTGTTCTTTTTTTTGTCAGCCACATTAGGGTTTTGTTGTTGTTTTTTAAGAAACATGGAATAAAAATATTTTAATTCATAAATCATATGTGGATGACTCAGATTACTTAAAAGGCCTTTTACCTGGAGAAAGGAACATTTTCAACTGGTTCTGGGCTGCCCACAGAATGAACTGATTCTCTAGAAACTAGAGGCAGAGCTATGGGGAAAACATTTGCCTGGCTCTGAATCAATTCTATAGTTGCTAAAAGAAGAACTAAGAGTGAGTATCCTGCTGTTATATTGTTCAGGAACTGATACATATGGTATCTGGCTTGATTGTGCTTTGGGACTAGCACTGCATGCTGTTTGCAACCTGTCCATTTGTGTGTGTGTCCAGTCTATTTTTAAATAAACAGATATCTCCTCTCTTACCTCTGAAAGACCTAGTATTAATTATTTCCTATACTGAAACACTACACAAGTCATGACTACTTTCTTTGCATTTTGGGTTCAGATGAGAATGACTTTGCAGCCAATATTGAATCAACCAAAACCATTTTGAGATTGGCATCTTTCAAGGGGTAAAATGGGCTCTTTATTTGAGACATCAGAGGACAATGTATTCCTTTAAAATTGCTTTTCACTCTTGTTTTATAGCCAGTTCTTTGATTTATCTTAGATTCATTCACTGATGCCCAACACAGCAACCAAGAAAACACATTTTATTTGTGAGAGCCCTGGAGTTGAAACAGAATTCTAGAGACATAAAAGTGTTCCTTTTTCCCCCTTTATTTTACTTTACATTGCTTTAGATGAGGCACTCATTTAAAGCCTGTTTTCATGAAATATATTGGGTTAGATCCAGATTTAGGCATGTGCAACTGGACTGGCAGAAGCAGACTTCCCCAGCTCTTCATCACCAAGCCGCTTTTCCAGCCCGCTAAGAATGTGATACAGAGGATGGGGGGGGGGCTGCTAAATGGGGTAGACTGTGTAGGCAGGAGGGAGATGCCCCAAAATTCCATCAACTGAAAATCACCTCCCTCCCAGTTCGACTGATGGATGCCTTCCTCAGTGGAGAGACACTAGTTGTATACTACCCAATAAACCAAAGTACACAGCAGCAAAACAGAAATAACCCAATATATGGGAAAACTGAGCAAAAGCATCAATAATCAATTAAAGACAGGGAATTAACCCGTATAGGAACATCAAGAAAGAATGAAGCACAAAAGCCAGCTGATGGTTAACACCTTACAACCAGGTTTTACTTGACATCTAAGAACATTCAATTCCAAAGAGTTGGCCCCAGCACTCAGAAGGTCCTGCTTCTACCAAACACTTGCTAAGTTTCAGTCAATGAAACAGAAGCAGAACCTCAGATGATGAACTTGACATGACAGGTCATAAACCTATAACATACTATATACATTTTCAGCACACAGTTATGAGCACGAACTATTACCTAAAGTTATTTATAGGCTGCCTATAAGGTGGAACCATGTCAATGCAATGCCAGCACCATGTGACTAGGCAGGGCAACATCTACTCTAATTCTGATCTGAATATTCCATCACATGATCGAACATTTTGCAAGCATAATGAGGAATGGGGAGTGGGGGAATAAAGGCAGTAGCTGTTGAAAAACTTGGAATTTCATAAAAGGTATTGTTGCAAACAGTTGATTACATGTTTATATGAAAGTAACACCATGGTCATGTTATTACACTGAAAAAAATATAAGTCACTACAGATAATCACATTATTATAATTGGCTCATTGTTGCTATTCTGTATAAATTACGAATGTTCCAACAATCTGTTTATGCTCAGTGATAACATGACAATGCTGTTTCAAATATCAAACCAGCTCCAAAATCCTTGAAGGAAATACAGCTACTTCAAAAAGAAAGTGTCAAATTAAGTACTTGTCCTTGTTCACACTCTGTCAAAACTCATGAAGTATTGCTAAGGAATGGGAAAGTGCTAGAATGTTCTAGTAAAAAACCTGTTGCTTTCAACAGATCTCATTTCTTTTTGCATTCTGAATGCTCCTTTCAGACTAAGGTACATTTATGTGAATAGGGCACATACCAAACAGGATGTTGAAGAGCAGAGAGCCATATTAGATTCCCACTGTGATGATGGGGGGTGGGGTGAAGGTACATCAAAACCTCCATTTCCGCCATTTCCTCCTTGGTATGTTTCTGCAGGCAGGCAAAAACTAATTTCTGTTCCGTCAGACCTTTGGCGATAGTCTGGACCTGTGAAAATATGATGGATTGGTACTATTGTTTATATTGTTGTTGTTTTAAAATTCTGATATTTTATATAATGTTAATATTATTGATGATTTAATTATATTTTTAACTTTTGTATATTTCTAGCTATATGTTGTAACTGTACACATTTTTAATGTTGTAAAGCCGCCTTGAGTCCCAGTATTGGGGAAAAGGTGGGATATAATCATCATCATCATCACTAACAAACTTTTTGACAACAAAAGAAACTGGCTTTTATTCAGTCTTAGTAACTGACAATGGGCAAATTATACAGTCTTCATCTCACATGGGGCATTAGCTTCATTCTGGTAAGTATTCAATATAAGGAGGATCACCAAACATTCTTTATATCAACGGTTGGTAGAAGGTAGATCTGATGTTAGGGACTTCAACAAGCCCAGAAGCCCCTGCCAGCAGACCCAATGGTCAGGAATGCTGGAAATTGAAGTCCAAGACATTTGGAGATCTCCTTTCTGCCCATCCCTGCTGTATATTACCAGAATGCAAGTAAGCACAAGCCTCTTTTGTAGCATTGGTAATTAAAGTTCTTGAGGAGGTAGATTTCTTAGTTGTGAATCGTGGGTAATCTTTTCTTTCTTTCTTCTAGCTGACCCTTTATTTGCACAGCTGTATGCCAAGGTGAGTAAGAGCCTAAGAACATAACAAGAGCCATGCAGGATCAGACCAAGAGTTCATCTACCCTAGTTGTTCACACAGTGGCCAACCAGCTGAATGTGGGAAACCCACAAGTAGGACATGAGAGCAATAGCACCTTCCCGCTCATGTTTCCTAGCAACCTGTATTTTCATTTTAATGTATTTATTATTACACTTATATCCTGCCTCTTGCAAGGAACCCAAGCCAGCTTACATGGTCCTTGTCCTCTTCATTTTTATCCATTTTATACATAGATGTGCTGCCTCTGATACTGGAGATAGCATACAGCCATCATGACGACTAGCCACTGATAGCCTTATCCACCATGAACTTGTCTAATTGCCCTTTAAAACCATCCAAACTGGTGGCGATCACCACATCTTGTGGTAGTAAATCCCATCGTTTAATTATGTGCTGTGTAAAGTACTTGCTTGTATCTGTCCTGAATCTCCCACCGATTAGCTCCATTGGTTTTAGTATTATAACAGAGGGAGAAAAATATCTCCCTATCCACTTTCTCTATGCCAAGCATAATTTGTTCACCCGTATCATATCTCCCCTTTTTAACCTTTTTTCTAAGCTAAACAGTTCCAGACCTTGTAACTTTTCCTCATAGGGGACTTGCTCTAGCCCCTTGCTCATTTTAGTTGCCCTTTTCTGCAATTTTTCCAAATCCATAACATACTTTTTAGGTGTGTTCACAGGATTCCAAGTGTGGTTACACAATAAATTTCTATAAGGGCAGTATAATATTGGCAGTTTTTTAAAATGCCTTTCTGAATTATGTCTAGCATGGAATTTGCCTTTTTTACAGCAACCACACACTAGAGCAACATTTTTGTTGAGCTGTTCACCACAACCCCAAGATTTCTTTCTTGGTCAATCACTGCTAGATCCTTGGGCAGTCAGATCCTATCAGCATATCAGGGGATTTTTTGCCCCAACATGAATCACTTTACATTTGCTTACACTGAAAGGAAAGGAAAGGTTCCTCCTGTGCAAGCACCGAGTCATTGCTGACTCCTAGAGGGACACCGCTTTCGCTGGCATTTTCATGGCAGACTATAGCGGGGTGGTTTGCCATTGCCTTCCCCAGTCGTGACTACCTTTCCCCCAGCAAGCTGGGTACTCATTTTACTGACCCTGGGAGGATGGAAGGCTGAGTCAACCTGAGCCAGCTACCCAAGACCCAGCTTCCGCTGGGATCAAACTCTGGTTGTGGGGAGAGTTTTGGTTGCAATACTGCCGCCTACCACACTGAACTACATGTATATATATCACTTTGGTTTGGGACTGTGCAAATACCCATTCCCATTTAGGTGGGGCTGGCTTATCCTCCCCTTCTACAGTAATGGCTTCCTTGCTATTTGGTAATTCAGGCACCACTATTTCCCAATTTCTCCCCTTCTCCATGATTTCCTCCTAGTGTCCTGCCTTGTTTCTTTCTCCTTGTGCGTTCCCCTTCAAGGATCAGGTAGGTCTGTCTGTCTTTCCTTCCTTTGCTCCTTCCTTCCTGTGTCTCCTATCTCTCCTAGCATTTTCTTCAGGTCTCTTAACTTTTTTCTCATCTCTCCTGTCCCCTTTAATTCCATCTGTCTTAACACCCACCACCTCCCCTGCTAGTCTCTTTTTCCCCTTTAAACCCGCATTCTGTCTCCTCCTGCCCTGGGGCTCCTTCACATGGAGCTTTTAGCCTGAGATTGAGATTGCTCAGTCACACAAGTTTGCAGGCCCTTTAGATGATGCCACGAACCTCCAGGGCATCTCCTGCACTAAATGACTTTTATTCCATTTTTAAATAGATCTGAGATAGTGAGCTATCAAATTATGCTGCTTGTGTTCTGCTTGAGTTCCCTCTGTGAAAAGAGGAAAAGTGGCAAGACAAGGCGCTAGATCAATGAAACATATTCAGTGAAACTGGACTCAGATAGGGCACTGGTCAGAATGCCAACATTCAGCTGATTGGCTAACCCACTTCTGGTTGATGGGTGGGAGTCGAGAACACTCAGTTTGTTTCTTGATTGACCAGAGACCTCCACGAGTCCAGGAGTGGCTTTACTTTTGAGAAGACCAACCAGACCCCTCCCTGCCCCCCTCCCTGGTGACAGCCACACATATGTGTATTTTGATTGTCAATGTCATCTTGCTGCAAAACCTTGGTTAAGAATATAAGAACATAAGAAGAGCCATGCTGGATCAAAACAAGGGTCTATCCAGTCCAGCATTCTGTGCACACAGTGGCCAACCAGCTGTCAACCAGGAACCCTCAAGCAGGACATGAGCGCAACAGCACCCTCCTGCCCATGTTCCCCAGCAACTGGTGTGCATAGGCATACCATGAGGCATGAGGCATACCTCAAACTGGAGGAAGAATATAGCCATCAGGTTTAGTAGCCATCGGTAGCCTTATCCTCCATGAATTTGTCCAAACCCCTTTTAAAGCCATCCAAATTGGTGGCCATCACTACATCCCATAGTAGTGAATTCCATAGTTTAACTATGTGCTGTGTGGAAAAAGTACTTTCTTTTACCTGTCCTGAATCACCCACCGATCAGCTTCATGGGATGACTGTGGATCTAATATTAGGAGAGAGAGATAAAAATGTCTCCTTATCCACTTTCTCCACACCGTGCATAATTTTGTACAGTTCTATCTTGTCTCCCCTTACTTGCCTCTTTTATAAGCTGAATAATCCAAGATGTTGTAACCTTCCCACATAGGGGAGTTTAGGTGCATTGTGAAACAGTAACTGTACAATCAACTCTAAAAAATATGCCATCCACCTCACCAAATAGCCATATATTAAGATTATGTTCTCCCTACTTCTCTGTCTCCCAATGGTGGCTTAATCTTAGTTAATCAAATCACTTGTCATATTAGATGGTCACAAATGTGTGTTTTCTACTACACAGGCACACCCCAAGGAGACACAGTCAGTCCCCACTCCCTGTCAACAAATCTCATATAAAATGTGCGTTTGTCATGGATGCTAGTTAAATTTCTTGTACATTCATGTAAAATGTTGTGCATGTACATCTTAAAATGATGTATAAGATGGGCCTAAAAATAATGTTGTGCAGTTTTTTTAAAGTCCTACCACAGTCCCAGTCTCTGCCTGGGAGATGACTTAGTCCTGTTAATACAATTGTTCCCAAATGTCCTTGATCCTATTATAGAGCCATGTCAGCTCCCTGGTATTTTGGAGAACTGCATGCAACGAAATGGTTGGGTCAACAATGAGAGCAGAAGTGGTGAACGCCTAATGACAACCATGACCAAACGCAGCTGTAATGAGGTACATTTGGTTCCCTCCCTGTTTGCTTTTGTGGGCTTTAAATACCGTTTTTATTTGAGATCGCTTTTTAGTGAAATGATGAGTTGGACTTTGAAACTATCATTTCTCTCTGTTTTGAACTGTAATGTGGTATAGGTAGGTTTAATGTTCTGATTGGGAGACATTTTATGCTGCCCTTGCATGTTAAATCTTTTTAGATATTGGCTCAAAATGTTCTTATGATCGTAAAACTGCAAACCACCTTGAGAAAATGTTTGTTTTGAAAGGTAGCGCTCGCATCCCTCAATAAATAAAATAAAAGCTCAGACTTTGCAGGTCTCCACTGATAATACTACATTAGCATGTCCCTATCATCTCAATTTGCTGCACACATGGAACAGACAAGAGAACATTCTGATACAATACTGCAGTCCTGATGGAATGGAAGAAAGAAGATGATCTGTTGTGCTGGCACATATGCTGCCAAGCAGGGTCACTGATGCAAAGAAAACAGCGAAGACAAATTTTATTCTACTCATATTCCCTTTTCCCACTTCAGTCAAATAGTTTTTCCATTCTTTTATTATTTCCCCACCCCCATTCCCACCTTCTGTTTGAGGCTGCTTCATTTTGTTTAATGGTATGCTTGCTGTTCTCCTCTACATACTTAATATGTTAATTTTTATATATATAATCATAGCATAAGCACTAAGTATCAGGTCTGGGGCATGGGTGGCAGGCATCCTTGGTGAGAACACCAGGACCAGGAGGTGGGCAGAGAGCAGAGGTTCCCTGGGCAAGGGTCAGACCCAAACAAGGCATGGCAGAGCCAGAGGTGAAAGCAGAGTCCAAACAGGCAAGGCTCAGTTACCAGCAAGTTTGCAGCAGGGCCAGAGGCAAAAGCAAGGTCCAAACAGACAGGGTTCAAGAACGGGAAAGATCAGGAACAAGCAACTGGAAAACAATGCTGCCACCACAATGACTTATGTTGCTGTGGCAAGATTTGAAAGGAAGAGGAAGCTCTTCATAGGGCTTCCGGAGGCTACCAGCTGGTCTGCATTAGAGGACCTGGGAGCACCTGTAGGGCCAGGGTCTAATCCTGCAAATACTGTGAGCCAGGCTGTCTTCTATGTCTGGCCCCCAGGTGGAGCTGCAGAGCTTCCTAGACTGAGCAGATCCTGACACTAAGCATCACAGCGTTCTGGCTAGCAGCCAGACAATAGTTGTCATGCTGGCACAAAGCCCAAGTTGCAGCTAGGATTTGGGCATAGAAGGGCAGGAACCACCCAGGTTGGATGAGCCAGCACCAGAAATGGAGGCACTGGACTCAAGCCCTGGTAACAAGCCTAAACCTGACAGCCAGGAGCCCCTAGAATGCAAGTCCACTGAACCAGGACCCCAGAAACAGCACCCACTGAATAGCCAGACTCCACAGAGGAACCAGCACTTTTCCCAGTGGAGCCCAGTAGCTCCAATTTCAGTGGGGCTGTAAATCCATTCTGGGTTTCAGTCAGAACCAACCAGAACTCTAAAGGAGCTATCCAAGGTGCTGAACCTATTTGGAGGTTGGGTTTCAGCACCTTGGATAGCTCCTTTGGAGTTTGGCTGGTTCTGACTGAAACCTGGAATAGATTCACAGCCCCACCGAAAACAGAGCCACCACCCTCCACTGGTTTTCCCCTCCAGGGCTGCCATGCTGCCCAGTTCCTGCTTGCTCATGCACCAGATGAGAACAGATGGAAAGGGGATGCTCAGCTTCAAGCCTGAGAGCTGGCCCTCTAAGGTTCTCCACTCCTCAGCCAGGAGGAGTGGAGAATGGTAGGGGTAGTCTCTGTCAGGAGGCATTAGGGCTAAGGGCCTAATTAAAGGTGTCGCCTGCAGCATCATGTGAGGGTCATTTCATATAGCAAGCACAAGGAGTATGTTTTGAATCAGGACTGCACCGAGTGGAAAGTGGAGGTGCATTTATTTATTTATTACATTTATACTACCCATTATCAAAGCTCTCTGGCTGATTCACAAAATAAATCTAAAACCACAAAATTCAGTAACACAGTAAAACATAATATAAAAACCATCAGTTTAAAACAGAATGAAACCGAATTAAGAACCAGCAGTGGTGCAAATATCTAAAAATGTCCTAATGCAATAAGTGACAGGGGATAAAAGAGCTCCTGTCAGTGCCAATGGGAGCTTTAAAAAAAAATATCACTAATTGCAGTGGGTGGGAGAGAGAATTTTGTCAGGATCGTGATGGGGAAGGGATCTCCCAACATGGTGCTGTCCCAGTTCAAAATATATACGGTGTCCTTATTATTACATTTCTTTAAACCCTCTGATACCACAAACAGCCCATTTAATATCATGTGTAGAGAGGTCCAGAGGCTCGGATGGAACAAGCCATTGGTTCCCAGTGATCTGTCCAGGGTGCTGAAAACTCTATCTGACTGCCCTTGCTGGTGGACGATCTCCTGTGCCTTCCTCAACATTGATGCTCTATGGTCTGCATGCCCTGCCGGTTCCTGCTCAACTCATCTGCATTGGTGTGCTGTCTGTAGTACCTGCCTCCTGTATGTTCTACTTCCTCAGGACATGACATAAGCCTTTCCCAGCTACCTGAGTCCTTTAACTGAGATGCAAGGGAGTGAGCTTGTCACCTTATGCATAGGCTTTGCCACTCAGCTATGTTTCCTTCATCAAAACACAACCACAAATGAACTTGCTCCCCAAATCATTATAGTACCTGTGAGCACAGCACTTTTTTTTCTTTTTTCTTTTGCAAGGCATACCCTTCCTCCTCTTTCTGTCATTTACAGGGAAATCCCACACAACAGGCTTTCCTGGGAATTAGAATGAATTTCCTTCCTAGATGCAAATAGACAATAGATTACATCAAGACTGAAGGTCTTCTCAGAGACCACCACTGTTTGTGAAATATGACCTGGGCTGTCCAATGTTTCCTAAAACAGTCGAAACCAGCAGTAGAAATGTATCTAACCCCTTGTAACTTAAGCCCTGCACCATGAATATGTGGAGAAGGCCATTGAGCATTGCACTCAAAGGCCCTGCTCCCAACCTCCCTATGTTCATCAGCTCTGTATTCATGGAGCTGGTGTGCATACATGTTGGCTTGGATCCAGCATCGACGTTCCGCCAGCAGAAGGATACCTCTGGCAGAATGGGACTGCCGTGTCCTCTCCTCACCACTGAAGTCTCCCCAGTCTTCTCTGGAGGGCTCCCAACCTTTCAAAGCAGGTGCTGAAGGTGCACAGGGGCATGCCAGGGGGATGAGAGGGTGTGGAAGCCCTGTTCCACTGGTGGAACAAAGATGCTGGATCCAGGCCATTGTATGTGCATAGGCCCTTATACCCAAACTGGGACCTTTTGAAAAACAGCCGATCATGCAAAAGGAGTCTTTATATGCCCAAAGATTTTAAGCAGAGTCAATGAGTGAGTGAATGGGGACAGCAGGCACAAGCCCAGTGCTCTCCAACATTTCATTATACACAATTCCAAATTATAGGAAAATGGCTTCAGATTCAACTTCCTACTTTTCCTGGAGTCTGTTGAGATTGACAGTTGAGTTTATGCTGATGCTGGTTTGTCTGGTTTTTATCTGCTTGACTGAGTTTTATTGTGAGAGGTTTACTTTGGTTGCTTAATTGTTAGAAAAGTGACTATTTAAAAGAAGTAAATACAAATAAATGGCCATGATGCCCTATAAATGAAAATGTGTCTTTTTAGTGCATTCAAGTAATCTGAAATTACTGGTTCTTGACTTTCTTCTATATAGCCATTGATAACAAGACTTTTATGAAATAATTCCAGTAGTAACAGTAACTACACCTGTAAGAAGCTACTGATGTTATAAACCCTTACAGTGCTATTCTATACTCTAGAAATATCAACTTGTATCCTGCACAAATGTTTTATCAGTCTTCGCTTGATAGCTTAGACCACTGTATATAAATATTTAATGTTTAATTTCCACATTCAATTTTCGCACATAAACAAGGGAAAAGAAAGATGTAGGAACCATTAGTCAAATATTTAAATAAATAATACGCTGCTGTTGTTGCTGCTGGTTTTATTGTTGGCTTTTATTGTTGTTTTTATTGTTTTTAAAATTTCAACTTTTTTAATGTCTCTTGTTTCTGTAAGCCACCTTGGGTGGGTTTCTGCCTTGAAAGGCGACCAAAAAAAGATTTAAATAAAATAAATTACCCTTTCTGTTTAAAAAAATACGGTTTCTACCTTTTTTCGGGGCATGTTGCACTCCATTGTTCATATAATTGCTTCTAACTTGATACCATTGCTAATACATTGTAACCCTAATGCCTCAACCACTTTTTCTGCAATGAATTGTTCTTTACTGGAGGAAAATATTGTTTAAGGGTGCAATCCTATGCATGTTTAGACAGAGAAAAGGCCTACAACTCCCAGCATGCCCCAGCCAGCATTGCCAGCTGGGGCATGCTGGGAATTTTAGGCCTTTTCTCTGTCTGAACAAGCATAGGGATGCACCCTAAAGCATTGCTTTGGCACAGGATTACATCCTCCTTAGCCTACTCAAATGATTTAAACTCTCCTCTGCATGATTCTCTGAATGTTCTGCGGTTGCATCCAGCAGATCATTTCAGCCAGTCCTCTTTAGGCATGACCAACATTCCTAAAAAGCTTATTGTTATTAACCTATTTTACATTATCCTTTCCCATAACACTATTCAGTGTCTGAAGCAATGTCAAAACACATGGATAGACTAATCAATATATTATTGCTTGTGTACTAGTTAACAGTGACATTATGAAGTGCTCATGCACAGCTTAAGAATTATTTATTATTGAATCATACGCTACTTATGATGAGCCTGAGATGATAAAGTGCACAGCACCTCATTGTCACACTCAAAGCGCTATTGCATCTTCCAAGTGTGCTGATTTTACTGACTGAAAATCAGCACAGCAGCCACCTCTTATAATATATGTTTCCACTAGCAAACACATATTGGTTTGCTATATCAAAAAAGGAGAAAGATATAAAATTAGCATGGAAACTGGGTAACCTTAAAATAACTCTCCCTTCTTGTGGTATTTCATGCCCCCAGAGAAGCTTGAAGCATTTTGCTTGGGCAACATTACAATGTTCATTCTGTTGCTGTCTATTCCGTATGATTCAAAGTGAGTTCAGAGTGAAGGGCTGTCAACTTGCATGCAATAAATTCAATATAAAAGACAACAGTCATCTTGTTGAGCTCACAGTCAACTTGACTACTGACTGTGAGCTCTGAATCAGAGCAGAGATGTTGTGACAGTAAGCCAACAACTCTCATAATAAAAAGGAGTTTGAAAATGCTTGCCTTTCACTATAACAGGTCAATGTGGCAAGAAAAGAAAATTACTTCCCAGCATCTCAAAAATCAGATTTGCTATTCTTGAATTGGCCACACCAAAGACCTTTCTGCAGATCTGGTTGTATTCAGATCATAACAAGCATTAGCTGATGAGTCTACCTTCATCCGCCTGTAAGCATGCCAAGTTAAAAGGTTTCTCAGGATTTCTCAGGATTTCCAGATTAAAAACATAAGAACAGCCATGCTAGAGCAGACTTAATGGCATCCTGCATAGGGGATGCCATTAGCCATGATAGGCTACGTAAATATTTAGGTAGCCTATCACAGCTAAAGCAGGGACGCAAATGGCGTAGTGGACACCATTTGCGCCCCTGCTCTTTGCCGTGATAGTCTATGTAAATATTTACATAGCCTATCATAGCTAAAGGAGGGATGCAAATGGCATCCCCTATGCAGGATGCCATTCGTGGCCGCACACCAGAGCAGGAGACTGCAGCGGCCGGATCAGGACCCACTGGAGGCAGGTAGGATCTGGTCCATGGGGACTTCGCAGGGTGGCAGGGGGAGCAGTCCATTCCACCACAGACTCAGGGGGGCGGATTCTAAAGAATTCTCTGCCATCCCTACTTGGTGGTATCTTTCCCAAGCTGCGGTATACATTCTAGTTGAGCTTCAATTATTGTGGTTTGGAGTACTCCCCAAGTGTTCCAGAGAGATTTAAACCTCTTGAATCTTTCTTTTAGGTACTCCCTCCATTTTAGAGAAGTTACCTCTTTTCCTTGGTAATTTTCCACTTACATATACATTAAATTTGATAGGACTGCAGTCACCTCCCCTCTGGCCAGTTCCATAGCCAACTGGTTTAGGACAGAGTCATTTAGGGAGCAATCCTATGGCTGCTAGACAGTGGCTAGATGGCCATAGGATATCTTGTTTTCCAGGAACTGACCTTGGAGCCCATGCTCTTAAATCAGTTCCCGGAGAACCAACCTCCCCGCACTTCTGCACTGCCTCAGAGGCAGCGTGGAACAGCCCCATCCTCCACACTCACAAGAGGAGCACGGAGCGGCTGAAAAGGGGCATGGCTGGAGGCGTTCCAGGGTGGGGAGGGCAGAACTGGATGTATGACACATCCCATGTGTCATACAGCAGCTTCCTTCCCCGCTCCGTGCTCCCGCGGCTAGACAGCCACAATCGGCTGTCTAGTAAAAAATGCAGTGCAGGAAGAACGTGGAGGGAACGATCCCCTCAGTGCTTCTCTTGCTTTGCTTAGGATAGGTGGTTGCCTCCGAGTTTGGAGGGGGCTGCCTATCTCGATTGGATTGCACCCTTAGAGTATCTAGACATTTTTCTTCTTTGTCAAGACGAGAACATGCATTTATCCAGTCTATCTGAGTGTATTTGAAGTTAGCCATTATTACAATACTTTCTCCTTTGGTTTCCTCCCTGAATTCATTCTCCTCCATCTCAAGATCAGGGGGGAAATAGCATTTCCCCAACACTAAATTACTTTGGGGTGTGGGATTGTCACCCACAGTGATTCTGTGGAAGTGTCTGACCTTCGAGATTTTTGGTTGATTTGATATTGTGCCCTCTTTAAAGTACAGCAAGGGTGAGCAATACATGACCATACGCTGCCCCCACTGCAGCCCCTGCCACCACCTCCACCATCCTCTAGTGCCCACCAAAAAAATTAAATTAAAACAAATGGCATCCATAGCAACGACAGAGCACCCAAATGGTCATATTTAGCCTGTCTGCAAGCTAAATATGACCCATTTACACTCTGTAGCCACTACAGAGCATCAAAAGGGACATGATAAATTTAGTCAGTGTAGCACTCTGTAGCACTACTGAGCAATATGCTGGTGAATTTTGGTGGTAAACTGGTGATTTCAGGCCATTTTTTTCTATTGTGGGGGAGATGCCCCATGGACTGCATAGTGCCCTATGAAATGTGGCCTGCAGCGGTGGGGAGGGGGTGAAATGGTCCCTGGACCTCTGAAAGTTGCCCACCCCTGTTGTACAGAGCGACACACAGACCCCCAGTGTGCCCTTCCCTGTAATTCCTATCAAGTTTCCATCTAGATTCTATTGAGCATCCTAAGTTGTTGATACCCAGTCATTAGGCTGGTTAAGAATGCATTTTAGAGGCTTACTATAAGATAAAAAGAAAATGCAGAAAATGTCACTATTTAAGAGAACTTAGGAAAAGTATTTCCAGATTTTGCAGGGAATCTTTCAAATTCTCATTAATGAGTTTTAATAATCTATTCTACAATAGCACAAAACACAGTATGCTATTGCCACTGCTACTTAATTATTGATATGCTGTGGACTTCAGGCAAATAATAAGCAAGTTACTAAATCAATGATCTAAGAGCTTGCTGTGTGGATGTATTTTTTGGTACAAAACTCTGTAGGGAACAAATTCAGATCTACACATTATCATAGCTTTCCCAGCAGTTATGAGGGCCAAGGTAATGAGGAAAAGAAAGAGCTGGATTTCAGCTTGGAGGCATGGGTTGAAAATCCAGTTCAAGCATAGAGTCATTAGCTAATCTTGGACAAATCACAATCTAAGGGAGCAATCCTATGGCCATTAGACAGCAGCTAGACAGTCATAGGATATGCCGTTTTCCAGGAACCGACCTTGGGGTCCATGATCCAAGGTCGGTTCCCAGAAAACTGACCTCCCACCCACTTCCGCACTGCCATCCTCTGCACTCATAAGAGGAGTGCAGAGCAGCCGGAAAGGGGCATGGCTGGGAGCATTCTGGGGCAGGGAGGGCGTAGCGGTGTGTACAACACATCCAATATGTCCAATGTGTTGTACAGCAGCCGCCTTCCCCACTCCATGCTCCTGCAGCTAGACAGCCGCAATCGGCTGTCTAGCCAAAAAAGCAGGGCAGGAGAAGTGTAGAGGGAATGATCCCCTCCATGCTTGTCCTGCCCTGCTTAGGATAGGCGGTCGCCTCCGAGTTCGGAGGCGGCCGCCTATCTCAAAAGGATTGAGCCCTAAACCTCTGTTTCACATTAGTTAAAAAAAATAGGAGGGACCATCCACCTCAAAGTGAAGAGTAGCAAAGATGTGACAAACAAGAAACAGGCCATTGGTTAAAATGGGGTAACATGTGACACGGAGAAAGTGGGGTTTTAAAAGGCTTTAGTATGACATATTTTATGGATGCTTCAGAATAGTAATGGCATTGCACAGAACGGTGAAGATGACTGAGACAATTCTTCTAAGAAAATGTTAAAAATTAAAACAACATGTCTACTTGTTAAAGTAGAAACAACATATACACTAATTATATAATATTTTGGGAGTATAGAGACAAGATATTGTATCTATACTGCACCTTGCAGCCAAAAGCTTGCAACAAAGTCACAAACATACAACATAATAAGATGTTAAAGCAGGGCTGGGCAACTGGTGGTGCTCCAGATGTTTTTTGGGCTACAGCTCCCATCACCCCCCACCATTGGCTATCCTGGCTAGGGCTGATGGGAATTGTAGGTCAAAACAATTGGAGGGTCTGTTTTAGAGTTGCCCACTTCTGTTTTAGAATAACATATAGGGGGCTAGGAGACTCAAGTAAGGAGTGGAGGAGAGGAAATGTTTGCAGTTCATGGGTCTTATGGAATGGGACTGTGGGGTTTAGGGACTGCATTTCTCAAAAGCACATGCTGCAACCCATGTCTCAAGCATGGAAAAGACAGTTGCCCTTCCTGAGAGAGAAGAAGGAGAGAGAAGCTGGGAAAAAGCAGAGAAAACAGAAAGATAGAGACTGAGAGAAGCCTCTGGGAGCAGGCCTGTAAGGGCTGGTGAAGCACCATTGAGGACTCCAAGAGTTGAAGCAGGATCTTTGTTAGCTGATCAGAAGCAGAGGGGGCTCTGGAATTGTGATTGTAGAAAAAGCCCTGGAAGAGAAGGGCGGAATATATTGCTGGATCTGTTCTGGCCTGCCGTTGAACTGGCAACCACAGAAGCCTGGTTAAATTAGTGGTGTGTGAAAAATTCCTTCCACTTTTTTTTTAACATTCTCATTCAAATTGGTAGAAAAGAAACAACTTTCAAAAACGAAATTCAAAGGAGACAAAAATCTAGAAGAAATTATCATGGGTTAGGTCCAGGGTTCTTTGTACTTACCTTACTTATGTTATGGCCAACTGTAATAGATCAGAGTGGAGCATATTGAGGCTGAGAAAAGGTCAGGCCTGAGTGTCTCCACTGTGGAATTTTTGAATGTGTACATGACCATCCCCACCCTTTCTTCTGAATAACACAAGATTTGCAAGGTTTGAGAAGCAGTTTGCCTAATCAGCAGGAGTTTCTATATGAGCAACCAGAGTTGCCTATATGTTACCATCCCCCTAGACAAACCACATAATGGTTTAAGAACTTGTGGTTAAGTTAGACTTCCTTTTGAGTCTAACAAGCATTCTGCACATGATAAAGTAGTTGTGTAACCAATTTCCTCATCAAAAGCTAGTTGTGTCTAGCATACTTCGAAGAGTTCTTGTACCCTGCAGAGGGTGAGCACTTTCTGCTGCAACATCGCTTCTGTCTTTCAATAAAGGCATGTTGTACCTGAAAGAGTCTTCAGTTGTTGGGAAAGGACACTTACGAGGTGGCTGAGGAGTGTGCACAAGTGTCCTGTCTCTCATTGTACAATCATGTCCAATCATCTCTCCAGTAGCCTGTAGCCTCCTCGGCTTCCCGCCCAGAGGAAGACATCATGAGGTAATTCCTCTCATAGGACTTTTTCAGATCAGGAAGTGCAGGCAGCCTGGGAGTCTGGAGAGCAATGGAGAGGTGGGTAATGGAAAGGAAAGCACACATACAGAACCCTCGGCTAGCCCACAGTGATTAGGCAAGCTCAAAAACATCACAAAATAAATTCAAAATAAATTATACCACACCCAGAGAATAAGGCAGAAAAATGGAAGCCTCTTTCATGGGGGAGTAAATCTTTCAGGAAACTGGAAGACAGATTTTGGCACAACCCTGGCTCTAACTCTTCCTTGGAGTTGGACACAACACTGCCCCCCACACACACACACACACACCTGCTACAGGGTTTTCGGGAAAGCAGCAGTATTCTACGCATCTAGATCAGATACAAGATGTAACTGCAATCACCCCTCAGAAATGCAACCTTTGGAAGACCCTGGAGAAGGTGCTGAATCCTGAAGAATGTCAACTAGAGCTGAGCCAAAATTTCTCAGAAGGCATTTTCTCAGAAAAGTTCTGAGATTTTCTTTCCCTCCTAGAAATAAAAGGCCACTTTGCTTTCCTTCAAATTGTCTTCACTATTTTTTGTGGGGGGGGGGGTTGCCTTTCTCTAGGCTAGGTCTGGGGCATTATGAAGGATTTAAAATGAGAACAAAGCTGCCAACGTAGCTGATGCTGTTGCCACTTACCAAGGCAATACAAAAGAAGAAAAACCGTTAGGAAAAAAAAGAAAGAAACTGAGCTACAAGTCCTGACAATGGTGATACCTACCTGTGGAAAAACTGTGGAGAGTTTCTCCTCTCCCTAGAGAAATTCAGTGAAATTTTCCATCCAGTTTCTCTTCCCACAAATGAGGTGGAAAATTTTGAGATGCCATTTGTGTGCAGCTCTAAGTTAACTGACTTGTTACATTTTGTATCCAGTTCTTAAGAGCCACTCCCTAGATCAGGGCTGGGGAACCTGTGATCCTCCAGATGTTGTTGATGTCTCAGGTACCCATCATCCCTCACCACTGGCCAAGCTGGCTGAGGCTGATGAGTCTGGAGGGCCACAGGTTCCCCAGCCCTGCTCTGCTCTAAATAGCTACAAGCTTCCTTGTTTTACCTACCACACTCATTTATCTACTACCTGTTATTGTTCATATCCAGAGGGAGGAGGAGAATGTCTTTCCCAGCCTGAAGCCCTTCAATGGCCATGCTGGCTAAGGATGATGAGAGTTGTAGTCCAATACATCTGGAAGGCACCAAGTTGGGGAAGAATGCCCTCAGTATTAGTCCACCATCCTTATGCTCACTCTCTAGCTGGTTGCTAACTGTTGAACTCTACGGCATTCTTGCCCAGTGATATACAGCTTATAGTCTTGCATTTGCATAAGAAATAAGGGATACTCTATCCCTGCACTATTTTAGTAAAATAACTGGGTTTGGCATAAAGATAAAACTCTTTCACAATGCCCAATGTAAGGCCACAGAGCAGTTCTGGTAATATTTTTATTTTAGGTATATTCTTGAATTTCACAGAAAACCTCCGTCAAGATGGCCTTCAGATGGAGGAACAATAGCAGCAACTGCTAAGTTTGGTTTGAGTAACAGTCGTTCACCACTGTCTCCAGACAATCACCACGTAGCTAGGAAATTAGAGGCCTGAAGCAATAGAGCCAAAACCCGTGAACCATTCTAGTGAAGTATGTGCCAATAATCAGCTTACCTAGAAGGTGAATAAGCTTCAGCTTAAACTTTTGAATTTGGAAGCTGGTTTTCTTATTATGGTTTCAAGCCCAGTCCTGTTATTGTCAAATAAATCACCATGCTCCTGTGTTGATTTTACTTAAAATCCAGGTCTACTGAAAGCACTGAGTTAACAGAGTTAAAAGTGCTTTCACTTGGCTTAAATGTTGTTAAGTCCGGATTACATTATAGTATAGTTTTTTTGGTGCGGTCCTTGTTACATGATATGTCAAGAGACAGGGGCTTGGAAATTGCATTTATAGTTACAGAGAGCTGTATTTAGAAACTGCTAAATAGGAAATGGTACAGTGTTGAACTGAGTAACTGACTGTGACACACATGGCACTAGAGTTAACTAAATATCAGATTTTATATTTATCACCGCAGCACATTAGAAATGAATGCTGAGTTTATTGTCTAGCGTTTGCATTTTGCAAAGTTTGTTTTTACAGATGTGTTTTATTGTCAGGGCAAGATTATACAAAATGGCCTGCCATCTTGTCTGGCTTGTAGGGAAAACACCGCTGTTAGGATAGCTGCTAAACAGGTTCCTAGGTTTAAAAGAGTCAACTAAAATGATGAAAGATGGTCGATCACAGTTTCAGTCAATCGCATTTTTAAATATTACATTGACCGGGGGGGGGGGGAATTAAATTTACCCCTAAAGACCTGGAAGAATTTACTCATAGACTCCAATAGGGATCATATTTATGACACTATGCCAGAGATCAGAGACTCTGCACCAGGGATGCAGAACCTATTTCAGCCCAAAGGCTAAATTCCATTTCAGAGAAGCTCTCAAGGGCCACATTCCAGTGATGGGCAGGGCCAAAGGCAAACAGACTGTGGCCAGAATACCAGCACGTTTTTGCTTAAAGCTCCTATTGCCAGTAACTAAGCTTTAGGGGAGGCATTTCAACCTTTTAGGATGGGGAAACAACTGCACAAAAGCTGGGAAACCACCAAATGATTGGTTGGGGGGAAGGGGGAAGGCTTCTGGGACACCTTGAGGACCAAATTTGGCCCCCAAGACTGAGGTTCTGCACCCTTGCTCTACACAGTAATTGGGAATGGTGTACACTCTGTGGATTATAATTTTTTTAGAGCACAACCCTATGGCCTGCTAGACACTGTCTAGCAGGCCATAGGATACGCTCATTTCCGGGAACCAACCTCGGGGCCCACGCTCCGAAGTCGGTTCCTGGAAAACCAACCGCCCCCCTTGTCCGCACTGTCTCAGAGGCAGCACGGAGAAGCCCCATCCCCCACGCTCACAAGAGGAGCGTGGAGTGACTGAAAAGGGGCGGGGCGGGGGTGTTCCGGGGCAGGGAGAGTGGAGTTGCACATACGACACATCCAATGTGTCATACGGCAGCTTCCTCTCCCGGTCCCCCCCCCCATTACCAGACAGCCGAAAATGGCTGTCTAGCAAAAAATAGCAAGGCAGGAGAAGCACAGAGGGAACAATCCCCCCATACCTCTCCTGCCTTGCTTTGGATAGGCGGTCACCTCTGAGGTCGGAGGTGGCCACCTATCTAGTTAGGATTGCACCCTTAATGTTTTAATAAAGTCCAGAATTTCTGAGCCCATTGGAAGGAAATGTTCCCATACTTGTACAGCAATGGTCATGTTCAAGGCTTCGGGATTTGTGTGTTGGGGGTGGGAAAAGACTCCAAAGTTAGTATTTGAATTTTTGGGACCTGCAAATTGAATGCAATAACCAAATTGAACACAAAACGCATTCTATTGTAAAGTGCTTCATTATTATCTTCTTCTTCTACCACAGCACAGTTAGGAACAGAAGTAAATTTTTGTTCAAATATTATTATTATTATTATTATTACATTTCTATACCGTCCCATAGCTGAAGCTCCCTGGGTGGTTTACAAGGATTAAAAACATTAAAAATACAATATGCGAAATGTAAAAACATAAAAACATACAACAAACAGTATACAAAGAGACAACAAATATCTAAAAACAACTTTGAACAATCAATCAAACCATAAAACAAATCCACGGTCCATTAAAACTCATCAGATGCTGCCAGATGCCTGGGAAAAGAGAAAAGTCTTAACCTGGTGCCGAAAAGATAGCAGTGTTGGCACCAGGCAGGCCTCATCGGGGAGATCCTTCTATAATTGGGGGGATACCTCTTACCACTTGTTAGCATCATTTGTGAAAACACCCTAAGTATTAAGGCATGGTCATTCCCTACATGAGGGTTTTACCCATAGCACAGTGCACCGCTGTTTTCTAAACTTGAGCCAGACTGAGCAAAGCTGAGCCAGAATCTGACATAGTGATCTTGTGTGTGTAAAATGACTGCACTGTAACCATTATGCAGGCTTAACAATGTCTTGGTACTTCACAAAGTGAGCAGTTACCCAGACAGATCTTCTCTCCCTTTCTTTTCCCCCTTTTCAAGTGAATAGCAACCGGCCGTGCTCAAGAGTCAGAGTTCCTTCTAGGAGATAATGAATGCTGACCTGCTCTATTTGCGATAAAACAAGCGCCTTCCCGCAGTCACCATTAACTTCCTTTATTCTGGCCTCAAAAGCATCCAGCACATCCCTCTGCATCCCATACCTTTTACTGAAAAATGTGTTTCCTATCTACAGCAGATTGAAGCTGGCAGAATGGAATAGGCAACATGGTGCAACCCAGGTTTTTTATACCGGCTTGTCAAAATGTGCATGAGAAGGAATATTCTGCCCAAAATGTCATTGCTGACAGAATCATATGAAAAGTCAGAAAAAGCAGCCCGGGGGGGGGGGGGAACCTGCACAAAACAATTACACAGACGGCTTTAACCACCATGATGGAAAGACTCCCTGAAATGCCATAGCTGCAAACTCAACTAGATGCTTGCTGATAAAATATTGAGCTTGTTTACCCATTTCAGACCGTCTGCCACTGCTCCAGTGCAGCACAGCTGCTCTGTGTCGCATGCAAGAGCAGGCCTGTGCTTACACACTATTCCCACAAGGCAGCATCAAAAAGCACCATTTTCAAAATCTATCTTAAAAAAATGTTGATTCCATTGATTTTGTATCAGAGTTTTGTGGGGTTCCTTTTTAATTGATAGTCTTGTAGTTCAGCCTCAGCTTAATTTGTTAATGCCTCAGTCATCCCCCTGCAACATCTCGATGTCTCTGAAATAATTGCCTTCAAAATATAAGACCAGAACATCTTCCATGAACATGTACATACTTGGCCTTAAAAACAAAAACAAAAATTAAGGTCGTGGCCTCTGGCTGCTAATAAATAAATAAATATTTTGTTGTTGTTCAGTCGTTCAGTCGTGTCCGACTCTTCGTGACCCCATGGACCATACTTAGTGTTTATATAGGAAGTGTTCAAAAGTGCCACACATATATCTGTTATCCTTGCAACTACCCTGTAAATACAGATCTTTTATTCAGAGACACTCTAAAGACCTTTGAAGAGGTTTTCCCATGTGTAATGTATGCCCCCAGCTGAATATCCCATTCATGGTCCCTTTAAAAGAAACAGCTATAACACAGGAGATCAGGATGGTGTAAAAGCCGGAACAGAACCAGCCAGAATGGCCCTTTTATTAAAAAAAAAAAAAATACCAAAAACAATAGCATGTGTTAGAGACACCTGAGAACAATTTTTTAGGACTGAAATGCTTGCAATATTATATTATTATTAATCTCATAGTGCCCAAACATCCATAATAGAACAGAATGAAGAAGAAGAAGAAGAAGAAGAAGAAGAAGAAGAAGAAGAAGAAGAAGAAGAAGAAGAAGAAGAAAAAGAAGAAGAAGAAGAATTTCATTTCTATACCACCCCATAGCCAAAGCTCTCCGGGCAGTTTGCCTGGAACATGTATCAAGATACTGTATGGTTTCTGTGGCGGGTTTGTGGCTTATTACATCACTCCCATTTACTTATGTGTGACGGTTGGTTCAGCTCACTTGGAAATTGGTGTTCCAGGCCATACCATTATATTCCAGATGGGTTCTGGGCATTATGGGGTTAGTAATAACATAATGGTTCAGTCCTAAAATATTGTTCTCAAGTGTCTCTAACACATGCCAGTGTGTGTGTGTGAATAGGGGAGCTGTTCTGGCCCACTCTGTTCCATTCCAGCTTTTACACCACCCCCAGGAGGCCAGCCCTTGGACAGGTGACTCTTGGCTGTGGCTGGCTAGAAGGTAGAGGAGTGTGGAGCAGGCTGACAGACCTCGGTTTGTAAGAAATAAAGTTTGTTATATTCAGCTACCTCATCTACTGGAAACCAAAAACAAAACATCATGAACCAAAGTGCCACAGGCCAGAGTGAGAAATGCCAAAATTATCAGCATTAATTTTGCCTGGGTGTTATGGTTTCACAGATTTTGAATTAACAGCACAAGGATAAGAACAGCCCTAACCCAGTAAGATGCTGTAGACTATGACTCCCATTTTCTTCAGCCAGCGTGGCCATTAGTATACTTTAGGCTTCCCCAACCTGTTGCTCCAGATCTGTTAGACCACAACTCCCATCATCCTCAGCCAGCATGGCTATGGGGTGATGAAAGCTGTAGTACATCAGGTGGGGGAATGTATTAGCTTTCAGATGCATCTAATGTATTAGCTTTCAGACATATCCTTATTTTCACATGGTAAACTATTTAGCCTTTACATAGACTGTGGTAATATTCACAGTACTTCCTTCAGAAATGAGTAAGTGATCACCAAACCACTTGGATACTCAGAAATATAAATGAACCAGAGAGAGTTTACATTAGGAATATGTGATACACTGACATGAGAAGCACTGTATTCATTCAACAAACAGCATGATTTCTATTATAGGGGTTTTGTAGTATTTACAAATGAAGGCTACATTCTTGTGTTAAATTAAGCACGGGCAAATCCCAATCATTTCAATTTACACAAGATTGCAGTCTAAAATTGTCACTTACGCATATTTAGACAGAAAAAAGTCCTACAACTCCCAGCATACCCCAGCCAGCAATGCTGAGAGTTGTAGTACTTTTTTCTGTCTAAACATGCATAGGATCATGCCTTTGGTTTCCCAGCCAAATTCTACCCATGAAACAAGGATTCACCTGTCTCCTGGCCACATTTCCATACACATTAAGAACAGTTGGTAAGCACCTCACTAATATTTAGCCATATAAATCCAGCCCTAGATCTTATTTTCAAAGGTTTATGACACAGATGCTGCAAAGTTAACACAATATATCATGAATTTCCCTCAGATGAATTACCACTATCAAATATATGCCAAATGTGGGCCATATCCAGTGGCAGTCCTACATAAACTAGGTCAATTCACTTCAATGGGTCTACTCTGTGAACAAGCATACTGCCCAGTGTGTTGATTCGGGATCCTGCAAAAGAAACATAAGAAGGTGCAGATAAACCACCTTGGCACTTTTGCTGAAGGACAATTATGAATATTTTAAATGAATGTGATAATAAATAAACAAAACCAAATCAAATATCTTTTTCCATTAGTATATTCAGTCTATTGGCCAAGAAAATAGACTCTTGACATTCTTCTTCAAGGAAGATATGCAGGCTTACCTACATCCAAGTCTATACAATCTATAAAATTGAAAACTCTCCACTCTCCATTGCCACATAAGAGTGGACAGGTAATTGCTGAGTTTTCCTAATACTATTTAAAAGGAATAAACCTTCATTCAATAGCTGTTACATCCCAGTGTAGTTGAAGAGTAGGAATAAATGGTAAATTCTCCCACTGGAGGGAAGTAAATAGTGGGGTCCCACAGGGATCTGTATTAGGACCAATGCTTTTCAACCTGTTCATAAATGATCTGGAATCAGGAGTGAGCAGTGAAGTAGCCAAGTTTGCCCATGACACCAAATTATTTAGGATGGTTAAAACAAAAAGGAATTGTGGAGAGCTCCAAAAGGATCTCTCCAAACTGGAAGAATGGGCATCTAAATGGCTGATGCAGTTCAACGTAAGTAAGTGTAAAATGATGCACGTTGGGGGGAAAAAATTCCAACTTCAAGTATAGCCTGATGGGATCTGAGCTAGCAGTGACCCACCAGGAAAGAGATCTTGGGGTTGTGGTGGACAGCTCGATGAAAATGTCAGCTCAGTGTGCGGCCGCTGTAAAAAAGGCAAGCACCATGTTAGGCATAATTAGAAAAGAAATTGAAAATAAAACTGCCAATATCATACTGCCCCTTTACAAATCTATGGTGTGACCACACTTGGAATACTGTGTATAGTTCTGATCACCACACCTAAAAAAAGATATTGTAGAGCTGGAAAAAGTGCAGAAAAGGGCAACTAAAATAATCAAGGGGCTGGAGCATCTCTCCTATGAGAGGAGGTTACAACAGCTGGGATTGTTCAGCTTTGAAAAAAGGACGGTAAGGAGAGACATGATAGGGGTCTATAAAATTCTGCATGGTGTGAGAATGTGAATAGAGAGAAAATGTTCTCCCTCTCTCAAAATACTAGAAGCCAGGGTCATCCTATGAAGCTGATTGTTGGGAGATTCAAGACTGATAAAAGGAAGAACTTCTTCAGACTTTTCCATAGTTAAACTATGGAATTCGCTACCACAGCATGTGGTGATGGCCACCAATTTGGATGGCTGTAAAAGGGGGTTGGACAAATTCCTGGAGGATAAGGCTATCAATGGCTACCCATCTTGAAGGCTATGTGCTACCTAGCCAGTGATCCTACGTACACCATTAGCTGCGGGACATGGGTGGGAGGGTGCTGTTGAGCTCATGTCCTGCTTGTGGGTTCCTGGTTGACAGCTTGTTGGCCACTGTGTGAACAGAATGCTGGACTAAATGGACCCTTGGTCTGTTCCAGCATGTCTCTTCTTATGTCCTTATGTTCTTTTTACCCTGAGGATTGATACTAATCAGGATAGAATATTTAGTCTGAAATCATTAGCATGTTTATTATTTACTAGGAAATATGTTAAAGTGATTTAGGGAGCAATCCTATGACAGATAGTCAGTGGCTAGACAGCCATAGGATATGTGGTTTTCCTGGATAACTGACCTTCCCCCACTTCTGCACTGCCTCGCAGGCAGCATGGAACAACCCCGCGCTCGGAAAAGGAGCACCGAGTGGCCAAAACTGGGCATTCCAGGGGGCATTCCAGGGCGGGGAAGGCAGAAATGCTGGTACGACACATCCTATGTGTTCTCCAGCAGCCTCCTCCCCCATGACTAGACAGCCGAAATCAGCTGTCTAGCCACAAATGCAGGACAGGAGAAGTGCAGAAGGAACGATCCCCTCCATGCTTCTCCTGCCCTGCATTGGATAGGTGGTCGCCTATCCCCATAGGATTGCGCCGTTATGGAGTTAACAGATCTTTAGGCAGAGAAAGAAACTCCCTGGGCTTGCCATGGACAGTGAATCATCGTGGCTGAACACCAAAGAGTACCTCCTTTTCAGGGTTGGATTTAGACATGAGAAAGGGTTGGTAATTGGTTATACTCACAGGCCACAACCCAATACATACATACATGAGAGTAAGTCCCACTAACCTCAGTGGGATTTACCTATGAGTAGATGTGCATAGGATTATGCTGCAGGACTGGCAAATATTCCTAGAATGTGAAGGAGGCGTGATACTCAAGATGGCCCTAGGTGAAAGATTGGGAGCAGGGAGTCAACCAGAGTGAGAGATGGGTTCGCCAAACCAAATGGTTGGGTTGTGAATATTCCCATTCATAGAATCATAGGATCATAGAATAGTAGGGTTGGAAGGGGCCTAGAAGACTGTCGAGTCCAACCCCCTGCTCAGTGCAGGAATCCAAGTCAGAGTATCCCCGACAGATGGCTGTCCAGCCTCGTCTTGAACGCCTCCAGCATGGGAGAGCCCACCACCTCCCTGGGTCATTGGCTCCATTCCCGGGCTGTTTGGTGAAGTGATGCCTGGGAAGATTATGAAGGGATTACCTACATTTATTTTTGCTGCTTAGGAGTGGCGGATTGGTTTTTAAGTGGCTCATTATAATAACTTCTAATAGATTTTAATGTGTCTGGGTAACCAGAGTATGATGCTGCTGCTGTTGGTATTCATGCTACTATGCCTTTGATACATAGTATATTGAATGAGTTATGATATTCAGTGTTTTTAAGCAAAACCCCTTTTGAATATGTTTTTACATTGTTATATTGATTGTTTTGGTCCTATATTGTTACCCACTCTGGAGTTTCATTGCCAATGAACTGAAAGGTACAAATATGAAATTAAATAACAATCTTGGATTCAAATGTCATAGAATCATACAGTTGGAAGGGTCCATTTGGGCCACCAAGTCCAACCTCCTGCTCAGTGCAGAAATCCAGTTTAAAAATCCCTGACAGATGGCTGTCCAGTCTTTGCTTGAATACCTCCAGGGACAGAGAGCCCACCACCTCCCAAGGGAGTTGGTTCTATTGTCTGACTGCTTCTGCCTTCCTGTAACTTAAACTTTCTTAACTCACTAAGGGCACAATCCTATGGGGATTGGCGGCCACCTCCCAACTCAGAGGCAACTGCCTATCCAATGCAGGGCAGGAAAAGAATGGAGGGGATTGTTCCCTCCGCACTTCTCCTGCCCTGCATTTGCAGCTAGAAGACAATTTCAGCTGTCTAGCCATGGGAAGGCGGAGTGGGGGAGGAGGCTGCCAGATGACACATAGGATGTGTCGTACCAGCATTTCCGCCTTCCCTGCCCCCAAGGCAGCATGGAAGGCATGGGAAGTCTGTTCCCGGAAACCCACATATCCTATGGCCATCTAGCCATTGCCTAGCGGCCATAGGATTGCTCCCTCTGGGCACAATCCTATGCATGTTTAGACAGAAGAAAGTCCTACAACTCCCAGCATTCCCCAGCCAGCATAGCATAGCTGGCTAGGGAATGCTGGGAGTTGTAGGACTTTCTTCTGTCTAAACATGCATAGGATTACACCCTAACAGTACAATGTTATGCATGTCTACTCAGATGTAAGTACCACTGTGTTCAATGGGACTTACTCACAGATAAATGTGTATAGGATTGCAGACTAGGCATCTTAGGTGTACATAGCAAGGGTGGGCAACTTGCAGCCCTCCAAATGTTTTGGACTGCAATTCCCATAATTCCTTACCATTGGCTGTGCTGGTGAGGGCTGATGGGAGTGCAAGGCCAAAACATCTGGAGGACTACAAGTTGCCCGCCTCTGGTATATGTAGGATTGCAACTTAAGAAAACCAAGTCCCTCCTAGTTCTTCTTCACAAAATCCCTGTCTTTTGAGGCCAGTATAAAACGTGAACTGGCGTGCAATTTCTTGGGGTTCTCTGGAATAGTGGTTGGGATTATGAAATGGATCCATTCAAACACTACAATGGCATTTCATCACCATTCCCTAAAACTTAAACCTCATTGAGAAGGTATCCTACTTAGTCAGACACACATTTTTCCCCATTTTTAAACAACTTAGGGTGCAATCCTATGCATATTTAGACAGAAAAAAGTCCTACAATTCCCAGCATTCCCCAGGACTTTTTTCTGTCTAAACTTGCATAGGATTGAACCCTTACTTTTGAAGTAGTTCAAAATATGGTGAACTACAAATCTGAGTATGAGAGGCAACCTTCCCAGGAAAAACTTGAGCCGTGGGAAAACGATAAAGGAATGTCACCCTTATCATCAGCTTTTTCCTTTCAAAATTTATTGTGTTAACGCTGCCAGTGACCCGGAACGTGCAAGGGTGAAATGATGAGGACTTTGAAACATCCTGAACTCTCCCACAGCTTTAAAATGCAAATGGAAATGAAGGCTTTTCATTCATGTAGGAAAGACTCTGAAGGAGACTCAGAGGTGTTTACTCTCACTTCTTGTCACACATACAGATGGCAAGGAGCGTGGAAGGAGCTTGCCCACAGATGCACTTATTGCAGGCATAGATTTCAGAGGTGTTAAAAATTGATTTGCTATCTGGATCTCTGCCTAGCCAGGCTCTTCTGGCAAGCTTATACGTCTCATGCTCATAAAGTAAACTCTTTGCTGCGGACTCTGCTAGTACCACTCTTTCCATCCAGGATCAGAGCAGTCCATTTTCAGTCAACCTAAGTGGCACACTGAGAAAAAATGATTTAAATTCCTTTTACTCCTGGATAACCCTAGGCAAGCCATGATATCCCATAGTTTAGCCTTTCAGTATCTAGTCTTTTCCCCATCTGTGAGTGACTGGGGCTGTTGTCTTTTAAAACCCCTATATGTTTTTGAAAGCATAATACAGCGTGCTCTTAACTCTCTTATTCATATAGGTCTCTGAGGGGCAGGCAGTGGGAATGTAATGAAGCAGAAAGACAGAAGAAAGGCCTTGTAATGATTACTTCTCCAACCCCACTCATCTAAAAGAAGACATTTATTAGTATATTTATCACTTCTATAGTCCTTGTAAAATTAAAATGTGCTTTACAAGTCTTACTCCATTGACCCTCACAAATTCTCTCTGAGATAGGCAATGCAAGGCCTTGTTTTGAGGGACAAAGTAGACACATTTTTATTCTTCTCTTATAATACAGAACCCAGGGTCATCCCATGAAGCTCGGATTACATCTGAGGAGCCATGGGATTGCTCCGCCCATATCTGAATTAATACTCAGTATTTCCAGTGTAGAGATCTGCACATGAACCAACATACACATTGTCTTGCTGAGGCTGGGTCAGGCTCAGCATTAAGGCCATGAAAGGGCAATCCACAAACAAGTCTATCAACAGGCAAAGGTCAAAGGCACCATCTTACTAGTCAAAATGGAGAGTTCCAAGAGAGAAATCTCAGGTGCAGCCAAGGTCCAAACAAAGAGAAGCAGTCAGATACAAAATGTAGTCCAAGAAGCACAGTCAAATGGGATTCAAAAGGTCGTATCTGTGTGGCAGCCTGTGCCTCCACCTTCTGGAGGTGGTACGCTTGTGGGCTGAGTGAGTGATGATCCCTCAGAGTCTACTGCTGTAGAAGGGCCTGATACACCTTCTCCCCTGATGTCAGAGGTGCCTGGGCTCTCAGTAATGTTGGGGGGGGCAGCACAGGGAGTGTATGATCTGCCAGGTTGAGCTCTTTGTCCAACAAGTCATCCCAGCTGCTGTCAGGTTAGACATGACAGACATGAAGCTACAACACATATACGTAGAGGTTCTTCTCCACTGATCTTAATTGTTAAGCTATTCCAAATAAAATTCGAAGTTTCCATGCCTGCTAAAGGTTGCTCGGTCAAAATAAGGTCAATTTCTACAATAAAACTGCTGACCTTTTAAAAGTGGCTGGTCCAAGTTGGCAATAGAAGACACTAAAGTGAAAGGGAATGACCAGTGCAAATCAGTTAAAAGCACAGATCTAGAAATCAGCTGCCAAATACTAACATCTGTTGTCTTAATAAGTGTCCAGCTCCTTTTACATTTCTGCACATTCCATAACTCTGAATGGCTTCATCAGTAAATACCACTCTTAAAGGGTATGTGGCATGGTCTTGGGACAGAGCAAAATCTAAGATGGTGTCATCAGCATCAAACACATCATAGAAGAGGCTGAGGAATAAAGTAACTGCCATTTCGCATTCTGTATCATCTCTGTGAGCTTTTTCATTTTCTCAAGCATAGTACTCAAGATTATATATATATATATATATATATGATCAATCAATCAATTGAAAGATAGATAGATGATAGATGATAGTTATAGATAGATAGATAGATAGATGAGATGAGATAATGTCATCCCTTGGAGCATTAGTTGTTCATCTTCAGATTTCAATACGTTTTCTGTACCATGAGGTAAAATGTCTACTCCCACTATTGCTGTTTACAGGATATACACATTCTATTGAAAGATAATGTGTATATCCTGTACAAATTTTATTAATTTAGTTAAAATCATATTGGAAGTGAATAGAGCCCTCATAAATGCAATGCCAAGCTTACTGTGCTTGTAGAGATCCTTATTTATTACATTTATATCATGCCATTCATCCAAGGAGCCCAAGATGTCACATTCATCATCCTCTTCCTCTCCATTTTATCCTCACAACAACTTTTGTGAGGTAGGTTACACTGAGAGTCAGTGACTGGCCCGAAGTCACCCAGTGAGCTTCATGGCCAGTGGGGACTAAACCCAGATCTCTTGAGTCCCAGTCCAGTACTCTAACCACTATACCACACTGGTTCTCCTTATGATCAACTAGGGCCAGTGCATGGACAGCCTCCATGTATCTTTCTAGGAAAACCAAGAAAAACTCTTCCTAAAAACTCCAACTGGCCTAAAAAGTAAGGTTTTCACAACCTGTCAGAAGGTCATTAGAGTGGGGGCCACAAAGACCTCCCTTGGGTTGGGGAAGAGTTCCAGAACCTGAGAGCAGCCACCAAAAATGTCCTCTTCCCAGTCCCAATTAAATGTATTTCCCAGGAAACTGGGATGCAGAGGAGGGCCTCCGCTGAGGATTTCAATAGGTGAGCAGGCTCATGTGACTTCCATGAACAGCCTTCCCCACCCCCACATTCTGGATCAATTGTAATTTCCAGACACTTTTGATAGGCAACCCTACAGAGAGCATATGCAGTAATCCAGATATGATGTAACCAAGGCATGTGTCACCATCCAGAGTCTCCAGCAATGGGTGCACCAGCTAAGCTGTGCAAAGATGCACCTAGCCACAGCCAACATCTGCATATCCAGGGTCTGGAACAACCCCCAGCTGATGAACCTGTGTTTTCTCCATCTACTCCATCTAACACGAACTGAAGCCATATCCCTGGGTCAGCTCTACTGCCAAGGAGCACCTCTATCTATTATGGATTAAGCTTTCAGTTTTTTTGCCCATGTTCACTGCATGACTGCCTTCAGGCACTGGTTCAAGACCTCAACAGCCTCCCTAGAACAAGATGGACAGTTTGTCATTGTCATACTGAGGACATTGAACTCCAGATCCCCAAACAACCTCTCCCAGCAGTTTAATACAGATATTAAACAGGATGGAGGTCAAGATGGAAACCTGTGAGACCCCATAGGCTAGCAAACAAGGTGTTGATCAGGAGTCCCCTACCAACAGCATCTATAACCGCACATCTGGTAAGGGTTAAGTTGTCTCCTTGCATAAATCCTAGGACTGGAGATTCTCACAAGCATATAACTTCCCAATTCATGCTGTCTGGGGTTGACTTGTTGTTTTCCTTGCCACTCAATGAACAGAATGGAACATATATAGCCCTAAGTTTATTGCTGTTTTGAAATAAAATTAGTTCAGCCTTAGCCACCAGGTGATACGGTAACCAACTGCTGTTTGGTAGGAAACCAATATTCAGAGTGACATTTCATGAGAGCATCTAACAAAAACACTAAAGAAAAGGAGGGCAGGCAGGATAGAGTTTGCTTTAGTTTTTCTGTTTTGTTTACAAACATCACTAGGTTAATTAAGGGCGCCATCCTACCAGGATAGGCGGCTGCCTCCAAACTCGGAGGTGACCACCTATCCAATGCAGGGCAGGAGCAGCGTGCAGGGGATCATCCCCTCCATGCTTCAGCTGCCCTACATTCATGGCTAGACAGCCAATTTCAGCTGTCTAGCCATGGGAAGTCGGAGCGGGCGGGGGCAGATGCCAGACAACGCATAGAAAGCAATGGAACGGCACTCCCTGCCCTGGCCCACTGCCAGAAATGCCCCGTTTTCACCACTCCGCACTTCTCTTCCAAGCGCAGAGCACAGGGCCATTCCACACTGCCTACGAGGCAGTATAGGAGCGGGTGGAGGTCAGTTCTCAGGGAACCAACCCCAGAGTGCGGGCTATCCTATGGCCATCTTGCTGCTGACTAGCAGCCATAGGATTGCACCCTAAACCTCTTTTATTTGTGACTCCCATTTTTTAAACTTCACTCTATTTCTTCATGTGAGTGTAAGAATGTCAGGTCCTATTCCAGCATTCTCAACACACATACACACACACGCACGCGCGCACGCACACACACACACACACACACACACAGAGAGATTGCCATCACACGAAAACTTTTTATTGTTAAGGTTTTGTTGCTTTAAATTGTTGTTCACCACCTTGATAGCTTTTGAGCAAATAAGGCAATATATAAATGATAAATAAATAAATAAATAAATAAAAATAAGAGTGGGATAAGCCTGATGGCCCTGCCCCCACCCCAGCATTCCCAGCACCAGCTTCATTGCCTTCCATGGTTTGGAAGAATTCTGTGCATGGGGAAGCTCCTTTGTATGATTTAGAACCCTGGAAGATCAGGGAGCCTCCACAGATAGAGAGGGATTCACACTACAGGCATTCACCTTCCAAACACATGGAAGGAGACGGGATGAAAGTGATGCAACAGAGGGGCCTCCCCTCTCATTGCATGGGGGGCATAATGCCTGAACAGAGCTACAGTAAATGACTGACATCCATACCTGCTTTAAGCCACCTCTTCTTGTTTTAAAACCAATTTAGTCCCATTGAATACGCATTTCTGTGCATCATAAATTATGAAGAAAGTGTTTAAACACTGTGTTCTTTGCTATCTGGAACAGAACCTACCAAGACAAACTCCTCTTCACAAGCTCTGACATACTGGGACCTTTTTATCACTTTTCCTTAACAAATCTACTTTTCTGAAATAATGTATTCCATATATTGAACATTTTTCTTCCCTCTATTTCATAGCAACATTCTCAAATAATCCATGTGCAATTTAAAAGTGCGGGATATTTCAAGCTTATAACTGTATGAATTGTATGTGCTTTTTTCATAAACTAAGAGTGCAATCCTATGTGTGTCTACTCAGAAGTAAGACCCATTGAGTTTAATGGGGTTTACTTCCAGGTAGGCATGTATAGGATTGCAGCCTTAGTTGATTTTTAGAGATACTTGCCAGGAGACATGGCACAAATCAAGAATATGTCCTTTCAGGCATTGGGTTGATAGATTTCTCTACTTGCATTGCAAAACACACATATACATTCACCATGCCTGGGGACAGTTTCAGCTCTACATAAATTGGCTGTTCTATACCTCAGCTAACTATTACTCAAACAAGATGAAACTGTAATAATTATGTCCTGATATATTTTTTTTTCATTTCCACATTTCCTGCTCTGAAATTTCACCCTCAACAACACAGTAAGTTACTCCAGGATAATTTACAGATTCAGAAACATTACCATGCAGTCTACCCAACATCTTAAGACACAAAGGCCTTGTTCAGACATCACGCTAAGCCATAATCTTAAGGACCGCCTCCAGCAGCACCAGACAGGCCGCTTAACAAGATCAGCCTCGGATGGCCTTCTCTCTGTCCCATCAGCCAGGACAGCTAGACTGGTGGGGATGAGGGAGAGGGCCTTCTCTGTGGTGGCCCCCACTCTGTGGAACTCCCTCCCTAGGGAACTCCGCCATGCCCCCTCTTTAATGAGCTTCCGTCGTACATTAAAAACGTGGTTGTTCAGGCAGGCATTTGGGGTGGGTTAGGGTATTTTAGAAAATGTTTTTATTGTAGAATTTTATTGTTTTAAACTGTTTTATTGTACGTTGTACATTGCCCAGAGTGGCTGGGTGACCAGCCAGATGGGCGATTAATAAATTTAATAATAATGATGATGATGATGGTTAGGAGTTTTGAGGTAACCATGTTGGCTTAGCATGATGTCTGAACAGCCTCTGTGGTTAATTGACAGCTGCCATAGAGCTCTGCAGAAAGAGCAGCCAAAGGAGAAGAATGTTGGACTAGGAGCTGGGAGATCCAGGTTCTAGTCCCCACTCAGCCATGGAAGCTCACTGGGTGACTTTGGGCCAGTCACAGAGCCCAACCCACCTCACAGGGTTGTTGTTGTGAGGATAAAATGGAGAGGAGGAGGATAATGTAAGCCGTCTTGGGTTCCTTGCAAGAGGAAAAAAGGCGGGGTATAAATGCAATAAATAAAATAAATAGCCGCCAAGCACAATATGGATGACAGTGCAAAGGCCGCTGGGATGCATGGCACCCATCCGGAGGACTGTGGGTTTCTGCAGGAGGGAGTGTGGTTATAGTATGGTTAGTCTAACCACGTTGCGGAACATGGTTCCCTGCACGTGTGGCAATAGCACTCTCAGTGGTTAGTGGTAAGCACCATGCACCATGGTGAGCCTAACCACCCTTCCACAATGTGTGTCTGAACAGGGCTGCAGTTTTCTAAAGGTGTAGCCTAGCCTCACATTGATTGCTTACACATTAGAGCTATTTAGAATTGCTGAGGCACTGCTTTTCTTCAATCAGTTGGGAGGAGAATTAAAACAGCGTTTCCACACAGCACTTAATATAGCACTATATGATTCAACAGTGCCCTCCACCATGCCAAAATCTTCCTATGTTTACTCAAAAGTAACCACTCCAGCCAATGTACCTTACAACATTAACACTGCAATCCTATATATGACCATTTAGAAGTAAGCCCCTTTGCTTTCAATAGGACTTACTCCCAGGTAGGTGTGTATAGGATTGCAGCCTAAATTATAGGATTCTAACTTGCTTGTTTTGCTGCTTTTATTGCTTTCTGCTGAGCTCAGGAGAACTTCTGGTCAATGGCCTATTAATAGTAGTGTTCTGCTGAATCCTGCCCTCTATTTTCAGGATTTTTTTCTCTCCCTGCAGAAGAGGCATTGTTTTTTCTGCCTCTTTTCAGGAAGGAGGAGAATTTTGAATAACTTTCACCTTGGGGAATGGGAATGGGTTTCTACATACCTTTTTAAGTTTGGAAGGTGGCTGAAGGATCTTCTTTCTATTTTGTTTGTTTTTCTTTTTGGTTTAACTTGAAAAATGCTCCAGCATGAGACACTTTTCAGACAGGCTTCTCCAGTCTGATAGCACTTCTTGAACTCTTGAGACCACATGACCACACCCTCTACAATAGGCATTCAGGAAGAACTCATGGCTTGCAGAAGCTTCTTTGCAAATAGCCCTGGGCAAACTAGAGCAAATGAGGCTTTTGGAGCTTTAGAAGAACTCTTAACTTGTTTGCTCTGTATTGTTGCAAGGAAGAACAGAGCTTTTCTAAAGCTCTAAAAGTCCCATTCACCCTTGCTTTATACAGAAGCTTCTCAAACCCGGGAGCACTTCCTAAATGCCTATCGCAGCGGATGAGGTCACATGGTCTCAGACTAGAGAAGCTTCTCTATAGAGTCCTGGGCTGCTCAAAGTGTGTGTGTGGGGGGGGGGGGGTTTAAAGTAAAAAAAAGAAAAAAATAGAAAGACTCCACACTTTAAAAGGTAAGCAGAAATCCTGTCCTCTTCCCCAAGGAGAAAGGTATTCGAAATTCTCACCTCCCCAGCCTCTTTCACCAGAGTTTTCATTTCACCCCCACCCTGCTACAAAATGCCAAAAATTGAAAAATCAAAATTTTCGGCACAGCACTAATTAACAGACCCTTAATATCAGTTCTTATATCCGGGAGGTGGGGGGAGTATTGATTTCCTCTCATTTTTTCCTTTTCATTTTTATACAGTGAAATAAACCTATTTTGCTATAGAAAAACAAAAAGTTAAAAAATAAAGAGTTCAGTCATTAAAGCTGTCACTTGGTGGAAATATGGGATACAAATTTAACAAATACGTACCTGACATTATGAAGCAATTAAGAGAGGCTTTCCAATGGTGTAGTGGCAAGAGTGTTGGAGTGTTGGGAGCTGGGAGATCCAGGTTCTATTCCCCACTCAACCATGGAAGCTCACTGGGTGACTTTGGGCCAGTCACACACTCTCAGCCCAACCTACCTCACAGGGTTGTTGTTGTGAGGATAAAATGGAGAGGAGGAGGATAATGTAAGCCACCTTGGGTTCCTTGCAAGAGGAAAAAAGGCGGGATATAAATGCAATAATAAATGCAATAATAAATGGGCACAGGCTACATGGGCAGGGGAAGATGTGGCACTGGAGGAAAGGCAGGTCATCAAAGAAGAGGGACTCAGATATCAGAAGGACTTCCTCTCATTTGGCCCTTCCTCCATCTCCCAGGTGCCTGGTTGCTTTACTACAGGGCAGTTATTTAATGCCAGGTCAATTCATAATAAGGCTACCATCATCCATGATTTGATCATAAGAACATAAGAAGGGCTGGATCAGACCAGGGTCTATCTAGTACAGCACTCTGTTTACACAGTGGCCAACCAGCTGTCCACAGGAAACCCACACGCAGGACATAAGTGCAACAGCACTCTCCTGACCAAGTTCCTCAGCTACTGGTGTATGGGTGACGGGATGGGGGTTTAGTTTAATGGATGGGACAGCCAACCTGGTGTGTATTACCTGACCCAGTTGTACCCACCCAGGTACTCAGTGCAGCATCAGCCCAGTGTGTTGGTGTGGGAGTTACTGTGGTCCATAGGGATACCATCTCCCTCCCCAGGTGGCCTCTCTGCTCTAGAGCAGGCTTTGAGGGTGCACTGAGTGCTGGACCAAAGAAACAGGTTGAGAATGCTGTTGGTGTACCATTCACCTTGCTGCCCAGCAGCATCTCTGGCCAAGCTGGCTGTGGTTGTTTCCAACTTGGGGTTGAGAACCCCAGAGCAGTAGTGCGCCAGCTCAGGACTTCATGGCCTCTGTGACAACTATGGACCTGGCTCATGTTCTGTCAGGAACACCCTAGCTGCCTCTTGCAGTCCCCACCAATAGCCAACTCAGGACACAGACAATGAGGAATTCTTTCCGAGACTTTATTCCTTTATTACTTTATGACTCTTTCAGAATACTAATCGCTAGCGCCAAAGCAAGGAACAGCACTGGGGAAAGATAGCAGAGTAGCCTAAGCTCCAGGTAAGGAGCTTAGTTGGTCCCCGTTTGAAGGAGAATCATGGGAAGACTCTGACCTTATGGGCTAGGGAAAGATCCTCCCTGTTTCCCTTGGGTCCTCAGGATGCAACCTTTATTTGCACGCCAAACGAGCGCTACGCCTCCTTTCCATGCCCTCCATCTGTTGTCGCTCCCTGCATCTGCGCCAAGCATCCAGCAAGCCCCCCTCCAGCGCTCTCTCACTGCCAGGGTCACTCTCTATCCCAGGAATGCTGGCAGGAGGAATCTCTGCCAGCTGCTATGCTTGTGAGAGATGAGCGAGCTCCTCTCCCATGGATTGCTGTTCCTCCCCAGAATCAGAACTGCTCTGAGACTCTATTGGCTCAGTTTTCACCCTGACAGGTTCTCATCAGCCCAACACATAGAGCAGAGTATACCCTTGATTTAGTCTTTGGCCCAGGATATCCAAGGGATGGTCTAAAGATAAGGGACAGTTCAAGTAATCCTATCATCATGCTCAGACCATTTTCTGGTGAGGTTTGATACCACACTGGCAGTTCCCCCCTGAAGAAGTGGAAGACCCATTAAGATGGTCCACCCGTGGAGACTTATGGAACCCAAGGGATTTCTGAATACTCTGTGGGAGTTTCCCATAGATCAAGCTGGAGATTCTGTTGAGGCTCTAAATTTTCCATGGAATGGCAAGATGAGACAAGCCATCAATACAAATGGACATGAGATAGGAACATGCAATCACTCCTGAGTGACCTCTCCAATGGAAGAGCCCACCTTGTTCCTTGGTATTTGGGGAGCTGTGGCCATACTGGCCAATAAAACAGGGTAGGTGATGGCTACAGAGCAAATGATAAAAGACTCAGAGTGAGTCTGACTGAACACATGCCCACTGCATGGCGGTGAAGGCAGCTTTCTTTACTGCCACCATTGCATCTTCTAGTGGCCAGTCAGCAATTATTCCATGTGGTTCAAAGTCTATAACACCTTTAAATGGGGTGTTAGAATACACAGAGTCTCACTGTAATCAGTTGGCAGAGCAGTTTGAAGGAAAAGTCACTCATCTTAAAAAAAACAAGAACTGAAACTTGACCAGATGCCCAGTCAAATTCACACCCCTCTAACACAGGCAAATACAGCTGCAAAGTAAACAGCAGCTGGGGGTGATTTTCTTTGGGGAAAATGCCATGGGAAGATAGGATTAAACTAAACACCTCCTTTCCCCAGTAGGCTCACTCATAGGGGCAAGGAGGCATAACTGCCCCACCCCCCGAATTCCAGTCATGATGTCATTCTGAGAGCAGCAACAGGGCTGCTGTGCTGTGCCTGCCCCATCTGTCTCCACTTTGCATTTCCAGCCACACGGACAAGGCTCAGGACAGGGCAGTTGGTGTTCTACGGAAATGCAGATGGGGCTGTGAAACCGACTGTAGCAGCGGTGCAATTCATTGAGGTTTAGAACGGGTTGTTGCCAAAACATTTAGCTTAAAATATATTTTTCATACTCTGTTGTTAGTCTTTCTTATGCATTTTACCTTAAGACTGACTGCATTCACAGTGGATTCAGAGCTTCCCTGTTGCTTTGCTATTGTGCCGCTTTACACCAACCTCTCCATGTGTCTACACACACACACACACACACACGCACTCACGAGCATTAAGATTGCCAGTTTTAGCATCCCCAGGAGGCCCAAGTGGAACCTCTTCCCATCTCTGTCTTAATGATGGCCTTGGAGCTGTGGTAGTGTGTGCCATGCAGCTCCACAGAAGTTAAGTGTTTTCTCATGTATTGTAGAAATAAAGAAACCTCTTGTGAAGGTACCTGAATCTATAGTGTGTTGCCTGGAGAGCAGAAGGGCCACTACAGAGGTGAAGGGAGTCATGGAAAGAACAGAGGGTGGAAAGACATTGTATGGACACCATTTCTACCCAGTGAGGAACAACAGAGGGGTAGGCCTGGTATATAGATTTCTCAGAGGCTCAATCTATCTATCTTGGTAGACCTGGTGGCCAGGCCTTATCACTGCTCAGTCACCAAATCTACCAGAAATGGTAGACCTGTTCTCTGATGCTATTGGGGCTTTTTCTAAATGTGCAACCATACATAAAATGTACCATTCAAGGAAAAGTATCCAATTCCAAAAGAATTTTGCTGTAGCTCAAAATTCAAGCCATGCAAAAGTTGTATTGTTAGCGGATGTAAAACGTGGCTGATAACACTGTGAATAAAGTGAGTAGTCCAGGCTCCTCGAGAACTCTAAAACCTGATCAAGCATACTCAGTCTCCTCCCACTTCCAAAGACACTCCCCACAGACTCAACTGCTACTCTCTAGAGCTGCCTTCCCCAACCTGGTGCCCTTCAGGCATTTTGGTCTTCAACTCCAATCAGCCCCAGCCAACATGGCCAATGTTCCAGAATACCAGGGTTGTAGTCCAAAACATCTGGAGGGCACCAGGTTGGGGAAGACTGATCTAGAGAGTGTTCACCAATGCTTCCAAGATGAAGGAAACCATTCTAGGATGAGTCATGTGAAGCTGTCAATGTTATGGTAAGGCCAGTGATGCCATAAAATATATGTTACGATAGTCTTAAGACAGCTGTACTGTGTTTTTGCATCTGGGTTTTTTTCCCCTCTTGTTCCTATGTGTGCGTTTTTAATCTCTCACTCCAAATAAAGTTTTGTCAGAGTTCATGATGCTTCTTGACTATAACGCTCTTCTGCTGTTCAATTCCCAGGACCTTCTACTACTCTGTGTAGGCTTCTAAATGTAATGGGATGTGACAATAAGCAACAAAGAGCACACACAAGGAAAGTGTTGTAGCAGTGCCTGGTATGTGTGCAAATTACAACCACAAACTGCTATGAAGCTCCTCCCCCCCCCCGAAAAATTCCAGCAGATGCCCATGTTTCCCCCTGCCTTGCCATTTCCATAGCACTTCCTTCCAATCCTTATTTGGCAAATGCTAACATCCCCAGTCTCTGTCTTTCTATATCTCTAGCCTTGTTCAGGCATTCACCTGAACATGTGAGGGTTTAAAGTGGGTAGACCAACAGTGCTGTGCATGCTGACCCCACCCCCTCAGTTCAGACCTTGCCATGTTGTCTGAAAGAGAATTCTACTTGTTTGCTTGAATGTGAGTACAACTCTCCACGTGATTGTGGACCCTCCCTTGTTTCTCAAAATACTAGAAACTGGGATCATCCCATGAAGCTGATTGGTGGGAGATTCAGGACAGGTAAAAGGAAGTACTTCACACAGTGCAGAGTTAAACAATGGAATTCACTTCCACAAGACGTAGTGGTCAGATCCATCATGACTATTCTTATGTTCTGATGTTCTATTCTTATATGTAAGTTTGCACATGTGTGTGAGCAGAAGATGTGAGGCAACACTGAGAACATCCGGTAAATATGGACAATCACCAAAACATGGTTGTTGGTATCCACTTGTATATGTTCAAAAGGTGCAAAATGAATTCACAAAATTCATCTGGAATTGTCAAGATTTATGTTAACTATAATATTAATATGTAATGTTTCTATCACACCCACATACAAAGACAGCAGCATTTTCCTAAAGAACAGTAAAGAACACCATGTATCTTTTTGGAAGATTTAAATTACATACATAAAGCTTGGTGGATTATTCAGCTTTTCAAAAGGCTTTTGATAAAATTATTCACGAGAAGCACTTAGGAAACTTAGTAACCATAGTGCAAAAGGAAAGCCTTATTGTGGACTTGAAAACAGGTTAAGAAGCACAAAACCAACTAGAAATAAATGGGCAATTTTCAGTATGGAAAAAGGTTAATAGTCAAGTGCCCCTGAGACCAGGACTAGGCCTGGCATTTTTCAATGTATTCATTAACTATCTGAAAGGGATGGTGAACAGAAAGATGACAAAATTATTTAGGTCAGCCAAGGGCTAAGGAAGAATACTGACCCCCAGATGGATATAAGGCTATTCAGTGCTCTCATATATATCAGAGTTAAATCTAAGATAACACACTTGAGAAATCACTATTTAATTACAAACTTGAATTATCTATAGCGTTACGGTACAACTAGCTTCCTAAGGGGGAAGGAGCAAATGAAGAGTCATCTGTAGCATTTGCTCTGCAGATATCTGCTCTCTGCTTGTGGTTTTCAGTTATCTCCCTGTTAATTCCTTCAGTCTTCTCTAGTTCCGACTGTGCAATCATCCCAAAAGGGGAGCCCACGGACCTGGCAAGGCCAAAGGCTAACCTAGTGAGCAGACAACCAAAAGGGTGAAAGCCAGCTGATCCCAGTTTCCTGTAGGCAGCCAGAATGGAATCAAGGCAAACTTTGTTATCATCATTTAAGATTGCACATAATGCCCCCTCCCATGCTTTTAGAAGTGCCCAATTACAACAAGATGGCCTACAAGACAATTGCATTTAGAAGGAACAATGCCCATGCTCCTGCTCTTGGATCTTGGCATTCAGATACTGACCCTGGCTTTGGTCTTGACTAGTGAGCCTGTGATGTTCCCATTGATGTTCCCATTGATTGACTAGTGAGCCTGTGATGTTCCCTTTTCCCTTTTTTCAGGTTGCTTGGATGCTAAGCATCATGATGATGGGCAACCATTCATCATGGCTGCAAGAGTTATACAATCCAATTATTTATATATCTCCTCTTTGGTGTGCATGTGAGACTACAATGAAAGATCTGGAGTTTTTAGTACACTTTGTGCCTTCAACTAGCTTGTTGTTGTTGTTTATTCGGTCAGTCGCTTCCGACTCTTCGTGACTTCATGGACCAGCCTACGCCAGAGCTTCCTGTCAGCTGTCGCCACCCCCGGCTCCCCCAAGGTCGACTCCGTCACCTCCAGAATATCATCCATCCATCTTGCCCTTGGTCGGCCCCTCTTCCTTTTGCCTTCCACTTTCCCTAGCATCAACATCTTCTCCAGGGTCTCCTGTCTTCTCATGATGTGGCCAAAGTACTTCAGTTTTGCCTTTAATATCATTCCCTCAAGTGAGCAGTCTGGCTTTATTTCCTGGAGTATGGACTGGTTTGATCTTCTTGCATTCCAAGGCACTCTCAGAATTTTCCTCCAGCACCACAGTTCAAAAGCATCTATCTTCCTTCACTCAGCCTTCCTTATGGTCCAGCTCTTGCAGCCATAGGTTACTACGGGGAATACCATTGCTTGAACTATGCGGACCTTGTTGTCAGTGTGACGTCTCTGCTCTTAACTATTTTATCAAGATTTGCCATTGCTGTCCTCCCAAGAAGTAAACGTCTTCTGATTTCCTGGCTGCAGTCAGCATCTGCAGTAATCTTTGCGCCTAGAAAGACAAAGTCTGTCACTGCCTCCATGTTTTCTCCCTCTATTTGCCACTTATCAATCAAGCTGGTTGCCATAATCTTGGGTTTTTTTAGGTTTAACTGCAACCCAGCTTTTGCACTTTCTTCTTTCGCCTTCATCATGAGGTTCCTCAGCTCCTCCTCACTTTCAGCCATCAAAGTGGTATCATCTGCATCTCTGAGATTGTTAATGTTTCTTCCAGCGATTTTAACTCCAGCCTTGGATTCATCAAGCCCAGCACGTCTCATGATGTGTTCTGCGTACAAGTTGAATGGGTAGGGTGAGAGTATACAACCCTGCCGTACTTCTTTCCCAATCTTAAACCAGTCCGTTGTTCCGTGGTCTGTTCTTACCGTTGCTACTTGGTCGTTATACAGATTCCTCAGGAGGCAGACAAGATGTCTTGGTATCCCCATCCCATCAAGAACTTGCCACAATTTGTGATGATCCACACAAAGGCTATTGACTATTTATTGAATAGTCAATAAAACAGAAATAGATGTTTTTCTGAACCTCCCTGGCTTTCTCCATTATCCAGTGGATATTGGCAATTTGGTCTCTAGTTCCTCTGCCTTTTCTAAACCCAGCTTGTACATCTGGCAATTCTCATTCCATGAATTGCTGGAGTCTACCTTGCAAGATCTTGAGCATTACCTTACTGGCATGTGAAATAAGTGCCACTGTTCGATAGTTTTAACATTCTTTGGTGCTTCCCTTTTTTGGTATGGGGATATAAGTTGATTTTTTCCAATCTGTTGGCCATTCATGTGTTTTCCAAATTTGCTGGCATATGGCATGCATCACCTTGACAGCATCATCTTGCAAGATTTTAAACAGTTCAGCTGGGATACCGTCATCTCCTGCTGCCTTGTTATTAGCAATGCTTCTTAAGGCCCATTCAACCTCACTCTTCAGGATGTCTGGCTCTAGCTCACTGACCACACCGTCAAATCTATCCCCAGAATTATTATCCTTCCTATACAGATCTTCCGTATATTCTTGCCACCTTTTCTTGATCTCTTCTGCTTCTGTTAGGTCCTTGCCATCTTTGTTTTGGATCATACCCATTTTTGCCTGGAATTTACCTCTGATGTTTCTAATTTTCTGGAAGAAGTCTCTTGTCCTTCCTATTCTATTATCTTCTTCTGCTTCCGCGCATTGCTTGTTCAAAAATAATTCCTTATCTCTTCTGGCTAACCTCTGGAATTTTGCATTTAATTGGGCATATCTCCCCCTATCACTGTTGCCTTTTGCTTTCCTTCTTTCTTGGGCTGCTTCCAGTGTCTCAGCAGACAGCCATCTTGCCTTCTTGGTTTTCTTTTTCTTTGGGATGTTTTTTGTTGCTGCCTCCTGAACAATGTTGCGAACTTCTGACCATAGTTCTTCTGGGACCCTATCTACTAAATCTAGTCCCTTAAATCTATTCTTCACCTCCACTGCATATTCATGAGGAATATTCGTGAGCTCATATCTAACTGATCTGTGGGTCTTCCCTATTCTCTTTAGTCTGGTTCTAAATTGTGCAATAAGAAGTTCATGATCTGAACTACAATCAGCTCCAGGTCTTGTTTTTACCAACTGCATAGATGTCCGCCACCTTTGGCTACAAAGGATGTAGTCAATCTAATTTCGGTGTCGACCATCTGGTGAAGTCCATGTATAAAGTCGTCTCTGAGGTTGTTGGAAGAGAGTGTTTGTTATGCACAGTGAGTTGTCTTGGCAAAATTCTATCAGCCTATGTCCTGCTTCATTTTGTTCTCCCAGACCATGCTTGCCTGTAATTTCAGGTGTCGTTTGACTACCCACCTTAGCATTCCAGTCTCCTGTAATGAAAATAACATCTTTGTTTGGCGCACTACCCAGTAGGTGCTGCAGATCCTCATAGAACTGATCTACTTCTGCTTCTTCAGCATCTGTGGTTGGGGCGTATATTTGGATCACTGTGATGTTAAATGGCTTACCCTGAATTCGAATTGAGATCATTCTGTCATTTTTTGGATTGTATCCAAGCACTGCTTTAGCCACTTTATTATTAATTATGAAGGCTACTCCATTTCTTCTGTGGTCCTCTTGTCCACAGTAGTAGATCTGGTGGTCATTTGATGTGAAGTGGCCCATTCCAGTCCATTTCAGTTCACTGACACCCAAAATGTCTATATTTAATCTTGACATCTCCCCAATAACCACATCCAATTTGCCCTGGCTCATAGATCTTACATTCCAGGTTCCTATGGTGTGTTGATCTTTAGAACATTGGATTCGTCGTTCACCACCAGCACCGTCAGCTGCTAGCCATCCTTTCGGCTTTGAGTTAGCTGCGTCATCATATCTGGGGCTAGTTGAACTTATCTTCTGTTCCTCCCCAGTAGCATTTTGACCATCTTCCGACCTGGGAGTCCCATCTTCCGATGGTATACTGACATATCTCTGGTTGTACTGATCCATTTAGTTTTCATGGCAAGAATACTGGGGTGGGTTGCCGTTTCCTTCCCCAGGGATCGTGTTTAGTCTGACCTCTCTGCCATGACCTTCCCATCTTGGGTGTCCCTTCATGGTTTACCTCATGACATCACTGAGGTGCTCAAGCTCCAGCACCACGACAAGGTAACGATCTCCTTTGCTGGAGTTCAACTAGCTACACGACACTTAATCCTTTCTGTTCTTTCTATATGACCCAGACTGTCCCATGTCTTTTTATGACTGGGTGAGGATAAGCTGACTGAAACTGAATCCTGCCAAGACTAAAGTGTTGATTGCTAGTAGACGTAATGGACTGGAGATGGATGGGAGCCCCTTTTCCCTAAGGAGTTTGGTTTCTTCTGGTCTCACAGACCCAGTCTCAAGGATGTTTCTGGATGGTTATGATGTAGTAGCAATCAGGAATCCTTTACACCAGCCTTTGCAAACCTAGTGCCCTCCGGATGCTTTGGACTTCGACTCCCAATAGCACCGGGCAATGTGCTATTGGGAGTTGTCAGGAATAGTCAGGAAGGCTGAGAGTTATTGTTCAAAATATCTGGAGGGCATCAGGTTTACACAAACTTCATCTCATAATACACTTGTGTCCGTTACTTCTAACTGGACCTAGCATCTATCAACCATGCTTTTTTTTTTTTTTACCTCATTACAAGTCTCCACAATTAGCCATGTCACTCCCTTCCCTCCTGGCCACTGTGTTGAGATCCAAGAGTTGACTCATAGATCTCCTGGCTACTTTGTTGAGATCTAAGAGCTACTATAGCACAATGCCTTTGGAAATGTGTTGTTGCACAATTCAGTCTGGCATCAGCACATTCAAGGATATCATTTAGATTTTAGGCATTGTAGTGTAACACAGAAATGGTAGAAGTAGTTTGTTTGCAAAGGAGTAGAATGATGTCTTATCACCTGAGGCATTGAAAAGACCTTTTTGTTTACCAGGTTGAAAGCTCTCCTGTGCCAAAGGTTTCAAGATCACACCATGCATTCAAACAGTTCTGTCTGGGGCACCCCTCTCCTAGGTAACTAGCTCTTGGAGCATTCAAGTATTGTCTTGTATCACTCACCTCCATTAAGCTATATCACCACACCAAAATAAAGCTATAAAGCTTCTGCAGAGATGAAGGAAGTTCAAGGAAACTCAGATGATGAAAGACAGGCTGTAGTTTAGGAACATATCTCTTGCTGTTCCTATGGAGTTTACAACAATCCACCCCAACGTTAGAGTGAAATGTTAAAGGAAGACAACTCCATAGCAATAGCTTAGATGTTTCCATAGTATCAATGGGTACAACACACACAGACACTGTGATAAGCTGTTCACTAGTTGATGTTATAATGAGGAGGGGGAAGTCTCCATATAACGAGAAGTATTCAGGGCATCTTACAAGATAAAAACAAAGCAGAAAGTTCTGGGTTCAGTCCCTGACATTTCCAGGTAGGGCTGGAACAGATTCCTGTATGAAACCCTGGGAGCCACTGCCAGGCAGTAAACACCAGGAATGAGGAATCTTTTTCAGCCTGAGGGCCACATTCCCTCATAGGAAACCTTCTGGGGGCTGCATGCCAGTGACAGGCAGGGCTGAGGGCTGAAGCCATTCCCATTCCCATTCCCATTCTCTCTCTCTCTCTCTCTCTCTTTTCTACACACGCTCACATACACACATTCATACAACACATCCTCTCTCTCCCACACCCACCTTTTCTCTTTTCCCTTGCTTTATCCCCTTCCCTCCCCAGCTGATTCCCTTTATCAGACCCACAGTTCTGTTCCCCACCCTGCAGCTCTTTAGCTTTTAAAAAGCTCTCATTGGCACCAATGGAAGCTTAAAAAAAGAAAAACCTATTTGCTGCATGGGGGGGTGATTTTGAGGGTCACGGCACATGGGGGAGTCATAACGCTTTCCTTGCCTGTATCTGATGTGTCTATAGATCTGATGCATCTTATTCAGAAAAACCTTTTGTTCCATGTCTATTGGATGCCACAAGGTCTCTTTAATGAGGGTCTGTCTAATGTAGGGATGGCAGAGAATTCCGCCACGGATTTCAGAGAGGCTGAATGCACTGGCATTCAGACCCCTGAAACCCGTGGTGGAACAGCCTCCCACCCCCCCGCTCCCCCCCACGGAATCCCCCCCGGGACAAAGCTTACCTGGGGCAGATGTTCTGGTGGCAGCGGCTCCGCCAGCGGCTCCGGCAGCTGGTCTCTCGGCCAGCTGCTGCAGACTCAAATGGCAGCCGCTGTAGCGGCCGCCATTTGCATCCCGCTAGGCTGCCGTGATAGGCTACGTAAGTATTTACATAGCCTATCACAGCAAAGGCAGCCATGCAAATGGCGGCCACCACGCCATTTGCGTAGCTGCCTTTGCCGTGATAGGCTATGAAAATACTTACGTATCCTATCACAGCAACAACAAAAGAAAAAACAGTGTACGCAAATGGGAGCAGCTACAGCGGCCACCATTTGCGGTCCCTTTTTTTTGCTGTTTTAGCCTACGTAAATATTTATGTAAGCTATTACGGTGAAAAAAAGGGGAACACGAATAGTGTAGTGGGCGCTATTTGCATTCCCCTTTTTTTCGCCGTAATAGCTTACGTAAATATTTATGTAGGCTAAAACGGCGGGGGGGGGGGAAGGAATGCAAATAACACCCACTATGCTATTTGTGTTCCTCTTTTTTTTGCCGTAATAGCTTACATAAATATTTACGTAGGCTAAAACAGCGAAAAAAAAGGGAACGCAAATGGCGGCCACAATAGCCGCCGCCATTTGCGTACACGGTTGTTGTTTTTCCGGAAGACTGCCCAGCAGCCAGATGTCCGGCTGCAGGCGGTCCCGGCCAGTGGCTCCACGGAATCTCCGCAGAGCAGAGCCGGCCGGATCAGGATTTGGGGGGGAGGTGCAGAGCGCCTCCCCCCCACCACGAATCACCCCGTCGAAAAGGTAAGTGACTTTCACACATCCCTAGTCTAAGCTTCTTCACATGGAGCTTTTATCCTGCTATAGAGATTGGTTCCTCACAGAAGCTTGTGGGTCCTTTAGGTGACATCGTTAACCTCCTGCAGTAAATTACCTTTATTCCATTTTTTTTAAAGATCAGAGATAATGAGCTATCGAATTACCCCACTTGAGTTCTGTTTCAGTTCCCTCAAAGTGAAAAAGGGAAAGCCACAATAAAAGGAGCTAGACCAATGAAACATATGGGAGAATCAGATAAGGAGGAAAAGGAGGGAGGAAAGGTGGGGAGGAAGCATGTATAAAGGGAGTCCATTGTGATCTTGCATTTAAAATGGAAGCAGAAAGCCCCAGTTTAAATGCAGGATTTTAGGCTGGTGTAGAGATGCTCAAAGTCAGCTAATTGTTGGAGGTGTAGAGCAGCTAATGCTTCTTTTAAGCATATGTTTTGGCAATGTCCAATAGTTGCCCCTTTGGGGGAGGAGGTTGTTATACAGATACATTTTGTACTGGAACACTCCTTAATGTACATGCTCTGTTAAATTATCTACCTTCATCCTGGCAGTTAACACATGGTTAGTGAAAATGGATTCTCTGCACCCTTCTGACAGCTGAAAGACTGATATTATAACATTGGTAAGATAAATGCTCACCTCCTATAATGCAATAGATTGAAGACCTTACAACACTTTCACCACTTGAATGGGTGGCGTATAGATGCCAGGTGCAAATGGACACTTATTTGAATATTTGTTCTGCTTTTGTTGAAGTTTATAGTTCTTAGAAATATGTACATATTTTCATACACACACACTTGATATATTCAAATCTATGTAACCACATTTTTCTTTTTTTCTTTTCTTTTGTTGACATTTTATAATAAAAAGTGTTTTTAAAAAACCACTTCCTTTCCCAGCTGCAACTCTCCCCCTCCTCAAAGAAGCAAAAGCCAAAATAGGTGACATGACTGAAGAATTAACACCAAATTTCCAGAGCCTGAGGATAGTCAAGAAATACAGGACCTCAAAATATAAAGAGAATGCAAGAAACCAGAAATAATATGAATAATCAGGCAATGGAAAAACATATAAAGTAAGAACTGATACGTATGTAAAAGATGAAACAAAGTGGTGGGAAGGATATGATGGATATGAACATGTAAACGTAGATTACTTCAGAGGCAAACAAATGAATTTTACTTGCTTATTGAAATTGTTAGATATCAAATGAATCTAACAATGAATATTCAGATATTCATTGTTAGATATCAAATGAATCTTTAAATTTAATCTTACGGGGAAGGGAGATGTAAAGTTGGGGGTAACAATGGACGAAGACTCATGCACCGCAATGGAGAGAACAGCTGTAATAGCGCCCAGTAATAGTCTGCAGACACATGTAGGAAGAAAACCAGACTACGAAGCACATGGTCTTCGATGTCTGTATACTAATGCCCAGAGTATGGGAAACAAACAGAATGAACTTGAACTCTTAATACAGGAGGGAAATTATGACTTGATAGGTATAACTGAGACTTGGTGGGATGACTCTCATGAATGGAATACAGCAATTGAAGGATATAACTTGTTCAAAAAGAACAGGAGGAACAGAAAGGGAGGTGAGGTTGCACTGTATGTGACAAATACATCTCTCTGCACAGAAATACAGGAGGATGAGCTTGGTAGCCCCATCGAGAGCATCTGGATCAAAATAAATGGAGCAAAGAATAAAAGGAACATGGTGGTCAGAGTCTACTACTGGCCACCCAATCAAAGAGAAATCGAGGATGAAACTTTTGAAAAGCAAATAGCCAATATTTCAAGGAAGCATGATGTAGTAGTAATGAGGGACTTAAATTTCCCCGATATTTGTTGGGAGACAAATTCTGCAAAACATGGGCCCTCCAGGAAATTCCTGACTTGTGTGGTGGATAACGTCCTCCTACAGAAAGTAGAAGAAGGAACTACAGGATCGGCTATCCATGACTTGATCCTAACCAACAGAGATGACTTAGTGGATAAAGTAGCAGTTACAGGAACTCTGGGGGAAAGTGAGAATGTTGTATTTGAGTTCTTGGTTCTAAGGGAAGCAAAAGCTGAGTGTAGTCAAACGCGTACCCTGGATTTTAGGAAAGCTGATTTTCATAAACTCAGAACAATGATCAGTAAGGTCCCATGGCAAGCAACTCTAATGAGAAAAGGAGTCCAAGATGGGTGGGAGCTTTTAACAAAGGAAATTCTCAAGGCACAATTACAAACAATTCCAACAAAAAGAAAAGGTGGAAGACAACAGAAGAAGCCAATGTGGCTTCACAAAAAGCTTAGAGATGACCTGAAAACAAAAAAGGACACATATAGGAAGTGGAAAGAGGGCCAAGCAACAAAGGAAGAGTACAGGCAGGTAGCACAGAATTGCAGGGATGGCGTTAGGAAGGCTAAAGCTGAGAACGAGGTGAGGTTAGTGAGGGATGCTAAAAACAACAAAAAGGCTTTCTTCAGCTACGTGCATAGTAAAAGGCAGAGGAAAGAAATGGTTGTTCAGCTATTAAATAAGGATGGCAAAATGATAACAGATGACAAAGAAAAGGCAGAGGTGCTCAATTCCTACTTTGGCTCAGTCTTCTCCCAAAAGAGGGTCTATGACTCCCCTGGCAAAGGCGAAGTACAGGCTGAAGGGGCAGGATTGCAGCTTGAGATCGATAGGCATACGGTCAAGGAACACCTAATTACTTTGAATGAGTTCAGATCTCCAGGGCCAGATGAACTGCATCCTAGAGTAATAAAGGAACTGGCAGAAGAACTCTCAGAACCGCTGTCTATTCTCTTTGAGAAATCATGGAGGACGGGGGAAGTGCCAGATGACTGGAGGAGGGCTAGTGTTGCCCCTGTCTTCAAAAAGGGTAAAAAGGAGGAACCTGGGAACTACAGACCAGTCAGTCTGACATCAATCCCTGGGAAAATTCTGGAGAAGATTATCAAGCAATCCATCTGTAAGCACCTTGAAAACAATGCAGTGATTATTCGAAGCCAACATGGATTTGTCAAGAACAAATCCTGCCAGATGAATCTGATCTCATTTTTTGATCAAGTAACCTCCCTTGTGGACCACGGGAATGTTGTAGACATAATATACCTCAGCTTCAGCAAAGCTTTCGACAAAGTGCCCCATGATATCCCGATGAGCAAACTAACTCAAAGTGGGCTAGATGAAACAATGATCTGGTGGATCCACAGTTGGCTACAGAATCGGACTCAAAGAGTGCTTATCAATGGGACCTTCTCAAACTGGGGAGAGGTAACGAGTTGGATACCACAGGGCTCAGTCCTGGGCCCAGTGCTCTTCAACATTTTTATTAATGACTTGGAGGAGGAGGTGCAGGGAATGCTGATCAAATTTGCAGATGACACAAAATCGGGCAGGATAGCTAATACTTTGGAAGACAGAAACAAAATTCAAAGTGATCTGGATAGACTGGAGCGCTGGGCAGAAAACAACAGAATGACATTTAATAGGGAGAAATGCCAAGTTCTGCACCTAGGAAAAAGAAACCAAATGCACAGTTACAAGATGGGGGATACGTGGCTCAACCACACTACAAGCGAGAATGATCTTAGAATAGTTGTCAATCACAAGCTGAATATGAGCCAACAATGTGATGTGGCTGCAAAAAAGGCAAATGCTCTTTGGGGCTGCATTAACAGAAGCATAGCTTCCAAATCCTGGGAAGTACTAGTTCCCCTCTACTCAGCACTGGTTAGGCCTCATCTGGAGTACTGTGTCCAGTTCTGGGCACCACACTTTAAGAAGGATGCAGACGAACTGGAGAGGGTTCAGAGGAGGGCAACAAAGATGATCAGGGGACTGGAAACAAAGCCCTATGAAGAGAGACTGAAAGAACTGGGCACGTTTAGCCTTGAGAAGAGAAGACTGAGGGGAGATATGATAGTGCTCGTCAAGTACTAAGGTTGTCACAGAGAGGAAGGCCAGGATCTCTTCTTGATCATCCCAGAGTGCAGGACAGGAATAATGGGCTCAAGTTTGCAGGAGGCCAGATTCCGGCTGAACATCAGGAAAAACTTCCTGACTGTTAGAGCAATAGGACAATGGAACCAATTACCTAGGGAGGTAATGGGCTCTCCCACACTGGAGGCATTCAAGACGAGGCTGGGATGCTCTGACTTGGATTCTTGCATTGAGCAGGGGGTTGGACTCAATGGTCTTGTAGGCCCCCTCCAACCCTACTATTCTATGATTCTATGATTCTAAATGAGAGGACTGCGGCATTTTTTTTGCCAAATGAATCATAATTATAAGCATTCAACACCCAATACAGAGTTATGGATTTCTTCATCAACATGAACCAAAGACACAACTGACCAGAAGAATATCAGTCAACAAAGCTCTCTACATCTTTGATAAGAATTTGTTCCGCAGCTATATTTCAGGACAGGAAAACTCCTGATCCTCCTCCCAAAAGACAAACTAGAATGCAAACATGCTAGGAATTCATCATACTAGACACTCTGTATCAGACAGTACTCATAATACTTAAATAGCCCAGGATATTAACCCTCTGGCCTTGTTAACAGTCCTTGACTGATTGCTGCGTCAGGCAGTTTGAATATTATTACATTTTCTGACTGTTTCTGATCAGCATATTGAGGTAACATCAACCTAAACACTTACTGAAGGCTGCTTAGTAACATTTCCCTGCATGCACCAACAGACTGCATTAGGAAAACCTTATATGATAAGGAACAGAGCAAACAGGGTAGAAAATTATTTATGAAATCTTAGTAACGACAGAAAAAGCAACTTTATGCTCTAGATTTCAATGCATGCTGATTTTCTCGCTCTGAACTATTAAGCAAATTCTTCTATGGTAATGGCTCCCTAAATATAAGTATGCCGTTTCAGGTTTCAGTCGGGGAGGGGGGGAGGTGAGGCAAGAGTCACAGTAAGAAAATTCTTGCTTATTCAGAATAATACTCCAGAGCATATTCTTGGATATATTTAAGATAAAATGGAAAGATATCCCCTTCAGGTTCCCTAAATGGTGCCTCAAAGAGCAATGTTGGGCTTAAATCTGTGGTACCATTGCTACAATCATCAGCATACCAAGTTTTTATGGCTGTGTGTTGGCAGAGATGTTGGGACACCCAGACATTAAGTTGCATGTACATAGTAGCTTGCATATGCGCATCTCAAAATGCACACAGTAGTATATATTGTTTAACATTCAAATGAGACAGGCTTCCTTTTGCAGGAGAAGCAAAGCTGAGGAAGATTATTAATTGTTACAGCCTGAAAAGACTCTGCCAGCTGGGGGCGATATGAAGCACGCGTCATTTAAATAGCCTTTCTGCAAGCCACTTCTGACCATTCCATGGTTGTGATTGGTTGAATGATTGGGTCAGAGTTCTCTAGCCATACAAGAGTTTAGAGCCATTGTGCCATTAATGCCATGAGGACACCCTCGTGAATGCAGTGCTCATCCACTAACCAAGTTGCTCCAGCACCAGCATCTGCAGCAGTGCAGCAGATGCACTAATTTGGATTATGGGAGAGCATTTCCATCCCTTTTCTTTTTATAAAGGAGGACAGGAAATGAGGCAGAGGTTTTGGTTGTGTGTCTGTCTTTAAGGTCCTTTTCTGTGGTGGCCCCCACTCTGTGGAACTCCCTCCCTAGGGAACTCCGCCATGCCCCCTCTTTAATGAGTTTCTGCCATGCATTAAAAACATGGTTGTTCAGGCAGGCATTTGGGGTGGGTTAGGGTATTTTAGAAAATGTTTTTATTGTAGAATTTTATTGTTTTAAACTGTTTTATTATATACTTTGTACATTGCCCAGAGTGGCTGGGTGACCAGCCAGATGGGCGATTAATAAATTTAATTAATAAATAAGTAAGTAAGTAAGTAAAATAATGCCCAAGCAATTCATTGTGTCATGATATATACTGGAAGCTTGTTCTTCAGCAGCTGCCCTTGGGCTCTTTAGGGCAGGTGTGTTGAATCTCTTTCAGCCTGAGGGCTGGATTCAATTTCTGAGAAGCTCACATTTGAGTGGTGGGCAGGGCAAAAGAGGTTGGGCCAAAGCAAATTCCATTTAAATTCATTTATGATATTTCTACACTACCCCATAGCTGAAAATACCAAAGATACTGGCCTGTTTTAGCTTAAAGCTCTTGCTGCAGTAACTAAACCTTAGGAGAGGCAGTTCAACCTTTTAGAACGGGGCGGGGGGAGCTATGCAAAGGCCAAGAAATCACCAAGCAATCAGCAGTCAGGGGAAGGGAGTATGGCCACTTGGGGGCCCCAGAGGGCTGGATTGGCTCCCCAGGAGGGCTGGATTTGGCCCATGGACCTGAGGTTCTGCACTCCTGGGGTACGAGGCTTTTACTTCGTGCTCGACACAAGGCTTTTATTATGCACTCGTGATTGCTCCCTCACAGTAGTTTATGGGACCTTTACATGATGTCGTCATTTTCCAGGGACCCTCCTGTGCTTTGTAACCATTATTGTGGTGTTTTTCCTAATGAGGAAAATCTGGTATTATTTAGAAACAGCAGAATGAGAGTCTCGTGCATTTGCACAATTCCACTATACACTCCACCACCACGTAATGGTTGTATAATGAAACATATAGAAAGGCAGAGAAAGAAAAATCCTGGGAAAAAAGCACATGTAAAGGAGCCAATTTTAATCTTGCAAGGAATCCAGAAGCAGAGGCCTCAGTTAAGGTGCAGGATAAAAGCTTCATGTTGAAATGCCCATTGATAAAATGTCTGACTGAGGGCTGCTTCAGCTGTGACCCGAAGCTGAGGTGAACTCCTCTTTGTTCAATTAGAATTGGCTATGTATTTATCTATGAGAACTCTCATTTTTCTATGAGAAAAAAACATTTGCCATTCTCCATCAATGAGAATGGAGGTTAAATTGGATACATTACAGTCAGAAACACATCTGTATGTAATCTTTGCATGCAATTTCAGATTCACCATGGAGGCCACAAGCCACAGATCTCCCTTACTGGATCAGAGCATGTGTATGAAGAGGTGGTATGCATGTGGATCTGCCCACACCACTGAAATGAATGGAGCAGCCAATATCAGCAGTGGGATGTCATGTGTGCATCACAGCCCTCACTCTAACAAATTGCCATCCTGGGGCAATTGCATTAGTCCAAAATATTTTCACCAATATAAAGGATATAGCCTGTTAGGGTAAACCACTGGACTCATTGCTGTGCCTGTACTTTGCTAAAGGCTTAGCCTAGCTATGAAGGAATCACTGGGTTGGATCCAGACCTAGTCATACTTAGAGTAGAGCCACTGAAAAGAATGGAACTGAAGTTAGCCATTACTAACTTAAGCTCCATTGACTTCAATCGGTCTGCTCCAAGTATGAGTAAGTCTGGATCTAACAACTGACTCCGTTTCAGTTCCTCATCTTTAAAGTAAGAATCATAATGATCATCCTTGCAGGTTTATTTTATGGATCAAGCCAATAAAGGTTGCAAACCAATTTGTATCCTGTAGAAATGATTATATACCTAATATATAGGTAGCATTTCCAATGATTAGTTCATACAGGGATAAGAATGCTCTGAATTCTTTCATTACATATTTATTTATGGAAGATGTGGCCATGGCATTCTCTTTCCTCTGAAAAGAGCCACTCCTTATATCAGGAACCACTATTCACCGGAGGGTGGGGGGTGGACTTTCTTTCTGTACTGTTTTCCATCCTAAAATTTTAAAAAAAATATATCTCTGGCAGCTCAGACTAAAGCGTCAAAAGCCCCATCTAGTGTTACTCATATTTATTCTGAACCCAATCTAAGCAGAGTGAGAAAGTTTAGAATAATTGCTAAAAATGTCATCCTTTTTAAATGTCAGGCATAGTAATCAGGTTTTTCACTACACTGTGTCATATGACAGTTGAGAGACAACATCCCCCCATGAATGAACATCCTTAAATCAAAAGCAATTAAACTGTAAAAATATAACAGGACAAAATAACTATACCCACCCAACATACACTATCAGATTTTATTATTACTTCTTAACGTTAATTTAGGGCCAACAAAATGCTTGGCATCATATTATAGGAGTTGCCAATTTCTGTCTATTCATTTAGGTAACTGGATTAGGAAAGGTGTTTTTTTTTAAAGGAACTAGAATACTACAGTATGCCAATGAGAGGTAAGCTGATGTAATGCTACGTAAGAATCATCCCCTCTCTTTCCAGTGTTGAGATACATACACTGTGGAGGCTGGGAGGTCCAATGTCAGTGGGGCAGTGAATCTGCTCTGGGTTTCAATCAGAACCAGTCAGAACTCTAATGGAGCAATCCATCTTGGATAGCTCCTTTAGAGTTCTGATTGAAACCTAGAGTGGATTAGCCGCCTCACTAACATCAAATCCACCACTGTACATAAACTGTTGCTTATGTATCCAAAATGGCACTGCCCACATCCAAGGAGGAGGAACCAGCAGGCTTGAGGAGACCCCCAAGGGTTGGACAAGTACTAAAATAATCTTTAGGGGGCAAAAACCCTAAGATGGTGGCGGGGGGGGACCGAAGCAGTGCAGTGAGCATGTACAGCGACCACAGAATACTGACTGACCACTGGGGTGAGGGGGATGGAAATGTCATGGAGGGACTGGAATCCTGAACAGCAGCACACCATACCGCAATATTATTTTGCAGTGTGTGTGTTTTCTTTTCTCTTTTTGGTGGATCCCTCTTGTCCTGTCTCTAATAGCATTGTACTATATAAGTGGCTAGTTACCAATTTCACAGAACATAACTCCTCAAAGGGGAAGATTCAAGGAGAGTTCAAAACGTGTGAAAATAAGAAACGATATTTGACCAGGTCACTGTGGCCTCACAGGCAACGTCTTCAAAGGTGTCCTTTTATCATGTTCAGTGACAGGCTTGAGTAGAATGTCTGTTTCTTGGGGAAATGAAAGTGTAAAGAGCACTCTCTATTTGTACAGCCAGTGCTTGATATCTCATGCCAAATTCTAATTTACCAAACATCGTTATCCATGATTAAAATTGTTTATAAAAGTTTATTATCAATGCTGTGCATTGAACATTTCTTGCAGATTTTAATGATTTACAAGCTGGTCCTAGGGACACAGCACCAGGTCTAACACTAGAGCAATTCACAGTGCAACACTCAGAAGTAAGCCCCATTGGGTTCAATGAGACTTATTCACAAGTGACTATGCATAGGATTGCAACCATAGTCGTGATCCTATGGCCAAATCTTCAGCACACTAGCTGTAAAAGCAAAAACTAATAGATATTCTCACAACGCCCCTGGAAACTCCACCATCACCAACGTCACAACGTTTTCAACATCTACATGAAACCATGAAGTAAGGTCACCCAGAGGACTTGTAGTGAAGTGTCATCAAAATGATGATGACAATCAGCTTTATATCTGATATCTGACTCAGGTGAGGCAGTGGAAGTATTAAACCAGTACTGGAAGCCAGATTCCAGCTGAACAACAGGAAAAACTTCCTGACTGTTAGAGCAATATGACAGTGGAACCAATTACCTAGGGAGGTGGTGGGCTCTCCCACACTGGAGGTATTCAAGACAAGGCTGGACAGCCATCTGTCAGGGATGCTCTGACTTGGATTGCTGCATTGAGCAGGGGGTTGGACTCGATGGTCTTATAGGCCCCTTCCAATCCTACTATTCTATGATTCTATGACTCAGTAATGGGCTGGATGAGGGCCAATAAAATTAAGCTCAATCTAGACAAGACAGGGATGCTGTTGGTAGGTTGTTCATCGGCCCAGAATGGTGGTGTTCACCTGTCCTGGATGGAGTCACACTCCCTTTAAGTGAGCAGGCTCACAGTCTAGAGATGATTCAAGATTAAAGAACAGAAGAAGAGCCATGCTGGACCAGACCAAGGGTCCATCTAGTCCAGCATTCTATTCACACAGTTGCCAGCCAGCTGTTGACTGGGGAAACCACAAGCAGGACATGAGTGCAATAGCACCCTCCCACCCACACTCCTCAGCAACTGACGTATTCAAGCATAGTGCCTCTGATACTGGAGGTGAACTCTAGTCATTGGAAGCACTAGTGGCACTCTGTGGAATCAAACCATAGCCTGACTGCATCTGAATCAGAGAGCACTAGATCCACTTGCCACTAAAAGATGCATTATTGCTCAAAATATAGAAGTATTGTTAATCTTCCAGAAGGTTACAGAATCACTAGCTAGCTACAGCTTAGAGAAATCATTCTGGAAGCTAGAACTGTAGTGTGCCCTATGGTGATATGTCACTTTCGAGTTGCTATTAGGAAACATAACTAACTTCTGAAGTTGAACAACAGGTGTCTTCTACCGTTGATGGGTTTTGGCCACATCAGCAATCTTATCATCATCATGAGGTCATGTGACTCAGTATGAACATCGCCTTGAATTTGCACATTGGTAATTTAACCACACAGGCTGTTTGCAGTGGTATGCAATGTTTGTGTTTCCACAAACAAAACAGGAATGGGGGGAGACTTCCATAACAGTCATCATGTCATGTTCATGGCTATTGATCCCCATTTTTGCTAGGTATAGAGCAAGGGTCAGATGGGCCAAATCCACCCTGCCCATGGTTACCCGGGTGGCCATGCCCCTCTCTTCTCCTGGCTCCACCCCTTTCCCCAGTCGCCAATCATTTGGTGATTTCCCAGCTTTTGCATATTTTTCCCATTCTAAAAGCCCCTCCCCCTTAGTTGCTAGCAGTAAGAGTTTTAAGCTAAAACATGAGCTAGTGGTGACTGACGAAGAAAGAGATCTTGGGCTTGTGGTGGACAGCTCCATGAAAATGTCAACCGAGTGTGCAGCTGTGAAAAAGACAAATTCCATGTTAGGTATAATTAGAAAGGAATTTAAAATAAAACTGCCAAGATCATACTCTCCCTTATACAAATCTATGGTGTGACCACATTTGGAATACTGTGTACAGTTCTGGCCAGTGTGCACCTAAAAAAGGATAGTGTCGAGTTGGAAAAATCGGCTGTCTAGCCAAAAATGCTAAAAATGATCCCCTCCGTGCTTCTGCCCTGCTTTGGATAGGCAGTTGCCTCCAAGTAGATAGGATTGTGCCCTAAAATGATCAAGGGGCTGGAGCATCTCCCCTACCAAGAAAGGTTACAACATCTGTGTCTGTTTAGCTTAGAAAAGAGGTGAGCAAGGGGAGACATGATAAAAATTATGCATGGAGCAAAGGAAGTTTCCTGGTTGACAGCTGGTTGTTCACTGTGTGAACAGAATGCTGGACTAGATGGGCCCTTGATCTGATCCAGAAGGGCTCTTATGTCCCTGTGCTGGTATTTTGGTATTTTGACCCCATCTCCTTTTGCCTTTGGCCCCACCCACCACTGGAATGCAGTTTCTGAGAGTTCTCCAAAATTGAATTCCTCTCTCAGGCTGAAAGACGTTGGACACCCATCCCTGGTACAAAGGATATAACCCCCATCCCTGTTTTAATAGCCTCTCAATTACTTAAAAGAAAAAGAGGCCTTAAAAGGGGATTGGACAAATTCCTGGAGAAGGTTATCAATGGTTACTAGTACTTATGCCTATATTCTACCTCCACTACCAGAGGCAGTGAGCCTGTGTACCCCAGTAGCTGGGGAACATGGCTGGGGGGGAGGGGTGCTGTTGTGTTCATGTTCTGCTTGTGGGTCTCCTTTTGACAGCTGGTTGGCCACTGTGTGAACAGAATGCTGGACTAGGTGGACCCTTGGTCTGATCCAGAAGGGCTCTTATGTTCCTGTGCTGGTATTTTGGTATTTTGACCCCATCTCCTTTTGCCTTTGGCCCCACCCACCACTGGAATGCTGTTTCTGAGAGTTCTCCAAAACTGAATTCCTCTCTCAGGCTGAAAGACGTTGGATACCCACCCCTGGTACAGAGGATATAACCTCCATCCCTGTTTTAATAGCCTCTCAATTACTCAAAAGAAAAAGAGGCCTTATAATTCAGGTTCTGCACTCCTGCACTATAAGGAAGGACATTTGTTTTCTCATATATGTTGCTAATGGTTCAAAAGAGATAATGTTAAGGTGTTCCATCTTGGTTAACTAGAATTCCATTCCTGTTCTTTAGGAATTAGGGATGATTATTTGGAGGGTCAGTCGAGTTGTTTTAGACTCTGGGCATCGTGCAGAAAAGCTACATCTTTAGGTGGTCATGTGCATTACTATGCTTACTTCAAAATGCAACAAGCCAGTCCTGCTACATTTCGGGGGCTTCCTGCTTATTACACTTTGTGAGGTCCTGGACATCCACCCCTAAACCCTGCCCTGAATGCCTCACTGTGGAAGACCTACTCTACACCACTGAAGCAGGGTACAAGAAAAAAGACAGCCCCATTTGCTGCATGCACTTTTTGTGCTCTGAAAGACACAAAGCTGGGGTTGATGGGAACCTTTATATTAAAAGGAAAAAAAAGTTATTCACCAATGGAAAATACAGGAAGACACACTACACTCTTTAGCTTTGCTGATTGCTGTTCCACAATGAGCTAGAAGCCAGTCTTTCATTGCACCTCCACGTGGTGGGATATTCCCCATTGCAATCCCAAAATACCCATTCCCATGGAAAAAGCACAAGAGAGTAGCACACTGCCACGCCAACCCTTGCAATGTTTGCTTCTTAAATTTTTAGCAGCACACTGCACTTTAGTGCCAACACAAATCGGGAATTAAAGCAAATGAGGGGAAAAGGCAAATGCCAGCTGTCGAAAAGTACATGGGGGAAGGAACCACTTAGCAGACCATATAATGGCAGAGGGGCAAACAGTCAATGCAGGTTAAAATCCCACTAAACCACTGTTTGAGACTGGCCTCAAATGCTGCTCCTTAATAGATTTTTTACCTTTTCAAAGCGTGCCTGCAACCAGGAATTGCTGGGGTACCAGCTACCCCCCAGACCACTGAACTACGTTAGGTGAATCAATAGCACTTTGCCAGTTTCTGTTAAAACAATTGCAAAATGCTTTATATGATTTCTACGTGCAATATTAAATGATCAAATGCAAGCCACACAAAAAAGAAAAAAGAGACCCAGAAAAATCAGTGCAATGGGTTGACAGCCAGGGTAACTGGACCTACTGGAGAACCTGTGTACAGGAATGTGTCTATCCCGGAGTAAATGACTAATGTGGAAACAAACACCCATAGTGGACACATTTTCTCAATATATGCCTTTGCATTAGTTTTTCTCTTGGCAACATGCTGCTACTGTCATATAAATGAAGACCTCAAGCTTTAAAGCAGAAATGCTTGATCTTACCCGGCACACACACACACACACACACACACCCCACACACACACACACAGAAAGACCACCACACTTAAGGAACAAATTGTCCTTTGCTGACATCCTGTGGTGAAAGGCATTTTGGCAGGCATGTGCTGATTTTGATGTTACATCTGGAATGGTGGTATGCAGCACCCTCTTGTGGAAACCTAGAATAATTGTTCACTAGATAATAAATACTTGCAAAGTAAAACAGTTTTATTAAGTTGTACTGATCCCACCCCTAAAAAGTCACTACTTCTTAGAAGAAAATTAGGCTACAGAACTCTGAATGTGCTTTTAAATTAAAAAAAAAACATTTAAGGCACAATACTATGCATGTTTAGACAGGAAAAAAAGTCCTACAACTCCCAGTATGCCCCAGCCAGCCATGCTGGCTAGGGAATGCTGGGAGTTGTAGGACTTTTTTCTGTCTAAACATGCATAGGACTGCATCCTTACAGAAGTTGTACTAACTCTACTCAGAGACAGTATACAGCTATAAAAATATACAAGATGCATCTTAAAGTAGTCACATATAAGTCAGACCATATAAAGACCATCACAATTACTGAATTCATATATTTTGTTATCATGGAGTAAAAAAAGGTGTGTGCCACATTTGTTCCCAATGACACACTTCCTCTTTACTCCTATCAATTCTGTAAGGGTTGTTTATAGACAGACAGACAGATAGACCGACAGAGAGAGAGAGAGAGAGCTCTATTTTCCCCCTCCGTCACACACAACCTAGTCAACTTTTAAGGGCTCTGCAATAGAGTTTAGGTCTGTATCATCTTACTTTTGGCTTTGTTTCATTTCTGTAAATTGTGCCTAAGCTTTGAAAAAAGGTGAGAGCTTTCTCTCTCCAGCCCCCACAGCCAGCCTTCTCTTGCCGGTATAGCTTATGTTCTACTGCCCTTTGCTTATTTCACCAGAAAGGCAGACGCCTATATCTTGCCCCAAAAATGAATATAAAATTTAAAATCATCTTGTAATCCAGAAAGCCACTCTCCATTTCCTTAGTAAAAGACAGCATGTGCATTGAGGGATATATAACCCAGTGACTATCCTGTTGAACATCTACAGCAGGGTTCCCCAGCCTTTGGGAGTAAGTGGGTATATTTGGAAGTTTGAGAGAGTGTCTTGGGTATTCTGACGTAATGGCTGTCACCGAGGTGGGGCTTGCCCATTCATAAAAGGCCTGCCATGGTGAGCATGGCCAGTCACACATAGGGATGGCGGAGGAATCCATCTGGGGGGTCACGTCCACCAAGCTTTTGGCAGCTCAGCTCCCCAGACTCCAGCTCGCTTGTCCACAAACTGGCCCGACTCGACTTGTGCGAGTTGGGCCAGTTCATAGACTTCCACTGATGGCACCGCTGTGCGCAAATCCCTCGCACTCCGCTTGCCAATGCTGACACCAGCCAGGAGAGTGCCAGAGGTTTGCGCATGGCAGACGTGCTACTGGCGGGCAGGTTGCCAGCACCAGCAAGGAGAGTGTGAAGGTTTTGCTTATGGTGGCAGAGTGGCGACAGTTGGCATGCGGCAACAGCAAAAGTCCCCGCCGCCATCGCCTTTGCCGGTTGCTGTGCACAAGCTTTTCCTTCTCCCTCCTGGGCCCCACGATGGAGGATGAAAGACATGCACACAGCCCCCCCCCCCCCCGCTGTTTGCAAACCTCTCCTTCTCCCTCCCAGGCCCCAGGAGAGAAAAGGAAAGTCTTGCGCACAGCCCCCCCCCCCCCACCGCTGTTTGCAAACCTCTCCTTCTCCCTCCCAGGCCGCAGGAGAGAAAAGGAAAGTCTTGCGCACAGCCCCCCCCCCCACCGCTGTTTGCAAACCTCTCCTTCTCCCTCCCAGGCCCCAGGAGAGAAAAGGAAAGTCTTGCGCACAGCCCCCCCCCCCCGCCCCGCTGTTTGCAAACCTCTCCTTCTCCCTCCCAGGTCCCAAGAGAGAAAAGGAAAGACTTATGCACAGCAACCCACCGCAGCTGGGAGTCCACGCTAACACAAGCTGAGCCAGGGACTCAAGGGAAATCCGTGAAGCCTAACGAGCGCTAGATTCCCCATCACCAGACATCCCTAGACAGTGCACTCATTTCCCAGAAGGCAAACTGATGAGACTAAAAGAAAAGTAACTTGGCCAAGAACCTAAGCACAAGGCAGAGGTGGAGTTTAAGGTCCGAAGTAGAACACTTTTTTGAACTCAAATAAAAATGGCGCTGGAGGGCAGCACTTTGCTTTGCAGCATGCCAGCCTCCCCGTTTAAAAAAAAAAGTATAATTAAAAAATCTTAATAAAGCAAAAATCAGAAGCAGCAGGAAGCCTGGCCAGAGCAAAGGGAGGTGTCCACAGGCACATTGGAAGAACTTTTGGAAGAACTGTTGGGACACACGAATGCTGGAGAGAGATTAATGAGATCTCAAATTGAAGCTCAGAATACATTGGTTTGGGAAGAAAGGTTTACCAATATGAAACACCTCCCCAAAAAAAAACACTGTGGGGGGGGATACTAAGGCAGGCTGCAGTATTGGTATCCTTCTTGCTGTTGGATGCAAGACTTCTCCTTTCACCCATTAAAAAATTAGTCTCTGGAGGCAGAAGGGAATAGGACAAAATACCAGCATATGGTAAATTAAATCTCCTACTGCCAGTAAAGAAGCCTTAGGAGAGGCACCCCAACCTTTTAGAATGGGGAAGAAATCATGCAAAATCCAGGAAACCAAAAAATGATAGGGGAAATGGGGTGGGGCTAGAGGAAAGGGGTATGACCATCTGGGGACCCCTCAGGGGGGCAAATTGGGAACCCTGTGCAGCCAGATTTGCCTCCTGTACCTGACATTCTGCATCCCTGTGCTACAGATATGTATCCCACACACACCGTACACTTACCACGAATAGTGCTGGTAATTCCCATGCGTTGGGAGCCTTTTGTTTTAGAGCGGATTTCCCAGATTTGGTTATCATTACCAGATAATTGGTAACTACTCGTGAAGCTGAAGAGGCAGCTATTTGAGATTAATGCAGCATTTGCACTGCCAGCATACTGAATAAAGTATTTTGTAATGATTTTGTGGATCCTAAGAAATGGTCATTACCCTACAATGGCTTTTGGGTTTTTAGCAAATGGAATAACATAGCTATCTATGACCAGGTTCACACAACATGAGAGTGATGAGTAAGCCATGGTAGCTTGTTAACCGCCAGTTGATTTCCCTAATTACCCTTGAGAGGCACAGATTGCCATGACGTCCGAACCCAACAAGGATGGGTGGGTGGCTGGGGTGGTTAACAAGCCAACCAGAACCCACTATCTGTTGAAAGGTTGCTGGGTGGTCTGTTTACCACTCCAGCCAGCCATCCTTGACATTATGACAACCTGAGCCCAGCAAGGGAAATCAGCCAGCACATGCAAGGCTAGTTAACAAGCCACCATGGCTTGTTAATCACCTTCATGCCATGCAAACTGGCTCTGTCTTGCCCAGGTTGCACCTATGGACAACCTAGACTGCAGAAACACATACCACAGCCCCTGTTGGTGAAGAGCCTGCAATCCCATTTCCCCAAGCACTGAAAAGTAGGGCTGTGCAGGGACCACCTCAGAGGCCGTTTTGGAGCTTCCGAGGCAGACCCGTTTTGGAGCTTCCAAGATGGGCCCCCAACCTGCTTCAGCCTCCAAAGCTAAAGCAGGATTTGGATGGCTGAATCCCACTCCCCCACACCACACTATTTGAGCCTCCAGCTCCTTACCTGGGCCCTCAGGACACACGCCAGCAGCCGTCTCCCTGTGCCAGGAAGTTTCAATTTTTTAAATTTCCAAAAATTTAAACAATGGAACAGGATCTATCTCCAGAAATACAGGGAGTCACCATTTTTAAAATGGCGACTCTCTGGAAGAGGACGAGGGCTCCTGGCATGCATCCCAAGGACCAGGTGAGGAGCTGGGGGCTGGGCAGTGGTGGGGTGGGGTGGGCTTCCAGATCGCTCCAAAGCACCACCAAAGCACTTAAGAGTGCCTCGACTCGGAAGCACCCCACTTACTTACTTATTTATTTATTTATTTATTTATTTATTTATTAAATTTATTAATCGCCCATCTGACTGGTCACCCAGCCACTCTGGGCGATGTACAACCCACTTTGGCTCGGAACTCAGGCTTCAGGCCGAAGCAGTGCACAGCCCTACTGTGCACTACGCACAGGGACAGCACTACGCTGGCGTGCCTTTCTTTGTAAGGTGGGTCACTAGGGACTTGCATATTTACAAGTAAACCAATTGCAGAGAAAACATTGGTGGAAGGATTTTATTTATATTTACTTGTATTTGTTACATTCATATCCCACCATTATTTTTTTCTCCAAAGAATCCAAGGTGGTTTGCATGACCCTCCTCCTCCTCTGTTTTATCCTCACAACCACCCTGTGAGGTAGGTTAGGTTGAGAGCCAGTGACTGACACGAAGTCACCCGGTGAGCTCCATGGCAGAGTGGAGACTAGAACCTGGATCTCCCAAGTCTCAGTCCAACACCACTACACCATAGTGGCAGCAAGAGCACTCCTAGAAAGCAGACCTAACCACCCCCACATCAGGTCTGAGAGAGGCCAGTCTTCCCCCCAGTCTGGCCTCAGTACAGAGGCATGTTAGGTTACATATATTGCCTGCATTTCTAGAGAAGTAGCTTTCTCCTCCTTTAGCCAGCCTAATATTACGACCTTTCATGACGTATGACAAATACATAGATTTCGAAGTAAGGCTGAAGTGCGTGGTAGAATGAGTGACTGCGTTTGAGAAGTTATATGGAGGTGGGCTCCTTGCAATTGGGTTAGAGGAGTGGGTGGCAGACAGGAGTAGGCGATAAGGGCTCTTCCCAGTGTGCTCTATGACAAGAGGGTCACGTATATCATTAAGCAACAATGTGCACATATGTAAAAAGTTTGGGATACGCATGCGCGCGTGCACACACACACACACACACACACAGTTTCCTGGGATTACTCAAGACCTATGTGCCCTCAGGGAAGGCAGAAGTGAGGAAACTCGGGCTGAGGAGCTCATGCCATCGGCTCCCGAAGAGGGCTTCAGCTGGTCTGAGACTGAGCCCCAACAGCTTTTCATGCCCTAGGCATTTTAGCCTACAACTCCCATTCACTGTAGGCAGCATAACCGATGGCGAGAGACGATAGAAGTTCAAGGCCAAAACTTCTGGAAGGCCACAAGTTACCCACCCGTGGTCAGAGAGCGCTCTACCTTTTTTACTCACACTTGTTTTGGTACAGCAGCTGTCGAACCTCTTTCAGCCCATGGGCTGAATTCTATTTCAAAGAAACTCTCAGGGGCTGCATTCCAATGTTGGGTTGGACCAAAGGCAAAAAGGGCTGGGCCAAATTACCAGCCTATTTTAAGTTAAAGTTCTTACTGCCAGTAAGGAGAGGCATAGGGAAAATTCAAATGGAGAAAAAAACTGTGCAAACAGCAGGAAACCACCAAACCATCCGTGATTGGGGGCCAGGGAGAGGGTGCAGGGCCACCTGGAGAACTCACGAGACTTGGCCTGAGGCTCAACACACGTTCTGTATTTTAAGCCATCTTGGATTCCTTGGTAGAAAGGCAGTACATAAGATATGTTAAGGATGCAATCCTATGGGGATAGGTGGCCCTCTCCGAACTCAGTGACCACCTATCCAATGCAGGGCAGGAGAAGCATAGACGGGATCGTCCCCGCCACACTTCAGCCTCCCTGCATTTGTGGCTAAACAACCGATTTCGGCTGTCTAGCCAGGGGAAGGCAGAGCAGGGGAGACAGCTGCCAAACACATAGGATGCGTCATACCAGCATTTCCACCTTCCCTGCCCCGGAACACCCCGTTTTCACTGCTCCACGTTCTTCCCAGGGCGGAGCGCAGGGCCGCTCCATGCTGCCTGCAAGGCAGTCAATTCCCAGAAACCCATATATCCTATGGCCGTCTAACTGCTGACTAGTGGCCATAGGATTGCTCCCTCCATGAATAAAATAAAGTAACAGCACTCACAACATTCACTTCAGCTTCTAGCAGAAGTGCTCCTGCTCAGGTTCCAGCTAGCCAATCATGCCATCCTCCAGAATACTCCACTTTATCGTCCCCATACCCACACCTGGTTTTCCATTTTTCTTTGGGATAGAGTTGCCCCAAGGTGTTTTTTAAACTTTTTTTTTACTTCTGCAAACTTTGGGGTTCAATCTCAAGCATTCCAATATCTCCCCTCTTGTTTCTCAGTGGGCCCGTATTAGTTCCATTTCTGTCAGCACTCGCCAACTGCATTCACTATTAGAGGGGATGGTGTTCCCTGTTTAGACCATTTGAAATTGTTTTAACTATATCTGTGGGAACTCCTTTCACACATTTTTTATAGATTCTTAGAGTAATTCCAACCAGAAGGCCTAGAAGAATATTTCCCCCACAAACACGCATGGTTTTCTATCAGTAAGCTGGGGTACAGACGGGCATCCAAGTATGTCAAGTTGTTTCCTTCTTTGCAGCCAACCTCAAATACCATCAAGCAGCTCTGTTTCACACTCACACTATGTCACTTCTAGTCAGCAGACATCCTCTTCCTGAATCTGACCTGTGGGAACTTGCTGGCAATTGTGGTGCTGCCTTACCACTGCATCTCTTCCTATAAAGTCTGTCACTGAGTCCAAGCATACCCCAATACGGCCAGTGCACCAGATTGGAACAATCGAAGGCCACAAGAGTCTTTGCTGTAACAGCAAACAGTCCTTTGCTGTTAGGACTGCTGAACACTTGGGTATGGAAGGAAAAGACACAGAAATATACAAATCCATCACAGACATTTCTGAACTCCAACTTTAATTTATTTTGAGGATGCTTACAACCTTACATTTGGGGTGAAAACCTACATTTACATATACCTCTAGCATGGCCTTGTGAAGTATGAAGAGGAAGTCAGAAACCTGCATTCTATTCCTTCTGTCAAGGGCAAATCATTAATTGTTCCAGTGCAATTTTGTTTGTTTGTTTGTTTGTATTTCAGTTGTCTTCATTAATGTTTTCATTTGCATTAATTTTCTCCTTCCAGAACAGATGACAATTCACCATTTTCTTTTAGTTCCTGGAAATAGGGGAGAGGGGGAGAAAACATTCAGAGGCTGATATCACAAGAACTCTATTCAGCATGTTATTCAACAGTTGAGCTAGATGAAAGCCAATCCTCAACACTATTTTGTTACTTTGCATTTAACTGCTTACTACACATCTACCAAGAGGGCGGAAAGATGAAATTAAAGCTACAATTTGTCCTAGGAGTCTGGCATACCTGGGCTTGCCAGTCCTACAACTAGATACCCCATCTGTCTATTTATTTAGCAAACTTTTAAACTGCCCAACAACCAAAGCTCTCTGGGCATTGTACAATACATTAAAAACATTCAGTACAAACATATAAAAATAAATAAAAACAGTGCAAAATAAAACCAAGACAAAACCAGCAGAAAGAAAAAAATTATTACAACATAATAATACCAAATTAACATCAGCAGCAGAATAGAGTACTAAAAGTACTAAAGCAGTTCTTAAAATGCCTGGGAGAATAAAAAGGTCTTCATCTAGCACTGGAAAGACCATAAGGTAGGCACCAGGTGATCCTCTCTGGGGAGAGCATTCCACAAACTGGTTGCTGAATGCCACCACTGAAAAGGCTCTCCTCTCTTGTAGCTCCTCATTTGGCAGGGGCACCTGGAGGAGGGCCTCAAATGATGATCTTAATGTCCGGGTTGTCCAATTCAAGAGTCAGGGTGGAAGAGGAAACCTTATGAAGCCTCCCTTGGCACAGATGGGAACATAGGTACCTGTCTTATGAGACATATGCTCTAGAATTGTATGGTCCCTCCCTCAAGATGATGGAGACCAAGGCAGCCAAGAGGTACTGCATATCTGTGAATTTACTGCAGCAATTATTCCAAGACTTGGAGGTGGGGGAGAGATTTTCAGGAAATAGTTGCCCCTGTTGTCAGTGCGCAGCAATCCCTATACACTCCTTAGAAGGCAAACAGAAAGGGGCAGACATGCCAGATGTGGCAGATGTTAGATCTCTGGGGATGGGCCACTGGGTCAGCCCATAGTAGAGGTGAATGTCTTTAACCTTTTGGTAGTGGTAATGTTGTGCTAGCATAAACCAACACTAGTACAACATCATTAACACCTGCAAGTGCAAATTGCCGCTTCTTCCCTTTGCACTAGCAAGCGCTAATTACGTTGCACTAGCATTGATTTATGGTAGCACAACGTCATTAGTGCTAGTGCTGCACCACCACTGGATACTACCCTTTAACGCTAGACTGAAACTCTGCTCACACCTCCTCTCTCTTCCATCTCAACATGCTCCTTAGAAACTGAGTAATCATCATAAGCAGGAGAGGTTTGTTTTTGTGTCTTTTTGAATATGCAAGTACACCATCACGTTAATCCAAAGTTGCAAGTACACATCACATCACAGACAAGGGCTACTGCAAAAGGACTGGCCCAATTCCTCCTCCTCTTCTCTACCCCGTATCATAATTGCCTTCCAGGTTTCTACCACTTGTGGGAGGCAGAGGGATTCAACACCATCACAATGACATCCAAATTGTATCTTTGGCCCAGCTATATGTTTAGGAGCAGGAGAGAGGCAGCTGATGGTAGCATGGGGCAAAGGGTTCTGGCATCATTCTGGCCTTAGCTATCCTTCTCGAAAATAAAGTTGTCATTCATAAATATAATCTTATTAAGATTAACACAGAAAGGAAGACCAAAGTAGGTTATAGACAGAAAACCGTTCCCTAGCTGTACATGGCTAAAGGTATATGAATACTCTTATTAAGAGTAATAAAGAAAAAAAATGTTGCCTGATGCCCCCAAAACTTCCAAAATGACTGAAAAGTGAACACAATACCATCTGATCAATCTCAGTTTATCCTCTAAAATAAATAGCCCCACTCCCAAAAAGCAAATTTAATAAGAAAAACATTAATGTGCACCAAAAATGCTATTTTTTCAAACCTTTAGAACTATACAGGTCATAAAAATAAAAATAACCCTTGAATGCAGTACTCTGCTAAACATCTTTTTAAAAAAAATGGCTACATGAGCTAAGTAACATCAACTTATTTTTAAAACTTAATGAGATCTATTGATTCTGTCTTCCCAGGAGTTACAATGCCTATGGTATTGGCTATAAAACATTCAAGACAAGAATAGGCTCAAGAGTATTTGGGTTTAGAAGCCTGTGCTTGTTCTATTAGGTGTGCACACAGACAAATATCAAAAGATGCAGTAACAAATGCAGATCTATTTTTGTTGCTTTGGGGCCTTTTGAAAAACAATATACAATAAAACCTTACCTTTCTTCAGGAATGAGACAGTTTGCTAGGCAAAATGTCATCACCTTATTTGAGAAAAAGCAATGTCAAGAACTAAAAGTAAGAACCAAATGAAAGCTGTAAATGCACCCACGGGGGGGAAATGATTCTTACAGGAAGGCAACTGACTGCTGTCAAGAAAATACATTTCAGTGCTACATTAGCAGGCAACATAGTTGCACGCTGGAGATTTAAGGCGCCTTTCACCAATATATTAAGCTAATGACAGAGTCACAAGAAAACCCAACTAAGTCAATTTGAGATCAAAAGGGGGGGGGAGTTGTATAGAAAAAACAAAAAGTTACAAATATTTTTAAAAATTCACACACAGCTACAATGATCAGCTAGCCATCATCTCAGTGGCTGGACGGAGGCAAAAGTGTTTTGGACAATAAGCAATAAGGAAAACTCAGTATGATATAAACCAGACATACTGCAGAAGTAGATGAAACTATAGGTGGGTGGCCAAAGAAGGAATACATAAGTGTACTTATCCTTCCAGTGTGCAAGCAGTGTGCAACAACTGACATTAAAATCAAATAATAACCATAAAAATGATAATCGGATCAGCAGATAGATACCTATAATGGTAAGGATCACATAAAAGCTATCAGCCCGGCAGGCCAAATGTTTACTAGAATAAAGACATTTTTATCAGTTGGCAAAAAATAATGCTAGGAGGAGGCCAATAATCTCACAGGATGAGGTGTTCTGTAATCTGGGCATAATCTCTCACCCTGACCAATTGTGCCTTGGCACGGGCAAGACATGAAGTAAAGCCTCACTAATGGATCTTAAGGAGCAGACAGGCTGGTATGGGAGGAAATAGTCCCTCAGGTGTCCAAAACTACTTAGAGCTTTGAAAGGTAATCACCAACACTGTGAAGAGCAGTTTAATAACGAAACCAGAATTATGAACTCAGTACAGTAAGTATCAACACAGACACGGCAGATATACAGTTCTTTCCTTACCTTAACAATATCCAGGCCTCCGACGAGTTCACCTTTCACATACAACTGTGGGTAGGTTGGCCAATTGGAATACTTTTTTAATCCTTGCCGCACCTAAGGAAAATAATCCTAGTCAATGTTCCATGCTACAGATTTCCAATATTTTATTTTATTATCTAATATTTCTAAGATTAATAGGAGAGGGGAAGTAAACAACATACCTCTTCATCCTCCAATATATCAAAAGTCTCATAATCAACACTAAAAACAAACAAAACAGAAAAAAAGTGTTTCATTATTCAGGCTAAGAGTCAGCTAGGGTTCTTTCCATTACCTATTTTTATTAATGCAGAAGTCATCTCAGAGATTATTATCTCAAAAGAGCAAAACTATAAGAGCTTATAATGTTAGTGTTAAATAGTACTGAACATAATGCTGAAATATCCTAACAGAGAGGAAAAAGAACAAACAGAAGAGCTTATTGTTGACAATACAACAACCTATACAAGCCAATCCACATATGAAAATATATATCAAAACATGAATCAGTTCCACCGTAATGTGGATGACCACCTGTGGTTTGGGGGCAGAGGGGAGGACCACTTCCCTATATCCCACTCTAGACGTGAGCCAAGTGAAGCTCCTGCACCATGCACACCATCCAACAGTTATTCAGCACCAAGAACACCGAGAGGCTGGTCTGCAGGTCACTGCTACTCAGGGTTTAAACAGACCCTGGGTAGTCGTGGACAAACAGGAGCAAGCGAGCACACTGGGTCATGACCACCCGACCACTCCTGCTGAGTTAAACAACCCAGGGACACTCCACCCCAGGTTGTTTATTGTGATGTCCGAAGCCAGAATTGGAGGTTGTTGGGGGAGGAAAAACCCAGACTTATAACCCAAGAACGAACCACGGGTTACTAGTCTTCCCCCAACAACCTCCAGCTTCAGATGTCACAACAATTAACTCAGGGATGAAACAACCCTGGATTGTTTAACTGAGCAGCAGTAGATGGGAGCCAGAACGCTTGCTCCCATTTCATTATCAACAACATGCAAACTGGGTCATGGTATCAATCACTTATATTGACAAATAACCCTTGAATGCAAGAGGTAGCCAGAAAATGTGCCTAACTCAGTGAAGGTGCTCCCTACCCCTTCCTCTATCTGCTTATCATGGGATCAATGCTGACTGTGTTCGTCACGATGCAAGTACGAAGTTACATGGAAGCTGCCTTCCATTATGTATGAGGTCTCATAATCAGGACCAGGAGTATAAAAACCTGCAGAAGACAGCAACCTCGAAGGAAGACATTGAGGGAAAGCAACAGGTGGATGTGAGAAAAGGGAGACCAAAATGTTCTAGGGACTGAGAAGCAGAAACTGAGCAGTTTAATTTAGATGTGCAGTGAGCACATGTATTTGAAGAACAGCTGTGTTTAAGACAGAAAAATAGATACATACCCAGCATTGTTTAGAATTTCTAGAATTTGCTTGCTGAATCCACACTTCGCCGCCTACAATAAGGAAAAAACACAACTCTGAAAAGTATTGTATCAAGCAAACTATGTAACAAATAGCCTATGAACACAATCTTTGGATTTTCCACTTTTCCCTACACCAGCCTTCTCCAACCTGGTACCCTCCAGATGTGCTGGATTGCAACTCCCATGATGGGAGCTGACGGGGTGTGTAGTCCAATTTACCTGGAGGGCACCAGCATGGGGAAGGCTATCCTACACCACCCGAAACTGAGACAACTAGACACTCCAAAAATCAGTCCCTTTGAGCAGGGGTGGGGAACCTGGGGTCCCTCCAGACATTAGACTACAACTCTTGTCAGTCCCAGGCAGCATGGCCAGTGGCTGGGGAATGACAGGAGTTGTAGTCCAACATCTGGAGGGCCCCACCCCCGCCTTAGGAAGTCCTTGGGAATGCATTCGATTGGCCTTCAACATGTGCTTTAGAAAGAATTTTTCCATAACAATCTATCACTCATTTTATATATAATCACAGCTGCACTTTTTCCAGCAGTCACAAATATGGAAGTAGTTGCCAGTTCACCACATAGGCAGTCTGTTTCACAAAGACCTTTCTCTGTCCTCGTGTACATGTGGGTGCAAGACCACATGGAGACATTTGTATCAGAAACTACCCCAGTACCATTTACTAACAAAGTCATCTTCAGAGGCTATCTTCCAGGTGCCCCTGCCATCTAAGCTAGGGCAAAAGACTACCAGAGAGAACTCTCTTCACAGTGGCAGCCCATTTGCAGAATTTACCTGCCCAGTGGTCTGCCTGGTGCCAGCATAGTCTATCATTTCATCCCCAGGAAAATACATCTTGTTGAGGGTGACAGTGACAGATTTTACTTTCTTGGGCTCCAAGATCACCGCAGACGGTGACTGTAGCCATGAAATTAAAAGACGCTTGCTCCTTGGGAGGAAAGCTATGGCAAACCTAGACAGCATAGTAAGAAGCAGAGACATCCCCTTGCCGACAAAGGTCCGTCTAATCAAAGCTATGGTTTTCCCAGTAGTAATGTATGGCTGTGAGAGCTGGACTATAAGGAAGGCTGAGTGCCGAAGAATTTATGCTTTCGAACTGTGGTGCTGGAGAAGACTCTTACGAGTCCCCTGGACTGCAAGGAGGTCAAATCAGTCCATACTAAAGGAAATCAACCCTGAGTGCTCATTGGAAGGACAGATACTGAAGCTGAAGCTCAAATATTTTGGCCACCTAATGCGAAGAGAAAACTCTCTAGAAAAGACCCTGATGCTGGGAAAGACTGAAGGCAAAAGGAGAAGGGGATGGCAGAGGATGAGATGGCTAGATAGCATCACCGATGCAATGAATATGAACTTGAGCACACTCTGGGAGAGAGCGCAGGACAGGAAGGCCTTGCGTGCTATGGTCCATGGGGTCACGAAGAGTCGGACACGACTGAACGACTGAACAACAACAACAGATGTAAAATTTCCGGGATTGTTGAGACTAAGTGGGGAAAAAAATTCCCCTGAGTTGAGGGGTGGGTGGCAATTTGGGGAAAAATGGAAAAATAAGCAAAACTTATTTTTTAGCACTTTAAGACAGCCTTTCACAACCTGGTGTCCTTCAGATATTTTGGACTTCAGCTCCCATCAGCCTCAGGCAGCATGGCCAAAAGTCAGGAATGCTGGGCACTGTAGTCCAAAATGTCCAGAGGGCAACAGGTTGGGGAGGGCTGGTTTAGGAACATAAAGCAGCCTTTCTGTTCCTAAAGTTATTTTATATATAATTCAGTTTGTTCATAAAATTATCATATTTAAGACTTTTAAAGTAAACTCAGTTAGTAAATTTGTAATTATTGTATGAATAGATTAAACTAAATCAGAAATATAGGACTCTAGAACAAAACCCAAATTGTCAAGAATGCACACTGATGACTCTACCCACATGTTGGGAAACTGAGCATAAATGTCTATCAGTAAAATATACGTCAGATCAATAATTTTAATAAGGAATGAAAGAAATAACTATGCTGGGAATCTTACAGAGAGGATTAAAAAATATTTTTCCCCATGGCTTCATTATTTCCAGACATTTTACATCTCTACTCTTTCTGTAAAAAGTGTTCTTATTACATAGTTTTTACAAATCATTTTGGGGGGAATAAAGGCTAAGTAACAATATAGAAATACTTTGTCTTAAATTCTGAAAAAAGAAAAGTATTTCATTATCCAAAGCTGATCAATTTTTCCAATTTTTCAGAAAAATACAAAAACAGTCTGGGGAAGAAACATGGGCTTTTTTCTGAATTTTTCTAGTTTTTTTCTGGACCTTCACATCTCTACTCCCAGGCTTTTTAATGTATTATTTTAACACACTGTAACTATATTATGTTCTGATTTTTGTGTTTATCTTGTTTTTGTAAACCACCCTGGATGCTTTGCTGAATGGTGGTATATAAATCTTTTAACTAATTAAACAGTAAAGCAAGTAAAGAAGTGTCTGTTAATTTCTATAAAACGTCTAAACAATTAATAAAGCATTTTCAAGACCCTTACCTGTTTATTTCCTTTTATAAATAGCATCACAGAAGCTTTGTTTATCAGGTCTTTGAGTCTACAGCAGGAAGCAGAACAATACTGATTAAGTAGAGCACTCTTAAGACAATATGAGTCAAAAGGCGATTTTCACCAATGTGTGTAAAGTATTATAAAAAATTACAGAAGTCTATATTTATTCCCACCTTAGCAGTGATACTGTTTTTCAAAAATTAAAGAAAAAACTTTAATTAAGTAAAATTGACTGTTCTCAAAATATTGAACTACATCCTAAAAACACTAAAAGCGAACATACCAAACGTTAATGTTTCAGCAGTAAAAGAAGCAGTTGCTACATCAACACTTCACAATAGAAACTGTAACTCCCTGCTATCAGCTTTTGGTTATCATGAATATGCCATCATCTTGCACCTACTAAATTTTTTTTTGAAAGTGGACCACAGTCCAATAGAGACAGATGTACTTAATCCCACTGATTTTGAGTGGACTTAAACGTGTATCGCTGAATTGAGGCCACAAAGTTTTAAAGTCAACAGGCGTTCAGGCATTCTCCTTGTGTGTAAGGTCTACACATGAGGAGGGGGAGCACACTGTCTCTGCCCCCCCTTCCTGTAGTACTTAACACCTGGAGGGTGACAGTCTGTAGAGAAGAGCCTCGTCCGTTCATGAAGACTCCCCCAAAGTTTTTAGAACCCTAGAAAACTAGGATTCTACAATCTCAGGGAACGCCTCCACAAATGCAGGGAGTTCTCCTCTGTGACCAGTCACCCTCCACATATAGAAGGTGACAAAAACAGCAAGGGAGAGAAGCGGAGTTAGCGCGCTCACCCCACTCCCTCTCCTCACATGAACAGCTTACACACAAGGAGAATGCCTAAATAGAACTGTTAACAATGCTGTTACTCAACTCTGCTGTTCTGACTGAAATTCTATGCACACTTTCCCGGGAGACATCTCCACTGAATGCAGTGGGGCTTATTTCTGAATAAAAACGCATAGGATTGCACTGTTAGTCTACTTTATGGTTTCAGTAGACTTTTACCAGTTTTCTGGACTTAAGCCAATATCCAAAAAAATAATTATTCGAATGTATCCGATAATTAGACTTTTGGGGGCATACACTAGTTGACTTGCATCCAGCACTAAAGCAATTTGGATTAAGAAAGCACTAAGACTTTTAGCTCTTTGATAATATCTTAATACTCAATATCGTAAATGTTGACAAAAGTTTCCCACTGACTTCCACAGAATGTTTGCATTCCACTTTTTCCTAACCACATAAACCACAGCTGTGTCCAACAAATATGCATTAGCGCACTGCAACCAAAACCCACCCCGAGCTCTTCTTGTCCAAGATACTTCTTGTTCCTTGATAGGGACAGCCTAGCCACAGCGATCCATGCACTGGTAACGTCATGATTAGACTACTGTAATGCACTCTATGACGGGCTGCCCTTGTGCCTGGTTCAGAAGCTGCAGCTAGTGCAGAATGCAGCAGCTAGAATGCTCACTGGGATGCCCAGCTAGGCTCACCTAACACCCATATTAAAAGAACTGCGTTAGCTGCCTGTTAGCTACCAAGCCATGTTCAAGCTATTGTTATTGTCATATAAAGCCATAAACAACTTGGGGCCAAGACATCAAGCAGACCACCTTCCCCTATATATGCCCAGTCGACCTTTAAGATCATCAGAGGAGGCCTGGCTGGTCATTCTGCGACCAACAGAATGTCACCATGTAATATCTCAATGATAGACCTTCTCGATGGAGGACCGCACCCTCTCGAAAACCCTCTCCACGCGCAGTTCGGGAGGCAGAAAATGTGGTATGTTTCAAACGCCTCCCAAAAACGCACTTGTTTGCCTAGGCTTCCTCTGGCTTGTAATTAGTTACAAGTAATCATATGCTGCTCAATCTTACTGGTCCTTGTATTGTTTTTATTGTAATTGGAATTGTTTTTAATAGCGTATTTTAAAAGTGATTTTTAATATTTATATGTGAAACGCTTTAGGATTTTATTGTATTAAGCGGTACAGAGGTATTGCAAATAAATAAATAAATAAATAAATAAATAAATAAATAAATAAATAAAGATTCCTAATAAAATCATGATGGCAAGTGAAGCAGTTGAAGCCTAGGTACATCAGAGTTGGAAGTTCCCAGATTTACAAAGCATATACAAAGTAATCAGAAGCCAGAGAAGCTCATCTGTGCCTGGGAATCCCAACCACCAAGCCATTTTTCAGACTTAAGGAAACTCAAAGAGGCTGAAACCAGAAAAAGAGCCATTCATTCCCTTTAGAGTACATACATACAGCATAAGATGAAGTCATGTTTGCAAATTCCTTCAAACTCTGAGCTACTAACACTGATGCCCATGCTCTGGGAACATCCAGTTTAAACTACTGAAACGCACTGTCCATGGGGCTGCCTTTGAAGTTTACTCAGAAAGGTCAGTCTGTCCAGAACACAGCTGCTAGCCTGTTGGCCGGGGGGATAGGTAGTTGTGTCAAGTTTTTAAACAACTCCACTAGCTTCTGGTTCAAAGTGCTATACCTTCAAAGCCCGACATTGGTTGGCTCCTGGGTATTCATCTGGACCTGATCCCATGGACTACCTGCTCCTAGATGAACCTCAGGACAGATAAATGGAAGTATTTCTTCACAGAGCACATGGTTTAACTATGAAATTCACTTCTACAGGATGTAGTGATGGCCACCACTTTGCATGGCTTTAAAAGGGGACTGGACAAATTCCTGATGGAGAAGGCTATCAGCAGCTACCTCCAGTATCAGAGGCAGTATGCCTGTGTATACCAGTTGCTAAGGAACATGGGTGGGAGGGTGCATGGCACCCCATCTTTGACAGAAGTTTGCATCTGGCTAGAACCTGAGTGCCAGGCTGAGACCTATTTATTCACCCAGGCTTTTAAAATCTTGTTCATGATGCTATCTACTGAATATATAGTTACTTAGAGCTCTTGTAGTTTATTTTTGTAGTTAAGATTGTTTTACATTTTTGCTCGATTGTAAGCCACCTTCGGAGCTCATCAAATTGAAGGTGGGGTAACATGTTTTTAAAACAAACAGAATAAAAATGCTCTGACATCTTAGATGTATAGGAGCAACCAGATACGTGCTCACCCTAACTCTCTAGTGCAGTGGTGGGCAACCTATGGCCTTCCAAGTGATTATGGACTCCCAACTCCCATCAGCCCAACCAGCATGGTCAATGGTCAAGGATGATGGGATTTGTCTAACAGCTGGAGGGCCACAGGTTGCCCACCTCTGAACAAGAGGGTTGCGGTGAGCATGTATCTGGTTGCTCCTATATATCTAGGATGTCTGAGCCCTTTTATTCTACAGTGCAATGTGCAGAAAGGAGATCAGCCTGGTTTCTGAAGGATTTTGATGTGAAAAAGGCAGATGGTGCTGTGCAAAATCAAGTATAAGTACAACTTTGTGATTTGAGTTCTGCCATTCTACACTACCATTATGTGTAGAGTTTGCATACTATGCACAAAAATCCAACACAGCAAGACCTTTAATTCTGAAAAAACAAATACAATTCAGTAATGAAATACATGCAATTTCCTCCTCATGATAATAAACCAATAGAAGATAAGATGCATCATACCTGTCCTCTAATTTGTGTGCCTTGGGGCAGACTGTATCCAGTTCTCCAGAAGCCTCAAGCTCCTGAAAATATAATTGTTCTCAATTCATAAGGAAAGTACCATTTTAAAATAAAATTTAGAGGTTTTTTAAAAAGGGGTAGAGCTTTTGTTTTCTGACCTTGACAATATCCAGTCCACCTATAAGTTCTCCAGCTACATATAACTGTGGATAAGTAGGCCAGCTGGAGTAGGTTTTCAGTCCTTGGCGTACTTCTTCATCAGAAAATATATCAAAGCTGCTAAACACAACATTATGTTTGTTAAGGATTTCCACTATTTGTCTGCTGAAGCCTAGACAAAGAGAGGAGAAAGAGAAAAAAAGAAAAAGAAAGAAAAAACATTATTTAATTAGGCTATACTTCCAACAAGGCAGCAGTCCAGTGTCTACATGACAGCTTGTATTAATATGCTGCAAACAATCCCCCAAAGTTTAAGTGTGTCCAAGTTACATACTCTAGGAATAAGTACAGAGCATCATTTGTGTGGCTTACCCTTTGATAAGCTTGCATAGGTGCCTGATGAGTTTGAGAGAGTGACCTGGTTTAGACAATCCTTCCAAGCCATGGACGATTCTGGCTTAATGTCAGTACAACAAGCCAGTCTAATAAACCAGGATCTGATAATAAGCAGCATGTGAGGGAAGGAGGGAACAGGAGGAAAGGGGAACGGCAAAGGTTCATAAGCTTCATAAACCCAAAACAGCATGCTCAATTGAACCCAACAGCATGCTCAACCTTGGTTGCACCTATTGCTTGTAAACTAAGGGATTTGCATGGACCAAATTCAAAAAGATCACACAACACTGCATGTGTTAATGCATATGCAGATAAACATAATACTTTGCTCCAAAAAGTATTATTTTTATATCAAGGTAGATTTTTAAATACAAGCATCATAATTTCAGATTCTGCTACAGCACAGTTTTCATTTCAGGAAAACACGTTCTAGAATGTTGATCCTAACCACAACTATTCAGAATTATTCTTCAAATAAATTGTGCAGCTCAAATTTATGAGCAAAATATAATCTGAAGTGTAATGGGCCACTTTGATACTTCAACTGTTTGAAGCACTGCTCAACCCAAACCTGTAAGTCAGCACTTTTTGTAAAATGTGGAATCAGCCCACTTGTACAAAATTCAGGAAAAAATGTAAGGTTAACGTACTCCTAAATTTTTTAAAAAAACTGCATAAATATCAGTGTAATATGTTTTGAACCAGCAGCCTGTCATCTCTTCTCTACTACCTTAACATTCTCTCCGCCAAAAGACAGAAATCTTCCCCAGGTAACTAATATATATAAAGTAGTTTTATCTGATGGTATCTGAACAATCTCACCCAATTTTCAAAAGGTTCTAATAATATACAAGATTTGAAGAGACAGATTTAAAAAGTTTAAGAAGTGTACAGAAGAACCTTTGACATGATTTCTGTAAGGCAAATTCATCCATTACTTTTGATTTGCACCGTAGCTTGAGGTCTCCATGATCTGCATTTTGAGCCATGAGCAAATAGCATTTATTTATATGGCATCTAAGTTGCTTTTCTTCCCACAACTGAAGCATTAAGTTCTTGTACAGCCTCGAGTGGAACAAGGATCCTGAATTTTTTTCCTCTCCATTCATCTGGGAGTTCATTAGTAAACAGCTACAGGCTGATTGCTGATGGTTATTCTGCTGCCAATATATTAACTCATTTCTACAGTAGGAGGCTGAGAGAGAGAGAGAGAGAGAGCGCGAGAGAGCGAGCGCGCACTCTTCATTTTAGCTTTAGGCAACTACATGCAGACGAGAAAAGATTGATTGGTGGTGTTTCATTTTTAAGGGTTAAAGTAGCAGACTGGAACTGTTATGCTTAGGGATAAAGTGCCAACACTGCTTTATCCCCATAACAAAGGATTTAGGCTGACTTTCTGAACAAATACCATCTGAGCAATACAAAAACTAATGAAAGCACGACTGAAGTGCACATATGAGAACGTACAGACCACGGTAAGAGTGATGCGGACGCTGCACTGCTAGTGATAGAAAGCTAAGTACAATTATAATGCTAATGATGTAAGCAAGCAACAAGCCCGTGAACACAGAGCCAAGGGGATAGACCTCATTTAACATTATTATGAATTGGCTTTCCAATGGAAGTGGTGAAATGAGGAACATAACAAGGATTTCTGATTCCATACCAAGATCCAATTACACTCTGTTACAATTGACAATCTGCTATTATTAGTATGAAAATTAGCCTGGACAGAAACCATCAGGAACTTCTTCCACACAAGCTACACCGAGCAAAAGCTCCCAGCTGACCTCCCCGAGCCTAAAGCTGCTTTGCAAGCACAGATATGCCGAGTGGTCTGAGCCTCACTAGAAGGCCTGAGGGAACTAGGAGAGTAAGGCAGCCTCCTTCCCCTAGGACTATAGTTAAGCCTCTCAGGTTTACCATCACAACTGCTTTTCGTGGGCTCCCTTCAAGGACCTGAGGAAATAAGGACCAAACCATTGGAAATGTGTGAGAGAGACACAGAAAGACAGAGACAGACTGGAGGCAGAGTATGCAGATCACCAGCCAGTATGTCTTCCTATAGGCAAACACACTTGACTAAAAAAAACAACACCCCTCGCTGTGGTCCTTCCAGGGAAGTTTACACCAAGGTCTAAACTTGTTCATTTGCTTTACGAAAACAGCACAGAGAACTACAACTTATTCTCCAGGCTTTCTATTTTATACTCATTTTAATCCTCCTACATTCATTATATTCAAATCACACCAGCTGTGTAACCTGCCACTCACCTACAGCAATTAGCAATTGTCCTCAAAAGACCACCCAGCTGGAAAACTGCACCTACCCGCATTAGAGACATGCTCTTGCTCTCTTGGGACAGCCATGCGTGCAGGCTGCACAGCACTACACTGGGATAACACACCTTAGCGAGACCACACACATCGTTTAGGTTCTCCCTCTTGTACAGCAGGGGTGGGCAGACTTTAGGCTTGTCAGATCTACTTAACTTTTTTTTTTTTTTACACTAGAATCCTGAGATCCACCAACTCAGAGCCAAGTACAAAATAGTGGCTCAGAAGGGCAGGCATACACTAAGAATTAAGGACAGGGTGCCTCTGAGCACATGCTTGGCCCAGGACTAAACGTCCACTCCTGGGTTCCCCAAAGCTTTCTTTGTTTCAGCAGCCTAATTTAGGGTGGGAGCCTTTACATGTTGCTATTGAAGTCAGAAAATCTTGCAGATCAGCTACAAGTTACCTGGAAATCTATCGGTAGATCCCAGTCTAACTTCTGCCTTCCCCTGTTGTAGAGTGAGTATGCATGCACTGTACATGCAACCAGTACTACACTGCATAAATGCAGCGCAGTACTGTGGTTCTTACATATGCAGTTACGTAGCAGACAGCATTAATGTTTCGCCTATGTCAAATCATGATGAAGGAAATTGGATCCACTTCCAGAAAGTTGAGGATAAATAAGTAAAGGTACTGAACTAGTTCAAGGAGACAAACATTTTTGTTCTTGGTTACACTTGTTGTTCGGTCGTTCAGTCGTGTCCGACTCTTCGTGACCCCATGGACCATAGCACGCCAGGCCTTCCTGTCCTGCGCTCTCTCCCGGAGCGTGCTCAAGTTCATATTCATTGCATCAGTGATGCTATCTAGCCATCTCATCCTCTGCTGTCCCCTTCTCCTTTTGCCTTCAGTCTTTCCCAGAATCAGGGTCTTTTCCAGAGAGTTTTCTCTTCGCATTAGGTGGCCAAAATATTTGAGCTTCAACTTCAGTATCTGTCCTTCCAATGAGCACTCAGGGTTGATTTCCTTTAGGATGGACTACCGAAACTTTAATATATCCTTTAATAAAACCACTAACCTGTTAGGTTCACTGATGGAAAGTGAATCGTTTTTCATCGATGGATGTTAACCACTAGTTTCTGGTTAACATTATATAGGCATTTTACAACAAACTGCTAATTGTTATTTCTACCAGAAACCTAAATAAATCCCTTATGCTAAGTACTCTAGACCAATCCCATTCAACTCAATGAAATTGCTCTAGCTCAGTGGTTCTCAAAGATTGGGGGATCTTGTCCCTTTAGGAGACATGGTATACCTGAAGGGGGAGGGGGGGTAGAAAGTTCCAAGAGAACAATAGGATCCTGAAGTAAGTGGAAGCCTTCCTCTCCTCACCAACCAAAACACATAGCTCAGTTGAATGCCCTCTGCCAGAGAATCCTTGCTGATGCACATTGGATTTGTAAAGGCAATTGCTCCATCACCTGGCTCACCCTTCCAACCCCAAAAGCTATTGTTTTGTTTAATGTCTCCTGTTCCACGGTTTTAGGAGAGACCAAATATATCCTATTCTACTCCCCTTCTAATGCTGGTGTCAGATCAGTGACAAATCCTACATGTAAGGATTTGTGCACGTCTGTTTTCTCTCTTCTCCATCTCTCCCAGAGGCAGCCCCCACTCCCAGAATGTACCCTGTCTTGTTCCTTCCCTATTTACTGTCTTACCTGAGGTGGCCTACTCTTAACCTAGCAATACCATCCTACTTTCTTGAAAGTAGAAAAAGGGTAAGCCAAACCAGGGTACAGCATAGTCGCAACTAATGGAGTGTAAGGAAACCTTGAAGAGGAGCAGCATGACCACAACTCATCTACACTTTACAGCCTAGGAGAGGGGTTCCATTTGTCCCAACGGAGCAACCAACAATGTTGTCAAGAATAGCACCCAACAGCATTGAGCTGCTCAGATACAAGGGTAGGAAAGCTTAAAACACAGAACAATTTGCAATTTCTCCTTGGGTATAAAGTCCTACAGCATAAAACAGAAATTTGAAACAGCTCTTACCACAACGAGGTTCCTGAGGTGTTCCCTTCATAAACAACATGCAAGGGGCAGCGTTTGTCAGTTTCTTGAGTCGCACATTGAGGTCCTCTTTAACACCATCATTAGAACCACCTGGAACAGTCATGCTAGATGCATGGCGCTGAACTTTTTTGGTCAATTCTGGTGCATGAGCGCCATCTAATCGGTCAATTTTTTGGGAATTCTGCCAATAGAGGACAGCAGTTCTAGTAAATGTTATGAGCCCCACAAGAACTGTCTTCTAAAAGTTACTGCAAAGTTCTCTGCCATATCCAAACATTCTATTGTTGGGTTTAAGCCAAAGACGGTTAAAAGCCACAGACGAAATCCACCAAATGCTGGTGTACATCTCATTTCAATGGGGCTTACAGAGCTGGAAGGAGTATGTCCAAAGCAGTAATGCATAATTGGTTATCCCCAAACTCTGGACGTGGTGAACTGAATTCTGTTAAAACGCACTCTGATAAGAAATACCTGCAAAAATATTTTGGACAGGTCACCCCAACGAGCTTAGAAACCAATCAACAGCCATTTCTATGTCATTGTTAAACAATGCACTAAAAAAAAGCAGCCCTATCAGAAAGTGCTTCCAATTCAGGAATTAATCTAATAGTATAGTATACATTTCTATGCAAACATTTCCACAAGTTTCAGCATAGGGGAGCATTAAATATTTGACCTTTGCTGTACCCACACAGCTAAGATATACAAAATTCCTAGCAGTTTTAAATCAATCAAATGTCACTCCAAGCCCTTATGTTACCTGTATTGGGCATATCCTTGTAAGTATTCATACAAGTAATCAAGTTAAAATAATCTTACCTTAAAAAACAAGAATGTTGGAACAGAAGTAATTTCGTATTTTTCAGACACTTCTGGAACTGCTTCAGCTTCCAGCTTTTGAAAAGAAAAGAAAGAAGTCATAAAATATGATTTTATTTTCATACTCTTATTTATAGTTGAGACTGTGCTGGCTGATCTTGTCTGCGCTGTTCTTTTAGTCATGTTAAATGTTTAAAAAGGATTTCAGTGCAAAAGTTTGTGACACATTTGCATTTAAATGAAACTCACAGGGCAGGCTTGTCATCCACTGAGCCTGCAGTGTCAAAACAGGTTCAGAGGTTTTTATTTTGTTGCACATTTCAAAAGATGCCTGGAGGCTGTGAATAAAATTCTTGGTGCACTAGTGACCTAGTAAATTTTCAATCATATGCAGCTACTACTATATTGAAATCCATAAATCACTGACCCCAGTTATGTCATGATTACAGTGCTTATTTTCTGCCCACAGCAATTCTTGCTGTTTGCTCTATTGACTAATTTCAAGAGGCAGTACATCATGACTGACATTTGCAGCCTTCTGCAAATTATGAAGCAAAAAAGGAGTATTTCTCCAATAAACTATTGATGCCTGCTAAATTTTAGTGGTTAACTCCTGCAAGACTGCTAGATATTAATATACTACTGTTCCACAAACATAGATAATCAAATATGAAATTATAGAAAACTCAAATACCAAACAGATCTCCATTTATAAAGAAAGGAGACCCTAATATACTCATTCATACTTGAGGATGACCAATTACATCCAAATGGTTGGAAAAGGGGAAGTAAACACAGATATTTTGCTCACACATGGGCAGAGCAAGCCTATAGCCCCTAGATATTATCCAAGTGGCCATCAGATACTGGGGCTTTCACCTCTGAGGCCATAAACAGAGCTACAACTTGAGAAGTGAAAATCCCTGCTTGGATCTTCACCCCCAATCTTCTCCCAGCCACCATGGAAAGCTCCACAGCAGCTCCTATTCTGAGGTCAGGGTGATGACTTCGTAAGAGGCCAGGGAAAGGAGAAGGGGATGTGCCAGTTGGGAGGGAGGGAAGGCCAGGATCCACAGGATCCTAAAGCTTCTCAAGCCCCATCCCCACTCTTGGCAGCAAGATTATTAGTTGTTCACAGGATCAGGACCTGCAAGAATGATTTTCAATCCCTCTACTGGGTTTGTAGTAGGAAATATTAAAGCTACATGATATATGGAGTAACAGAGCAAAATTATGCAGGATTTATAGTTCTAAGCTCTTTCACTCTTCCTGCAGGCAGCTCTGTTTGGTCCTTTGTTTGGAGTTGGTCATAAACAGCACAATATTATGGATGTTTACTCAAGTCAGCTCCAGTGTGTCCAATGGGGCTTATTCCCTAGTAAGTGTGTTTAGGATGGCAGCCTAAATCATGGGCTCGAGAATGTTTTGTAATGCATGCCTTGGATCCATTATCATCTGGGCTGGTCTCTTACTCAGACTACCAGCTTTCATATTTTTTTTAAACCACCACCTCCACCTCCAAAATTTAAACATCCACCAGGATTAACCTAGTGGGGGCTCAAATATATAAGTGCTCATGAAGTACTCCATTGCCATATACCTGAATCACCGAAGTATGGATGTGAGGGATATAGTTCAAAAGCTCCCCTGTGCCAACATTGCAGGCCTTTATTTATGTATTTATCTTACATTTAGCCAGGGCTTCTGGGACACCATTGGTGAGGATTGTTTGCTGTGTAGTTTATAGGATCTTTTAAAGTAAATAATAGTGTAATGTTAATATAATAATCATAATAAATCTCACTACAAGGAAAGCTTACATGTCATACAGAAGACCACCCCTTCCGAAATGGCACAACTACATGAGAGGATTGTATGAGGCTGAATGTGGCAAATGAAGCCAATAAGCTCTCTTTTCTCTTTCAAGTTATTATTCAGTTTAGCATAATTGATGCTGTACTTTCACGTTTCTTCTATCATCCTAATTCATGTAAAACCCCATCAATTTTCTGTTAATCGCTACCATTAGTATGCAAACAGATGAATTTTATAATTAATTTGACTTCAGGCAATACAGTTTTAGAGTTGCAGGATAATGCAACTTTACTACTGTAGCTAACAGTTATTGATAGCAACCTAATGTCATATTACTCAACTACAAGTAATACTAGTATTATAATAATGTTAGTTCTGTTGCATACCATTCATCATGACCAATATTGTTTGGCTGAAATACTGTATGCAGTTACAGACACTTTAGTCCTATCCATACCACAGTGGGGCATCACAACATAAACCTCTTGGGTGTAATCTAGAGGTTGCATTTTTACATTCTGATTCATTCAACAGAACAGCACTTCTCCCATTATTTTTGGGTTCTAAGCAAAGGCTGTAAATATGAAGCATGCTTATTCGATGGTAGTCTACTGAAAGTAATGGAATGCATGTAGAATTTGGATTTCAGTTTTACTGAACTGGATGCAAACCTAGCCATATTTGGAGTAGACCCATTGATTTAATGTGTCTGCTATGAGTGTGACTAAGTCTGGAACCAGCCCTTTGTTTTTAAACCCACACAAATGCAACTCCTTTAACTGATAGTCCAAAAAAACAGATTCAGTGCACTTCGAGTTTATCTACCATCATGTACAAAGTAAGTGCTGAAATCGATATGGCCCACTACCATTTAGAAATAAAAACTTCATATAAAACCAATAATGGTTTATTCTCCCCCTCACCCCCCACCTCCACTCTCACTGCAGATTTCAATATGCATAGACAACTTCAAACATTTTGTAAAAGATCCAACTTCTCTTAAACACTGCTTTGAGAATTAAGATTCACTTTGTCTGCTTTACAAAACTATGTCCCAAGCAACTACATAAATATGCAAACCTATTGAAAATTATATAAACAGTAAAATCCTGTAAATGTCTATGAAAAAGTAAGGCACATTGAGTTCAATGTGACTTACTCCAGGGTAAGTCTGTATTGGATTGCAGCCAGACGGAGCAAATCTAGACAGCGTCATAGGGTGACATAGGATGCTGAGGATCTCCTTCTTGCCCGTAGGCAGAGCTGCAAGTGCCAAGGAGGAGATCCAATCACAGATCTCCTCCCCTCCTCCCACCATCCCCAGCTGTCACAGAAAGCTCTGCAGTGGCTTCTCTTCCCAAGGTTGCAACAGAGACATCGGAAGAGGATGAGGAGGGTGGAAAGGTGAGTGGGGAGGGAAGAGACCTGGATCTTCTCAATCCAAGAGCCTCTCTGTCACTCATCCCGCCCACCAGGAAGTAAGTCATGTTCTTTAAGGTGGAACAGGAGGCGTTTTTGCCTCCATTGCGCCACCTGCCCTACCTGGCTTGTGCCAGTAGGGCTTTCGATGGGCAGAGGGCTCTGATCTTGGAGCCTTCCGTCTAAAGAGAAGCAATCCCATACGATTGTACTGTACGTGTTTCTCTTTATTTATTTACAACATTTATAAACCACTTCGCATCTGAAAAAAAAAATCCTGTGTAGTGAACAATAGTAAAAAAAAATATCTCCAAACACAGAACAACAAAAAATTTTAAAACCAAATTGTACCAATAAATCCATGGCTGGGCTTTTACTCAGAAAAGGCTTGCTTAAGTACGAAAGACTTCAGCAGATGGCAAAAATAGGGCCTACCTGATACACACATGCACACACAGCTCGTTATTATATCACTTCCTATCTTTATTATCACAAATACATTTCATTAACAAACTGCTTTTGAAATGGACAGTATTCAGTTGTAGTTCATCTGTCTTTTCTTGCTGACTATATCTCTGTTACCAGGTCATGTAAATATTCTTACGCAAATACCAACCACCAGTATGCTGTATCAAGATGGTTACCGGACATAATTATGTAAACCCAAGTATGTATTATCTTTCTTAGCCCAGTACACTACATACAAAACAATAAGGATATAAAAGGCAGGATATAAATGCAATTACTAAATAAAGAAGGAGAAGATATATTTGCCTAACCACTGGCATCATCACATCAAATCAAGAAAGTAGTAATAGTGCTCTGTTTTAAAAGGTCTTACTATCTTAATCTCACATCCCTGGGATAAAGAGATCAGTATTTAACCAAACTGCCGATTTCATTACATGTGGAAAAGCTGCTGAGACTTACATTGGAACCGCTAGCTCAAGTAACTAAATAAAGGAAGAATATTCAAATTCTAACTAAATACTTTGGCAGGCAAAGATTCAGATGGTTATTTCAAGTCAACATATGGAATCCCAAGACTCCCATGCTTGTTGGCACCCTCATATCCTAACCACATAGTACCTATGCCTCTGCATAGGTACTATGCATCTCTCTTTACCTCAACCTCCCTTACTACAAATAGTACCTCCTGTCTCTATACAAAGGCTTCCACCCAACCACTGACCACCTTCCACTGTTTCCCTGCTCAAAAGTAATCCCCATTTTCCTAATAGCCAGTTCCCAACATTTTCTTAGGAAATCTAAGACTACAGGACACCCAACCTTTGACCACCTTCCATTGTTTCCCTTCTCAAAAGTAATCCCCATTTTCCTAATAGCCCGTTCCCAACATTTTCTTAGGAAATCTAAGACTACGGGAGAGACGCAAGGAGAGGTTTCCTGTCTCCACTCACATACCCCCCTTCTCCATCATTCATCCAGCACCATCAACAAGAAGCTGGCCCCATTCTCAAGGCCCATCTTAACTCTTTCCTCTCCTAGCAGGAGCTGGATTTCAGACTACAAGTGTGTGCACGCATGTGCACTTACCCCACCCTCTCTGCCTCAAATGCCTTTTTTTAAATGCACGTTAGAAATACAGCATGACAAGAATAGAAGGGTTGGGAAACAGCCTCTCTCTCACTCACCCGTGAGCAGAGTTCAGTTCCTATAACTGTTAAGTAAGACGTCCACGGAATTTTCTGGGCTGCTGAGCATTGTGCCCCCTCAATGGGGTCAGTTAGTTTTAATGGATGGAAGCCATTCACCTCTACTTGAGAAAGCCAGCATTACAGAATGCCACCACGGAGGGAGGACTAGGCAGCACTGGCAAAGCTGAAACAGACCCGAATTGCCCAGGTTCAAGGTTTTCAGCAATTTGGAGTAGCAGGAGTAATTTTATTTATTTACTTACTTACTTAATCGCCCATCTGGCCGGTCACCCGGCCACTCTGGGCGATGTACAACAGTTTAAACAGTAAAATTACACATTAAAACATCATATTTCTAAAAATACCCTAACCCACCCCAAATGCCTGCCTGAACAACCACGTTTTCAATGCATGGCAGAAGTTCATTAATTAGTTCTGTTTCTAGCTTTCCGCTAAATGCAGGCAGCCAGCATCCATGCTAGACCAAAACTGTATTATACATGATCAGTTCAACTTACTTTCACAAATGTAACATGAGGATGCTCCTTTGCTAGTTCAGCCATTACACTGTTCATTTGAACACACTGAGGAGCCCATGGGGCCCAAAAATGAACCACCACTAAAGACCTGTGACAAAACAGAAAAGAACACAGAGGTCAAGTATTTATGCAGAACAGACCAACAAAGCAATGTAACATAAAAGTAATTGAAGCCACCGTGTAAGATCTCAGGGAGCAGGGCCAGATAAGACCCATCTCTGCCTGGAAACTTGGAGAGCCACTGTCAAAGTAGTAGACAGTAGTAGGCTAGATCAGCCTTCCCCACCCTGGTGCCCTCCAGATGTTTTGGACTGCAACTCCCATCATCCCTGCCCATCTGTTATGCTGGTTGGGTTGATGGGAGTTGTAGTCTACAGCATCTTGCCACTCATATCCTTTTTCCAGCATGGGGCAAGGGAGGGCATGAGAAGGGCTCTAAATCCTGTCTTCCCCTACACCAGTCTTCTGCTTCAAGCTGCGGCCTCATTGGCTGCATTATTTAAACAGGGGTTATTTGCATTTTCTTTTGGAATTACCATTAAAGCTAGGGAACGGGTTTGTACTTTTTTTAAACTATATTTGAACAAGATTTGATAAGAGAAACCAAACATTTCATACAGTTTGGATTAAATTTTTATCCATCTGAGGTCAATGACAAATCTCCTCTCTCCCCATCTAGATTTTAGCTTGGGACTCTCTACCTCCTGCCTTCCCTGAACGTGGAGGAGATGGTGCCCTTGTCTTCCTCTGGGTATGCTTGTGTAATACCATGCATATTCCTAGGCTGCAAGACTTCCTCAGGGCCAAACACCCTGGTGTCAGCATCCAACAATGATTCCTCCTTGCTCAGCAACAAAAAACAGATCTAAAGAAACAGCATCTCACCCACGTGCTTTATTAGATGCTCTTTCCTGTAAGTCAATCTGGAAATGACAGGGAAACGGAATCTACAGGGATCTGGGGAAGCAGACCAAATTTCTGATTAAACCATTTGGCGTGCACTGAACAGGCATTCATTGCAAATGCAGGAACAGTCAAGGACTATGTTTCCCAAATGCAGCCCCAAAAGGGCCCAGGTGGGTATACTACTGCTAAATAGTTTAAAATCAGGAATTTGCAGTTCCCAGCCACAGGCATTAAACTGACAATTGAAATATCCTCTCTCTGGGAGGGTTCCTGGCACATCGCTCTCCTAACTTTTAAGGGATAACCAGCAAGACTTATGAGAAAAACCCTTATTCCAAAGAACCACACTTATATCAGAAGGGTTCCAAAACCAGAGAGGGAAAATAAGCAACCATTCAACAACATCTTTTTTAATAGACTTTGTTTTCCACTTCTTAGAAGTGGGGGCACCGCTCTTTATAATCTTTATCTCTCCAACACTTTTTCCCCAACCATTACTCCACAACAACCACACTTCAAAACAACAGGAACTCCAATTCCTGAGAGCTCCTTTTTTATGAAGGCAGGGAGGAATCCATCAACCCATTTCTTCCCATCGCTATGCATTTAGAACAGGGGTGGGCAGACTGCATGCTTGTTCATATCTATTTTGTGTGTTTTTAACTAGAACTCCAAGATCCAGAAACCAGATACAAAAGAGCCTATTTGCATGTAACAGTGGCAAATTGTGGGTTAATTCACCCATGCTTTGCTGTAGCGCATGCCTAGCGTGTGCTGCCGCCATTTTGAATATTCAATGTCCAATTGGCCCGATCAGAGGTTATTTCGCAACATGCAAACCTGGACACTATGGGTTAATCGTGGGTTAAACCACCCACAGTTAACCTACGATTAGTTCTTAACTATGGGTTGTTGAACTCGCGATTAATCAACAGTGTCCAGGTCCATACATCATGCAATAACCTCTGATTGGCCCAATCGGAGGTTGCATATTCAAAATGGCAGCAGCATACAACACCAGCAAATCACCTATGATCTGCCATCGTTACATGTGAACCGGGTCACACACCTAGACTTAAGGAACAGGGTGTCTCTGAGCACATTCTGAGCCTAGGTAATTTGTTCTCAGTACCAGAACTGAACTGAGCTCACAGTTATTTCGCAATGAAGTCCACTCCTGGTTACCCCAAGCTGTCTTCATTTCAGCAGCCTAATTTAAGGGGGAAAAGTCATGCTGCTGTTAAAAACTTGGGAGTCAGAAACCTTTGCTCATCTACTGCAAACCAGTGATCTACCTTTTGCCCACCCCTGATTTAGAAGGATTTACATGCAGTATTTATATATGACAAGAACTCGGGGCCAACTGTGGCTTCCTCAGACAAGGCCTATCCAAAAGAAAAAGTATGGTTCTTACACATGATGGGTACACATCTCATATAGGTGTGTATCAACTATTTCCATAAAATGTGAAATGGCATTTATCATCCCTTCTTCCAGAAGATCGCCACACCAAAGTCAATGGGAGATATTCTTTCAAAAATCAGGAACCCACTGAGTGTTTTCTAATCCCTTACATGTTTTAGATAGAGCTGTAGGAGATTCCTCCCTCTAGCAAATCTACCTCAACAGCTCTTTAGGAAAAAGGGGCATTTAGGACTTGATACCCCATAGAGGTTTCTGGGGTAGGGCAGAGGGAAAGAAGGACCATGGACAAGGTCCCTTACATCTCTCCTGGTTGGGTTCTGCTTCTTAGAAAGGCATGTGCATCATGTATATATTCTCACGTACATACATGTTCATTTTACAGTGTACTTCAGAAAAAGTGTGTGTTAGCTAAAAAGAGGATAAACTTTGGCATGATTTGATGCCATGTCATCTGACCCACACCTTAATCCAGGGGTGAGCAACTTGTGGACTTCCAGATGTTGTTGGACTGCATCTCACATCATACCTCACCATGGGCTACGCTGGCTAGGGCTGATGGGAGTTGTGGCCCTTCAGATGTTGCGGGGCTGCGAGTCTCCCCCCCCCCCCCACACACACACACACACACTTTAATCCTAATTTTGTGGAGGAGCAAAAGCCATTCCACACAGATACTCAGAAACACTTATTTATTATTTCATGCTTTTTAATGGACTGGACCTTGAAAACACACACATCTGGGAGATAAAGACAGGCTAAACTTAAGCCCAGGACCAGGAGCAGCTCTACCATTAGGCAAAGTGAGGCAGATTTGGGGTGTCATGAAAGGACAGAAAATTATTACGTTATTAAGGATACAATCCTAAATATGTTTAAACAGAAAACGTCCTATAGCTTGGCTGGGGAATGCTGGGAGCTGTAGGACCTTTTTCTGTCTAAATCTTCTGTAGGATTGCATTCCTTAACTTATTATTGCATTTTTACTGCCAGGGAGGAGGAGAGGCATTGTGGGATGTTCTGCCTCCGGTTCCAAAATAAGATGACCAGCCTTGGCTACTGTGTACCATGATTTGGGCACAAGGGAAGCATTTTCTGCTCTGTCCCAGGCAGCAAAATATCTCAGGCCAGCCTGGGAACTAGCTCCATTCTGAGAACAACACCAGAAGTAGAACAAGGGCGCCATCCTATGCACGTTCAGACGCAAGAGTACAATCCTATGCATTTGCTTAATCTTAGACATGCCTAAGATTGCGCCCTGGAATACCTTACTGATCCCCACGTCCAGCTGTCATGAAGTCCGTGCATTTATCTTTTAGGGAAGCGGGGGAGAGAGCCCATCCCTGACCGCAAGCAGGGGAAGGGAGGTCACAACGCGCACCCGAGGAAACTGAGGCCGCGTTCCCAGGGAGGCGGCGTACTTGGGAGTAAGCCCCATTCAGCTCAATGGCGCCTACTCCAGAGTCAACATGCTTGGGAGCCCGCGGCACGGGACCGCGTCTGTACAGCCTGGAGAACCGGCCTGGCAAGAGGCGCTGCACCCTTCTGCTTTCGGCGGCGGCTCCTTCGCCTGCCCGCCCGCCCGGGGAGCCGGAGCGCCTCGAGCGGGGCACGGGAACGGCGGTGGCGGCTCCCCACGTACCTGCCTGGCCGCTGCAGCAGATCCTGGAACTGGCCCACGGATGCCGCTTCCACCAAGGCTCCGGCCGCTGCTCCGCCTTCCGCCGCCATAGCTGGTGTCGATCTCCACGCCGCGGCCGAGCAGGGAAGGGAGGCGAGACCGGGGCGGCGCTGCCGATACACGCCGCTGCCTCGCCGGCCTCCTTCGCTAGGCGGCCTCACGACGCATGCGCAGCCTTTCTCGCTCTCCCCTCCCCACCACCCAGTCACTCCCTTTTTTTTTTTTTTTTTAAATCCAATTACACCTTCGCTCTCGAGAACGGCGGCTGAAATCTCGCGCGTGCGTATTGGGGGAAACGAAGCCCTTGGCGAGGCTCCGCGGGACGGCCTTTTCCGCCCACGCTGCCTGCCGCGCGAGGCTGTCGCGTAGGAGCCGGCGTCCTGGGCGAGGTCGCGGTCCTCGGCGCTGCTTCTTGGGAGGTCGATCTCTTGGAAGCCGGCAGGGCTGGGTCGTGCTGACGAGACGTGCGTGGGATCGGGCCGTTGGCAAGGGGTCTTGAGCCCGCGCGGAGCCGGCCGCAGCAGCGTTTGTTACTAGTACAGGACGCGTGTGTCCTGCACCATACGCGTGTGTTCCTCGCCGCCACAGAAAGTGCCCACGCCCCAGCACTGTTTTGTGCGGGAAAGCTCGCGTCTACTATAAAAGTAAATTCAGGGCATAATCCTACGCGTGTTTAGCCGGGAAAGAAGCCGTACAACTCCCAGCATTCCCCAGCTGGCTGGGGAATGCTGGGAGTTGTACGGCTTCTTTCCCGGCTAAACACGCGTAGGATTATGCCCTTAAATGCTCTACATCAGCCTTTCCCAACCTGGCGCCCACCCTTACGTTTTAGACTATGGCTCCCTCACTGCCGTGCTAGCAACCTGAATGGGTTGGAGCAAGAGTTGGTCATACTTAGAGCAGATCCACGACTAACTTAAGAACCATTTATTTCGATGGGTCTACTCTTAAGAATGATTAAGTCTGGATCTTTTCTAACCCAGTGGCCAAGATTGCGCGATAAAAACCACCCATCGTGGCTTCAATAAACCATAGTGGCTTGCTTTAATCCCTGGCACGTACTGGATGCCATTTCCTTAATCACACGTCTGGGCACAGCTTGTCGTGTTGTCCGAACCCAGGTGGAATGGCTTGTTTGAGAGGGAAACAACCCTCAAATAACCCATGGCCTGTTGTAGGGTTAGTTGAGGATTGTTTCCCCCCTCAAACAAGCCATGCCACCCGGGTTCAGATGACATGACAAGCTGCGCCTTGGTGGGTAATCAGATTGTGTGATTGTATCTGGCAGCAGAAGCATAGAAAACAGGCACCATCCCTTGCTGCTGTCCACAAGAATTTCAAACAGGAGTCACTTACTCTGGAGTAGTAACATTGACTATTGGCTTGCTGAATTGCAGAATTAGGGATTGCAGGGTAGGTAGCTAGCTCTATTCTTGACAGTTGCTCTCTGAATATTAAAAAAAAAAATCAGGAGTTTTGAGAGGGCAGAGTGGGTGAACCTAAACATGTTGCTCACATGCCACTGCAGTCAGTCTAACACTTTCTGTTGTGAGGAACACACACGTATGGTGCAGGACACATGCATCATGTACTAGTAACAAATGCAGGTGCAGCTAGCTCCGTGCTCTTTGCACGGGCTCAAAAACCCTTGCTAACGGTCCGATCCTATGCACACTGCATCCTCTTCCATTTGATTGAAAAAGGCCTGTCTACTCAAGTGTAAGCATTCTTGTTTTAGTGGCTGACAGTGATTTATACACTTTCCGTAAATCCAAGCAATTTAAAGGGAACCAGTATATCCACCAAGGGAAATACTGCACATATGCATTTCTCTTTAAACTGCTCTCAAGATCAAAAATCATCAAACTTTTTGAACTTGGAGTCACTATCTTGTTTGTTTACATACAACATCCATCTTTTTTACACTATAGGGCATTGTGTTTAATACCTGTTGTGTTTAATACTCATCCATGTTTTGGATGAAGAAAACAACTGGATGTAACAGTGAAAAAGTTCCTCCTAAGATTACTCTCTGCGTATGCAAAGCAATGTGATGATGTTAGTGGGTGAGAGGCAGGAAGAAAGGGGTTGATACTTCGTCATTAGAAAATATTTAGGGTCCACATGTTTTGCTAGCTATTAAATCATAAAGCTCCATTGCCAAAGGAAAGCTTTTTTTCTTACATAGCTCAGCACGGGTTGTATGGTTCCCAGCAAAGTGTAAGTAACTTGCACTGAAATCAGCTGGGTTTATTTCAACTTTATGTACATAAGACTGTTGTATCTAAAAAAAACACTGTTTCAGTACACCACATCTATGACCAAGGCACTTAAGCCATTACACAACATGTCCTTATCCTAGTGTTCAGATGCTAATGAGGCCATTCTACATCCAAGCACAAACCTGATGCCGCCAAATGTTAAGGATCATCTGGATAGGTGGATGAATCTCTCTGCACCAATTATGGAAAGAATACAGCTCCTAAAATAAATACCCTCCCTAGTCTCTTATATCAAGTACAACTCTTTCGGAGAATTTAAAACCTCACACTTTAATAAGCTCCACAAGACCTTTTCAAGGTTCATTTGGTAGGCAAAAAACAAGAATTGTCATTAAAAATGTATAGGCCCATCGAGACATGGGAGAACTAAATCTCCCTAATGTTAGGCTATATTTCTGGGCATCCCATATGGAATATCTGGCAGCAGAGTCCCAGAGAAACCAAGGGCTTCAGTGGCTCCAGATTGAACAACAGGCAGCGGGCCAAATTAATCTGGCAAGCCTCCCAGACAGTATAATCCTCCAACCACTCAGCCAATACAAGCCCTGCTGAAGCGAATGGGGCAGCAGCAAGCACAGCTCTTTGAGTATGGAAACCAGAGTTTCCAGATGTGAAGGTACACTCACCTGAAGTTAAAAGGAAACTGATTATAGAATCCATATCCAAATCTAGGGGACAACACATTAAGAGGTACAAAATATTTGATGGGCCACATGGCCCATCACCTACAACTCTTATTATGTAGCAACTTACTAATGAGTAGTCCATTTGGAGTCCCTGGGATTAGTCACTTGTAACTATTCTTCGACTTACGATCCTTGACAACATCATCAAAATTTATTTATTTATTATTTTTAATTTATTATTGCATTTATATCCCGCCTTTTTTCCTCTTGCAAGGAACCCAAGGCAGCTTACGTTATCCTCCTCCTCTCCGTTGTATCCTCACAACAACAACCCTGTGAGGTAGGTTGGGCTGAGAGTCTGTGACCGGCCCAAAGTCACCCAGTGAGCTTCCATGGCCAAGTGGGGACTAGAACCCGGATCTCCCGACTCCCAGTCCGTCACTCTCGCCACTACACTACATTGGCTCATCCAATTCATCAAAATTTATCTCATCCATAATAGTTCAAAAATTATAAAACTGCATTTATGGAGATCCCATATTATTTAAAAAATTGGGGTGGGATTATTGAATCGGATAAAATATATTCCTGACAAACTCAGTCTTTTCTCATTGTAGTCACAGGAGGAATTCCCCCATTAAAAATTCATACAGTTAAACAGAATTCTGTACTCCCTCTGCAACCACTATTTTTATCTGAAGGGGAAAAACAGGATTTACTTCTTTAAGCTCTTTGGCCTTAAAACCACTTTCCTCACGCAGAGCCAGTCAAAGTTATCACAGTGGACGGAGGACACATCTTTCCAGATCACAAAAAATAAATGATTGAAGTCACGGGAAAATGCATGACAAGAGTTAACATGAACTCAAGGCAAACACAAGGTTAAATTCTATGCATAAATTTTATTTCTCCATTGCTGTATAATAAAATACATAACAACCAAATGTCTACAAGGAATAGTTTAAAACCGTTTTTACCCACTTTCTCTAGTAACATATCCTCTTCCAGATCTGGGAAATTGTAGGACTGTAGGGAACATCAGCACTGTTTATTATGTATTAATTGGGCTGGGAAGCTCATATATATACAAACCTTTTATGAACAAAGAGCTTTTGTAATATTTTGCCAGAAACATGTTGGGCATTTTTCAGTTACTGATATTATGCTAGTATACAAATCACTTCTAAAATACTTAACTGGTCGAATAAGCTTTTAAAAGCACTGAACACTGAAATTTAATTAGAGGCTCAAATTGCCATGCTTTATTCATCTAAGATTATGTGGCTTATAAGGGCGCAATCCTATTGAGATAGGCGGCCGCCTCTGAACTCGGAGGCAACCGCCTATTCAAAGCAGGGCAGGAGTAGCAAAGAGGGGATCATTCCCTCCATGCTTCTCCTGCCCTGCTTTTTTGGCTAGACAGCTGATTGCGGCTGTCTAGCCACAGGAGCATGGAGCGGGGAAGGAGGCTGCTGTACAACACATTGGATGTGTCATACAGGCATTTCTGCCCGCCCTGGAACGCCCCCAGCCATGCCCCCTTCCAGCCACTCCGCCCTCCTCTTGCGAGCGTGGAGGACGGGGCTGTGCAGCGCAGAAGTCCAGGGTCAGTTCCTGGAAAATGGCACATCCTATGGCTGTCTAAGTAACCCAATACTTAGCATGTAAGTAGATGCGGTTTGTTTTTACAACAGTAGCATGCATACTGAAATTGGTTGTCTTTTACTGTGATGGACATCCCATACCACATTTGCTATCCTAAGTACATTTATTTGGAATTTGAATATAGTCAAAGATTACCAAAGGTTAGGGTGCTACTCTCCCATTTTGTATCTATTTGATTAAAAAAAATAGTGTGGTCTCTACAAAGCCAAAGAAGGAAGATGCAGTTATTTTATGAAGTCAAGCACATCATAATTTACCTTACAAAGAAGGGCATATAAAATTGGTGCATATTAACAAGACTTCCTTTACCTTTGTGAGTTCCTTGTTTGACCCAGGCAGAATTGCACATTGAGAAGTTTGGGGATGCCTTAGAGTTTACACAATCTTTTTTAACACAAGTCTGACTGCAAGGTGAGGAAACCTTTTAATTCTTCCTTGTTTTAACAGAGTAGTATCTGACTAAGATTGCAGGAATCTGAATGGGCCTGAGGTTAACATGTACTCTTCCATCTGGCTTTCCTGCAACTTCCCTCAGGTGTTCCAGGACCAGAGATAGCAGAGCTTCTCCAACCAGGTGCCCTACAGATGGTTTTGGACTACAACTCCCATCATCCCAGACCACTGGCTATACTGGATTGGACTGATGGGATTGTTGTCCAGAACATCTGGAGGGCACCACATTTGTGAAGGCTTTCCTAGGCCTTGGAGAGCCGTTCTGCTATTTTACGGATGGGACTGCACAGAAGCCAACTAAATCTTCAATGACTCCTTCACCACTGCCCTAAGAATTCTCTGATGTGGCTGCTGCTGAATCCCAAAGTTGCCAACAAGTGCAGGGAAAACCTGAATATGAGAGGACATAAGAAAAGAACATAACAGCAAAAAGTCAGGTGAAATTCAGGAATATTTTATATAAGGAGAGCAGACAAGCTTAATCATATGGCAAAAATGCCACACTTCAATGTTCTCATCAAGTCTTCACTTTATAATTTCTTAGATCCATTGACCTCCTCCTAATCTTGCTAAAGAAAATGTATTTTAACTATTCCATATTTTCCATTCAAAGCAACCAAATTGTTCTGTAATTAAGTTCTTATATTATTTAGAAACGTATTTTTACAAGACTTGAGTTGTAAAGGTAGCTGCTTGTCTGTAGATGGCATCAACAGCCTCTGAAGACAATCTCTAATTGTAAAGGTTTTATTCTTCCTACTGTTATTACTATTATTATTTTTTGTCCTGGAGGGGGAGAAAATTTAAAGTTAGCATGAATTGAAGTATGGTCAAACTTTTCACCTTGTATTTGTTTTCTTATTTTTAGAAGGGCCTTTGCGATTATTTTGAAGAATCAGAAGTCAGAAGTCACATTATCAACAGCTAATTTAAAAAAAAAAAAAACTTCAGTACTAGCACAGAAAGAATAACCACTAATTTTGTATAAAAATATTCTGAGCAGTACAGCATTTGGACTTGAAATAGAAAATGTCTATACTGTTAGATGTGAGTTTCTTCAGCCAAAGTATAATTTCTGTTGATAAGGCTTGATTGTCCAATTGAAATATCAGTTTGATTGTCCTGTTGAAACAAGGTGAAATATCTGATGCCATGTGTCACAGAATAGATTATATTAATTCCGTACTGGCAAGGTATGGGTTTGATTAGTTATGGGGTGACACACTAGTAGCATATACTTGTATAGCACAATCAACTTTAGTGGGACTAAAGTACTATGATCAGTGAATCTTCACCTTACAGTGCAATCTTATATATGTCTACTTAGAATTAAATTCCACTGAGTTAAGTATTATAGGATTACACAAGATGGATTTGATTGCCAAAGATGACACAAAATTTATTTCCGCTAGGCTGAGCGCCGAAGAATTGATGCTTTCAAACTGTGATGCTGGAGGAGACTCTTACGAGTCCCCTGGACTGCAAGGAGGTCCAGTCAGTCCATACTAAAGGAAATCAACCCTGAGTGCTCATTGGAAGGACAGATACTGAAACTGAAGCTGAAATATTTTGGCCACCTAATGGGAAGAGAAAACTCTCTGGAAAAGATCCTGATGCTGGGAAAGACTGAAGGCAAAAGGAGAAGGGGACAGCAGACGATGAGATGGCTAGATAGCATCACCGATGCAATGAATATGGACTTGAGCACGCTCCGGGAGAGAGCGCAGGACAGGAAGGCCTGGAGTGCTATGGTCCATGGGGTCACGAAGAGTCGAACAAGACTGAACGACTGAACAACGACAAGGCTGATCTGGCTTGAAGGTGGTTTCTCCAGCAGGGGCTGACCTAGAGAGGGTTTAGAATCAGGAGAAGAAACAAAAGGGCTGTAAGTAAGTAGTAATGTTCAGGCCTGATTAAAATGTCAGTCTAGGGAGACCACTGAATCTGAATAATCAAGTCAAAACAGGAAATCCAATCAATCTTTGACATTAATGGACTATGGTTTGAATTCTAGTGCTATTGATGCTGTATTTATAAGATATGCAGATCCAATAAGTTCTGATGCAGGGCCATCTCTATGGCTCAGCAATCCTACTATTATTAATACACAGGCTTTCCCCATCCATTGCCTTTGGTCAACCACCAGATGTTAAGTGCACGTTTAAATAAGCTTCATAGTGTTTCCATGACAACCTATTCTGCGGATGTCATTTAATGCAGGATATGGTTACGTTATAGAGGACTGCATAACTAGAATAGAAAAGAGTGCCACGCACACTCAACATTATTAAAACAAGGTTCTGGCCTTGCTTAGCTTTATGTATTAACTACCAGTAAGAATCTTCATGGACATACTTACCTCAGAGTAACCCCCAATGAACACAGTAGAGCTTACTTCTGAGAAAACATGTATAGGAGTGCACCCTAGGCAAATCATTCTCTCAGCTTCAACTCCCCATCTGCAATATAGGGGATAATAGTCCTGAACTACTTTTCAGGATTCTTGTGCAAGGAGGATTACGACTGGGTAATTATATAATGGAAGAACTTTGAACTCTCTAAAGCACTGTGTAAAAGCTAAACATTAAGTATGCTGATGCCAATGACTATAGAGCAACACAGTTGAAATAGTCTGACTCAGAAAAGAACTTTAGAGGAAGCTATCACAACCCAAAGCCTCTTTAAGCTATATGTTAGCAAGATCACCACCACCGCACCCTTTGGGTTTGGGTCCTAAAAAAAAAATTTAAATCTAAGTCTGTGTATGTATGGTGGCTTTTCCCTCTCTTTTTTTAAACATGGGAGAAACGACAATCCACAAATCTTCTTTAAAAAGTTGCCCCTAGAAACAACCCACCTAGCTTGTGTTCTGGTTAGTGGAGAAATGCTGAAAACTACAAGGGATGTTATCTAAACACCATTATTGATCAGATCTGAAACTTACATATAGCGATACTGAGCTGCATATTAGCAACATGCTATTATGAAACAGGAACAGCGGCAGATGGTGTGTGTAGCAGAAATGGACATGATGTTATAGGGAACTGCAGATATTTAGCACCTGTGAAAAGACTACTACTTATTTATGTCCATACAGTTGTGCTTTTAAACTTCGATTTCCATTTAGTGATGAATGGCAGTGAGAAGTGTTCTGCTCAGAAGGCAGAGCTTAAATTTTGATATCAGGAGGCAAAGATGGTAGTTTCTCCCATATCAGGAGCATTCCTTCCTTCTAGCACAAAAACGGGGTTTTGTAACCTTCCTACCCCCGGGTTTTGTTTTCTTTGTTTCCCCACCCTTTGGGGTGGGGGGGGGGGTTAGCAGAGACCACTCTTAAAGATTTCTGACTCTTGTAATTTGTGCGGGAAAGATCATGCAAATCAAACCATGCAGTGGGAAAAGCCTGAAGATGTTTTGCCTAAGAATAACAGCCATCTTAGCAGGAAATCAGAAGCAATTTACTCTAGGAGGGTATCCAGTCTCTAGATAACACCACTGTGCAATGCTGGGACCTACATGGGCCTGGGATGCCTTTAAAGTTTCTTACAGACATGTGCTACCTACAGCAGCCTACTCCAACCTGGTGCCCTCTAGATGTTTGAGTCTAACACCCACCCACCCCCAGCATTCCTGAACATTGGCCATGCGAGCTGGTGCTGATGGGAGCTGAAGACCTAATCTGGAGGACACCAAGTTGGGGAAGGTACCTAGGAGCCTTTCTATATTTGAAGATCCTCACCAGGTTCCTGGAGAGGTGTAACATTCAAATGAAGACACCAAGGGCAGTATCCAAACAGGCCGTTCCACAAGCAGGGCGCAACGCTGATTCCATTCTGCTAGCGGCACCCACTGCTTGTGTAATGGGAATTTAGCACTTCCTTTAAGAAGCCCTGAAACTAATGGAAACACTCATTTCTGGATCAGGACAAGTTGATGGAGCTCCTTTATGTGAGCTCTCCTGACCTGCCCTGTTCCAGAAACAAGCATTTCCACTCGTTTCCAGTTTCTACGGAAAGCACTAAATCCCCATTGTGCCACTTGTGGAACAAAATCAGTGGTGGCCCCTACTTGCGCAGTGGCCCACTTAGGTACTGCCCTAAAGTCCTGATGGAGACTTATCCCCTCACCATAGGTCTCAGTGCCTTGTCTAGAACTCATGGCATTTTCAGTTCTAGACCTGCATTGCAAAAAAAAAAAAACTTACTAAAAATGACGAGGGCCTTGTTATTTCCAGGATCCTCAAGTCCAAGAAGTTATTATGAGGGGGAGGCTCAGCAAAACCTGCTCAGTATCTGTGACTCCTTACATGGACCTTTCCCCTAACAGTCTAGACAATGATGGGGGCTTCTTTGACTCTGTAATTATTATCCTGCTGGTTACCTTCTGTTGTTTATGCATGGACAGAGAAGCACTGATCACTGCCATGCATAACACTCTTTTCCACATGTCCAAAGAGCTGATGCCACCATCTTTCTGCCTGAGGCCAGTGTACTAGAAGGAAAATGCGAAATGGATGTTCACTGAATGCACTCCAGATTTACATACTAGAAATCCACTATTTTCGACCACAGCAAAATTATTCTCCTTCAGGGAATTTTGTTGTGGATGTAGGTCCCCATCCACATTGGTAAAATGGGTGTGAGCTGTGTTGAATTGGCTTCCAAAACAAAGAACATTTTCCCAGCAGCTGAGAGGTGGACATTTTATTACAGAAAGAGACCATTTCTGCTGCTCTACTCAAAATCATCCGCAGTATGTTCCTTTGGGGATTATTACAAAATTGATTAAAAAGACTCTGCCAAAGCATCCTTTTAGGAACATAGGAAGCTGCCTTATACTGAGTCAGACCATTTGTCCACCTAGGCCAGCAATGTCGACATTGGCTGGCAGTGGCTCTCTATGGTTTCCTGGCAGGTCTTGTTCCTGCCCTACCTGGAAATAGACCATTGAATAGACTGCGTACGGGTGTAACAAGATCTAGAGACACTTTGAATAAATGGGATTATCCAGTGATCTCTGCCCTATGCGACTGCGGAGACTTGCAGACAACAACACATATGTATACTTGCCCTTTGTGCCCTGACCAATGTACACATGAGGACCTTATGACAGCACAACAGAATGCAGTTAATGTTGCTAGTTTCTGGGCAAGACTTGTCTATTTTTTTATATATTTTAACTTCTACATTTTATATTTTAAATGTTATGTGTTATAGTATGTTTTTTAATTGTGATGCTTCTGACACGAATAAGTAACCTGGAAATGCTGGGGATTGAACCTGGGACCTTCCACATGCAAAGCCTGTGCTCTCCCATTGAGCCACAGTCCCTCTGCTCCAACCACTGTTCCAATTACAGTCAAGTGGGATCAGAGATCTTCTGACCCTCCAAAGGATGATCCACTGCTTTTGGAATTCCATCTCTGATTGTTTTGCCTCATAGACTGAAAAGGGAACATTAGATTTGTCATGAATGTCCATTCTGTTTCTGTTCTAGTAAAGGAAAGGCAGTGAATCCTACCCATTGGTTTGCTCCTGAGGGATTCCGGCCCAACCACTGATGCCCACAGAGCCTCCTGGAGTTGTTCTTTGGCATGTCTTCTGGTTTATTCACTCCTAAATACATACACACATGCACACCTTTCAGTCCTAAGAAGAACAGCCCCATTAGGTTACAATGATTAAAATATCATTACAATTAAACGAGAGAGTGTAAAAAAACTCAGTAAAACACATTCACAAAGAGACAAGAATTAAACTATTAACAAAAGCTTAGCAGAATAAAAATATCTTAACCAGCTGCCTAAATCAATAAAGGGCTAATCTCAACTCCCTTGGGAAGGAATTCCACAATCATGGTGCTGCCATCAAAAAGGCCCTGTCTCACATCCTGAGCCTTTAAGGATATTTACCCACTTTTCTTTTTTCTCTGATCACAAGGTTGCCTTTGGGGAAAGTTGCCAAGTTCTAGGAGTTCCACAGGTTCTAAGAACCTGAGTTTACAGGTCAGTTTTGTGGGTGAGGCCACTCTTGGTGTCCTGATAGCAGATCATGTTACGCCCTACTTTCTGACATAGGAGTTAACCCATTCCTGACTCCTTTTCCATAATCTTTATGACTCTGAAGGTGCTATAGCACTCCTCATGTTTTCCAAAGATAAAACATCTTTCTGTAGCTCTTTATTCAAAGCCTACTTCTCTCTAGTCATATAAGTGGAGCCAAGTTCAGGTTGGGGTGGATCTGTCTGAATGCCTATTTTGTCTGAGTGCTCTTTGTCCAAACAACACATTGGCTGTCATTAAAAAATAAAGATAAACATTGCTGAAAGTTTCTGATTAAGGCAGCTGAGTAAGGTATCTGTAATATAAGCACAAAACTTCATCATGCCAGGGCTCAAGCTAGCCTGAGCATTTTTTAAAGGCAAAGCTAGCCCTTTGCCTTTAAAACCCTTTCTCTCAGATGTATGAAGGCTGGATGTAAAAATTTAGGCAAGTGCACATTTAAAATCCAGTCATATTGTATACATGGTACTGTGTGCATACAATGTGACTTGGGCATACATGTGTGCAGCTGTGAAATGAGCATATGCATTTACATATAACCATATATGCCCACGTTGCATTATACATGTGGTATGGATACACCTGCAGTCCCACTGTCCACACATATGGCATTGATATTTTTCAAGAGTGTAGCTTGAAAACAGTGTGAGGTGGCTTTCCATGGAGAAGGAAGGGTACTAGGCTGCACAATGCCAAGGGCACCCATTAATATTATCTCACACATTTCTAGAGGAACATACCAAAACAAATGAGAATGCCCCTTGGAAACAATGAGAGCTATCCGAGGGCCCTCTGGAAATAATGGAAGTTGTGCATGCCAGTTGGACGGGGCCCCACTGAAATAAATGCAAGCTATAAAAAAAAGCAAAGCAGGGGTCGTCAGAAGGTAATGGGGAGAAATGATGGGGAGCAGCAGTGCCAGACCTTGAGAGACTGGAATGAGGGCCCCTGCAATGGCAGCCCCAGGGGTCCACCTAGGACTGGTCCCAGGGGCACCATTCCAGTCTCTCATGGCCTATCCCCCAACATTTCTCTCCAACACTGTGGTGAATGTAGTCTATCGCTGTGACCCCTCCCATGCCTTCTCCTGACCCGTTCCTTGCCTTATCTGTAGCTTGCATTTATTTCAGTGGGGCAGAAGCACGTCTGGCATGGGCAGCTCCCACTGTTTCCTGTGGGTCTTCAGACAGCTCCCATTGTTCCTACGAGGAATTCGTTTTCCTAGCAAGATCCCGTTTCAGGGCCGAAGACCGCAGCAAGGCTAAGGCCCGGTTTAAGACCATGCCCTGCGGAGCTGCGTCCATTTCAGCGCTCCGCCGGCCCCTTCTCGGAGCAGCCCCTGCGCCACGTCCTGCCGGTATCGCGACACCGAAGGCGGTGTTGGCTTGCACCAGGCGGGTCGCGGGCAGGGGGCCCGGCCTTGCGAGGCGAGCCGGGAGACGCTCGGCCGGCGCTCGCTGGCCTTCCACGGCTCGAGCAGAGGGACGGGCTACGGAAACCAGTGGGCGGGGCGCCGGGAGAGAAGCCCGGCAGCCCCACGAGAAGCCGGGCCGGCGGCTGGGCGCCCGGAGAAAGCGGCTGCTGGGGCCGCGCGGCCATGGACCTCGTGGCGGAGCGGCGGCGGCGGCGCCCGGGGGAGCCGTGCCTGCCCGAGCCGGAGCGCGTAAGTCCCCCGCTCGGCGTGGAGGGGCTTGCCGCGCGTGCCGGAGCCGCTCCCCGGCCTGACAAGTGTTGGCTGGAGCATGCGCCCTCACGCCCGCCGAAGCCGCGGCCCCTTCTTTCTCCCCTTTTGCCCTCAGTCGAATGCGGGGTTTGCCGTCAGCTTTCCGAAGATGGACTGGAAGAGGGAAACGAGCGAAGCGGATGGAGCGCGCGTTGCTCTTCCGCTGATGACAGCCCTGGATTTCGCCGAGAGTTCATCCCCCTCCACGCAGAGGCGGGGAAAGGAGAAGGGAAGGGCAACAGCCACGACGGGTGGGGAAAGGGAGAAGTAGGAAGCAAACCTCGTGGGGTGGCTGGGTCGGTGGGACGTTCAATAAGTCCCACTGGATGCAATGGGACGTAGCAAGGTAACGTGCTCGGGCTGCCGCTGCCAGTCTCGCACGAGACTTCTCTGCCGGCTCTTTCTCAGGCATCTCTTTTTAACCCACAGCACGCTCCGCAATGCCCTGGCGAGATTATTCTGTTCTCGTCTGAAATAAACGGGCCGTGCTGCTAATTCCGAGCGGGAATAATACGTTGCAACCTTCCCTCGCAGCAGCGCACACACACACACACACACACACACACACACACAAAGTGTGACCTTGTTTAACTTGTATAGCATTTGTGCTTTCCGGACACAAACGTGGTTGGTGCTTCTTAAGAGTCTGTGAAGCAGCCGCCCTTTGGAGTAGCTTCACTTTTCTCTGTCTTTTTTAATCCTGTTTTCAAGCATCTCGTTGTTCTAGACGGTACAAGACTTGCCCTTTGCAGTCATGCTTTGATTGCAAATGATCCCTGAAAGTATAACAAGCGGGTGGGGGGGAGCGGTTGCTACTGTTGCTCTCCCGCTCTCATCGCCCCCCCCCCCGCCCTCGAGCTCTGCATCCAGCGGGAGAGGGGACCCTGGCTGGAGGGGCCAGCTTTGTACCCCAAGCCTTTTAGCCCAGGCGCCATATTGAGCTTGAGGCTGAAGGGGAGGGGAGTGAGCATGCCCTCCCCCTCTCTCACCCCCCTTCAGCCCTGAGATCATGTCAGGCTCTTGGCTTGAGCTAGCAGATAAGCTCAGCAAGCCACGCGTCTGTTCTCCCTGAGGTAGGCTCGGGCCTGGAAGCAAGGAGCTTTTGAGCCACCCAAAGTTCTTGCCTTGGCCTGCCGAGGGTCTCAGCTTTGGTCTCTGCTGCCAGTGATGCAGGCCTACAACCTGAGGGCAATGCAGATCCGCAGCCCTGAGCCCTACTCATTTTGAGTGGTCTTGGGGAGCAGCAGGGGATCAAAATGGCCCCCACACAGTACTTTTCATTGGGGTAGGGGCATTCTGCCACAAGGACAGGCTCTCCTCAAACTCTCTAATAGACAGAGGTGGTTGCAAACGGATAATGATGGCTAGCAATTACAACCACCAGTTGTAGGGTTTTACTACTCCTGATGCTTCTTGGATTTTCTATCAACATAATAGTAATTTCGTGATGTCTGATTGCAAATCAAACATCAGTGAGGGTGTGTGCCTCAAGCTTTTTCTTTTTACTCCTGCGAGTTTCAGAGCTATTATTTTAAAGGACTGAATCGTAAAACTGAAGGCCTGAAAAAAGAGACTCAGGGTCATAAACCTCAGCCTCACTCACCAGTTCTGGCATTCACGTTCTTAGACCTGAAGTAGCCCTGACAGATGCTTTTACTGCCTCTTCAAACCTTCAAGTGATTCTACATCACTTTCCTAGCGTGTCTCTTCATCCATCAGACCTTGCCACCCCGGCAAGAAAGTCACAGATTCTGACAAGGAAATTTCATGAGCTGTCATGGACGTGAGAATGGAGAAAGACATACCAGCTTGGAGATACATAAATGTCAGAAGCCATTACCTAGTTATAAATTTAGATGACACCTTGCCAGTTCAGGGGTAGTAGGATAAGGTGTATGCTGCAAGGACGAGGGAAGACACAAATGGATTGTGTGCATTGTGGAAAAATTGTTTCATTGGGCTAGAAAAATCCCCATTTGCCTGGGCACCTACCTTTTTTGCTGCAGGTGCTTGGGAAATTGAAATATTAGGCTATACAGTTGTTTTCCTCACCTGTTCTGAGAGCTGGGTGAGTGGGGACCAGGAGGGAGGATCTAAGCAGAGGGATTTAGGAAACCACCTGGAAAACTGGTGGCACTGGCAGGTACCCTGCTATATAACGATATTCTCTTTATTGGACTGGAAGCTGGGAGATCCGGGTTCTAGTCCCCACTGGGCCATGGAAGCTTACTGGGTGACTTTGGGTCAGTCACAGACTCTTAGCCCAGCCTATCTTACAGGGTTGTTGTTGTGAGGATAAAATGGAGAGGAGGATTATGTACGCCACCTTGGGTTCCTTGGAGGATAAAAGGCGGGATATAAATGACATACATACATACATACATACATAAACATTGACTTCCTTCTTCAGGTCTGGCCCTACTATTAGGCACAGTGAGGCAGTTACTCTGAGTGGTGGGGAGGGAGGAGTAGCAGCCTCCTGCCATTCCCCTCTGTTGGAGGACAGAGCTGCCCTGCACACCCTAAGCTAGCCTGTTGCCCTCAGGTGTGATGGAGAATGCTGTCCCATCATCAGTACCAAAGTAAGATTCAACTGCCGGTCTGGTCAGCTTTTATAGGTGCAATGTCCAGGGGTGGGGCACCATCTTGACCTTTGCTTCAGGCAGTAAAATGTCTTGGGTGTCTTCACCAATCTGTTCCTTCCCCAAACCCAGGCAAATACATTGAGGTTCTCAGCTTAAATAACATCCCCTGAAAGTCTACAGCAGTTGACTTCAGTATGTTTGTAAGCAAATATATTTTGGACAATTGTAAACTGCCTTTTATATTTGAAAATATTAATTTGTTTCCAACTTCTGAGAATTAAGTTACCAAATATTCAATTTTGTCTTAGCCCTCTAGCGTTAATAGTTAAACATTACTGAGCTCAGTCCTTCAGAGATTTCACAGGCAAATGCTTTTGCTTGTGTGGAAGAAGCCAGAGGAAAAGCTTTTTATATAAACATTTTTAAATTTCTTTGTAAGCAAAAATCAATTTTTGAAAAAGATTATAATTCAGAATTCAAATGCAGCAGCATACTCGTGACAGGAAGCACCAGTGATTTCTTACACACTAATTTTGCCAAGCTTGATACCCCTGTATCTTTTTTCCTGAAGTGTTTTCCAGTGAGCTTTATTTTATAGTGTAATTAAACCTATCAGTGCAATGGCATGTGCTTGTTAAAAGAGCCACCTTTGGTACTTAAGTGTAGTTAGCCATCATTTGCTTTATTAAAAGGACATTTGCAAATATACAACAAGGCAGGCAAATCCCCCAGGAATTTAACCCACTATCTTCAAAACCCACACACAGCACTAACCTTCCCTTTGGCTGAAAAGGGCTGGACACGTTTCCCCTCTAGAGCCTATTAAAACCACTCTGTTAAGTGACCAGAGGCTGTTAACGCATTAATGACATTAGTTGCTTCTTTTCCTTCAGGGACTTTGCACAAAGCCTCCCAGCCCCACGCACACACTTTGGGGATGGGGGGTGACACTAATAGCATTTCTGCAGAGGATTGAATTTGTTGGCTATGCTGATCAAAATAATGTGAGCTAATGCCATCCTCATTTTCAGTGTCTGTCTAAAGGCCATCTTCTTTAATGCTTTATATTCAGTAGAATGAGTTTTAATATCACCCTTAAGGGGTGATTGGTCTTATCTGCAGCTTTTGAGATCAGAGTTGGTAATTGGTGTCTCCTTTAATTTTTATCCCACTGATATACTTCACTAAGAAAGTGCTCCCAGCCATGTGGCAATGCAGCCATGCCAGACTGTGTGTGCAGGTTGCCTAGCCTATCCCTTGGGTCAAATGGTATATTCCATGCAGAAGTAACCAAACCAAAATATCAAGCTGGGAACAAATATAGGTTTAATGGAGATTTCCAGAAATAACACAGCGATGTCATATTACAGATAGCAGAATGAGAGGATTACCAATCACTATAAGAGAAGTCTTGAACGTCAACATACAGCCAATTGTGTGCAGCTATATAAGCTGGAATTTAAAATAAGAAAGCATTACTGTGATGCCATAAGCTACCTATTACTGAATCCCAGGTCCCTAGATAAGGGGGGGAAAGTCTGGAAAAGAGATGTTTGGTGAATAACGGGACCCAAACAGTACAAGTAAGAGATGGCTTGTCAAACTGGCAAATACTTCGTAGCACATAATTTAAATAAATATTCCTAGCCAATCAGATAATGGTCTACACTGGAACAACCAAGAGCATTTGCGGAGACACAGCACCTATTACAAAGTGAGGTTGGTTTATTTAACATAGAAGAATACAAATTGTACACTGATCACTTCGAGAACTGGCTAACTGGTAACAGGCACTATATGAACTCCAAAGGGAGTTAATCAGTTCATATGCAACAAACAGTCCTAGCCATATGTAACAGACAAGGCAGAAAACCAAATGACTATGATAGACATCCAAGCACAGGACTCAAAGAGTGGGGAAATTAGCTTGAGGGCACACTCTGTGTCTAGAATGAGGGTTGCTGTCTATGGAAGGCTAGACCATGGACATGTGTGGTGGGTCTAGATCTAAATGGGTTGGACTATTGTTCCAGCGTTGCTGAAGAAGTCAGAACTAGCAAATTGGAGTTCTATGGCTTGTGGGAGTGAAGGAGAGACTTGAGACAGAAGAAGGGTTTTGCAGCAGTTTGTGCATAGCCCAGGAGCTAGTCAGTATACTGGGCTAAACTTCTCAATGCTCACACAAGGACATGATGGGAAAGAGGCTAAAGGGGGTGGCAGCTACAATTTGTAGGAAAAGGTCCTCCAGAAAATAGGATAGAACTAAAAGATACCTGTCAAGGGATTCCACTGGATCGCCTGGAAGAAGGAGCTGGGCTGCAGGAAAACTCCTGCAGTTGCTGTGGGAAAAGGAGCCTTGTAAAAGGCTTACACAAGTTGCCACTTCAGCAAAAGCAGGGACTTGGGCATCCAGAAGCAGGTGTTCTGGGGAAAGGGATCGACAAGCCTCACTTGCGGAACCCTGGAGTTCGTGGCTTGGGAGTGATTTCAGCAAAGGTATTGAGAGAGCCAGTGGACACAGCCAGGAACCTGGAGCTTGCCATGCACCAGAAATGTATAGTACCAGGACCTTGGGGAGGCCAGGAACATGGGGTGCCCAGAACTTTAGGGAGGCCAGGAACACTGGGCATTTGAGCCCCTGGGTTTTTGTAGTAATTAGACAAAAGGAACCATGTCTCTGGGGGACATGAATACTGAAAGAATACTCCTTTTGACACCTTGGAGGTCCTTTGTCCAGAACTAATCAGGCTGGGATTTTCTGGGAATTGCTGTATGTAAGGGTGGGGACATCCACCCAACCACTGTACTTTTCAGTAAATATGCAATGCCTTGAATGTATGCAATTCTTTGCCTGGGGTGTATTTGTGCCTACCTCCTGATTAATGTGCCTAATTCAATTGGGAGACACCTAATCTTAGTGTGATTGATTAAGGGCATAATCCTATGAAGATAGTCGACAGCCTCCGAACTTGAGGACTGATGAGTATCCAGTGCAGGGTAGCTGGAGTGCAGAGGCGATCTTCACCTCTGCTCTCCAGCCGCTCTGCATTTCTGCTAGATGGGCGGTTTCACCCGTCTAGCAGCAGTGCTTTGGAGGGGGAGGGAAGAAGGCTGGCTTGGCCATAGGAAACATTGTGTGACCAATGCCCCAGTCTCCTCTCCACGCCCAGGAACACCTCTTTTCCCATCTCTGCACTCCATTTCTGAGTGCAGAGACATAACCAGAACCGCACTGGCAGGGAGGAGAGGGGACAGGGAGCGCAGTTTATGGGCTCCAAGGTTGGAGCCCTGTTTCTGACCTTGGATCCCAGAAACCAAACAATCCTGTTTCATTGTCTGGGGGGCATAGGATTGCTCTCTAAGTTATTTTGTTGAATCTTGACCTTAGTATGTGATCAGATGACCTAGGAGGCATTCGCTGCGTTATCTTTGCCATTCCAGCTGGAGATAGAAGCCTTCGAAACTTGTTTTTACACAGGGTGCCAGGCTATGTTTCTTTAAGTGACAACACATAATATCTCAAAATACTGGGGTGAACTGTCTCTCGAGCTTCTATGGCAGACAGCTTGAATATTTGAATATTCTTCTTTCTTTGTTCCTGTAACTACTAGATTTCTATAGTGCATGCTTGTACAATTCCACTGAGTTTTGAAACTGCACATTCACACATTCCCTGACCCCCCTTGGTTTGCCTTTAATGTGTATTTCATGCTGAAAAAATGTGACTATCCCATACTTCCTCACATTGAGTAAGGAAACATGGAGGATGCTGCATTTCAAAAATATAGTCAACACACAATTTATCTACAGGAAGATATAAACAGTAGTTACTCTGGATCCTACTTTATATTGAAATATGAGACAGAAACAACTAATGACGCAATAGAAGACCAACATCAAGAGGGTCCTTGATGTTAAATTAGCCGCGGTGTAATGAAGATTAAAATACATCATACTAATTTAAGCCAGTAGTTAATATTACCAAAGCATCTGCCACTTAATCTATGTAATGATAAATTGTCATTTGGTATACTCATGCCATACATTTTGTGAAGCCTTTGTGCAAAATCCACTTTAACCCACATGGAATTGCCAAATATTGTTCATCTGCCCCTATACGCAGTAAAACAAAAATGCTTTGCCTTGTCATGTTCCCAAATGACAATCTGTGAATCTGAATGTATATCTTTGAGCTAACCTTTTATGCTTTACTAAACATACCAGATATGCTGCCTGAAATATTGGACTTCCAAGCCCTATTAGAACAGGATTAGCAGATTTATTCGCCATTTTGATGAAATTCAGTAAGAAATAGAAGAGGTCTCTAAAGCTGTCTGACCCCATTGGGCCTTGCCACGGACATGCTAGGTACTGTGTTATTAATGCAGTATCCACAATCAAAATTCTATACTGGTCTGTTGTTGCAGTTCCATGAGATGTTTCCAATGCCATCGAATTTCAGAATAATTTGGAATTCTCTGTAGAAACCTCCACAGGTTCTGCTTGCATTAGTATAAGATTCTTAGCCAGCTACTCTGTATGCTAAATTTCTATCTCTGATAGTAAGTACGTTAGACCCAAAGCAATAGTCTGATTTTATTTTTGATAAGGAAAATTTCTTCTAATGCATAGCAGTAAATCACTTTTCTCTTTCATCCTTCCTCTCGTGCATCTTGCTAGTTATGCTGTTTGTACTTGTATGCCATAGCTTTTAATAAAGGACAAATTCTGCAGTAACAAAGGAGGCGAATGTTTTCCCAGTGGAAGGCAGACTGCCTTCAGAGGGCCTTCTCATATTTTGATTATTACATTTTGCACACTCTTAGTATAATACATATTTTGTTTCTGATTCACTTCCTTTAGATATATCTTGTTTCTTTTTTCAACGGTGTTCTTGTTTCAGCCTTTCTCCTTGGAGATTCTTCTTGTATTCATCCACTTTGTTTTAACCTAACAGGATTTTTTGTTTGTTTGTTTATATTCAGATTTTGAATTTAGTTTCTGCAAGTGAGCATCTACCTGCAACAAAAAGTTGTAGTGTGTTTTTGGCCAGTAAGAGGAGTGTTCCTGTTCAGGGCTCCTGGCAACCTGGAACAAGGGCCTTGAGGTGCTGTTCAGAGGAGCTGGGGGAAATTTCAGGAGAAGTAAAGGGAAGACCCCTTGTTTCTTCCCCGTCCTCAGGAAACATGCATTCACTGAGCTATATAGCACTAATAGAGCTCAGCTTGGGGTTAGTGTGGGGGAGAGGTTTTTGACCTCATTGTTGGGTTTGCCCAGAGCTAATCCTTCCTCTCTGGAATAATATAAACTGCTAGGAGCTGAAGTAGGCCAGTTCTCTCCCCACTCTGGGCATCTCCACATCAGCCTAAAATCCTGCATTTTAAACGGGGCTTTCTGCTTCCGTTTTAAATGCAGGATCACAACTACTCCCTTCTTCATGTGCTTCCTTCTCCCCCACCTCCTTCTCTCCATATCTGAATCTTCCATTATCTTTCATTGATCTCGCTCCTCTTCTTGCCACTTTCACTCTTTTCATGGAAGAAACTGAAGTGGAACACAATGGGGTAATTTGATAGCTCGTTATCTGTGATCTTTTTAAAAACAGAACAAAGGGCATTTAGTGCAGGAGACGCCTTGAATGATCACTGTGTCATGTAAAGGGCCCACAAACTTCTGTGAGGGAGCAATCTAAATTGCAGGATAAAAGCCCTGTGAAGGAGCCCTCCATTTCCCTTCTCCTTGTCCCCATAGATACTCTTAGCATTTCATGGCTCAACTGTCCTCAACGTTCTATGAGTCCTGGAAGTCACTGAGCATAGGTCCTTGTCAGGCCATTTTTGGAAAGTTCTTCTCTTTTTTAAAACTTGTATACTCCTCCATACCTGGTAAGTCCTTCAGTGTGTAGCAACCACTGCCTCTTTTGAGGGTGGGATACCTTTCAACCTGAAATTTCAATATTAGAGGGATGATGATGCTTTAAGCATCTGTTTAGTTTGTGGGCAAGCTATGTATTCATGAAAGATGGCTCACTTATCCAGTGAAAATAGAAAAGGCAGAATCGGCCGCGTCCAAAATGCACCATTATGACACCAGGGTGTGTTTCTGTGAACTCATGTTTTTCTTTCTACTTTCTCCTCACACACCTCCCCCCCAAAAAACACTTGTCATTTATTTACGATTTATGTAACAATTTGAATGAGTAAATGGTTTTACAGTCTTCTGTTGTGTCCATCCTCACAATAGCGAAGTAGGTAATTTTAGTTCATTTCTCAGGTAGGAATCTGAGGCAGAAAGGTTGTGAATGGCTCACGGCCACCCAGTGAGCATATGGGTCAGATAGGGCTTGAATCGTGATTTCCCAAGAACAAGTCACTCTGGTCACTGTGCATGTACGATAGAAGCATAAGGGGGGATCCTTCACTCCTAATTTCTTTTTCTCCCTCCCCCACTCCCCCAGAAACGAATATGTAGAAGTCTGGAAACTGTTCCACAGGAGATCAGCACTTGCCACCCACCAAGCAAGTATGCTATGGATTACTGGGATATGGAAAAGGATTTGAAGCAGAAAGATCCCACAGAATTGTTCAGCCCTCAGATTATGAAAGAAAAGCCAAATTATGTGGTATGTTTTATGCAGCTCAAATCCATGCTTTTAACAGAAGATGTTAATATATTTCATAATAAAAATGTCAAATAATAGTTGGGTTTTTTAAAGAATTTTGTGTATATGTGCTTATTAATCAGATATTTCCGAATAATGAAACCAGAACTGGTGCCCAGCCTTGCCCAAGATGTATTGCTGGAGAACCTGTAAGTATATTAACCTTCTTACTATGACATAAAAGATAGGCTTGTTCTTAAATATTAGAGCCATAAAACATAAGGTTAATAAAAAAAACTGCAATTACATTTCTCAGGGATAAAGCATGTAAATAAAAGAGGCAGATTGATTTAGCTTTTTCTTGGTATACTAGCAGAGTGCAAACTAATATGTTTTCTGCATCAGGTTGAAAATATAGCGACTGCAAGCTCATTTTTCAAATACACGCTAGAAAAGAGAGTTTAGTCACGTAAATGAATCTCAGTTCAACTTTAAAATGCACAGATTACTCTATTCCAGGAGTATGTCCAGTTAGGAGACATTTAATATTTATGGACAGTGTTTTAGAAGTATTTCTGCAAAATTGGCAGGGGGTATATAATTTGATAATTGCATATTGTTTTTTAGATTTTTTCTGTCTTATCCATAACCTGGCTCAGCTAAAGTTTTTTTGGCAGAGTTACTCCCATCCCAGCAAAGATCATATGCCTCCAAAGCCAGTATGAAGAGATAAGTTTTAAGTATATCTCTAAATGTCAGAACTGTGGGGTCCTGTCTAATGTCAATTGGTAAAGTGTGCCAGAGGGTGGGTGCTGCAACACTAAATGCTCTCCTGTGTGGGGCACCCCCAGAAGTTCTCGCTCTGATGATCGCAGAAATCAGGCAGGAAGATAAGGAGTGAGGCGCTCCCTAAGGTAACCTGGTCCCAAGTTGTTTAGGGCTTTATTTGTTAAAAACAGCACCTCAAACTCGGCCCGGTAGCTTATTGGCAGCCAGTGTAGTTCTTTTAGCAAGGGTGTAGCTTGCTATTGAAAAAATGTCTCCATTAGCAGCCTCGCTGTTGTATTTGGCACCAGCCGCAGGTTCCAGACCAAGCCCAAAAGTTGTCTCATATAGACCATATTACTATAGTTAGCTTTAGGTATACAGAAGGATCCACTCTCTCAGCCCAAAAAAAGTTTCAGTCTTTTGCATACCTTCATATGAGAAGTTCTTGAGGGTTCTTCTCATGGGCGGAAATTGGTACGATTAGTACCATTTTCCTGCCAGGGATGTTGGGGCTTATAGTCACAGTCCATTCCCTGGTGGAAAAGGGTGCCCACCACTGCCTTTGTCACTGCCACCTTTCTCTTCATGCCCCAGGTAAGGTTTGTGGGGCCTTGGGGAAGGCAGCAGGGACAGTGTCAGGGACTCACATTTGCTAGGTGTACAGGGCCCTGCTCACCTTCTTACTTCACATATGGTTGCAGGCATTCAAACACTGGTGTTCACACTTATCAAGCGCCCCTTTTCAAATGCTTGCTACATTCCTAATTGGCTTAATTAGTGTCTTCTGTTTAATGGTATATCAGGATAGTTAGGGATCACAAAACCATTCCATAGGCTAATCCAAATGCTTCATTTAACTAGTTTTATCCATTTTAAGGGTAACATCTATACTTTGCATGTTCTCTTGGTGTTTCCTATAATGTATAATGTACTTCCTCTCTCTCTCTCTCTCTCTCTCTCTCTCTCACACACACACACACACACATGTTATGGGATCCTAGGATAAATTATGGTGCCCCACAGTGCACATGAGGCTAAAAAATGTTGTTTTGCATGTTATGGAGAACACCAGAGTCATTTACTCGCCAAATTCTCTAATTCATGAAGTGGCCCTTAGATTCTTGTTTACACTTCTGTTCAATATAACCTCTGGCTATTTTAAAGATACTAATGCAGGAGACAGATGTGCCCTGGTGCAAATGACAAGATATCTTCCCATCCTGTTTTCAGCTAGCGTCTTACATGTATAACGTCTGGCCCTGGAGTTGGAGATCCTTGGTTCATATTCCAGTATTGCAAAAGCCAGTGAAAGTACAGTGAATGCTCTCTCTGGGCAGCTTTAGTTTTTTGACAAGCAAAGGAAAAATGGAGCATGAGTGAGCTCTTGTTTCCTGTTTCTGTGGTTCTGTGTAATATCTGAAGCATGTGATCATACTTTTACCCCATGGGAGAAATTCCCTGGAAAACTAGGTGGCACTGAAGAACCTGTGCTGATGTCTCTCATCTTCAGTTGTGTAGACAGCATATGATCCCATTCTGCTATGCATTAACTTATGAAACTGCCGTAATGTAAGGTGACATCCATTCACTTAGATGGTTCAAAAGAAGGATCAGACAAATTCATGGAGCATATTCAATGGCTATTAGTCATGACAGCTCAGCAAAAGCAATACATTTCTCATTGCCATTTGCCAGGGACAAACTACATGGATTGGCTGTTTCTGTCATGGCTGGCTTACAAGCTTTTCAGATATCTAGCTGACCTCTCTGGGGGGCAGAATGCTGGACTATATGGGCCTTGGTCTGATGTAGCGGGGCAATTATCATGTTCTTGTTTTCAGTTCTGAAAGCATTTAACTTATGGAGACCAGGTGTGTTGGAAATGCGTGTCTAGCCTCACTCAAAAAAAAAACCCTATACATCCACCCTTAGACAAAGTCAACTTGGTGGGGGGGAGAGTGGGGGGGATGTTGAATGTAAAACTTGCCAGGTTTGTTAAGGTTGCTAATTTTGTTGCAGTGCATTTGTTTATTACTTATTCTCTATCTGGTACAAATGTTGATCTATATAATAGCCCCTGCTTTGAATTAATATACTTTTCATTTCATTTCAGGGACATTTTGGCCATATTATGGGTTTATAGAAGATCAAAGGATACCGATACTCCATAACAAAATATGTATGAACTGGTTTGAGCTGCCAGATTTTTCTACACTCCTCTTAAATTGTATGAAAGTAGGTTGTAATGTATATGAGATCCGTTTTTTTAAGTTCTCACTAGAATCCTACTTTTTGTTTGCCATTTTATATCCTAAAATATGTTATTTCTTCAAAATAGTCAGCTTAGTGGTTCCTCCACCCCCAATGTGTACACAGACATATACACTAGAGGCCTATTTTCATGAGTGTGGGTTGTTAAATGCAGGTAAACGAAAACATGGAGATGTATGATTTATATAGGTATACATAATATAAAAGGTAAAGGTAAAGGTGTCCCCAACCAGTCGTGTCCGACTCTAGGGTGCGGTGCTCATCCCCGTTTCTAAGCCGAAGAGCCAGCGCTGTCCGAAGACGCTTCCGTGGTCATGTGGCCGGCATGACTGAACACCGAGGTGCACGGAACGCTGTTACCTTTCCCGCCAAGGCGGTACCTATTTATCTACTTGCAGTTTCTTGCTTTCGAACTGCTAGGTTGGCAGGAGCTGGGACTGAAGACGGGAGCTCACTCCGTCACGCAGCACTCGGGTCTCGAACTGCTGACCTGCCGACCTTCCAGTCTGCAGTTCAGCATCTTAACCACTAAGCCACTGCGGCCCCATACATAATATACTGAATGTCTAAAATTTGTTGATTGTTGACATTCATAAGTGAATAATGACAATCCCAAAAAAATGTTGTGAATGACCCAAATGTATACACACACACACACTTAAGTCTCACAAAAGAATAACCTTTAATTGATTTTTTTCAGTATTCACTGATGTATCTCTGAATTTTTAGTAATTCACAAATTTGTTTAGGATCATCAATATTTACACTGATGAATGTCATCATTTGACCAATTTTGGATGTGCGCTGTAGCACAGACAGATAGAAAGATATATCATTGATTTTAGTCTCATTGCTTTGCCTTTCTTCCTTTGAAGACAAGAGCTTTCAGTCGGCCCTTAAGAAATTGCCACCATGAAGTCTAGTTGACCCAAATCGTAGCCAGAGGCTGCGATCCAGTAAACCACAGGTGGAACTGTCTTCCTCTGTCTGCTAAAGAAGTCCGAGTTCTGCATATATAACCTCTTCTGTATAGCAGACAATGGAAAAATCTAGCTGCACTCATTCACTGCAGTGCATCCCAGTTCTGTACATTCCCATAATTCTATAAGTCCCTATTGCATTATTAGCAATTTCCTGTATAAATCATCATATGGTGGAAAAGAGAAAATATTATATTTAATGTTACATGACAGTGCACACTTTTTTGACCTCAAATCAAAAAAAGAGAGTGAAATCAAATATTTCTTTAGCTTGCGGTTCCTTGCTTGATGGTGGTAAATATTATTTTAATCTGCATGTTTGTCGAAAATGCCATAAAATGTCCCTGACGCTGCTGAAGCTATTTTAGAATACAGGATGAAAATAATCTCTCTTCTTTTTTTAGATCTGGGCATAAAAGTGTTAATCATATTTGATATGTTTGTTTTTCGTAATTCATATTTCATGAGTTTTACTGCTGGAGTCATGGCAAGTTTGTGAAGCACACTTCCTAATGGGAGGCAATGAGCAGTAATGACATTTCCTCTTCCCACCTCCACCCTGCAGTGGTGAAACACAGGAAGAACAGCCAGTGTGCAGGGTCTGTGTCTTAACGTGAAGTTCCGTGTCACTCTCTGTGATAGATAAGGAAAGGCAAGTAAGGATATGGAGGCCTGAGTGGCACATTATGCTGATTTGTTGTTTTTTTCCTCAAGGAACAAATGCAGGTTTTAAGTCAGTCATGGATCCACATATTCTAAATATCAAGTCAGTTGTGTCAGCTGCAGGGCCCAGGAAGGAAAGAAGTCTCACTGCCTTACAAAATAGCTAATGGGATGCTTCCTGCTGGAAAATGAGAGGAATCCCATTCTACCTCTGTAGTGCAGAGATGCATCCTTCTCCAGTTCTCTTCCTGTTCTTAAGCAAGAAGCATCCAGTTTCAAAGCAGAAACAGCAGGGGAGGATGGGAGGATGAATGTTGCAGAGCAGAGCACAAAGATTTGTTCCGCTTTGTACTGTCAGACCATTGGTTCATCTCGCTTGGTATTGTCTGCATCAGTGTTGAGCAACTTGTGTCCCTCTAGATTTTTTGGCCTACAACTCCCATGATCCGTCACCATTGGCTTTGCTGGCTAAGGCTGATGGAAGCTGTCGGCCAACACATGGAAGTTGGAAGGCCACAAGTTGCCCAGCCCAGGTCTGCACTAATTGCCAGCAGCATTTCAGGGCTCTGGACATAGTCTTTTCCAGCCTAGACATGCCAGGAATTGAACTTTGTATGTTTTGCATTCAAAGCATGTGCCCTACCTCTGAGCTAGGACATAATCAAAATCCGCATTGGTCAGGAGCTTCCCATTCTGCCCAATGCAGAGACATGTTCCATGCACACACACAGGGATTTCCCACTGCATCTTTCTTAAGTAACAACAGGGGTGCCTTATTTAGTCATTCTCCTCATGTAAGATGAGGTGGGTGGTGGGCGGGCATGAGCATAGGAACTTCCCCCTGCCCCCCATCACTGTTCTCATTGTCCTCTGCATGTGGATATTGACTGTCTGCAGAGGAGAGCTTCCTCTATCCATAGAGGCACTCCTGATTTTCCAGGGTTCTAAAAACCTCGGGAGAGCCCCCACCAACATGCAAAGCCTCCTCTGCAGAGAGTTGCCCTCCATATGTAGAGGGTGGCAAGAATGGTGAGGGATGGGAGACCTAATGTACTTATTCCCATTCCCACTCCTCATGTGTATAGCTTACATGCAAGGAGAATGACTCGATAGTGCTAAGATCTCTGCACAAGCTTTGGAACTGTTGAATTACAGGCAAAGGTTCTGTGAACAATATAGAAATTTTCTCCTGAATCATGTCTACAAAAACACCTAGTAAAGTTTGCCTTTGAATATATGAAATGCTTTACCCTCTGACCCACCCATCCTCCAGCTTTTAAAATTTAGGATTTAATCTAGAGCAGGGGTCCCCAACCCCCGGACCGTGGACCGGTACCTGTCCGTGGCCTGTTAGGAACCGGGCCGTAGGGGTGTGCGAAACCCCCTTACCTTGGGTCTGCGGGAGTCCATGGGGGGGGAGGCGATCCGTCCCTCCCGCCCAGAATCCTTGCCAGCCCTGGCTGGCTCCGCTCTGTGGCGAGTCTGCAGAGCTGCCAGCCAGCTCCGGCCACTGCCAGACTTCGGGACGCTGGGACGCAAATGGTGTCCACATAGCAGACGCCATTTGCATCCCTTCTACGTAAATCTTTACATAGCCTATTACTGCAAAGAACAGGGACGCAAATGGCATCCGCTATGCGGACGCCTTTTGTGTCCCAGCAGCTGGAAGTCCGCCAGCAAAACCATCCCCCCCCTATCCATGGAAAAATTGTCTTCCATGAAACCAGACCCTGGTGCCAAAAAGGTTGGGGACTGCTAATCTAGAGGCAAGTATTGCATTTTCCTGTGAGATCATTCTTGTGAATATGTGTGCACATTTCCTTTAACGTTGGAGTTAGAAAATATATCGGATGCTGAAAATTGTGAATGAAGAATTGTCTGCTTTTACTTACAAATGACCAGTAAAATAATAAAAATAGAGAAACTACTACAAGAGAGAAAAAAGAGAGGCGCTTGACTCTACTAAGGACAAAGTTTATGACAACATGTTATCTGAAAATATTTAGAATCAAATGTGTGATTCCTTATGATTTAATTGAGCTACTCCGTAGCAAAAATTAACCTCGTAAACTTTTTTGCTGCTTCAAGCTTTAAAAATCAGTCCACACATCCTTACATTTCAATAGATTTTCCTTGCAACCCTCTTAATACAGCTTACAATGAAATATTAAGGACAAGATGTGCAATAGGTTGAGGAGAGTGGCTACTTGTAGTATCTGAATAGTACTATAGGAGTTCAATCTTATGCATGTTTAGACAGAAAAAAGTTCTAAAACTCCCAGCATGCCCTAGTCAGCCACGCTGGCTGGAAGACGCTGGGAGTTGTAGGGCTTTTTCCTGTCTAAACATGCATAGGATTGTGCCGTAAATACAGTTATGTTCTGTCTTACGAACCGAAAGTCTGTGATATTAATTAATGTTTTAATTAAGATTTTGTTTTAATCTGGATTTTATTGTTAGTCGCCTTGAGCACCATTTTTTTGGTGGAAAGGCAGGATGGAAAATAAATAAATGTCTTAAAAACAATGGTGCCTGATTTTGGGGGATTCCTCCTCAGCTCCGCGCACCACAGCCTACCCTACTTAGCAGGGTCCCCCAGCCATCTGTGTAGCACTTTCAGGAGACTAGAAAGGCTGTCGTAGGGACCTTTCTGCTTCCACCAGCCCCACTGCATGTTCCTAAAGCTGGATTTAACCCAATGGATTTTCCTTTTAATTTTCAACGCGATAGTATGGCATATATGGCCCATTATGCATGGGCCTTTGAAGTCTCTAATTACATTTTCAAAAGCTATGAATTTTTTTTGAGAGTTTGTGTACTAATTATTTTTTCCTAATAGACCATAGAACATTTACACAGGCCAGTACGCAGTGTGAAAATGTGATCTTAGAACAAAGGTTTCTAAAACTGATGCTTTAAAAATGAATGTGTAATATGATACTTGGTTTTTTAATCCCAAAATCAAATAGGAAAAAGTTATAACCAGAAAAGTGTTGTCTTGAGAAGTTTTAACAATATTATCATATATGACTTTATATTGATAAATTTTGTAAATGTATATACATATTAATCCTTTTGTATATAAACCTAGAACTTCTACTTTCATATATGTAAAATAAGATATAGAGTTTTATTGCTTTTAATTCAGATGATACAATTTGATGTTTTTAATTTGAACTTTAAATCTTTGTATTTTGTAAATCACAATTTATAAAAAGTTAAACATTAAATAGCACCTTGCTTTTAAAAGCAGACATTGTTTTGCTATTTCTTCTTTTTTGAAGCCAGGTCAATATGTACGGAAATTCAGGTTAACCCTTCCCAAAAGTTTGGCTTGTACACTTTTGTACAAATGGATACCATTTCCTGTCTTAGTGCAGGCTATTCCAATTGTCTATTTGACCGTATATTACTGGAACGTTTTCTCCTGCACAATTTCATGGAGACATATTGCATTAAAATAAATATTATGGGCTCAGAAGACTGTACTTTGGCCTATCATTGGCTGGCTTTTTCAGATATGATGAGATTCTAGTGGAAAGAACAGTTGAGTTTATACAGTAATTTATAAGTGGAAAAAGTCAGTACGTTTCCCTGTCATCTCCTATGGTGCACCAGTGTTAAGAAGTGGCTATTTTTCAGGCCTGAAAGTGGCTATTCTTGAACAAGGGAACATCTTAGGGAAACTTCAGAATGTAAATGATGAATTACAATGTATCAAGAACTTCACTTCTGTCACTTCCAGCTTGAATCATGATTGTAGCTTCCTTTCCCACTACAGATGTTAATTAGCTTAGCCATTACTGAAGTGAACAGTCACTGTGCTTATTTTTGCATACATCTAAACTTTAATGTAATTGTCACATACTAATTTTGCATTTTCATCTGACTCACTGTTTAGATTTTTTTTTCTCTCTAAAGCCATGTGTATATATACACCTGACAACTGAGGATAGTTCATGCATCTGATGAAAGTGGACTCTATAGTCTACAAAAGCTTATGCTGTAATAAATTTGTTAGTCTTTAAGCTGCCACAGGGTGCTTCATTCTCAGTCTTGGAAAGGTATCTGCATGTTCTCAAATCTACCTTTCTTAAACCCTGGTTAAATATAAACCATAAGGCACATTTACACAAAACCTTCTCCATGGGACAATGACAGGGGAAAATCACCATATATTCATGTTTCCATGGCATTCATGCTCACCCATAGTGGGGAGAAAGGAGATGAAATGGTAACATAATTACATTTTCAGCAAACTCTACTTCTTCAGCAAAGGCTGGTAGTTGCAAGGTTCAAGAGTCATTGTAAAATGTGGGAAAATCCAAGTTTCTGAACCCACCTTTGTTCAAGACAGGTTTAGGTTTCATAATAGGGCCACTTCATTCCCAGTCTTCTCCTTATGTTTGTTTTTCATTTTTATCTCTTTCGTGCTTGGCTAGAATTTCTCGGTCTACATTCCTCAATCCACTTTCTCCAGGAATTGACCTGCACAGGATTCCCTGGAGTAAGTGGTTTGACCTCAAAGGTCTTTTTTCAGGATTTAAGGCCTCCACTTTTTCTTTTGAGGTTTGTTTTGTCAGCATATTCTGGTCTCTTGACAGATCTACTAAAGGCCAGTCTCTCTTTTTCAGCATCCTGTCAAAGTGGTATACCTACACTACTTCTGCGACCAGGTGTCCCTATAAGAGTATTATAGCTTCAGACATTAAACAGTTGCACTGTGTAAGTGACACATTCTAAAATCAAAATGTGCAAAGAACATGAATCTCAGTTTAGTTTAGTTTATTTTCTGTATTTCTTAGCTGCCTTTCAAGAAGTTCCTATTGCTAGTGCCCGCCAACATTATAGATCTTCATGGCAGGCTAGTGCAGTGCATCAGGGCACTGTAATTGAGGTTTAATAGGTACCTGTTTAGTTTTAAATCAGACCAGATCACTTTTTGTATCTCATTTGGATAGAACAGGTGAATGGGAGAGATATAGCAAGTCATCACAATTACTGTTGTACATCATACTAAATAAATACCTTCATCTATTAAGTGATCACAGGTATAATACTAGTTCTAGTCTTGTATCTATCATGGAACAATTCTGGAGTAGCAGGCTAAGAGAAATTGAGGCGATCCTGCACACTCTTACTTGGGAGTAAGTCTCATTGAAATCAATGGGACTTATTTCTCGGATCACTGCCTTGTTGTGGCGAAGGGGCTTGCGTAACTCAGTGAAGCCATAAGCTATGCCGTGCAGGACCACCCAAGACGGACAGGTCATGGCGGAGAGTTCTGACAAAATGTGGTCCACTGGAGAAGGAAATGGCAACCCACTCCAGTATTCTTGCCAAGAAAACCCCATGGAACGTAGCACAAGGCTAAAAGATATGACGCCGGAAGATGGGACCCTCAGGTCGGAAGGTGTCCAATATACTACTGGGGAAGAGCAGAGGGAATTTCCAAGTAGCGCTAGAAAGAGTTAAGTGGCTGGCCAAAGCCGAAAGGACACTCAGCTGTGGATGTGTCTGGTGGTGAAAAGAAAGTCCGATGCTGTAAAGAACAATATTGTTTAGGAACCTGGAATGTCAGATCAAGGTAAGCTGGAGGTGGTCAAACATGAGATGGCAAGATTGAACATCGACATCTTGGGAATCAGCAAACTAAAATGGACAAGCATGGGCGAATTTAATTCAGGTGACCATTATATCTACTACTGTGGGCAAGAATCCCTTAGAAGAAATGGAGTAGCACTCATAGTCAATAAAAGGGTGGGAAAAGCAGTACTGGGGTACAATCTCAAAAATGACAGAATGATCTCAGTACGAATCCAAGGCATTCAACATCACAGTAATTCAAGTCTATGCCCCAACCACTGAGGCCAAAGAAGCTGAGGTTGATTGGTTCTATGAAGACCTACAACACCTTCTAGAACTAACACCAAAAAAAGATGTCCTCTTCATCATAGGGGATTGGAATGCTAAAGTAGGAAGTCAAGAAATCACCGGGATAGTAGGCAAGCATGGCTTTGGTGTACAAAATGAAGCAGGACAAAGGCTAATAGAGTTTTCTCAAGAGAACACGCTGATCATAGCAAACACTCTTTTCCAACAGCACAAGAGGCGACTCTACACATGGACATCACCAGATGGTCAATATCGAAATCAGATTGGTTATGTCCTTTGCAGCCAAAGATGGAGAAGCTCTATACAGTCAGTAAAAACAAGACCTGGAGCTGACTGTGGCTCAGATCATGAGCTTCTTGTTGTAAAATTTCAGCTTAAATTGAAGAACATAGGGAAAACCACTAAACCATTCAGGTATGACCTAAATCATATGAATATACAGTGGAGGTGAGGAAACAGATTTAAGGGATTAGACCTGATTGACAGAGTGCCTGAGGAACTATGGACGGAGGTCCGTAACATTGTTCAGGAGGCAGCAACTCAATCCATCCCAAAGAAAAAGAAATGCAAGAAAGCCAAGTGGATGTCTGATAAGGTTTTAAAAGTAGCTGAGGAAAGAAGGGAAGTGAAAAGCAAAGGAAAAAGGGGAAGATATATCCAACTGAATGCAGAGTTCCAGAGAATAGCAAGGAGAGACAAGAAGATGAACAATGCAAAGAAATTGTCGAAAACAATAGAATGGGAAAGACTAGAGATCTTTTCAAGAAAATCGGAGATATCAAGGAAACATTTTGTGCAAAGACGGTCATGATAAAGGACAAAGAAGGCAGGGACCTAACAGAAGCAGATGAGATTAAGAAGAGGTGGAAAGAATACACAGAAGAACGATACAGGAAAGATCTTAATGTCCCTGATAGCCATGATAGTGCGGTCACTGAACTTGAGCCAGACATCCTAGAGAGTGAAGTCAAGTGGGCCTTAGGAAGCATTACTAACAACAAAGCTAGCGGAGATGACAGTATTCCAGCTGAGCTATTTAAAATCCTAAAAGATGATGCTGTTAAAGTGCTGCACTCAATATGCCAACAAATTTGGAACACTCAACAGTGGCCACAAGACTGGAAAAGGTCAGTTTACATTCCATTTCCAAAGAAGGGCAATGCCAAAGAGTGTTCAAACTACCATACAATTGCGCTCATTTCACATGCCAGCAAGGTGTTGCTCAAAATCCTACAAGCTAGGCTTCAGCAGCATGTGAACCAAGAACTACCGGAAGTACAAGCTGGGTTCTGAAGAGGCAGAGGAACTAGAGATCAAATCGCCAACATTCACTGGATCATGGAGAAAGCAAGAGAATTCCAGAAAAACGCCTATTTCTGCTTCATTGACTACGCTAAAGCCTTTGATTCTGTGGATCACAACAAACTGTGGCAAATTCTGAAAGAGATGGGAGTACCAGACCACCTTACCTGTCTCCTGAGAAACCTGTACAAGGGTCAAGAAGCAACAGTAAGAACCAGACACGGAACAACCGATTGGTTCAAAATTGGGAAAGGAGTACGACAAAGCTGCATATTGTCACCCTGCTTATTTAACTAATATGCAGAGCACATCATGAGAAACGCCATTCATTGGATGAATCACAGGTCGGAATTAAGATTGCCGGGAGAATTATCAACAACCTCAGATACGCAGATGATATGCCTAATGGCAGAAAGCGAAGAGGATCTAAAGAGCCTCTTGTTGAGGGTGAAAGTGGAGAGTGCAAAAGCTGGTTTGAAACTCAACATTAACAAAACGAAGATCATGGCATCTGGCCCCATCACTTCCTGGCATATAGAAGGGGAAGAAATGGAAGCAGTGACAGATTTTATTTTCTTGGGCTTCAAGATCACCGCAGACGGTGACTGTAGCCATGAAATTAAAAGACGCTTGCTCCTTGGGAGGAAAGCTATGGCAAATCTAGACAGCATAGTAAGAAGGAGAGACATCACCTTACTGACAAAGGTCTGCATAATCAAAGCTATGGTTTTCCCAGTAGTAACATATGGCTGTGAGAGCTGGACTATAAAGAAGGCTGAGCGCCGAAGAATTGATGCTTTCGAACTGTGGTGCTGGAGAAGACTCTTACGAGTCCCCTGGACTACAAGGAGGTCAAATCAGTCCATCCTAAAGGAACTCAACCCTGACTGCTCATTGGAAGGACAGATACTGAAGTTGAAGCTCAAATATTTTGGCCACCAAATGCAAAGAGAAAAGTCACTGGTAAGGCCTTGATGCTGGGAAAGATTGAAGGCAAAAGGAGAAGGGGACGGCAGAGGATGAGATGGCTAGATAGCATCACCGATGCAATGAATATTGACTTGAGCACACTCCGGGAGAGAGCGGAGGACAGGAAGGCCTGGCGTGCTATGGTCCATGGGGTCACGAAGAGTCGGACACGACTTAACGACTGAAGAACAACAACAACAACGTAGAATTGCACTGTCAGTCTCGGCCACATTATTACGACAATTCTAAATATAGAATCCGTGGTTTATGAAACAAATTGCCCTACCCCAGTACATAAGTCTGCATACATGTCCCATTTGATAAATGATGAGTGGTGATCTAACAGTGCCAGTCACCAAATTAATTAATGCAGTGAGTAATTGGGCACAAGATTTAATTCAGATACTGTTCCTTCCCATATTCACAGGCTGATAAAATCATAGGTAGGAGAAGATTTCTCTGAACACATCAATTGTCATATAGTTTCCTATTATACTCTTAGCTCCCAATTGGGACCATGACAAAATGCCATGTACATTGATGGTGCTGTGTAAATCATAAGGTACATTACACGCTAACAAGAAAACATATTTAGGATTCTACTGCTAAAATATGGGAAGTTTTTTAGTTTTAATTACAGCATTCATGCCCAAATAGTACTTTTGAAATCAGTGATTTCCAAATCATGTCAAGTGACCTTCTGCGGTCCTCAGATGTGAGTTGAAATAAACTAAAGTATGGGACCTGCTTTGTGTTTTACATATGTATGCATTTATTTATTTTTAAAAGGGGTGTCCATGCTTAAAAATAACTGGAAGCCATTCCTCATAATCCAAGATATGTTGGGAGCACACTGCAGATACTCATTAGTGAAGATACGATATGCTGCACATGCTTAGAGGCACTCTTCACGTGAACTCAGGGTTACATGAAGCCTAGGTGTGTGTCTTTAAGCTTCCTCTAAAACACAGACTGTTTAATTAGGACCAATTTCATATTGAATTTAATCTTGTCTTGACATGTTTTGAGTGGCATTTTTTCCTTGTTGAATCAGGCCATACTTGTATGTGACTCTATTATTGTTACTGGAGAAGTATCGAAAACGCTGCATGATATTTGCTTGCAACACAGGGTGTCATTCATGAGTTATACATAAATGGCAGCTTTACATATTTAAAGGAAACATGAACTGCTTCATATCTGAAGCATGTTTCCCAGGGGGTACCACCACCATTTGATCTATTTTTGATTAAAATGTAAAAATTAAAAATTAAATCAAATGGTGGTATAACTCCTTAGGGAAAACATACTTCAGTTATGAAGTATTCCCTGTAGCAACCTTGAAAATCTTACAACTGTATTGTCTCATCTGTAGGTGGTCCTTTTATGTCACACATAATTAAAATGAATTGCTGTTAGTGAACCCATACTACTGCATACAGATTTATGAACCTGGAGGCACCTCCATTCAGATGTAAACAGTGATATCACAAAGTAACCGTGAGGGATAAACAGCATGAGCATAGGTATCAGTGAGGAAGACATTTCCCTGTGCTGTAAGAGGAAAGACCAGGTGCATGTCATAAAACATTATGCATATGTCTAGTAAAAAGTATTTCCTGCAGAAGGATAATAATGCAATGTGATTAGCTTACACTGCCTTTGCTATGCAGTTCAGGTCTGTGTTCTTCAGCTGAAATAGCATAAGAACTTCTAATGTATAAAGAAATGGCTTTCGTCACCAGGACAAAAAAAAAGAAGTGAAATTGGATTTACGAAGAAAATGTGCTTTGAAAACACTAATACGACTTGTGTGTATCAGGATATGTGGATGTACATTTGATAAGATTAGAAAGTAAGAAGGGATTAAAAATGAGACCATAGAATTTGCATTCCACATTTCACCGACCTGAAAGACCAAATCTCACATTTGGTTGTCTTGGGGGTGTTTTGATTCTGTTAGTCATGTCACCTCTGTCCATAACAATGATTTGTGGCTATGTGTTGAAGTGAAACTGAAATTCAGACTCTTGTATCCCATGTACTTTCAGTGGGAAGTACAAAGAGAATAGGTGACCTCCTTGTGTGTTTTGTTCAACATTTGAGGCCCTGCTCTGAATATGTCTCAGTCAACTCAAGTTTGGCAGATGTTTATTTGGAGCAGAGTCTTTCAGTTGTGGTGCCCACCCTTATGGAATGCCTTCTCCAGGAAAGCCTGCCAGGCCCTAACACTTCAGGAAGACTTTGGAGCCTGACTGATAGCTTTCCTGTGGTTTTGCTTTCATTTTCCAGTGTTTGTTTTAGGAATCCCTGTTGAATTTGTAACTTTAGTTGCAATTTGTTTCTATGTTACCATGTTTGTTGTTGTTGTTGTTCAGTCGTTCAGTCGTGTCCGACTCTTCGTGACCCCATGGACCATAGCACACCAGGCCTTCCTGTCCTGCGCTCTCTCCCGGAGCATGCTCAAGTTCATATTCATTGCATCGGTGATGCTATCTAGCCATCTCATCCTCTGCCGTCCCCTTCTCCTTTTGCCTTCAGTCTTTCCCAGCATCAGGGTCTTTTCCAGAGAGTTTTCTCATCGCATTAGGTGGCCAGAATATTTGAGCTTCAGCTTCAGTATCTGTCCTTCCAATGAGCACTCAGGATTGATTTCCTTTAGGATTGACTGATTTGACCTCCTTGCAGTCCAGGGGACACTTAAGAGTCTTCTCCAGCACCACAGTTCGAAAGCATCAATTCTTCGGCGCTCAGCCTTCCTTATAGTCCGGCTCTCACAGCCATACATTACTACTGGGAAAACCATAGCTTTGATTAGACGGACCTTTGTCGGCAAGGGGATGTCTCTGCTTCTTACTATGCTGTCTAGGTTTGCCATAGCTTTCCTCCCAAGGAGCAAGCGTCTTTTAATTTCATGGCTACAGTCACCGTCTGCGGTGATCTTGGAGCCCAAGAAAGTAAAATCTGTCACTGCTTCCATTTCTTCCCCTTCTATATGCCAGGAAGTGATAGGGCGAGATGCCATGATCTTCATTTTTTTTAATGTTGAGTTTCAAACCAGCTTTTGCACTCTCCTCTTTTACCCTCAACAAGAGGCTCTTTAGATCCTCTTCGCTTTCTGCCATTAGGGTGGTATCGTCTGCGTATCTGAGGTTGTTGATAATTCTCCCGGCAATCTTAATTCCGACCTCTGATTCATCCAACCCAGCATTTCTCATGATGTACTCTGCATATAAGTTAAATAAGCAGGGTGACAATATGCAGCCTTGTCGCACTCCTTTCCCAATTTTGAACCACTCGGTTGTTCCGTGTCTGGTTCTTACTGTTGCTTCTTGACCCTTGTACAGGTTTCTCCGGAGACAGGTAAGGTGGTCTGGTACTCCCATCACTTTAAGAATTTGCCACAGTTTGTTGTGATCCACAGAATCAAAGGCTTTAGCGTAGTCAATGAAGCAGAAATAGACGTTTTTCTGGAATTCTCTTGCTTTCTCCATGATCCAGCAAATGTTGGCGATTTGATCTCTAGTTCCTCTGCCTCTTCAAAACCCAGCTTGTACTTCCGGTAGTTCTCGGTTTGCATACTGCTGAAACCTAGCTTGTAGGATTTTGAGCATCACCTTGCTGGCATGTGAAATGAGTGCAATTGTGCGGTAGTTTGAGCACTCTTTGGCGTTGCCCTTCTTTTGAATTGGAATGTAAACTGACCTTTTCCAGTCTTGTGGCCATTGTTGAGTGTTCCAAATTTGTTGGCATATTGAATGCAGCACTTTAACAGCATCATCTTTTAGGATTTTAAATAGCTCAGCTGGAATATACTACTGGGGAAGAGCAGAGGGTATTTCCAAGTAGCACCAGAAAGAGTGAAGCGGCTGGCCAAAGCCGAAAGGACACTCAGCTGTGGATGTGTCTGGTGGTGAAAAGAAAATCCGATGCTGTAAAGAACAATATTGTTTAGGAATCTGGAATGTCAGATCAATGAATCAAGGTAAGATGGAGGTGGTCAAACATGAGATGGCAAGATTGAACATCGACATCTTGGGAATCAGCGAACTAAAATGGACAGGCATGGGCGAATTTAATTCAGGTGACCATCATATCTACTATTGTGGGCAAGAATCCCTTAGAAGAAATGGAGTAGCACTCATAGTCAACAAAAGGATGGGAAAAGCAGTACTGGGGTACAATCTCAAAAACGATAGAATGATCTCAGTACAAATCCAAGGCAAACCATTCAATATCACAGTAATTCAAGTCTATGCCCCAACCACTGAGGCCGAAGAAGCTGAGGTTGATCGGTTCTATGAAGACCTACAACACCTTCTAGAACTAACACCAAAAAAAGATGTCCTCTTCATCACAGGGGATTGGAATGCTAAAGTAGGAAGTCAAGAAATCACCGGGATAACAGGCAGGTATGGCCTTGGTGTACAAAATGAAGCAGGACAAAAGCTAATAGAGTTTTGCCAAGAGAACACGCTGATCATAGTAAACACTCTTTTCCAACAGCACAAGAGGCGACTCTACACATGGACATCACCAGATGGTCAATATCGAAATCAGATTGATTATGTCCTTTGCAGCCAAAGATGGAGAAGCTCCATACAGTCAGTAAAAACAAGACCTGGAGCTGACTGTGGCTCAGATCATGAGCTGCTTCTTTCAAAATTTCGGCTTAAATTGAAGAATGTAGGGAAAACCACTAAACCATTCAGGTATGACCTAAATCATATCCCTTATGAATATACAGTGGAGGTGAGGAATAGATTTCAGGGATTAGACCTGATAGACAGAGTGCCTGAGGAACTATGGACGGAGGTCCATAACATTGTTCAGGAGGCAGCAACGAAATCCATCCCAAAGAAAAAGAAACACAAGAAAGCCAAGTGGCTGTCTGATGAGGCTTTACAAGTAGCTGACGAAAGAAGGGAAGCGAAAAGCAAGGGAGAAAGGGGAAGATATATCCAGCTGAATGCAGAGTTCCAGAGAATAGCAAGGAGAGACAAGAAGGCCTTCTTAAATGAACAATGTTACCATGTTTACTGTTTGCATTTGTATTTTTATGTTTTATTGACTAGGTTTGGATGACACACCATGGCTCGTCGTGGGTTATTTAACCCACAATGAGCCACAGCACCTGCAAGTGCCAGATTGAATATGCAACCACTGCTTGGGCTTGTCGTGTCATGTGAACCCAGCAAGCATGGATGATGTGAGGGTGGGCTATGCAACAGTTGTTTAATCCTTGCATAATTCACACTCACTGGGTTTGCAGGACATGACAACCCCTGAGTGGGGGTTGCATATTCAAAATAGCTGCTGCATGCGCCTCAAATGAACCACAGCTTCACCATGGCAAACAGCTCCATTGCTGTTTTATGCTTTTGACACAAGCCACTTTAAGAAAAGCAGAATACATAAAAACAACAAATACAAATAACACACTGGTTATATATAGCTAAACGTCCATATGTTTTTTAAAGCTAGCAGAAATATAAAATATAATTAGAAAAAAATGGGCATGATCCAGTCCAAGTTACTTATTTTTAAGTCTCATCAATCTCAGTGAGAGATTGAAACATGCTTAAATCTCTCCTATTGGAACCAACAGTACTATTTGAGTGGCATTTTCTCCTCGTTGAATCACACTATGCTTGTACATAATTGTATTATTGTGGTTACTGGAGCAGCATAGAATGGATACAACTCCAGCTGAGCATCCCTTCCCCCTTCTACCTTTGCTGCTAAGGCCGTCAGAGGAAGAGGAAGCAGCAGCCCTTCCACTGTGTCCATGACCTGCTGAACTTTGCAACTAAGAATCTAGTGTCTGAATTTGCTTTTTTTCCTCCTCCCTCCCAATCCTCTTTCCTTTTGTGTCATTTTTTTTAGAATGTAAGCCTGTGGGCAGAGACTGTCTTAAGAAATATCTTTGTAAGCCACCTTGGGAGCAGTTTTGGCCAAAAGGTGGGATAAAAAGTCAACCAATCAATTAATTAAACTTTGGCTGTATTGTGTCTGTCATTAAGTCAGTAGGAAACTTCAGATGTTATTACTGTACTAGCAGTATTAAAGGAGACACCCAAATATCAGGCTGTTAGCATTTTAATAATGGATAATCAGCCAAAATCCCTTCATTAATAGAGTTGGGAATGATCAAAGGGCTTGGTACTGTCATAGTGCAGGTCTTGGACAGGGAAACCACAGGCCGAAGAGTCCTGAGACACCAAGAACCTGGTTGATGCTTTATTCCTGAACCATCTCAAAAAGCAGCCACTGGGGAACCCAGTCTTCCAACAACCTCTAAAGAGGAAGGAGAAGAACCTCCTGGGACCATGCTTCTATCATCATTCATTTATAGGAATCTCCTTGTCAAGACCTTCAGATGCCAAGGATTCCTCTGCAGAAACTCACTCAAGTCCTGGCAGCCTGCTTTTTCTACCATGCCATTCTCAGACAGCAGTGAGTATGGAAAAAGACTCACCAGTGTCACCTGCTGGTTCTACTCTTTTAATTGGGAGCTCATCTTCTCTAGTGAGCCAGGGCTGAGCCAGAGACCTCCCTGGAACTCACCCCATCCTAAAGAACTGATGCAGAAAACAGTAGAATTAGAAATAAATATTTAAAATGTCAGTAAAATCTAGCTAAATAGCTTGAATATGTGCTAAACACTCCAACCTATAAATGTAACCCTGACCCATTAACATTTTGTTTGTCTTATACCAGATAACATTTGATTATGTTGCTGAACTTAGTAAGTAGTGATTTCAGTATTTAAAATGAATTGGGAAATGAATTCAAAATGAACTGAAGGTGATTTTGAGTGAACTCAGTTCTAAATATATCTTCTAGAACTGACATTTTATTGTGTACAGGTTAAGTATCAAATAAAAAGAAACTAGACGGAGTGGTTGCAGCAGAAATAAATGATATAGGAGATGTGCTAGTACCACAATCAAGAAGAGCATCTTTAACTTTTATGTACTGATTAGAGAGGAAAACCAATTGCAGAAGGACATCAAGTTAAAATAAAGATCTGGGTTTTTCTTTGTTCTTTTGTTTTGCTTTTCATTTCTTTTTTGATTATTTTTTCTTTTCTATTTTCCCCCTCTTTGAACAAAAGCATCTTTTTGTTGTTGTTTCGTCTTCTTTTCATCTTTCTCTTTTTCCTTTGTTGCTTTTGAACATAAGACCATAAGAAGAGCGATGCTGGATCAGACCAAGGGTCCATATAATCCAACATTCTGTTCACACAGCGGCCGGCCAACTGCCTGTAGAAAACCCACAAGTAGGGCATGAATGCAACAGCACCCTCCTGCCCATGTTCCCCAGCAACATGTATATAGACATACCACCTCTGACACTGGAGGTAGCATATAGCCATCAAGACTAGTAGCCATCGATAGCCTTACCCTCCATGAATTTGTCTAATCTTTTAACGCCATCCAAATTGGTGGCTGTCACTACATCTTGTGATAGCAAATTCCATATGTGTGAAGAAGTACTTCCTCTTATCTATCCTGAATCTCCCACCACTCAGCTTCATTGGAGTTCTAGTAGTATGAGGGAGAAAAATGTCTCTCTATTCACTTTCTCCACACCATGCATAATTTTGTAACCTCTATTATGCCTCCTCTCACTCACCTTTTTTCTAAGCTAAACAGTCCCAGATGTTGTAACTTTTCCTCATAATGGAGTTGCTCCAGCCCTTTGATCATTTTAGTTGTCCTTTTATAAACTTTTTACAACTCTGCAATATCCTTTTTTACATGTGGTGACCAGAACTGTGCACAGTATTCCAAGTGTGGTCGCAAAATAGATTTGTATAGGGACAGTATGATATTGGCAGTTTTATTTTTGATTCTTAATTATACCTAACATGGAATTTCCCTTTTTCACAGTTGCTGCCCACTAGGTCTACATTTTCATCGGGATGTCCACCATAACCCCAAGATCTCTTTCTTGGTCAGTCACCACTAGCTCAGATCCCATTAGTGTATATGTGAAGTTTCTTTTTAACTTATAATGAATAAAACTAAGATTTTAACTGTTAATATAGATTGTTTGAATAGCCCATTTAAATCAGGATGGTAAAAAAGACATTGTGAAGACTGCCCAGATGTCTGGGGTTTTTTTTCAGGAGACGCATCTAAAGGCAGAGTATGAGAAGTATCCTAAGACAGGAGTGAGCAACCTGTGGCCCTCCACATGTTTTGACCTACAACCTCCCATCAGCCCTAGCCAGGAGTTGTAGGCTAAACATATGGCGGCCCACAAGTTGCTCATTCCTGTCTGAAGGGTTCAATTTATCATGGAGCCGCATCTTCTAAAACTAAGGGAGTTATGATAGCGTACAAAAAAACCCAAAAAAAATAGCACTCCTAGCAAGGGCAGTCTTAAAAGACCCAAAAGGACATTGAAGGATGGAAGATTTGGAAGGGAGGAGAACAACATTCAGATGTTTTCCTGCATTGAGCAGGGGGTTGGACTTGATGGCCTTGTAGGCCCCTTCCAACCCTACTATTCTATGATTCTATGTATTTACACACCAAATACAGGGAAAATACAATTTATAAGGAATTAATTACACAAGTTGACAACTGGATAGAAGGGGAAATCATATTAGCTGGTGATTTAAATGCCATCTTTGATAGAGAAGTAGATACTTCCATGCTAGACAATAATCATGTACAAGTCCAAAGCATATTTTGGAATTGGCTGAATAGTTTTTCACTAGCAGATGTCTGGAGGTATTATAATTTGAAATGACGAGGTTATACATTTGACTCACTTAGACATAGTGCCTAGTCTGAAATCATTTATTTATGATTCCATCACTTCTTTTAAAGGCAGTTGGAGCCCAGATTGCTCCAGGAATATATGCAGACCATTCCCCAATAAATTGCATAGTACAATATGATAATAAAAGAAAGGAAGGGTGGTGGTGATTAAATGTGCTTCTACTTATGTATAGGGATCTAGTGGAGAAAATAGATTAAGAGGTTAGGGAGTGTTTTGCTAACAACAACCCTTCACTTGATTATTCTTTAATAGCACTGGACACATTTAAGGCATGGATAAAAGGCAGTTTTATATCTGCAGAGGCATACTGTAAGAAATTATGAGATAAGCATTAGAATCTGGCTATAAAAGAAGTATGAAGTGGAACACAGCTGAAAGTAAAGACAGAGTGGAAACAGCAAGAGATAAAGTAAGGTTGACAGATGTTTCAACAGCAAAAACACTGGTATACTCTCAACAGAAGATATTTGTGTGTGGCAATAAGTTGGGAACATTACTGGCAAATTTCCTGAAAGGCGAGACAATATGAAAATACACTGCATTCAAAAAACAGACTATATGATCTAGAGAACATTGTTAAAGAGTTAGTAAATTTTATACATCCAAAGAACACTTGGATCATAGATATAACAAATTATATGAGAGAAATAAATGTTCTCAAAATTGCAGGAGTGCATAGGGACAGACGAGAGGCACCAATTACATATCAGGAGGTGCAGAAGACCATAAAAATATTTTAAAAGACAACTCCCTTGTTCCAGATAGGATAATCAAATAATTTTATCAGACTTTTAAATATTAAATGGTACTCAAGCGTCTAAGAATATTTAATGAAACAACAATAACAAACAGGTCAACCAGTTCTTGGAAGAAGGCATATCTAATAACGATTCATAAATCGGGGGGGGGGGGTCCTAGAAAAACCAGCATAATTTAGGACAGCCTTCCCTAGCCTGGTGCCCTCCAGATGATTGGGACTGCAACTCCCATAATTCCCATCCAGCATGGCCATTGGCATTCCTAACACATCTGGAGGGCACCAGGTTGGGAAAGGTTGGCATAGGCCTACGTCACTCCTGAATACTGACTGCAAGATCTTTGTAGCTATGATAGCAGAAAGAATTGATTGTATTATTGGTGAGTATATTAAGGAAGATCAGAGAGGGTTCATTCCAGGGTGACAATTATCCAGGAAGATTAGAAAAACTATAAATATGATTGATTCTGCTAAAACATAAAAATAGTATATTTTCTACTTTGTAGATGCAGGGAAAGCTTTTGATTAAATAGAATTGAAATTTATGACAGAAGTACTAAAAAAAAAGTTTGGATTTTCTCTGCATTTTTGTAATTGGATAGAAAATCTCTATGAACCCCCAATGGCCAGTATATTAAAAAAGAAGAAGAAGAAGCTTTTCTTCAGCAATTACCATGCAGCAAGGAATGAGAAAGGTGGCCCTCTTTCACCATGTATTTTAAGCATCTGTATAGAGATTACACCATAATGGATTAGAGCAGACAGGAATAGTAAGAGGCTTATAACTGGTCAGCATGAAACAAATATCATGCTGTGTACTGATGATATTGTGTTTATGTTGCAGGGCCTGTACAATTGACTACAAATGCATTGTATAAGGTTACTAGATCTAGCCAAGTCTCTAGTTAGAAAACAAATCTAGCAAATCAGAGCTGTTACCCTTCAATATGAATATCAAAAATAAGGGCTGCGGAAGTCTTTAACAGCTCTAAAATTTAAAATATGTCTAAAAGTTAGAATAGATGGATACATTACCTAGGAATACAATTATCATATGATCTTTGAAACCTGTTAGAAGACAATTTTATGCCTATGTTAGAAAAAACTAAAAAAGGTATCGTTAGTGATGATACCATACCAAATTTCATAGTTAGTCAGCTTGCTGGTCAAACTTCATCCATTTGTAACGCTTACCTTCTTCATGAGCCTGGTCTGGCTCTTTATAAATTATTTGTTAAGTTGTCAGCATGCGCATTCTGTATCAAAACAATGCTAATTCCACACAGGTGCTGAGGTGGTTGGATTAACATAGAAAGGCCATGAGAAAAAACCAATCAGAAAGGAGGTACATAATGTGATGATGCATGACATCATGATGCACTATGCACTACGCATTTCTAAACTAAAGCTCCCAAGATGCACTTTGATATTTCACAAGCCCAAAAGCTCATTTGCACAGAATGAAAGTTCGTTTTAAGGGAGAATTGTCATTTGAGTTTACATGGGGGCTTTCGTTATTCTCCATGGAAAGAACAAATTCATCTGCACATTATTAAATATGGTTAAATGGGCAAGGTTACCCATTTCATTGTTAGAACAGGTGGCAGATGTTAAAATGAAAGTACTCCCCCCGACCACTGCCTATCAGGATATCTCAGAAACTTTTGAATAAAAGCTGGTTAGAACTCAACATATTTATTTGGAATTGTAAGATTCCTATATTTGGTAACATTACTCCAGTGGTTTTGTATACACAAAGCTGCCACTTCGAATGATGGAAAAGGAAGGGGTAGAGCTGCCCTTATTGGGGTGGATATGGGGCAGCTGGCAGGAATGAAACGTAATACAAGCCAATGAAATCAGAGAAATAATTGTGAAAAAAAGAGAGGGATAAATATTGTTAAATATTAGCCCCAGATATTTCACCTTTAGCACCAGTATATAATAGATAGGTGTTTAAAGAAGCCAGAGAAACAGAAGTTTTAACATATGGATAAGAGGCAATATCACCAGAATTTCATATTTCAAGGTATTCTTATGTCATATGATCAGTTGGTATCCTACTGTTCTTTTAATATTCTCTCAGTTCCTTCAAATTAGAAACTATATTAAAAATCTTACAAGAGCCATAAGTATGACCATTAACACCATTTGAAAAGACCACTATTTAAGGAAAACAAAAAGGTAGGGCTGTGCACCTCTTCGGCTCCAGATCCGAATTCCTAACTGAAGTGGGTCAATTCAGACCCAGGATATGTTGATAGCCCAGGTTATTCAGGTGATGTGTGTCCATAGCAGCTAATTCTCAAACAATTGCTCTTGGTAGCTGTGTCTTTCTTAAGTCTCCTGAATGGGTCAAAAGCAGAACTCCCCACCCCTCTCCCAGTTAAGATTATTTAATCTGGGTGTCTATAAAAGGGAACAAAGGACAGGATGCATTTTAAGTAAGGTGCAGAGAAAGGGGAAGGGAACTGAACTGGGAGAAAGTAAATTCTGAAATCGTTTTTGGCTGGGTGCCTTTATGGAGACCTAGGCAGTGGATCTGGTTTTGCTGGTAAGTCCTGCGTCCCTGGTATATCTCACTGCTTGGAGAAATTGGATGAGCAATAGCAGTAAAATAATAAAAAATTAAAGGTAGCCATGTTGGCTAAATACTTTTATTAGGCCAACTCAACGGTCACAAAATACTGTTGAACCAGATGAGTTCTCCAGACTTCTTCATCAAGTAAAATGGTAAACAAAGCAAAAACAGAGGAGCCAGGGGGAGAAACAAAAGTGGCTGATGTTCAAGCTAAGAAGTCTGCAGTGGTTACAATCTTAAGATGGATTTTTGGAAAGTGGACAGGGGTGTCAGATAAGCACGTGTCAGATGATCACATTAGCCTCTACCAGGTACTGAGATGGTTTTTCAACTTACACGTGGGACCCCCTCAAGGACTGCTGGGAAGAAGAAACAAACAATGGTGGATCCTTCCTTTTGGGAACTATAAACTCCAGCTGTTGCTTACAAAAATCAGGCAATAAAATAGGCTGTGGCCTTGTGTGGCACAGAGTGGTAGGTGGCAGTATTGCAACTGAAACTCTCCCCACAACCTGATTTCAATCCCAGCGGAAGCTGGGTCCCAGGTAGCTGTCTCAGGTCGACTCAGCCTTCCGTCCTTCCGAGGTCGGTAAAATGCATACCCAGGTTGCTGGGGGAAAGGTAGTCACGACTGGGGAAGGCAATGGCAAACCACCCCACTATAGTCTGCCATGAAAACGCTAGCACAAGCAGCGTCCCTCTAGGAGTCAGCGATTACTCGGTGCTTGCACAGGAGGAACCTTTCCTACCCCTTCATGGATCACTGCCTTGTTGTGGCAAAGGGGCTTGCGTAACTCAGTGAAGCCATAAGCTATGCCATGCAGGGTCACCCAAGGACAGGTCATGGCAGACAGTTCTGACAAAATGTGGTCCACTGGAGAAAGAAATGGCAACCCACTCCAGTATTCTTGCCAAGAAAACCCCATGGAACGTAGCACAAGGCTAAAAGAAATGACACCAGAAAATGAGACCCTCAGGTTGGAAGGTGTCCAATATACTACTGGGGAAGAGCAGAGGGAATTTCCAAGTAGCGCCAGAAAGAGTGAAGCGGCTGGGCCAAAGCCGAAAGGACATTCAGCTGTGGATGTGCCTGGTGGTGAAAAGAAAATCCGATGCTGTAAAGAACAATATTGTTTAGGAACCTGGAATGTCAGATCAATGAATCAAGGTAAGCTGGAGGTGGTCAAACATGAGATGGCAAGATTGAACATCAACATCTTGGGAATCAGTGAACTAGAATGGACAGGCATGGGGGAATTTAATTCAGGTGACCATTATATCTACTACTGTGGGCAAGAATCCCTTAGAAGAAATGGAGTAGCACTCATAGTCAACAAAAGGGTGGGAAAAGCAGTACTGGGGTACAATCTCAAAAACGACAGAATGATCTCAGTACGAATCCAAGGCAAACCATTCAACATCACAGTAATTCAAGTCTATGCCCCAACCACTGAGGCCGAAGAAGCTGAGGTTGATTGGTTCTATGAAGACCTACAACACTTTCTAGAACTAACACCAAAAAAAGATGTCCTCTTCATCACAGGGGATTGGAATGCTAAAGTAGGAAGTCAAGAAATCACCGGGATAACAGGCAGGTATGGCCTTGGTGTACAAAATGAAGCAGGACAAAGGCTAATAGAGTTTTGTCAAGAGAACACGCTGATCATAGCAAACACTCTTTTCCAACAGCACAAGAGGCGACTCTACACATGGACATCAATATCAGATGGTCAATATCGAAATCAGATTGATTATGTACTTTGCAGCCAAAGATGGAGACGCTCCATACAGTCAGTAAAAACAAGACCTGGAGCTGACTGTGGCTCAGATCATGAGCTTCTTATTGCAAAATTTCGGCTTAAATTGAAGAACGTAGGGAAAACCACTAAACCATTCAGGTATGACCTAAATCATACCCCTTAGTGAAGGTGACGAATAGATTTCAGGGATTAGACCTGATAGACAGAGTGCCTGAGGAACTATGGACGGAGGTACGTAACATTGTTCAGGAGGCAGCAACTCAATCCATCCCAAAGTAAAGAAATGCAAGAAAGCAAAGTGGCTGTCTGATGAGGCTTTACAAGTAGCTGAGGAAAGAAGGGAAGAGAAAAGCAAGGGAGAAAGGGGAAGATATACCCAACTGAATGCGGAGTTCCAGAGAATAGCAAGGAGAGACAAGAAGGCCTTCTTAAATGAACAATGCAAAGAAATCGAGGAAAATAATAGAATGGGAAAGACTAGAGATCTTTTCAAGAAAATCGGAGATCTCAAGGGAACGTTTTGTGCAAAGACGGGCATGATAAAGGACAAAGAAGGCAGGGACCTAACCGAAGCAGATGAGATTAAGAAGAGGTGGAAAGAATACACAGAAGAACGATACAGGAAAGATCTTAATGTCCCTGATAGCCATGATAGTGCGGTCACTGAACTTGAGCCGGACATCCTAGAGAGTGAAGTCAAGTGGGCCTTAGGAAGCATTACTAACAACAAAGCTAGCGGAGATGACAGTATTCCAGTTGAGCTATTTAAAATCCTAAAAGATGATGCTGTTAAAGTGCTGCACTCAATATGCCAACACATTTGGAACACTCAACAGTGGCCTCAAGACTGGAAAAGGTCAGTTTACATTCCAATTCCAAAGAAGGGCAATGCCAAAGAGTGTTCAAACTACCGCACAATTGCACTCATTTCACATGCCAGTAAGGTTATGCGCAAAATCCTACAAGCTAGGTTTCAGCAGTATGCGAACCGAGAACTGCCGGAAGTACAAGCGGGGTTTCGAAGAGGCAGAGGAACTAGAGATCAAATCGCCAACATTCGCTGCATCATGGAGAAAGCAAGAGAATTCCAGAAAAATGTCTGTTTCTGCTTCATTGAAAACCATTCAACATCACAGTAATTCAAGTCTGTGAAAAAGCCTTTGACTGTGTGGATCATAACGAACTGTGGCAAATTCTTAAAGAGATGGGAGTACCAGACCACCTTACCTGTCTCCTGAGAAACCTGTATGAGGGTCAAGAAGCAACAGTAAGAACCGGACATGAAACAACCGAGTGGTTCAAAATTGGGAAAGGAGTACGACAAGGCTGCATATTGTCACCCTGCTTATTTAACTAATATGTAGAGTACATCATGAGAAACGCCGGGTTGGATGAATCACAGGTTGGAATTAAGATTGCCGGGAGAATTATCAATAACCTCAGATACGCAGACGATACCACCCTAATGGCAGAAAGCGAAGAGGATAAAGAGCCTCTTGTTGAGGGTGAAAGTGGAGAGTGCAAAAGCTGGTTTGAAACTCAGCATTAAAAAAACTAAGATCATGGCATCTGGCCCCATCACGTCCTGGCATATAGAAGGTGAAGAAATGGAAGCAGTGACAGATTTTATTTTCCTGGGCTCCAAGATCACCACAGACGGTGACTTTAAAATTAAATTAAAATTTGAAATTAAAAGATGCTTGCCCCTTGGGAGGAAAGCTATGGCAAACCTAGACAGCATAGTAAGAAGCAGAGACATCACCTTGCTGACAAAGGTCCATATAATCAAAGCTGTGGTTTTCCCTGTAGTAACGTATGGCTGTGAGAGCTGGACTATAAGGAAGGCTGAGTGCCGAAGAACTGATGCTTGCGAACTGTGGTGCTGTGGAAGACTCTTACGAGTCCCCTGGATTGCAAGGAGGTCAAATCAGTCCATCCTAATGGAACTCAACCCTGAGTGCTCATTGGAAGGACAGATACTGAAGCTGAAGCTCAAATATTTTGGCCATCTAATACGAAGAGAAAAGTCACTGGAAAATACCCTGATGCTGGGAAAGATTGAAGGCAAAAGGAGAAGGGGACGGCAGAGGATGAGATGGCTAGATAGCATCACCGATGCAATGAATATGAACTTGTGCATGCTCCGGGAGAGAGCGGAGGACAGGAAGGCCTGGCGTGCTATGGTCCATGGGGTCACAAAGAGTCGGACACGACTTAACAACTGAACAACAACAAGTTCTGAAGAGACAGGTAGAAGCATCCTCTGCTCCTTGCTACAGAACCCATTTTGCCTTACTGTCTTTTGGCAAGACAAGGCAGGAGGGCTCCCGGAGGGCTTCCAGACAAGGGTTTTATGACGCCGCTGCCCTGCATCATTTGTGGAAGTTCACAGGGGTCCAGTCAATGTCATCTCCTATTCATGACCCTCCCACGTTTTTCCACCATTTCTTCCATCTTTTCCTTAATGGAGAACATTTGTTAAGGAGAAAAAGATGGCCCAGCTGCACAATGCCTTCTGACTGCTAGCACTAGGAGCCTTCTGTCTGGAAGCACACTCAAGATCGTCACAGACTGCAGGTCCTTCACACAGTTGGCCTCTGTGTTTGGATTTCCCTGAATCCTGCAAGAGAATCATAACATCTGACAATCCCTTACACACATACACTCCCCTGGAAGCTGCATCCAATCACAGCATCTCTGTACACACTGTGGTTTAAACCCAGGTAGGATCGTTACCTACTGTTACAGTCCACAAATACCATTCATGCAGAACTGCTACACAGAAGCAATCTCAGTGTGGGGATGGTTGTGTGACATGGTCATGATCCAGCAAGCAAAGTAGGCAGCAGACCGAAGAAAGTTACCTCCTCTTAGATCAACAGGGGCTTGTTCACATATGCCCAGAATTAGGGAGGTAAATGCCATCTGACTACCTAAACAATTCTTATTACCTGTGTTCCTGTTAAGCAGTAACCATACGACAACTGTTGTGCCCCACACGAATGTAAAGCAAGGAAAGCAGTGCATCATATGTAAAGTATAAACTTCAGCCTTTCTATCTACTGTACAACCAAATCAGCACTGATCTTCCTGGCTGTGTTCCCTTTAGAGCTCATCAGCAGAGGCAACCGATTTCAGAATGTTAGTTCTGGCAGTCCTCAAGCCCAGGGCTATTCATTACATTATACAGTCTCCTGTCTTGTTTTACAGAAGATGGGGAATGCATATGAGGAGACTTTGCAGGCTACTGTTTTCATTAATAATCTGATCCATGTCTCTGGATTATTTTAGTAATTACTGCACATAAAGACGACTACCCGGCATGATTGCAAATATGTCCCGGCATGATTGCAAATATGTCTTTGTTTTCATTATCTGCTTTTGTAGAAGAATAGCAAACTTCTGAAGTTCTTGGCTTTGCTTAACGATGGGTAAATAATTTTCATTTAGGTTTCCAAATGTCTTAGTCTGACCCCAGGGACCTACAACTTAGCAATGCAATACTCTTAGCAAACTGATCAGCAAACTGTTTGATGGTTAAAAAAAATTCAAATTCTGTCGTTTGCACCCTGAAAATGTTTCTTAAAACTTGCAAGGTTTGTTTGGCAGTTTCAACAAGAACAACAACAACAGCCATCAAGGCAGGAGGAACAATAAAAAAAACAGGAACTTTTAAAACACTAAAAGATAGATTAGATGATAGATAGATAGATAGATAGATAGATAGATAGATAGATAGATAGATAGATAGATATCCAAAACAACCAGTGGGATAGCAGATTCTTCCTCTGGCTTGTGTTGCATACTGTTTACTAAGACTTTGGCTATAAACAGATAAATATATACATTTGGGCCATAATCCAGAGAAGCGGGAATACAATTTTAGCAAAATAGTTGAAATAAATGTGACTTAAGAGCGCTTAATTGTTACATAGTTTGCAGCCTAGAGCCATGATCCAGCAAGTCATTTTTTTGTGCACTTGGTCCATGCATATGAGCTTTGCTCATTTTTTTAAACGCCATTTATCCCACTCTTCCTTTAGATTGGTCAGAGCACCTTAAATAGAAGTCACAAATAGTCTCCTATCCAAGCACTGACAAAGTGGAGACCTGTTTAGCATTAACAATATAACTTAATCATGTCTCCGTAGACCATTCTCTGGGTCCTTTTTATGGCGTAGTAGCTCACAGCACTTGATACAAGCTACTTTTGAAACACAGCAGACACAGTGGTTGAAAAAAGCAAACGCTTAGCTGCATGCCCAGATCTGACATATATAAGCCAAAATGTGTTCTGTAAATCACAGTTTTGAATGATCCACAAATGGATACACCACCAAGTGTGCTTAAGGCTGCAATCCTATATTTGCTTACCTGAAGGTAAGCCCAACTTGAATTTAGTGGAACCGAGTAAGCATGTATAGGGTTGTGCTGCAAGACACATTGATTTCAGTTATTTTAATGATTTCAGCGGGACTCAACCACACTAAGGGCACAATCCTATGCATGTTTAGACAGAGAAAAGGTTTGCTGGCTGGGGAATGCTGGGGGTTGTAGGCCTTTTCTCTGTCTAAACATGCATAGGATTGCGCCCTTAGGTGAGAACTAAACTGTGATTTAGAAATCTATTATTGGGCATGCTCAATGCTCTCTTGGTCTAGTACAATATTGTGAATTAACTAACATACTCAGCTCTCTGGAGAAGGTTTGCACGGCAACTACAAAAGTGAAGAAATGCTAGAAATAGCTGTCATCATAAGTTTTGCTAATGGAGGTTTGGAACACATTCATGCTTCTGTTTCCTCCTCACTTTTAAACAAGTCACATAGTATCATCACCACAAGAGGGGGCTTTATGAGTAGTACAAGCTTTACAGCTAATATTATAGATTTATTTTTTAAAAATCTATGGAAATTATTATAGTATTGGGCTGTAATTGCTTCCTTCCTAGATCTGGAAATTTAGTAAGCAGAGATCTAAGCCCTGTTGTAGCCTCTTGCTAATTCAATTAAAATTCACAGCCATGAGTTTAAAACACTTTTTAAAAACAAACCCAATTATTGAAAGAAACCAATTTCTTACCATTTACATTTTGGTTTAGTAGTACTAGATATACTGTAACCTCTTTATAGATATTCCTGCAGCACCGCAGTTCTCAGCAGTCAGTGTAAGGGATACAAGAAGTAAAGGGCGCTAATAAGTAGGCTAGAAAGGGGATTAAGAAAGAGCTAGAGAGGAGACTAACCATTGTTACAGGGATAACGAGGCTAATACAACTCAATGTGTCAGGAGATTTTTTGTTATACAATCTTCAAAAGAGACACAATACTAGACATTTTTGGACTAGATAGTAGAGGCCTTCAGTCCCTAACAGACTTGGATGCCATTCTCTAGACCAAACTAAAAAAAATAGCCAGTTTTTAAAATGTTATAATTCATTTCTGTATTGCCTTTTCGCCAAAAAGGGTGCCAACCTCAGCAAGGTTACTACAAATTTAAATTCAAACAATAAAATAAAACACAGCTTATGACAAATTTAGAACAGCAATAACTCAATAACACATTTAAAACTAAAACTCTGAAAGCCAAACACATCTTCCCATGTGCCTAAATGCAAAAAACAGTTTCCCCAAAATGCTAAGAGAGAGCAACAGTAAATCCTCCCCATGGCTCCTTAAAGTTTCCCAGGCAGGCAGTGGGGCAGCAATAGTCTCTCTTTGGTGACTCTCGGGAGCTACAGCCTTTGCTACAAGGCTTGTGCCAGCACCCAGCTTTGGATGGTTTCCTGTTGGATCCACACTTCTTATGTGTGTCCAGGCAGGAACAAGTCCACTACCATATCAGGGGATTAAGTGGTCACATCTAAGCACAGTCATTTAAGTCAGGAGCATCAAACAAATTAAAGAGGACAGAGGAGAAGAAGACAAAGAGGGAGAGCAGTAGAAGAGCTAAACACAGACTGGATCGATAGAAATGCATCCCAAGTAGAATGGTGGTGCACTAGGTTCAAGAAGCAACAGAATGCATAGCTCATGGCATAGACTTGTTCCATAGAACCTAGCTGTCACCATAAAACCAGGATACCAGCCGATCAAGTTACAGGTTTCTTTATGCCTTGTGGTTTGGATCCAGATATGTCTGCAGACCCAAACTGAATTCCCATGACTGCTTCTAGAAAGGTCTAAAGGCCCATTTTGAGTTCCAGTGCTCTTGACAGGATAATCTTTTTCAAAGCCCCCCCACATTTTCTTTCTTACTTTTTTTCTTTCTAGGATGTAATGCAGGTGATATAAATGCACTCCTTTAAGGCATAGTGAAAATTCAGCAATAACAGAGTATTGCATTATAAAACAGATGAAAAGGGGTTTGTGTTCAGTTAAAATGCAAACAGTTGTACATTTTTATGAAATTCCTTTGCGTCGGGTGTCTGGTTATCTAGTTAAAAATCCATCCCTCTTGCTATCACACCAGCTTTTCACATGAGCTTTAAAGAGCTATTTCTACCAAGCGAATTAATCATACTTAAATTAAAATAAAGTGTGAACACATCAAAGTAAATGCGCAAATTTGCTATTTTCACCCTCCCGCCTCTTCCAGTGCTACTCCATGTGGCTCAGGTGTGTGTGCCATGTATATACCTGTCAGATGAGCCGAATCGGGCTTGCTCTTTACTGCCAAGGAAGAATTAAGTACAAAATCTTCTGTAGGAAGCAATTGTGAAGTGTGGAAGTTTCTAGTCAGGCAAATAAATTGGATTTAAGTATATTACAGTCATAATCTTTTTCTGCCTCTCTCCAGACAGCCTTTGTACATGGAGAAATGAGAATGTATTCGCAGACAAATCTTGACCTGAGGGAGAAGGCTGAGGGAATCTGGATTTTCAATAACATAAGACAATAAAGCTCAGACTTCTAACCTGCTGCAATATGGTAAAAGTATAAAGAGCTTAGCAACTAATAAAAGGAAAGGGTCTTCCAACTCATATTTGAAGATCTAGACCCCAAAAGGACACTCCATAAAGATCATAATGGGTTAGTCAGTATCTAACAGATACGATGTACCTTGTTGACCAATTGTCTGACAGTTGTCTTCTGTAGGGTCTGGATATTAATAAGCCTTGGGTTGATTTCCTTTGGGTATTTGGCCTCATAATTGTACATCTACTTGTTGTGACACTGCAGCTTGCGATATATTTATTTAATGTGATTCCTGTAGGGGTTAAAAGAAGAAAGAAATGGAGGAATGCTGTTGCCTTTCTGTGATCATATGCGTACATTGCAAATTTTATCTCCCTCTAAGGTATAGTAAATCAAAGCTATTATAGTGTAAGGAAGAGGACGTGATCTTAGGGGCAAAGAGGAAAGCCAGGTGTGTTTTTCCCTTCGGTCCGAGCACCATCTTCCTCCCTTTCAGTTACGTGGGGACTATAAAGAGATTCAATTATCACTGCATTTTTATTTCATATTAATAAAAGTTGCTCTAGAAGGCATAAACTAGCTAAATAATATTTTGACAGTTAATGCTAGTGTAAAGCAGGTGTCGCTCACACAGAAAGATCAAGGGAAAACAGATGCATAAGAGATCACCTGCTTGTTTATTCAGTGAAAGTGAAGCCTGCTTAAAAACAGTTCTTCCTAACAAAATAAAGAGCCACCCTCTTCAACTTGATCTTACCCTCTGTGTCGATATACAGGACCTTTATAAAAAGCAAATATTTAAAGATTACACAGGCATAAATGAGACTGTGTCTCTCGGTTGTAATCTCAAGACAAGCACTGCGTTTTAAGTATGCATTATGCAAACAGAATTTTAGCAGTAGGACTGATATCATACCTTTGTAAAGTTTTGATGTATTAGGCAATCTTATGGACATCTACCCAAGTATTTTCTACGCTGACTGGCAACATCTCTCCCAGGCATCAGGCAGAAGCCTTTTCCTGCTACCTTATCCTTTTTTAACTACACACGCCAGGGTTTGAACACAGAGCCTTCTGCATACAAAACATGTGCTTTATTACAGTGGTATGGTCCCCCTGCCAAGGTACAGCCAATCTCCCATCCCCCCACCCACCCTGGCAGGGTTTGTCTGGGATTTAAACTCAGGATCTCTCATACCCTACGTGAGAATGGGTGTTAGGCTTACATAGATTTCTTTTTGGGTTCAACCCAGCAAATATTTTGGCCAAGCCAAACGCAAAAGGTTTTTAAGCAAACCAGAGTACAAACAACTCCAAAACATCCAGCAGAATAGACACGACCTGGAAAGGAGAAAGCTCTGTCCCGCCAGATCCACAGCAGGACACCCAGTGCAGGAGAACACAACAAAGGAAGTAGGATGATAGCAAGCTCTTGCATTCTGGCTCTCATACGTTCAATCCCAACCATATACGGAATGAATGTCAGTCGGAAAATCTTGAGTCAAAGCCATGGCAAAGCTCACTTACACTTCTTGCACACATCGTTAGCCTTTGAATGAATTGGATTCAGGCTGAATGACTATTAGGTTATATTGAATGTTTCTCTTGTACCATGAATATATGTAATCATTACAGACATGTGCTGATTATGGGAAGGTGCATACCCTATCATCAAAGCCTGAAAGTATTTAGTGGACCCATGTGGCATCAAAAATTAAATTTGCAACGCCCAAGAGCAAGTTCAGCATGTAATGTGTCATGAAAGCCCAGTGAACTAAGAGGCTTCCTTAATATCATTAGAGGAAAGATTTGGGATGTGATCTATTGTTAAAAAGCTCATGGACAATAACAGGAATTTTGCCATTGGCTTGAATGGGGTTTGAGTTAGACCCGAATGTACTGTGTGCTCCCCACTTCCCTGAGTAATGAGAAGCTTCAGGGGCAGAGCCATCTGCATTTCATATCCTCTGGGTAAGAGAGTGCAGGAGACATAGGGTGTTCTAGTACTATTTGCTTTATTTACAAATACATATGAAGACCATAAATGGAAGCAAATAGCAGACACTCCTACAAAGTAGCAGGTCCACTACCTCACATCAGATCCCAGAAAGAGGCCCTGCCCTGCACCCTCAAGTTACTTTCAGTTTTCACCTAATTCACAGCTTTTTCTCTCCGTCTGTTCCAAATTGTGGTTTCTTCTCACATAGAGATCATGCAATGAAATGGGTGACATCATGATGCTCTGTAGCCTTCAGATTTTGCTTCATTAAAACCATTAGAATCATGATTTCATGTGGCCTTCCTGCCCTTCTAACAGTGAGAATACTTCTAAGGCCTTTCTCACCCCAAGCAGGAAACACCTTTTATCAGACACACTGGGTTTCGCTGCCACCAGGACCTTTAAGGCTTAGGTCCAACCCGTTACTCAGTCCTCTATCTGTGAGGACACACAGACTTTACTTACAACCTTGTACCGTTCCCTCTATACCTTCCCTTTATGTAGCCCAGAGCAGAAGGCGTCGGATTTGATTAAACAAATAAACTTTATAACTACAGCAAATAAGTTGTTGAATAATAAACAGGTAACTCTTAATGGCTTTATCAATATATGTTCTCTCATAAACCTTTCTCTAGCTCACACTCTCAAACAATCATTTCACAAATCTCCCCTGCCCCTCTCAGTTCTCAATCCTAACCCTATCTCTATCCTATCTGATTCCCACAGCCCAGCCCACAGTTTATATAGCACACATACTTCACCCACCTTTCACTCATTCAACTAATGAGCTCCCATATGCAAATCCACCATTCTTCCAGCCCCTCACCTCTCTCTCACCATAGACATACCATAAATACAGAAATATAACAGGAATACAGAACTATAACTATAGACATATAGCAGGAACACATACTTACAGAGTCCATACACACAGACAAGTAACATCACACAAAGGTGAGGAGCCTCAGGTCCGGGGCTCAAATCCAGCCTTCCTGGGGTCCCAAACTGGCCTTCTGGGGTTCCCCAGAAAGCCATTCCCCTTTTCCTTGGCTTCACCCCCTTTCCCTCGACCACCAATCAGGTGGTGGCTTCCCAGCTTTTGCGCAGTTTTTCCCCCCATTCTAAAATATTAAAATGCCTCTCCTAAGGCTTAATTACTGGCAGGAAGAGCTTTAAGGTAAACTATGCTGATATTTTGGCCCCGCCCCTTTTGCTTTGGCCCCGCCCCTTTTGCTTTGGCCCCGCCCCTTTTGCCTTCAACAATAGCAGCTGTTTGCAATGGCGGTGCAAAGGTAGGTTCACTGAGAGGGGGGACTCATTGAGGGTGTCTTGCCCAAGGGCCCTCCAAAACCTGGAACCAGCATGGCATTTATAGCAAGGCCAGTTGAGAAGAGAGTTGGGAGTACTGTCTCCAAACCTATTAGGGAGCTGGTCCAAAGGCTGGTCAATCCCCCAAATACCATGATTCTTGTGTTGTTCAAAACCGTGAGTGTCCTGCACAGGCCCCGTGAATCATATTACTGCGCTGGTTGGCGCTGAAGCCTTAGCATTTTTCTAAATGCCAGTAAAATCTCCCCTTTCCTCCCACTGTCAACCTTCCTGTAAAAGGGCTTATAGTTCCACCTGGGATTCCCCCCTGCCCCAAAATATGAAATGTCAGTCAAAGACTTGGTTTCCTGAACCAATTGTGATTTGGTACATAATGTCAAACACTATAGAGCAGAAAATAAGCATATTGCCATTTGACAGCCTCCTCTATCCTTTGGCTGTGGACTGCAACTCCTGACGTTTTCCTTAGGATAATGGCCAATACACTTATCCTTAATTTTCTCACCACTGACTATGGAGATGTAGGATTGCAGCTCCTCCTTCAATTAGGACGTTTGAGTATGTAAAGATGTATAAACATAAAAGAAATTTAAATATGAAAGTTATTATAGCCTCAGTGCCCATCATTCTTCCTATATTTGCAAAAAGGGCCTAAAAGTCACCAAATGCAGAAAGATCTGTGTTATCCTGTGATAATAATGGGCTTATCTAGAATCGACCTTGTAAAACTGTCTAGTGTGATCTTAACATGTGCTAATTTTCCAGGTTAATGGACAGTTGCTTCAACAGTTCCACCGTTGAAGGTCAATGATCCATATAATACGAATATTTACAGGAGACTTTCCCTTACACACTCAATGGGTGATATTAAGTGCTAGACAACAAGTAAACATGCAGAACCAATTGCATTAGTAAATTTGAGACAACCTCTTTTTTATATATACATTTGGCAGCAGGTTTTTTTCTCTGTGTGTCTGTCTCTTTTGCCCTCCCTATTTATAGTCAAGTCCCCCTATCTAGGACTTCTTCTCATGCATAAATGCCTTGCCCAGGAAAGGCAAACTGCATACAGGAACAGCTTTCTTTATGCACATTTGCTGTACTGGGTACATAAAAGGCTGTTGCGTGGGCTGAATTTGGTGATGAGAAAATGAACGCCTCACCCCACCATATTTATTTATAGCATTTATATTCTACTGTATCTGCTAGAAAGCCTTCAAGGTGCTGTACAGCAATTTAAAATAAGAAAGCCATATAACAGTAACAACTACTACATTAAAAATGGTTAAAATTTTAATGCTTATTTCTAACTGTGTTCCTAGTAAGGCTGGGAGAAACGTAGATGAGAAGATTGGTAATGGCAGCCTAGTGAGCCTTGAGGAGGAGTCTGGTCATGGCAGACAAGCTGCCTGCTCTTTCACTGATCTTCTCCCAGTTAAACACAGTGTTGCAGGGGAGTGTTGGGTGCCTTACAGAGTGTAGGGTTGCTGAGGGAAATAGCCCTGACAGGCCTGGCCCTGCGATCTTCTGCAAAGCACCAAGAATCCCCAGAAAACAAATCAGTGTGGAAGATGTTTCCTGAAGATGGAATAAATGGAAACGACGATGTAGCATCTTATGTGCAAATTGGTGCATCATGTGCTTCATTATCTCTGGACACTGCAGTGTGTGTGCAGCCTTCCACTGCTCCTGTGTTTCTCTAGATTGGGATGGTTGCCATTTGCTTTCTTATTTGCTTCAATTTGTTTGCGTCCTTTTACTATTATGCCTAAATTGCCACCATGTCGCCCTCATCCAGCTAGCTATTTCCTTCCAAGTTAAAACTCTTGGCTACTTCATAAAGACTCTCTAGGGCTATAGGAAAGTAGAGGAGGGTTCAAATAGGGTAAAACTCCCTGGTAATTGGAAAAAAGCTTGAAATCCCAACAGATTCCAAAACGTAACCATCTCTAATTGCATTCAAAGAAAAGTGCAGAGGTGTTCTCAATATGTATGTGTTATTTACAAGTGCTCTACAAATACCAACTCAGAAAAAAAACTTGCAGCATGCTTATTATTGGAAAGAGGATTCTGAATGATACATGGATTGATGTTCCATGTAATGAAGTGTGCATAGAAAAAAAAAATAAGTACATTGCTGCTTTAGTGGTGGTGCTGACTGACCGGGGATGGGTTTGTGTGTGTGTGTGTGTTCGCAATTATTTAAATGGACTGCAAGCAAAGATAATGAATGCATAGTATTTTACAACATATTGATACTTTGGTAATTAACAGAGCAAAAATCAATACAAAAGTGTGCCAACATAATTAAGAATATGCCAAAGTCAGTCTCCCACTGCATTTACATTTCTGTCCATGGTTGCAAGCACCCAGAGCACTTACTTGAAATTCTCTGTGTACGTTTATGAAATGTCTCCATGTAACAACAAAATACAAAATACAGGTGTCTTTAGTCACATAAACATTGTAGATCTTTAACGATAAACACATAAGACCCTGGAAGACTTCTGTGATTTCTGGGGGGAATACATTAAACCCATATTGGCACTTCCCTTGTGGATTGTACTTCTCTTCCAGTCTCAGTTTACTGCTGCTTTCACTCATCATGTGATAGACAGGCTGCCATTTCATTCTCTTGAAATGAAGGTGGAAACATCAGTAAAGAGCAACCTTAATGGTGGTGGGAATACACCAGGGAAGGGCTTTCTGAATGGTTCAAGAACCTATTCCAAATTTTAAACAGATTCCGTTTGAGCGGGGAGGTTGCTAAAAAAAAAAAAAAAACCCCTCAAAAACATAACTTGAGATGTTATACTTTAACCTTCAAGTATAAATGTAAAAATGAATTTATTGCTACCTCTGGCAACTCTATTCCTATTGCTTACTGAATGGATTTCAAGAAGCTTGCTATGCTCTGTTTGGAGCTCATGTTTTCAGGCTGTTTCAGAAGCCAGGCACTCTAGAGAGAGCAAACACACTGAATTGTTTAGATGTAGGCAGAGCAGAAGTCTCAGAGTTGGAACTGTTTTTTCTTCGAACGTGCATACACTGTAATAAAATATGGTGATGTACAGACTGGGTTCATCTAACTATATATTTAGAAGTCCCCAAAGGCCTTCTAAAGTGACACAGAAGAAAATGGGTGTCTCCATAAGATTACTGGGTAAATAAAAATTTCATGCCTCCAAAATCATTTGCAGGAGGATTTTGCGTGATGCTTGCCGTCCTGCACCATCAAAATTCCTGATAAACTATCCTGATATTGCTTCCCCATGTCAAGTCATTATATTTCACCTCTTGCTGATGGAGATCTGTGCTTGCGCCACGTACACATTTCATGATTCAAGAGTGCACTGCTTTCTGACTTCCTGAGTAGAAGAAGGGCTGTAGTGACAGAGCACACACTAGTTCACATAAACACCATGGCTTAAACAAGCCACAGTGGCTTGTTTAAGCTGCAGCACATGCCAGGCACCATTTGCCTAATCACCCAGCCAGGCATGGTTTGTTGTGTCATCTGAACCTGCGGCATGGCTTGTTGGAGGGGGAAACCACCCTCAAATAACCCATGGGCTGTTGTTGGGTTATTTGAGGGTAGTTTCCTCCTCCAACAAGCCATGCTACCCAGGTTCAGATGACACTACAAGCCACACCCAAGCAGGTGATTAGGCAAATGGCACCCGGCATGTGCTCTGGCTTAAACAAGCCACTGTGGCTTGTTTAGCATAAAGCGATGCTTGTGCAACGTAACAAGCACTTGCTAGGGCAATGGGGAAAGTGGCAAATTTCAGCAGTGGCACCAAGTTGCCCTAACAAGTGCTTGTTACATTGCACAGGCATTGGTTTATGCTAGCACAATCACATTAGCGCTAGTACTTAGGGATGTCGGAGAAATCCACAATGGAACCAAATCAGTTCAGATTTTTATGAATCCGACCCACAGATTCTGCTGCAGAGTGGCTTTTCCACTGTCAGGCAGATTCCCCAGACTTGCAGACCGTTTTTCTAACCTTTGGGAATTTTGCGCAATTTTTCATCTTAAATAAATATGCAATTTTTTTTAAAGTCCAAAAATGCGCATTTCCCCCATAGACCAAACATGAAAATGCACGTTTGGGCTGGGATGCATATTTTGTGGGAATTTGCACATTTTTTCACTTGAGAATTTGTGCAGTTTCGGAAACTAAAAACACCTGATTCCATCGACAGGCAGATGACGGAATGAAAGGTGCCGGACAACCCATGAAACACAGACAGAACGGATTTTACACAATCCGTATATCCCTACTAGTACTGGGCACAGTTGGATCCTACCCTTTGCATGGGAGAGGCTGTAGCTCAGTGGCAGAGCCCCTGCTTTGCATGCAGAAGGTCCCAGGTCTGATCCCCAGCATCTGCAAGTAGGGCTGGAAACACTCCTGCCTGAAACCTGGAGATAAACTGGCAGTCAGTATCAACAATACTGAGCTAGATGGACCAATGGACTGACTCAGTATAAGGCAGCTTCCTGTGTTCCATGAAAAAGACCCAGATTCGATCCCTGGCATCTCCAGGTAAGTCTGGGAAAGAATCCTGTCTGAAACCCTGCAGAGTCACTGCCAGCCAGTAGACAGTACATGGACCAATGGTATGAACTGACGTAAGGCAGCTTCCTATGTCCAGGAAGCATGGGGAATTTTTAGGGCTGTGCACTGCTTTGGCCCGAGGCCTGTACCCCGAGTCGAAGCGGGCCACTTTGGGCCATTTCAGGCCCCTTCTGGGGTGAAGCGGAAGGGGCACGAAGTGATCCGTAGCAGGTTGGGGGCTCTTTGAAGCACTCGGTGCACTTCGGCGCCTTGGCACCCTGGCCCAGCCACGCCAGCACCTCCAGCTCCTTACCTGAGGTGACTCAAACGAGTTGCCACTTCTGTCGTCTCCATTGCCTCCATTGCTGCCTGCTGCCACCTCCTCCACCACTATCACCGCCACTGCCATCACCACCGCCCGCCACCGCCAGCTCCTGAGCCATTTTTGAAACGGTGGCTCCCTGCAACAAGAGCCAGCACACGTCCAGGGCTCCGAAGGTGGCTCATGACAGGGGCGGAGGCCACCTCTACCGCTGCTGTCGCCGCCACCATCATCGCCGCCGCTGCCCCCCGCCACCGCCAGCTCCTGAGCCCTGGACTCACACTGGCTCTTTGGGGCGGAAGTCGCCATTTTTAAAATGGCGACTCCCTGCAACAAGAGCCAGTGCATGTCCAGGGCTCAGGACCTGGCAGGGGGTAGCAAGGATTATGGCAGCGATAGTGGCAGCGATAGTGGCGGTGGTGGAGGCAGTGGTGGTGGAGGCAGCGACAGCGGTGGCGGAGAAGGAGGAGGCAGCAGCCCAGGTGAGGAGCTGGGGGGTTGCATGGGAACATTGGTGGGATGAAGCGGGATTCGGATGGCTGAATCCCACTCTGGGTTTGGGGCTGAGTTGGGGGGGGGGCCAAATTGGCCTGAGCCAAATCGGGCCCACCTCCAAAGCCACAAAGTGGCTTCAAAGTTGGATCGGTGGGTCCCTGCACAGCCCTAGTATTTTTAATGATGTAGGGATTGGGACTAAGGGCAAAAACAGAATGTAAACAGTAGGGATGTACGAAAGTCACTTACCTTTTCGAAGGGTTACAATCGCGAATGGGGGGGGAGGCGCTCCGTCTCTCCCCCCGAAATTCTGGCCGGGGGGGAGGCGCTCCGTCCCTCCCCCCCCCCGAATCCTGGCCGGCCAGCTCCGCAAATGGCGGCAGCCGTAGCCGCCACCATTTGCATCCCTGCAGTCAGCCGTGATAGGCTACGTAAATGTTTACGTAGCCTATCACAGCTGATTTAAAAGAAAGAAAAAAAAAGTGCGTACGCAAATGGCAGCGCCCATGGGCACCGCCATTTGCGTTTCTTATTTTGGCACGTCTTAGTCTATGTAAACATTTGCGTAGACTAAGACGGCGAAAATAAGGGGAACACAAATAGCGTAGCGTCTACGCTATTTGCGTTCCCCTTATTTTTGCCATCTTAGTCTACGTAAATGTTTACGTAGACTAAGACGTGCCAAAATAAGGAACGCAAATGGCAGCGCCCATGGGCGCTGCCATTTGCATACGCGCAGTGTTTTTTTTTTCTTTTAAATCAGCCGTGATTGGCTACGTAAAGATTTACGTAGCCTTTCACGGTGTTTTTTAAAAATCTAGCCGTGATAGGCTACGTAACTCTTTACGTAGCCTATCACGTTTGTTTGTTTGTTTGTTTGTTTGTTTTACTTGAAATGGTGGCGGCGGCAGCCGGTCGGAAGACAGGCCGCCGCAGCTGCCGCCGCCGCCAGAAAGATTCGCCGAAGGTAAGTCCCGTCCCGGGGGGGGGGCAGACCGTTTCGCCACCGATTTCGGGGGGCCGAATGCGCTGGCATTCGGCCTCCCCGAGATTCGTGGAGAAATTCTCTGACATCCCAAGTAAACAGAAGAACAAAAAATCAGGCCAGAATGTTAAAGGATGGCTCACATAGAGCATGTCACTTAAAGGCAATGGCTAGACCAGCTTTCTCCCAAATTGGTGCCTTCCAGATGTATTAGAATACAACTGCCATCATCCCCAACCAATGGTGCTGCTGCCTGGGATCATGGGAGTTATCGTCCAAAAGATCTGGAGGGTACCACGCTGGGTTTGGCTGGACTAAACTGTCAAAAAATTGAATGGAAAGGAAGGTGAGGGAAATCTTCTGCTATTTTCTTCCAACCTTCTATGGGGTGTTTTTCTACCATCAATTTGCCTATAGTGGAGAATTTCCCTTTCAAATCATGTCTGCTTCCATCATTTGAACAGCCATGCCACTTGATATCGAGAAGATGCCCAATCAGCCAGGCCGATGAAACCATCCTGTGTCAAATTTGCCATTCTTGGGCAAGGTGCTGGAGCGTGTGGTGGCCTCACAACTCCAAGCTGTTTTGGATTAAACTGATTATTTAGATCCATTCCAATCAAGTTTCAGGCCTGGTTATGGGATGGAAACAGCGTTGGTTACCCTGGTTGCTGACTTATGCTAGGGAATGGATGGGGGAACTCAGTTGGTTCTTCTGGACCTCTCAGTGGCTTTCAGTACCATTGACCATGGTATCCTTCTGGTTCGTTTATCTGGATTGGGCTTGGGAAGCACAGTTTTAAAGTGGTTCCAGTTCTTTCTGGAGAAGTAGTCTCAGAAGGTGGTGCTGGGGGACTTTTGTTCCGCCCTATGGCCATTAGCCTGTGGGTGCTGCAAGGTTCTATCTTGTCCCCCATGCTTTTTAACATCTACATGAAACTGCTGGGGGAAGTCATCAGGAGGTTCAGGCTGAAATGTCATCAGTATGCAGATGATACTCAGCTCTACTTCTCATTTCCATCTGCATATCCCAGTGAGGCTGTGGAACTCTTGAACCAGTGTCTGGAGGCTGTTTTGGGATGGATGAGGGTGAACAAGCTGAAACGTAATCCAGACAAAATGGAGGTACTGTGGGTTGGGAACCGAACTACTTCAGATGGAGGTTTACAACTGGTCTTAGATGGGGTTGCACTCCCCCTGAAAGACCAAGTGCGCAGTCTGGACTCTGAGCGAACTGGGGAAGCCCAGGTGGCTGCGGTGTCCAGGAGTGTTTTTTACCAGCTTAGGCTGGTATGCCAACTGCAGCACTGTCTGGAGAGGATGGACCTTGCCTCAGTTATCCACACACTAGTCACATCCAGGCTGGACTACTGTAATGCACTATACATGGGGCTGCCTTTGAAGACGGTTCAGAAACTCCAGCTTGTGCAGAATGCAGCCACCCAAGTACTGATGGAGGTGAGGCGATTCATATCATCTATACTGCATCAGCTGCACTGGTTACCAGTGCGTTTCTGAGCCCAATTCAAAGTGCTGGTTTTGACTTTTAAAGCCCTAAATGGTTTGGGACCAAGTTACTTGAAGGACCGCCTTCACCCATATCAGCCTGCCCACATCAGAAAGAGAGGCCCTTTTCATTTGCCCCCCTGTCAGAGCAGTCAGGTGGGTGATCACACATGAGAGGGCCTTCTCTGCAGTGGCCCCATGCCTTTGGAACAAGCTGCTATCAGATATCCACCATGCTCCGTCATTGCAGACTTTTAAGGAGGCCTCGAAAACATATTATTTTACCTTCTCTTGATATGACTGCTATTGTTGCTGTACTGCTGTTAACATATTTGCTGGCTTTATTGTTGGCTTTTATTGTTGTTTTTATGGTTTTTATGTTTTTATCACTTTTAATATTTTAACTGTTTTTATGTATTTCATTGCTGTAAGCTGCCTTGGGAGGGCTTCTGCCCTGAAAGACGGCTAAGAAATATTTAAAATAAATAAGGGCATAATCCTATCCAGATGGGCGGTCGCCTCCAAACTCAGAGGCGAACACCTATCCGAAGCAAGGCAGGAGAAGCACGGACGGGATTGTTCCCTCCGCGCTTCTCCTGCCCTGCGTTTTCGGCTAGACAGCCGATTACGGCTGACTAGCTGCGGGAGGACTGAGCAGGGGAGGAGGCTGCTACACTGGATGTGTCATACAGGCATTTCCGCCTGCCACCAGCCATGCCCCTTTTCGGCCGCTCTGCGCTCCTCTTGAGAGCACGGAGGACAGGGCTGTTCTGGCTTGCCTCCGCAGCAGTGCGGAAGTGGGAGGAAGTCAGGTCCTCAATAACACGATATCCTATGGCCGTCTAGCCGCTGTCTAGAGGCCATAGGATTGCTCCCTAAATAAACCTTCCCACCAATTTCATGGCAGGATACACAAACTTGGAACAAGTCCCACTCATGTCAGTGAAGCTTACTTTCACAAAAATAGGTATAGGATTGCTGCCTTTGTGCTTAGGCAGCTACACTTGCTACTGTCCAAGAGTTTCTCCATTGCCAATTTTCCAGTTTGAGGGCAAAGAAGCAATAATAATAATAATAATAATAATAATAATAATAATACATGATTTAAAATAACTTATAAAGAATTTGCAACAAAATGCATCAAATTTAGAAGCATTAAACTATTTATGTATGTATGTATTTATTACATTTCTATGCTGCCCAATAGCCAAAGCTTTCTGGATGGTTCACAAAAATTAACTATATGCCTCCACCATGATATTTCAGCTGAAATCTGAGGTCTCATTTTGTGGCGAATGAAAATTTTTTGTGAATGTTTCCATTTCTTGCTTCTTTAAGGAGGCTGTAACATTTCCCCTGTTTTTTAAAGACCTGGTGGTTTTACCAACAAGAACGAGCTGTACAAATAATGAGCAGCTGTTTAAATCCACTATTGGGAGATAGTACTAACTGTACATGTCAAATAGTTTTGTCCAGAAAAGCAGTTTCCATATATGGACTGCAGATAATGGAGTACTGAACTGAATCCTATCACTTTTTTCTAAGGATGACTATACTTGCTTCTCGGGCCTTTTCGACATCTCTGGAGTGGAGAAGAAGATCAACATGGAACTAATGTCTCCCGTGGCTCAAAAGCTTCCACTTCTCATTACAATAATATCTGGGCACGTAGTCATTTCTAATACATTTCATGCTCAAAACAGCCTTCTTAAATATGGTTCTACTGTGGTAGGGAAGTATTAATCCTCTTTAATTATGAGTAGGAATATTGGAGTTTTATGAGATAAATTACATTATTATATCAAAATCACAGAGAGTAACTATGGTCAAACAAGGAAATGAAGACATATATCTTGAATCCCCCCACTGCCCTCTTTCAGTGCCTTATCATTCGACCCTTCCACGCACTGGTAGGATATTATATAAAACTATGCATGCAGCCATACATACACAGACAAATCCTAATTGGAAGGGATTTGATTTGATTTATTTTTAATTAAATAAAATGCTCTAGAATAACAACCCATAATGACAACTTCTGGCTGTAGCTGGCTTTTCAATAGCTGCTGTGATTTTGAAGATTCAGGCTGATTCTGTACGCACATTTATTTGAAAGTAAGTTCTTTTGAACTCAGTGGGATATCCTTGTGAATAAACATGCACAGGATAAAGATATAGCTTTTCTGTCCTCACCTCCAACTGTAATACTTTTAAGGGCTACTTCTTGGATTTAAAAATATATATTTGTCTGTTACACATGCTTGGGTTCCATTGAGGTGAGGGTGGGACTAGAACAGGTGTAAAGGGTCAGCATTGTTGAGTACCTGCCAAGGCCCACACATCCCAACACAGCTGTCCCCAGAGTTTCCTAGCCCTGCTACTCCTCCTCCTCCTCCTCAGGACTGGTGTCGAGGATAGGCATGGTCAGGCACCTACTGAGGGTCCATACCCAGGCAGGGGGCACTAGCAAAAGTCCCCTGGAATTGATCCTACTGTTTACCACTGCAACCTACTTGTTCACCTGCCTCTCACTCTGGCCCAGGCAACAGCGATGGTGAGAAGCGGGAGCAGTAGATTCCACAGCCTACTTGTTGACTGGCTCCCTGCATCTCAGGCCTGCAAGCGGTAGCAATGATGAGAAAGAGGATGAGGAGCAATAGCAGCAGCTGACAATGGCGGTGACAAGGTAGACTCACTGGGGTGGGGGGGGGCTCAGCAGCTGTTTTGCCCAAGGGCTCTCAAAAGTCTCCTGTTTACTGCTCCTCCTGTAGACTGTTGCTGCCTGTTCACCTACCCTCTTCAAACATATGAGCAGTGACCAGAGCAAGGAGATGAAGGAGTCTCTACTTGCCTTGCCCTCTTCTTCTGGGCAGTGGTGTGGATTGGGTCCACACCCATCCAGAAGGAGGGAGCAGCAAGCAAATTGGCAATAGTGATAGTGGCAGGGATGAGGGCTACCTCAGGAAGGGGAGCTACAGAGGTCATCTTGTCCAAGAGCCACCAACATTTGGAGCTGGCCCTGCATGGGTCAGTCACTTTTCCCCTCTCTTTTTAAGATCACATGAGTTGGCTCTTAAGTTATGTTAAGGAAGTTCACAAAGGTTTACCTCCCCCCCCTCCCCCCATGCCCTATCCCTCACTGTTCAAGACCCCCACCCCAACCTACCAGAGATGCTCTTCAGGGGGCACAAGCAGCTGCAGGGGGAGGAGAGGATGGGAAACCTTTCTCCCATAAACTTCTGAAAGTTAAGTTCTCTTAGGACTGTACGTGCCTGTAGTCAACTCACTGGTTAACCAACTTATTTGTGACCATGATGGAACCATGTCTGAAAACACAGGTCTGCCCCCAATAACCTATGAATATGGGGTCAGGGTGGGGGTCTGATTGAAAGAGCAAATGTGTTGCTCATGGGCAAGCTGTGCTGAATCCTATCCCCATCCATCACTTATCTCCCTGCAGACCTTCCTTGTAGGCACTTCCTCCCAGTACTGGAGCCTAGCTCAGGGGAAAGCAATATCAGGGGACAGACTGTGGGGAGACTTTGGCCTCCTCCTCCTGAGAATCCCTTTTAATCTCCAAAATTGACCCCTCACTCTACACACCTTTTGTGAAATGTGCAGACTCTAAAGATATATCTCTTCCCATTGCGTGCCCGTTCATCCTGTATGGATAACTTTGCTGTCCTTATCATGAAGTACAAAAAAAGGAACCATAACAAATGTTCTTAAAATGTGCTGCTTTAAAAAGAAAAGAAAAGAAAAAGTAATCTTGGATATATATCCATGAATAGGTCTCAGAATCTGTCATGGAAGGCTTAGAGGACACACCAGTCAGGAAGCTAGAGAAGAACGTTACTGTCGCTCTTAAACAAGAACAGAACAAACACAGGAAACTCCTGGCACTGCCTACATAGCGACTAAGCTGTATAATGACACTATTCACACAAACCTTGTGGTGAATCTTGCCCCAATACACGTATATTTAAACCTTCTCCCCTTCCCCTGAGAAATCTGAAATGGCATCCCTGCTGAATGCCTAGGTGAGCATGTGGGCTTTCGGGGCCGGGAGGAGAACTGTGGAGAATTAATCTCTTTCTCACTATGGATTTTATCATGTACGGATGTCAATGCCTTGTATGCCGGTTCAGATTTGCTTCCTCCCTGCAGATGAAAAGGAAAACAAGAAGATCTCAGTCATCTTCTGTTGACAATAAGTCTCTTTACTTGCACTCCACCAGAATTGGGGGGTTGCCTTTTAAAAAAGGGGGCCGCAGTGGCTTAGTGGTTAAGATGCTGAACTGCAGACTGGAAGGTCGGCAGGTCAGCAGTTCGAGACCCGAGTGCTGCGTGACGGAGTGAGCTCCCGTCTTCAGTCCCAGCTTCTGCCAACCTAGCAGTTCGAAAGCAAGAAATTGCAAGTAGATAAATAGGTACCGCCTCGGCGGGAAAGATAACAGCGTTCCGTGCACCTCGGTGTTCAGTCATGCCGGCCACATGACCACGGAAGCGTCTTTGGACAGCGCTGGCTCTTCGGCTTAGAAACGGGGATGAGCACCGCACCCTAGAGTCGGACACGACTGGTTGGGGACACCTTCACCTTTACCTTTAAAAAAAAACACGCAGTGCATTCTGAGGTAACTCCTGAATGTTTCATTTTGGGTAGTATCTGATAGCACACCACCAGTGCTAATTACAATGGGTTAGCATAAACCAATGCGAACACAACATCATAAGCACTTGCAAAAAGAAAGGGGAAAAGCAGTGATTTGCTGGCAGCACTGAATTTTGGCAACAAATGCCACTTTTTCCCTTTGCATTTGCAAGCACTAAACATTTGGCATTGGCTTATGCTGGTGCAACATCATTAGCAGTACTGCTCTGTCACCATTGGATGCTACGCCATACAAAAACAAGCAGAGCAAAGCCACATGGGATAGCATTACATGTAGGAAAATGGAGAGCATGCATGTGTGTGTATATGCAGGTGTGTGTCTAGCAGGGTATTGTAGTACTCGTGTTTCTCTGTACACAGGTTTCCTCGAGATGGCCATGACATCCAAAGTGGTCCTAAATCAACAGCCACATTTGAAATCCATTGAAAGGTGTTAGGAAATGTATGCAGCATATCTGCTATACCTCCAGGAAATGGAAAAGTGGGCCACTTGTTCGCAATGTGCTGAATGCCTCCATTAGCACTGTGATAAATCGGCCATTTGGAGATCAGGTGCACATACTTGCCGGATGACATCTGGATATGATTAATTCAATTGCTGTTTTTGGTGAAGCAAGGAACTGAGGCTGGGGAGGGAAGCTGCTTGTGGAGACGTATATGAGATGCATATTAACCAGGTCTTAGCCCAGCTATATTCAAAGAAAATAATATTTAAGAGTAAAAAGATGTATGGAAAGAAAGAAAAAATGAAAGTGCAACTTTTCCATGCTCAGGGACAGTTTCCATGTCATGATGTCTGTTCCTACAAAATGGCAGTGTTAATTATACAGCTGGGAGAATGTCTGATCTTGAATTCCTGGTATTATTTATTTATTATATGTATATCCTAACTTTCTCCAGGAAGTTCAGGGAGGGGGACATGGTTCTCCCGCTTGTTTCATCCTCACAACAACCCTCTGAGGTACATTCAGCTGAGAGACAGTGACTGCACAAGGTTACTTAGCCACCTTTGAACCTATGTCTTCCTGATCCTAACATCTGTCTAGCATCTATCCAGTACAGTCTACACAAATCTGAGCCACAAGTACCAGTATGTATCTAGATATTTCTCATAGTATGATTTGCATTATGACAAAGACTTGCAGGAGCATTCCTTTGAGAAAAACTGTAACACTGGCATGGCCAGTTCTACCGTTAGGCAGAGTGATGCAGCTGCCTCAGGCAAGTGAGTTTGGCTGTCATGCCAGCACAGCAAATTGTTAGTTATGTAAATTTTTTGTAAGTGTATTTTTATTGCCAGAGAGGGAGAGGTGATTGTGGGATTTTCTGTCTCAGGCACCAAAATACCTTGGCTGTCCTTGGGTACTATGCAGCTTGACTGGCTGAGGGGCCACCATTTGCTGCTATACCTCAGGCAGCAAGTTGTCTCAAGCCTCTCCTGATCTGGGTCAAGAGCAGGGATGTTGAACCTCAGGGCTACAGGCCAAATTTGGCCCACCTGGGGTGACAGTCTAGCCCCCCAGGCTTCCCCAGATGGCCATGCCCCCTTCCCTTGGCCCCTCTGACCACCTCTTGTTTGGTAGTTTTCCGTCTTTTGCAGATTTTTTTCCTGTTCTGAGATTGAAATACCTCTCCTAAGGCTCAGTTACTGGCAGTCAGAGCTTTAAGCTACAATAAGCTGGTATTTTTGGTATTTTGGCAATTCTCCTTTTGCCTTCAGTCCCGATCACACTGGAATGTGGCCCCTGAGAGCTTTTCTGAAAAGAAATTCAGCCCTTTGGTTGAAAGAGACTCAACACCCCTGTGTTAGAGTAACAAAGACAGGGTCGGCTGCATGCTATGTATTGTTACATGTTTGGGGTCAGCCTAAATTATCTCCAGGGATCCCTTACAATTCAATGCCTCTGAGTACAAAGAGATGGAGGATTTCCTCCCACCCGGTAACTGTTGAACTGGTAACCTTTGCTCTACAGGGCCTGAGGGGATAGGAGGAAGTGAATCTGGGGGAAGAGTGAATCTACTACAAAGAGCAGCTTTTGTCTTGCAGAAGAAGATCTGCTGTGCCGGCCAGCTGAGAGGAAGCAGGGATTGCTTGGAGCTGTGATGTTGTAGGCCTTCAGCCTGAGCACAGTGTAAATAAACCTTTGATAAAAGAAATGCCACAAGTCCCCAGTGTCTTCCTTCTAGGAAACGAAAGTCTGAGTACAGGGTGAAGGTCCTGCAAGTTCTCCCCTCTTGAGTGGGCTGCAAGAGCATAACGGTATTTCACCCATTGTGTTGTTTGACCCTATGTACATGGGATATCAAGTGAGCGAAGGCAGATAGAAGACATTCCATGGGCATACACACGAGCATATTTGCACGCACAAATGTTGGGTGAGGATGGCCAGAGCGTGGATAGGTGAGTGGGGGGCAATACCAGGTCACAGCCAGGTTGTCTTCTAACAAAAAAGTGACTTCATCTCTTCCTTTGTCTTCTACAGTTGCTTGCACTTCCTGATCACTTTGGTGCTATAAACTTTCAGAAGTGTGTTCCAAAGCTTTATCAAAGCTTTAGTATGCCTTTCCCTTACACTGCAGATAAACAGAGTTCTGTTGTGACAATTATGTAGTCAGGTGCCATTTCAGAAAACTTCATTAAAAATAAGTTCTATTGTGATTTAACTGTCCCAGCGGCTTATGGCAAATTTCAAAGTTCCAGCTGGCCACACAGGGCTCACTTTACTAAAGTATAAACACATTGTTAGATTTTCCTGATAAAGTCTGCTCTTTGTGATCCAGCAAAACCTCTTCCTCTCCACACAACTGGCATCTTCATTGTTAGGCACCCCAGAGGTACACAAATCAAAATGGAGTGCACTCAGATGAAAAAGGTATTCCCAATCATACATGCAGATTACACATTACTCATGCAGTGTTTTTTTTTTTAAGCCAAACAAAAAACAAACAAACCCATCCCTATGAATTACACAAATTTCATTCTGAGGAGTGAATTGAGCCTGATTTGCAGCTTTAAAAACAATTTGAGTATTGTTGCTGGATTCTGTGGTCCTTCACATCATCCATCATGTAAGACTGTCTCTAGACTACAATAATATAATGTAATATGATCTACATCCTAAGCCCATTTACTTGAAAGTAAGTTCCATTTAAATCAAATATTTACTTCCAAGAATGATTGAGATGCCAGGTGCCTGTCTTACAAAACAAACAAAAAACAAAAAAACCAATCACATTAATTCTCCCTTAAATATTGAAAGATAAACTGCAAACATAAAAGGTCAAATAACAGATGGGAAGGGATGCATAGTCATAGAATCATAGAATCATAGAATAGTAGGGTTGGAAGGGGCCTACAAGGCCATCGAGTCCAACCCCCTGCTCAATGCAGGAATCCAAGTCAGAGCATCCCTGACAAATGGCTGTCCAGCCTCGTCTTGAAGGCCTCCAGTGTGGGAGAGCCCACCACCTCCCCAGGTAATTGGTTCCATTGCCGTATTGCTCTGACACTCAGGAAGTTTTTCCTGATGTTCAGTCGGAATCTGGCTTCCTGTAACTTGAGCCCATTATTCCGTGTCCTGCACTCTGGGATGATCAAGAAGAGATCCTGGCCTTCTTCTCTGTGACAACCTTTCAAGTACTTGAAGAGTGCTATCATATCTCCCCTCAGTCTTCTCATGGACAAGGCAGGATACAGAGGGGCAGGTCCCACAATGAGGCAAACATAAGACGAAATGTTCATTTCCTTCACCACAGCTAAAAAAGCAGATAAGAAATTGACATGGAGGCATATGAACATACAAAAGGCATTCAAATTTTCCATGCATTCTTAACTCTCTCTCTCTCTCTCTCTCTCACACACACACACACACACACACACCTCTAAATCTTGTCTTCATTAACAAATAACACTGTGGCATTGGGTTAGTTAGATCAGTCTAACTAACCCAATATTTCCAACTCTGACTGGCAGCGGATCTCCAAGTTTTCAGGCAGAGGGTCTTTCCCCATTCTACAAGTCCAAGGCCCTTTAGCTGGAAATGACATGGATCGAATCTTGGACCTTCTTTATGTGCTCTACCACTGACAGCACAATCCTATACATGTTTACTTGGGATTACACCCAATTCTGTTCATTGGGGCTGACTCCCTAATAAGTGTTTTTTTTAGGATTGCAGCCTGAGATATGGCTCCTCCAGTGACACAGTTGTGTAGATGAATGCTCACTTTGTCTATATCCAGATACTTAGGAATAACTAGGTTGTAGGCTGAGCCAATAGTTAAGAACTTTTTCCTACTATTTAAGCTAATTTTTAACCCTAACCTGCCTTCCCGTGTAAAATGCACTTGTGTTCCTCGACGCTGTTCTAAAATTATTAATATATCTTATGTATATATTTTATATAGCACCATCAACATAGGTGGTGGTTTATGTGCATAATTTTCCACCACTTTTTAATATTCTTTTTTCTTAACAATTATTTGTAAACTATTTATAGATTTTAAAATACTGGAAACCATAAACCAGGACATGGATGATTTTGTATTTAAAAAACACACAATCATGCATTCAGAGAAAAACAGTCCAGGCCATGTGACAGGGGTGGGGGGTCTTGGGAGGAGCTTGGTTGGGGGCTCCAGGCTGGGGGGAGCAGTTAGAGGGGCAGTTTGGGAGGTTTGTACCTAAGTCTCTGCAGTGGAGGCTTATGGCCAATCTAAATGGTGGGGCGGAAAGTGGGTGTCACGGGATGTGGACCCAAGGGCACCAATTTTGCTATACACAAGCCTTTTCCTATACTGTTCAACCCACCAACCCCCCTCCCAGACACTTCTCCAGAATAAAAACACAGATAAAGCAGTGTGTGGCAGAGCACACTTCTTGAAAGCAAGGGAGGAGAGGGAGGAACCCATTTCACACACACATGCTTGCATAGGAGTAAGTCCCGAATTTAGTGAGATGTTCTTCTGAGTAGACCTACATAGGACTGCTGTATATTCTTCTTAAGGTGCCATCTCCTATCAGAGGTTAGCTATCATTACAGCTATTTTTATTTTTGACACTGCTGCTCTGAATAATTAAATAGAAGTACAGCTAAAGCATTTTCTCAGATTCTTTTACCATAATGTTAGTCTTCTTCCCATTGATCTTTTTCTTTCAATTTTTCCCTTGCATAATAATTTGGAGTATGGTGATTTTTCACATCAGATAATATGATCAAAATATTGTAATTTTCTTCTCTTGATGGTATTTATTAGTTGGTTGTTTGTTTGCTTACTCTACATAGTACATTCTCATTTGTTACTCAGTCAGTCCATGGGATCTTCAACATGCGTAGGCATATCCACACATTGAAGGATTTGATTTTTCTCAGATTGTTCTTCTATATACATCCCATCATTTAAAAGCACTTGGCACTAGGGATGTCATAGAATTCTGCCACGGATCTCGGTGAGGCCGAATGCCAGTGCATTCAGCCCCCCGAAATCCATGGCGGAACAAAGCCCCCCGCCCTACCACCCCACGAAAGGCGCGCGAAATGGGACACTTACCTGGTGCTATTCGCACTGCTTTGCGAATGGTGGCCACATCTACAGCTGCCATTCGCTCCCCTATTTTTGCTGTGATCGGTTATGTAAATACTTACGTAGCCTATCACGGCTAATGCAGGGATGCCATGATAGGCTACATAAATATTTGCGTAGTCTATCACGGCAAAAAAAGGGAATGCAAATGGCGGCTGCCATGGCCACCGCCATTTGCGTTCCCTTTTTTTGCCGTGATAGGCTATGTAAATATTCATGTAGCCTATCACGGCAAAAGACAGGGGCGCAAATGGCGTAGTGGCCGCCATTTGCGCCCCTGTTTTTTTGCCATGATAGGCTACGTAAATATTTGCATAGCCTATCACGGCAAAAAAACAGGAATGCAAATGGCGGCTGCCGTAGCTGCCGCCATTTGCGTCTGCAGGCTCCACACGGCGCCTGCGAATGCACCCGGCTGGCGGCTCCGCAGAGTTGCCGCGGAGTGAAGCTGGCCAGGTTAGCATTTCGGGGGGAGGTGCGGAGCGCCTCCCCGCCACCGTGAATCACCCCGTCAAAAAGGTAAGTGACTTTCGTACATCCCTACTTGGCACACACAAGCAAATAATGCCAATGTGTATTCTATCACAATCATCGACATCATCATCAATATCATCATTGTCGTTGACATTTTAAGGGTTTTTTTCATTATTTATTTATTTCATTGCTGCACCATAAATTGAAAAGATTTCTATTAAGGATAGAATCAACCCACACCAAGCACTACACACACACACACACACACACACGCAAGAATTTATCAGTTTGCAAATCCCTCCCTCCCCCCGCCACACACACACCCCAAGCCCAAATACAATGTCACACAATGTGGCAGCACAGACTTAAATGCATTCCCCTTACCCCTATTTATTCAGTCACAACCCCATGGAAACAAAAAATGCAAATCAACCACCCTTCTGCAGGGGCAAGGCACAGTCCCTGTAATTCCCTCTCCCCGCCTTTATTGATTGACCTGGACCAAGCTGCTCTGCCATGGGCTCCAGAGGGCCCCTTTAATTCCCCACCCCCACCCCCTGGCTACATGCCGCAGCTCAGCAGGAACATTTAAAAGACTCCAACTGACTTCCCTCAATACAAACAAATGGGATTTGTGGGGGAAGCTCATATCTCCCCCAATCCTTTACTGTTCTTGCTGGATTTCAACCTCACTGCTAGTTAACCCATTCTCTCCCAGTCCGGGAAATCTGGCAGCTTTCCATCCATATTTTGCAAGTCAGGTGATTGGTCATGCCTTTTCACACTTTTTCTCAAATTTTCACTCTCAAACAAATTTTCTACCATAGCCTATGCACTAGAAGAATTCACCATGGACCTATATCTCAAAGGGAAATGCTAACTTCCATCCATGAGGACCTACATGAAGGGTGAATCCTTTTCCTGATGACATCCCATAATAAGCTTTGTTATGCACCAAACCTAGCTTATCTGCTGGAAAATTACATAACTCTCTACCTGCAAAATTTGGGGGCAGATCAAACAAGGGGGAGCTTAGCTATGCCCCCAAAACTGACTTTTTGCCCCTATGTAAAAATGCACAAAATAGTGTTCCCAACCATAACTATGGGTGGCGTGACTGGGCCACCCACAATCAAGGCTGAGCCATAGGCAGCAGTCACAGGTGAATCAGGGACTCAGAGCCAGGAAGATCACATTGGTCAATCAAGGTGCCAGTCTTGTATAGCTCCAGGAGCACCAATGGCCAGGCTGAGTGAGCAGGGCAAGTCCAGAGCATGAGAATTGCTGGGGGGAAACAGTGGGAGGGAGCTATTGCCTTAATGTCCTGCTTTGGGGTCTGCTTTTGGACCAAAAAGGTATCTGGTTGGCCACTGTGCGAAACATGATGCTAGACTAAGTAGGCCTTTGGTTTGATCCAGTAGGGCTCTTCATACATTCTTAGTACTTCACTGACAGTAAGACGTTCAAGCTGAAGTTCTGATTGCTCACCACACAGGGCAGCTACACACAGAACCAAAGGCTTCCAGTTCTAGACCCAGCAGCTCCTGACTTACTGTTACTGTGAATGTCAGAAATTGGGGATTGTTGACGTTCACAAGAATAACTATAAAAATGTGAAATGTCGCATTTCAGCTGCAAATGCTTAAGTATGTGCCTAATTTTCCCATTCAAATAAATGGGACTGATATTCACTTATCTGTGGCTGTATTGTGCCCAGTGTCAACAAATCCATACATTCACAGTAACATCAACATTCTATTGAGCAACAGCCATAATGGTAAGTGATTTTTAGACTGACCACTGTCAACCTAGTTAAGTGATGGACGTGTTTTCTTCCCCACATGCCTCCTGACATTTTCCTTGCTCTCGTTGGCTCTTTCTTTTCACACCAACCATTTCAGACACTCATTGTTCTGGAAATGAGCTTAAGAAAAATATATAAATATTAGATGCATCCATATATTACAATGTATACTATGCTCTATGGAACACTGTATTATGCTTATTGCTGTTCATGTGATAAATAGACCTACCTTAAGAACAATTTATTCATATATTAATGTGCCTTGTGGGAGACATAATCAGCTTCATTAGAGGACATTATTATGGTAAATCTCCACAAAAAACATCTTGCATAACAAGACAACAAGATCAATAAAAAGCCTCATCATACGGGTATAATATTGGTAAAAGACAGTGGATTTTACAAATGTTAATTCTGGACTCTTTGCAGTTATGCTCACAAAAATTGCAATGTTATTTGACTGCAACTAAATTCAACGTTTACGTTCCGTAGCATCCCTCCATCAGTGCACCTATCAGGGAATCCCCTTCAGAGAGATTTCTCTCAGTCCTTTTAAAAATACCTTATACTTTGTGAGTTATTAGTGGGGGGGTTGCACCCTATCTACACATGCAAATGACCAATCAGAGCCCATGTAATTTCAGGCAATGCGAGATTAGATGTACCACACTAAAATTTACACAAGAAAGTAGTTATACAAGGCAAGCACTTATAAACAAGGTTTTCTGCAGGGCAATCAGTCTAACCGCTCCATTGCCTGTTTGTATCAAGCTCCCAAGCACAAATTCTTCTTAGATTCATCATATGTCATTACCAACTATTTTACAATAGAAGTGGAAGTCATACGATTCATTGAACATGCATATTCCATAAGTTCATTCCTGTGCTTTAAATCATGTTTATGTGGAGAGTTATTCTGATACAACAGCCTATTATCACCCTTCAGTGCCTGATTTGATCATTGCACCTCTTTAGGGTTTAAGTGCAATAGCCAGGGGGGTTCTCCATGACAACAGAAGGAGAAGTGAGTGGAGGATTACCCGTTTTTTTCCAAGGGATTGGCTTTGGTGCACTTTTGTCCGTGCAGAGCTCCATGAGGTCCATGAGTGAGTGCACCACACCAGTATAAGTCGCTTCACAGAAGATACTTCCGGGGGCGGGGGGTTTGGAGTGAATGTCATCTTACTGGTAGGGGCTGCTGAACCAATAAGAGAGGCTCTCCCCCCTCCAGGCTCTCCCCCCCCCCCGCTTTCTCCTTCAATAAAATCCTGGAGTGTCTCCAGTGTTTTGCCAAAAATCACTCCCCTTCCTCTATCTCTCTTCCCACCTGCATTAAGTACTTCCTTAAACCAACAGTCATCACAGGAACACAGTGTTCCCCCTGCCTTGAAGCTGCTGAAGCTGGGAACAATGTCCTTTTCTCTCTTCCCCCCCTCCCCCTTGCATTCCTTCCTTCCTTAAATAAACAATCATTATAGGAACACAGTGTTCTTGCTGCCCTGCTGCAATCAATTAAAGCTTTGAAGCTTTGACATTAAGGCTCTCTAAATGCCTTATTGCAATTCATGGGAATCTCAGTAACTTCAGGAGAGCACATTTCAGGAACAAGCCTCATTGGCTACAATGGGAGTTACTTCTGTGTAGACAGAAGTGCTGGAAAAGACAGGGAGGGGAAACAAAGGGATGGGAAACCAGCCCCCTTTCTAACCTGATACTGCACAGGAACAAAAGTATGAATTAGTTACTTCTGAGGGAATAAACCAAACAATGAAGAATCCCAGCTTCGGGAAAGTACTTTACAGCCTTTAGGGAATTTGTGCTTTAAACTCTGCCACTTCAATTGAGGGGGATCTCTCTGTAAATTCTGCTGTGGGCATTCAGGGGACAAGCCTCATTGAGCACAATGGGAGTTACTTCTGAGTAGACACTAATTGGTTTGTGCAGGGATGGGAAACACACAGGAAACACTCCTTGACTGGGGTCATGGTGAAAGGTACATCCGCTGGGCAGGGCTAGCATACCCAAGGTCAATGCAGGGGTTGGGGCACACAGTAACTATACCATGGAGAACCTGACTTCAGGAAAAGAAGCAGACTTTAAGCAGTTTCAGGAAATCCAGTTTTTCCATGATAAGCTCATGGTGGCTGCTGGATGGCCATGACATCATGTATCCCTAATGACTTCCAAATGCAGCCAGCTCAGAGTAAATCACTGGTGGAGACACCTCCCAGGTTCTACCAGTAGAAATCTGAATTCTTACTGGTATTAGACATTGTAGTATATTACTTTAAGGCAAATTCTACCAAACAATTGCTACATTGTTGTTTATAAACAACTTATTCTGTCTTCTACTGTCCTTTTAGGTAGGGCAGGTCTCAAACCTGGCACTCTGCAGCTCATGAAGGCAGCTTCACACATTTTTAGTATGTACACATAAAATATTCATGTGTGCATTTGACAGCACATTGGACTGGATCCAGCACAGCCTTTCTGTGAATGGCTGTGAAGAAAGACCTCTTCTGTTTGCAGAAAGGGCTGGTGATCCAGGCATGGCTCCTGCTCACAGGAGTGGGAGGGAGGGGCAGCTTTCACAGACTTCCCCCCAAGCTTCCTGTTCCACCTCCTATGTTGTTCCGTTGCTGTTCCTTCCTCCTAACCCTGTAGAGCAGAGGTGGAGAACCTCTTTCAGCCTGAGGGACAAATCCAATTTCAGAGAAGCTTTCGGGGCCTGATTCTAGTGGTGGGCAGGGCCAAAGGCAAAAGCGGTGGGGTCAAAATTACTAAAAAATACCAGCGTATTTTAGCTTAAAGCTCTTACTGCCAGCAACTAAGCCTTAGGAGAGGCATTTTGACCTTTTAAAATGTGGGGGGGGGGACATTTCACAAAACCCAGGAAACCACCAAATGATCAGTGCTTGGGAGAAAGGATATGGCTATCTGGGGAACCCAGGGAACCCGGATTGGGATTCCAGGAAGGCTGGATTTGCCCACCCCTGCTCTAAAGTCCATTTTCAGGGAGCCCAGGGGGAAGAGGACATCAGAAGGAAAATCAGCTCTCCTACCCTGTCTCCTTCCCCTGTTTCATGAGTAAGAACATTTCACGAGTGGAGTGCTAATCACGGATCTTCAGATCCAACTACAGCAACATGATACAGGTACACATGCCAGGGATCCAAACTGTGAATCAAAGTTGCTTCCAGATGGAAAAGATTTTGTTAGATGTTCTGTGTCAATACACCTGACCCCCCATCCCCATAAGCTACATGGGAGTGTGCTCTGCTGGGGGTTGCTAGTCCAAACCAACTGTCAGCATTGTCTTGGGAGGCAGAGTTCAGATCAATAGCCAACCTCTCTCCCCATTTCCTGGTATCTCTGGATGCAATGCATTTATACCCAGTTCCAATTTAGCTGTACAGTCATGAAGGAAATTGCCATGGGATATCTAGGCTCTCCAGTGAACACCCAGAGGCCAAACAATCTGTACAGCCAGCCGCCTTTTCAGATCTCTGGTGGCTGGCTGTAATATCAATCTTATTGTCTAGATTGGCTTGAAATAATCCCAGCTCTAACTGGCTGTTAGGTCAATCAAGCCTTCCCCATAGAACTCCTAGTTTGCTAAGCTCTGCTCCCATGCTCCCTTTGTTTCCTAACTTTTGCCTTTTCTTCTGAGCTCTTACCTAGCCATAGCCCAGGGATGCTTCCAGATGGAGAGCTCCTAGAGCTACCACTTAGGAACCAATGTGCAGCTATTCCATCTTTTCTTTCTTAACAGATTTTCAGTGGGAAGAAAAAAGACAGCAGAAGTGGTGGGAAAACATGGGAGAGTTACAAGTGGAAGACAACATTGTCTGAATCCTCTGTAAAATTCAGTGAATGAGGCAGGACGATAGTGCAATCAAAGTCTTGTCTGGAAGCGCACCAGGTTTGCTTGAATTTGCTACTGTACTGTGCTTCTGTCCTGTTGACTTTCCCTGCATAACTTACCTTTGTATGGATTGTAAGAACTTGATCCTAACATTACAGTTAGGTTTTCCCTTTGAACTTACATTGTGGTAGAAAAATTATTTGAAGCAAACCTTTGTTCTGGAAGTGGATTTAGGCAAAGTCCTGGCTGGATCTACACTTACTGCCTTTTTTCGCTTCCCATGAGGTTTCACCACCCGCCTTTCACACTACGCAGTACCCGCCTCGAATTGGAACCAGAATTTCCCACTTCCGTGCTCCCGCTTTCAATACCCTAATATCCCAGTATTTCCCCTTAATGTGCTCTGATTTTCTGCCTTCGCTACCATATCCGGTCGTAGTCCCCTCCCCTGCCTGTCCATATTCAGCGGTGTTTGTATTTCCCTCCTGTCCAGTCACAGCTCTCGACGACCCCATGCCTTCTTCCGGCTACTGATCGTGTAGCTTCTTCAGCAGTCCCTGTTTCCTCAGCAACAAGCAAAGGGCTGGATGTGTGCGCACTTGTCTGATCTTGGAAGCTAAGCAGGGTCGGTCCTGGTCAGTGCTTGGATGGGAGACCACCTGGGAATCAGGCTTCCTGCACTGAGCAGGGGGTTGTTCTATCCCTTCAAATGAGATTAAGTTTTACCCCCTCCTATCCCCCGCTCTGGATGTTGTTGTTTTTTAATTAAGGCATTATCCTCACAGAATTGGGGCTTCTCCGTGATGTTTTTTTTTCTAATTGAGGCATGATCTTTGAAACTTTGAAGTTGTGAAGCCTCACAACTTCGAATCTGTGAAGATCATGCCTCAATTAGAAAAAAAAAATCGCGGAGAAGCCCTGATTCTGCAAGGATAATGCCTTAATTTTTTAAAAAAAAATCTGGAGTGGGGCATAGAGGGGGTAAAATTTAGTCTCATTTGAAGGGATAGAACAACCCTCTGCTCAATGCAGGAAGCCTGATTCCCAGGCGGTTGCCCATCCAACTACTGACCAGGGCTGACCCCGCTTAGCATCTGAGATCAGACAAGCGCGCGCAGGAAAACAGCAGGAAAACAGCACAGCGCTCGACTGTGAACGAAGCTCGTGCATTCGATGAAGCACTGCAATGGGGAACATGGGTGAGTATGAATAATCACGTTTTAATGTGAGAGCGTTTAACCCGACGGGACACCGAATTCATTGCAATGGCGTGTGCAATGTAGATCGGCCCCCTATTGTGCCACAGTTTACCTCTTGGTGCCCAATCCTGTAAATTCCCCTTTATAAAAGCCAGCTATAAAACCTTCCCTTGAGTCATCCTGGCCTCTACAAGTCAAGTGAAAAACTGTTTTCAAAACATATTCTTAAAATATGAGATCAGGGATCACCACAGACAGTGTTAGGTAACCCAAGACAGTCTTGGATAACACAATTACAAGGTTCACACAATCACGGAGGGAAAATAAACTATGGTGGCTTATTTTCCCTCCCTGCGCATGCTGGTCATGAGCCACCTAATTAGTATAATTACCCTTGTCGAGCATGGGTTGCTGTGACATCTGAACCCAGCAAGTGTGGCTGGCTGGTGTGGTTTACAAACCACCCTGAAATCTATGGCTTGTTCTAGGGTAGCTGGGTGGTTTGTAAACCACCCCAGCCATCTACCCTTGCCAAGTTTGGACATCACAACTCGCACCTGGCAAGGGTAATTATGCTAATTAGGTGTCTCACCACTGGCATGTACAGGAAGGGAAAATAAGCCACTGTGGCTTATTTTTCCGCTATGATCATGTGAACCTGTCCTTTGTGTGAGTTGGATTTGTTCATGCTCAGGGTTGGCTGATTGCAACACTTGAGTTCAGGAAGGAATCCCCATTCCTATCCCATTCCAGTTGGCTAGTCTGCATATTTTGCTTTCTCCCATAGAATGTTGCTTGCATCTCTTGTTTAAGTCAGATGGAATATTGGAATGTTTGCATATCGTACTGTGATTGTCTGGGCTCAACCCCATCATGAGTCTTGGACTGGCAACCTTAGGAATCTCCAGCAGGGATTGAGAATATGCACACTCCACTCATCTCTGGCCTAGGGTAGCCACTTATGCATCACCAAAGCAGAGGAAACACATTACTTTAAATAGAGGACAAAAGAGGGCACCAATTTTCATGTGCCAATGTGTATTGTGTACATATGTATAGATACAAATTTAGGAATAATAACTGTAATTTAATCAAAAATACAGTGCATCTCACTGAGGTAAAGAAGAGTGACTAAGTGTTCTGTGTGCCTGCTCTGTTTTCTGTCCAGGTGCTCACTGTTGATGGGCAAGTTCCAGGCCCTTGCTCTCCCTCCTTATGGTTCTTTGACTTTAAAACATATGTGGACTGGACACCTCTTCAAACAGAGGATGCTTTCAGATAGAGGACTGTCCTCTGACAGTTCTTCAGAGGTCCTCTGTAAAGTAGGACACCTGACCACCCTACAAATCTGACCAAAGGAAGGAACTGCAAGGATACATGCTGCAATCGGCTACAGCAGATCAAGTTATATACCCTGTGACCCCTATAAAAACATATGGGTCGGGCTTGCTTATTAGTCTGAGCATCTGGGAAAACAGTTCTGGCTGCAGACTCACTTCATGGTTCCCCTCACTGCTCCTGCCTTGCCTCTGTTTCAGAGTTCTGTCTAACAGCCACCTGTGAAAGAAAGCATAATGTATATAGTGTGATCTTTGGGTTGGACAGATTTTGTGCCCCTTCCAGCACTATGAATTTATGAAAGCTCTTCTTTAATGAAAAGGGTACATCCTCTATACTGAATCTGTCCTGTGCTGAGGTTCCATTGTTTGCACTGTAAAGCAGTCTAATACAGCAAACCAGCTGTGACTCCTATCCTATATGAGAACTCTTCCAGGACTAGGGTATTTCCTATTAAGAAATAGTCCAGGACTGTTAAGTTTGGACACAGCATAACAGCCACATGTTATTATGGCTCACCAAATGTTCAGTAAATCCCCTGTTTTTGCAGTGAGAGGCCTGGGCTAAGCTAGGCTTCTACTTTTATAGTGTAGTTTTAAACTATTATATTTTATATTGTATTTTTTGCTGTATTTTGTGGCTTTAATTTTTTGTGAACTGCCCAGAGAGCTTTGATTCTTGGGCAGTATAGAAATGGAATGAATGAATGAATGAATGAATGAATGAATGAATAAATAAATAAATAAATAAGCAAGCAAGCAAGCAAGCAAGCAAGCAGAACAGAGGCATCCCTGTTCCCAGAATATGTATTTATTACATTTATATTCACCTTTTTTCCTCTTGCAAAGAACCCAAGGCAGCTTAGATGGTCTTCCTCCTCTCCATTTTATCCTCACAGCAACCCTTTGAGGTAGATTAGTCAGTGACTGGCCCAAAGTTACCCGGAGAGCTTAATGGCTGAGTGGGGACTCAAACCCAGGTCTCCCAAGTCCCAGTCCAACACTCTAACCACTATGCCATGCTTGGATCCTCCTTTGGTTTAATGCCAGATGATCTGAATAAGACCTCTGCTCCGCTGCTCCGCATATTATTTGACAAGAACGCAGATGTCCCAAGTATCAAAGCCACCTGAGCTCTTCACAGTCACAGCTTAGAAGCTGGAATACAGTACTTACGATGCAGTGAAGTTGTGTTGAAACAGATGCTTGTCTGTCTTTTACAGTCATCTCATGGTTGGAATAAGCCCTTCTGTGCAATAAACAGATGAACACTGATTTCCACATGGTCATTTTGTAAAGACAGGTAAGGTAAAGTAGGTCAAATAGATTTCCAAGCACAAATCGGAGCGGTGACAATTTGGCATGGGAAGCCATTTATGTATCAGCAGCTTATCACAGATTCTTTGTTATTTCCATACACCTGGTGCATACACTTGATGACTGCAGCTGAGTGGGAATTTCAAACTCTTCTCTCAGCATGTTAGAAAATATTAAAGTTTGATGGGGATAACAACTGGAAATGTGCCAGCTGTGCTCCATGATGGTACCAAGCAAGGAGGCTGAAAGCTGAATGCTAAAGATGTAACTATTAAAACTTGAAGAAAGGGATTTTTCCATTAATTAATTTTAATGAATCAGAACCTTTTCCACATGGTAAAAGTAATAAATAACAACTCTGACACATGCTTGTGCTCAAAAGTTAACAAACTCTCTGGAAGAAGCAAGCAAGCAAGCAAAACACATCAGAAATTATACCGGCAAGACTGAATCCCTAATGTTTCGTAATTTCTACCAATTCAAAATGCAATAATGGACCTAGCTAGTCACATGCATGCACTCCACTGGAGCCAATGGGATTTATCTAAACATAACTGATAGCGGGTTTGCACCTTTGATAACTGAAGGCACAATGCCATGCATGTTTACATGGGAAAAAAGACATACAACTCCTAGCATTCCCCAGCCAGTTGGCTGGGGAATGCTGGGAGTTGTAGGACTTTTTTCCCTCCTGTGAATTGTAGGACTTCTTTCCCTCTAAGCATGCATAGAACTGTGCCCTAAAGGTGTTTTCAAACATGAGGACTGAATAGTCATTTAAGCATTTCTCCTGCTATTTATGTGAATGCATGATCTTTGTTAAAGCAGAATAGAAAAGGGGAAAGAGGCATTGGTCATTTGAATGAGCCTTCTGGCCAACACAGGCTTGCATTTGCATTACAAAGCAATCTTTTAAAAATACTTTAAGCCTTCTGTGTGAAAATACCCAGAGGAAACTGACATCTTGCCTCTGAGAGACACTGCCAGCACAAATCCTATTGACTTCAGGGGCATGTTTAGCCTTGAGAAGAGAAGACTGAGGGGAGATATGATAGCACTCTTCAAGTACTTGAAAGGTTGTCACAGAGAAGAAGGCCAGGATCTCTTCTTGATCATCCCAGAGTGCAGGACACGGAATAATGGGCTCAAGTGACAGGAAGCCAGATTCCGGCTGAACGTCAGGAAAAACCTCCTGACTGTTAGAGCAATACAACAATGGAGCCAATTACCTAAGGAGGTAGTGGGCTCTCCCACGCTGGAGGCATTCAAGACGAGGCTGGACAGCCATCTGTCAGGGATGCTCTGACCTGGATTCCTGCACTGAGCAGGGGGTTGGACTCGATGGCCTTGTAGGCCCCTTCCAACCCTACTATTCTGATTCTATTATTCAGTGATAGAGCCAGTGGAGGGCACTGAGAGGGCTAAACTGTTCCATCTAACAATTTGTATTATGCTCTGCATTCACTTTGTCATATTAACATTCTAAAATAATTCACCCATAGGCTCAGTATTCTAAACTGGGCATCCATTATCTAGGGCATTATGTTCAAGGCCTTTGGTGGGAGAAGAAACAAGTCAGTGCAATTATTTGTTGTTGTTGTTGTTCAGTTGTTAAGTTGGGTCCGACTCTTCGTGACCCCATGGACCATAGCACGCCAGGCCTTCCTGTCCTCTGCTCTCTCCCAGAATGTGCTCAAGTTCATATTCATTGCATCGGTGATGCTATTTAGCCATCTCATCCTCTGCCATCCCCTTCTCCTTTTGCCTTCAATATTTCCCAGCATCAGGGTCTTTTCCAGGGAGTTTTCTCTTCACATTAGGTGGCCAAAATATTTGAGCTTCAGCTTCAGTGTCTGTCCTTCCAATGAGCAGTCAGGGTTGATTTTCTTTAGGATGGACTGATTTGACCTCCTTGCAGTCCAGGGGACTCGTAAGAGTCTTCTCCAGCACCACAGTTCGAAGGCATCGATTCTTCAGTGCTCAGCCTTCCTTATAGTCCGGCTCTCACAGCCATACGTTGCTACTGGGAAAACCATAGCGTTGATTATACGAATCTTTGTCGGCAAGGTCAGTGCAATTATAGCAGGATACTAAACTGTTTTGAACAGACATTTCAATACGACATAATCTAAGTAGTATAATCTAAGTAGTATTAGGTTGTAATCCTATGCATGTTTAGAGAGAAAGAAGTCCTACAAGTCCATCCAGGCTAACTGGGACATGCTGGGAGTTGTAGGACTTTTCTCTCTCTAAACATGCATAGGATTGCACCCTTAGGTACCGGTGCTCTACAGGAGTCACAGCAGAAGCAAAGATGTCAGAAATTGTTAGGGAGCAACTTAGCGGTGGTATTCCCTGCCCCCCGCATTAATGTTTTAATTAATGGTTCTGGTTTAAGTAATGATATCAGATAGGAGGAGTGAAAGAGCTGCTTATGCTCATGTAAAGGGCCAGTGGGATTTTTGACTATTTTGAACAGTTGACACCACGCTGTATCACAATTTCCTTTTGAGACTTCCTTCAGGATAAAAGTTTTTATTTACATGTATGCTGGGACTGGACCTCTGAAGTAACGTTTGGTACTGCTTGTATAACTGGGAATGGACTGCAACTATCATCTAGAATAGAAGAATCTAGAATTCTAGATTCTAGACGAATACAGATTTCCAGAAAAAGAACAGTGGACCGAGGAGCAGCAGGCAGCCGGGAAAGCCTAAAGCAGCGGGTGGGCCAACTTAAGATCTTTCTGGCCCTGCCTGGCACTGTGTTGCTGCCTGAGAGAGAGGCTACCTCTGAAGCTAGAGGGAAAAAGACACTCCCCCAGGCGGAGTGCTGCTGATTTGGGCTCAAGTTGCCTGGGATGGCTCTGTTACAGCAGTGAGGTGGAGTTGCCCCTTTGGGGAGAGCCACTGCAGGGGGGACTCAAGGGCAAGGGTCACCCCCCCTAACATCAGGCTGATTGGCTTTGTGGGGTTAGCTGTTTCTTTGTGGGGTTAGCTGATCTGGCATGCATAACTGAGACCTGGGTGGGTGAGCAGGGAGGAGTTGGTCTCTCTCAGCTCTGCCCACCAAGTTACGTGGTTCAGCATCAGGATAGGCTTGAGGGCGGGGGGGGGGCAGTTGCTGTGGTCTATAGGAGTTCCATCTCCCTCTGCAGGCTCCCTGTCCATCTGACTACTGGCCTGGCATGTTTGCACCTTGTATTGGGCCATCAGGAGTAATTGGGAATTCTGTTGGTGTACCGCCCACCCTGCTGCTCAACAGACTGAGCTGACGGAGGTGGTCTTGGGTGTGTTGTTGAGATCCCCCAGGCTGTTGTTTCTCTGGGATGTCACCATTCAGGCTGAGGACATCTTGTCTGTGGTGGCTCAGGATTTCATGGTCTCCATGACAGCCATGGGACTGTCCCAACATATCATCAGCCGAATGCATGTAGTGGGGCATACTCTAGACTTGGTTTTCTCAACTGGACATGGTGGTCTGAAGGTGGGGGACTTTGCTTCAGTCCCTCTGTCAAGGTCAGATCATTGCCTGCTGAAGTTCAGACTTACAGCAGCTTTTCGCCTCTGCAGGGTGGGGGACCTATTAAGATGGTCCACCCCCAGAGCCTAATGGCTCTGGGGAGACTTCCAGTTGATAGGGCTGGCTGTCATGTTAAAACCACGGTTTTTCTGTGGAATGCAGAAGTGTCCCGGGTGGCTGACATAATTGCTCCTGAGTGCCTCCTTGCAAGAGGAAGTAGTCCTGGGCCACCTCTAAGCGGTGGGGGTGAGACCACTCCTGAAGAAACCCTCCCTGGACCTGAAAAATCTTAATAATTTTAGGCCAGTGGCAAATGTTCCTTTCCTGGGCAAGGTTCTTGAGTGGATGGTTGCCAACCAGCTCCAGATACTCTTGGATGAGACCGATTATCCAGATCCATTTTAGTCAGGGTTCAAGCCAGGTTTTGGCATTGAAACAGCTTTGGTTGCCCTGTATAATGACCTATGCCAGGAGAGAGACAGGGGGAGTGTGACCTTGTTGATTCTCCTTGCTCTCTCAGCAGCTTTCAATACCATCGACCATGGCATCCTTCTGGGACCATTGTCTGAGCTGGGAGTGGGAGGCACTGCATTGCAGTGGTTTCACTCCTACTTGATGGTCGGCTCCAGAAGGTGGTACCTGGGAGGTATTGCTCAACCCCATGGCTTCTCCAGTATGGGATTCTGCAGGGTCGGTTTTGTCCCCCACATTATTCAACATCTACATGAAACTATTGAGTGTGGTCATCCAGAGTTCTGGAGTGCACTGTCATCAGTATCTGATGACATGCAGCTCTATTTTTCCTTTTCATCTCCTTCAGGTGAGGCTGTGGATGTGCTAAATCAGTGCCTGGCTGCAACAGTGGACTGGATAAGGGCTAATAAACTGAAACTCAATCCAGACAAGACTGAGATGGTGTTAGTGGGTGGTTCTCCTGACCAGATCAAGCATGCTCAACTTGATCTGGATGGGATTGCACTCCCCTGAAGCTTGGGGGTCCTCTTGGAGCCATCTTCATCACTTGAGGCTCAAGTAGTACCAAGTGACTTCTACCAACTTCAGTTGGTGGCTAGATATGCCCCTATCTGAACAGGGATAACCTGGCTTAAGTTGTCTTTGTAATCTCCAAGTTAGATTACTGCAATGTACTCTATGTGGGGCGCCTTTGAAGATGTTTCAGGAGCTTCAGTTTGTGCAAAATGCAGCAGCCAGACTGATAACAGGGGAAAGATGGTCCTACCATATAACACCAATGCTGGTCCGCTTGCACTGGCTGCCTGTATATGTTTCTGACCCCAATTCAAGGTGTTGGTTTTGACCTAAAGCCTAACACAGCTTGGGATCACAGTACCTGACAGAAACCCGGCATGAACTGACCCATACACTATGTTCTGCGTCTAAGGTCCTTCTCCAGGGTCCTCCTCCAAGGGAGGCTTGGAGGGCGGCAACAATGAAGAGGGCCTTCTCGGTGGTGGCCCCCCATTTATGGAATGAGTTCCCTGTCAAGGCCCACCTGGCACCAACATTGTCATCTTTTCGGCACCAAGTTAAAACTACCCTCTTCTCTCAGGCATTTGGCAGCATATAACGAGTCTTTTTGATCAGACCTTGGATTGTCTCTGGATGATTGTTTTAAATTGTTTTAGATATATGTTGTTGTTGTGTATGCTATATGTTTTATGTCCTTATGTAAATGGTTTCTATACTTTATATAATGTATTTTAATGGCTTTTACTTTTTGTGAACTGTCCAGAGAGCTTCAGCTATGGGTTGGTATAGAAATATAATAAATGGGGGGAAAAAATGAAATGCTTGGATGGTGAAGATGGAAGGTACAGATCTCTCTCCACTATAGTATTCCAGATCCCCAAGTTTCCCCAGCAGAGTGTGTGACTACAATAATCTGAGCACAACCCAACTAGCCAGGTCAGTAGTAATACATGTAATTTTTACTTGTCAAGTATTCCTCAAGGAAACTTTATGGTGACCCCTGCTGTCAGGTATCAAAAGATGTTGTGGGTACATAGATTAAATGTGGATCATTTGGATTAAAATGAAGGAGAAAGAGAGGGGAGGAAGAGAATGTATGTATACATTTATAATACCTGTATACTGCTTAATATAGTAAAATTGCTAAGTGGTTTACATACAAAAATATTCAAAATTACAGTTAAAAATACACATACAATACAACAACAATGTACTGTGAAATAGTTACCTATATTCTTTCTTGCCTTTGTATTATCATCTGAGGCATTAGACTGCCATATTTAAAATCTTGCTAATAATATTTATCAAAGTCCTGTGTATGTAAGACACTGGTGTGCTTCCAGTGCAAGCAAGATCATTCCAGGATATAAGCATACATTCCAGTGAGGCTTTTATTACATCCCCAGAGAGGTCTCTGAGGGAAGAGACATAAGTCAAACGCAGATAAGGGCACTCTTTTTCTACTTCATGTGATAGACATGGCTGCCAGACAAGCTGTGCAGTGGCTTTTTTGGTGTGTGTGTTTTGTATTTGATTTACAATACTGTGGGTATTTGTACGAAGCCCACAGTGTACTGCCAAAGGATCTAAGTTGCACTGTACATGCTATGCCTAATACTAGAACTGCAGCTTGTCTCAGAATTGGGGAACCAACGGTTCTACTTACATGAATCCAAAGAGACAGGGATAAAGCATCTCAGTATCATTTACAAATTACTTAAACACAGGGAGAAAGGGACTTCTGGGCATCAGCCATTAGAAAAGAATTTGCTCAGTTATACTTTCCATTCACAACGCAAGTAGGATGGCTCTTCTGTTGGCTGCAAGTCCTTTCCCCTTCTGCATTCAAGAGAGCTTTGAGCCTGTGCCACAATTTGAACTAGCTACTTAACATTCTCACAAGATTTATTTATAGCGGAATAAGCCCTCCTGTGCTTTCTGCTGAATAGTCGGGGCAGTTCATCTATGTGATGGAGATCCTACATGCTGCAAGGTAGATTGGGTTTATTATCCAATGAATAGGTGACTTTGCTACGAGCATGTGAAATGCCAAGCTGACTGCAGCGCAGGACTGTTGGGTAGCTATATTTCTCTTACAATATTAGAATATATATTGAGGAAGAACAAACCCTGCACCACTGACAAACCTTTAAAGAAACTTGTACTTGTGTTGAGCTGTCTGTTTCTTTAATCCAGTTAATACATTCCCCTTGGAGAGGGAAAATGGAGCTGAAACCATTTTTTACAAAATACACACATAAAAACAGTAAATGGAGAAATATCACGCTGTTTACCTTCCTGACTGTATTTTGACTGCCAGTGAAATGACTAGATCTGTCCTGCAATAATCCCATAGTCCATAATCAAGATCTTGTTCCAGTAACTGAAATGGAACTGAATAAAAATTATGGCCCTGATCAAGCTTAAATCAGGACCAAAACAGACTTCAAATCTGTGTCTAGCAGCTACATCTTTTGTTCATTCTTACTCTAGAATAGGCACAGCAGGTCTGATCCAGATCTTAAAAGCCGCTATGCTCCTCATGTTAAAGCCCTCATCCTAATCAGGAGCCCTGCACCTACTCTAGAGTAAAAATGAAAACAAGCCAGAGCTGCTAGACACAAATTTAAAGTAATGGCTGTTTTGTCCCTTAGTTTTGAGGGGACATTAGTTGCTGCTGCCTTTAGGTGGACCTGGGCCCATGGCTGCATAGAAATGTGAAAGGAAAGATGAGAAAATTGCTATTCCCATGTCCATAGAAAAAGAAATAAGCAATGATGCAAGAAAGTAAATACGAAGGAATATTGTTTACTGATCAACTTAGAAGCTTCTTCCTTTCCTACACCTAGTATTTTTGGTACGGTCTGTCACCACTGCAGGTCAACTATGAGTGAATAACAACTGTTGATATTTTAGATCTGAAGACATAGCATTCCTTAAGCCTCATTCAGTAGTTTAAAAATAGTCAAACGTGGCTCTGGGCTATTAAGATTAACTAAAAGGGGAGAGGGAAAACAAACATGGTATTAGACAATCAGCAAGGGACCCAAACTTATCCCATTGGTCATCTATTATATATTTGGTTCCCATTTCTTCCTATCATGCTCACGCATTCTATGGCAGCAGTATGTTCATCCTAGCCATGGCCTTATCCACTCTATAAAGTGAGTGTTTAAAACTTGCATGGATTATTCCATTTAGGTAGCTTTCTTAATCTTTTTGGAAAACTTAACAAAAGTCTAACCAGTAGATGGCAGGCCTACAAAGCCTGATATAATCTTCCCAATTCCCAAACTATTTTCCTTTAGTCAAAGAGGCAGAACAATAATTTCATTCAGTATTTTCTCATTTTAAAAGTTAATAAACATTTCTGTATTTTAACTACTGCAACAGGAACAGTTTAAAGTGCTATGGATGTAAAATATATATATATGATTAGATCCCAAACAGCCCAAGCCAGACAATTCCATCCTTGCCAAAATGTTCTGTTTTGCAGAAGTGAATAAAACAGAACATAATAAAGTGCAGATAATTTCCTTTATAATAATTTTCTGCTTGTCTAATAATATTCAGCTTAGCCAAGTCACATAAGTCATTATTATTACTACCAGTATATTCTTTACAAGGTTAAAAAAAGGGACCAGCAGGAAAAGCATGTACTAATAAATTGTATTCTGTCTAGCCTGCCTTCTGATTATTCTTCCAGGGGTTATATATACAGTATATGGGAGTATAATACACCATCTTTACAATTATACTGAACATGTGTAACACGACTATGTCATAATGCTTAACAGCTCAGGAAGTGGTGAAGAAATGGTTCCATTTAACTATCGTTCTTTAGCTTCTAATAATCTATAATATAATTTTAAGTCTCCGTTTCTGCAGAGAACAAACCCAAGATTCTTATGATGGTTTCAGATGTTCACTGAAGTGGTGAGGCATGGGGAAGGGAGACAGGGGTGCCAGTTATTTGAATGCCCTGCCTTGGCATGAGCATGTCATGAGACTACAGTTCATGACCTTCTGGAATGTTTATATAAAGTTAGGTGAGTTGAGAGGGGGTTTCCCACCCTTCCCCCATACCACTCCCAACTGTTAAGGAAGGTTAGATGTGAGGAGAGAGTTAACTAGAGATAAATAAATAAATAACAGAAGAGGAAAGCACTCATTCCCTCTCAATAATCTTCTTCCCTGTAAGAAGCAGGGCCAGCATCAAGGGGCAGCATGGTTGGCACCAGCAGAGGCCCACTGATAAGAGCCCCTGGAGCTGCTCGTCCTCTTCACCATTGCACCCTGCTTATTCTCCTGCCTCTCACTCTGGCCCAGACAATGGAGGTGGTGAGAAGAAGGAGCAGGAGATGCCACTGCCTGCTTGCTCACTGGCTCTCTGCCTGTGCAGCATGCAAATGGCAGCAATGATGAGGAACAGGATGAGGAGCAATAGTTGGTGACAATGGCAGTGAGAAGGTAGACTCATTGAGGGAGGGAGCCCATTGAAGGTATCTTGCCCAAGGGCCCTCAAAAACCTGGTGTCAGCACTGAGATGTAAGGTGGCCATGTGTTCTCTTTTACAGAGGACAGTCCTCTATTTGAAGGTCTGGCAGAGGACTTTCCTCTAAACGTGTCCTCTATTTGAAAGACTGTCCTGTTCAGGTTTAAAGATAAAGAACCATAAGAACGGTTTTCCATCAGGTTAGCACCTGGGCAGCAGACTGAACAGGCAGGCACACAAGTCACCTGGTGGTCACAGTCTTCTGAACAACAGTGAGATATACTGTATTTCTGTTTAAATTATAATAATTATTTCTAAATGCACATATTTCTATACATATAAATTAGCATATGCAAATGTTATGCAAATTGGTGGCCTCTTTTGTACTCTTTTTTGGTGATGCATTTCCTCTTTTTTGGCAATACATATGGCCACTCTAGAAAGAAGGCAACCTTCAAACATCTGAACAGGCAGGAGCGGAGCTGTTTTTTGCATTGCAAGTGTAACATGTAGCCCTGGTGTCATATGACCTACGAGCTGGGAAGGCCACAGCCCCAAATCTCTGTTCAGCTATAAATTCACTGAGTAGACTCAGAAAACTACTAGCTGCTCAGCCTGAGCCACCACCATCTGAGTCACCGCTGGTCAACAATATGGGGATGAAAACCTGCCAGCTTAAAAGACCAGAGTTAAGGCTATCTCATATTAGTCCAAACTCCAAAAAGCCAGGAAATCAGAAGCTAAGGCTGATCCCTTAACTGACATGTCCTGTGATCAGTGATGATGTGCATTGTCACAAATGGTGCTTGCTGACAACTCACCCTCCATGCACCCACAATTTTCCTTGAACTTTCAGACCCAAATCCAGATGAGATGGATGGAGGCCCTAGGACCAGCAAAGATGGCCCCTGTTGTCCTGGTCCTGTATTGCCTTTTGAAGCATCTGAGCCTTACTGTAAGAGGCCTGTATTTTTAAGTGAGAAGCCTCTATTTATTTTTTCTTTTAGAAATAGTGCACAATAAGGGTCACGAGTTTCTCAAGGTCACTTTTGACTGAGTGAGGAGTTTGGGATTTTGTTTGCTTGTTGCATTTCCTCTTTAAACTACTGTTTCTCCCTCACCATTCTTCTTGAAATTTTTAGAATATGTAACACCAACACTTCTTTCTGACACCTGTAAATTTCAGAAAGATTGGTGAAATTGTTCTGATTTTATGATGGTTAGAATGGCCCAACCCCCAATCATCATTTAAAATGGTGGAACTCCTTTTTTTTCCCCTCACCGGCCTTAACTATAGCCACTACAATTGTGGCAACTATAATCACTGAGATTATGTATCTGACACACTGTGAACACTCGAAATGTGCTGCATACATGTTATTATCATTCCATCTTTCTCCAGCAACAGAGCCGATCCATTACCAACTTGGATGAGAGAGAGATGAAACACACACTCCAGCCTAGATTGGCAGCACTGTCAATGGTGGCTTGGATGACCAGGTGCAGAAGACAACAGGTGAGACCTATTTGCATTGAGGAGAGTGTGTAATTTTGGCAGGCACAGCTTGCCATCCAAGGATGAGGAAGACTGCTGTTGAGTACTGTTTTTATTCCAATGTTGTTGTGTTTTTAATTGTGCTTTTAAAGTATTATTACTGTTTTAATCAAGTTTATATTTATCTGTGGTTGTAAGCCACCTTGAGGGCATTTTCTTGGTAGAAAGGTGGGATACAAATCAAACAAACAAATAAATAAATAAGACTGCACCTATATAACTGTTAAAGACACCAAGGCCCTTTTCCCCTTTGCTTTAGCTCATCCTAGAAGTGGCTAGAGCAACACGGGAGAAAACTACCTGTACCTCAGCAGCTGAACTTCAGTGCTTTGGTGGAGACTGTGGCAAAGGTCAGTTTGACCCATGGGTCACTGGTGAAGTGTAAAGGCACCCTCAGACCAATTGTGTGGGAAATTTAAGGGTTTCTTCATAGTAGATTCTTACTAGAACAATATAAGAACAATACTCGGTTTTCTTTCTCACACTGTATAAAGGTCATATTTCATAGCTTATGGCCTCACACAACCATGAAATTACAGCCCTCTCATTACAGCTTCAAGGAATTCCAGCTGTAATAGCTTCCTATCAATCTGTGGTTTGGGATACAAAAGAAACGCAGCACTATGGGCAAAACCACCATTAGTTGGAATGCTCTTTGCAAGTGACAAGTCTCCAGAAAACCTGTTGATCACACACTGATAGCATTATTCAGGCCCAATCTTTAGACTGCTTCACCAGAAAAAGCTCCGTTCATTTTAGCAAGACTTGTGCCAAGGGACCATTTGCGCATTGGGCTGATAGTTACGAAGTATTAATCTTCTCCGTTCAGCAGTGAGAGTTCTGTTATAGCCATTCTATACAGTTTTGAAGCCAAACATAAAATGTGAATTTAAGTAGCCCATATATTTTGTAAGTTTGAGGATGGGGTGGGGGGGGGGAGGATTAGCAAAGTGTTATTTAGGTATTGTTCCAATAACACATGTGCAATAAGCGAAGTCAAGGCTTACTATTACTGTAATAGCAATTTGCAATCAATGAATATCACTGTAGATTTGCAGTCCAATATTATACATGTTTACTCGAAAGTAAGACCCACTGAGTTCACTGAAACTTACATCCTACTAAGTGTGCTTAAGATTGCAACTTCCAAGGGTTATTTTTAGCATAAACAAAGCATCTCTCCATTTCTGCAGTGACAATTGGACAGGCTTGTGAAACTGCCCCACCCTGCTTGCCTCCCCTTTTAAAGATCACTTAAAATTTCAGACGAAGGATAATGTCATGTTACTAAAACCAAAAGGGCCATTCTCTGGGTTACTGCAAACAAATAGACTGAATGAGGTGCTACTGTACGAATGGGAAGAGAATATTTGGCATACGATCTTAATGCATAAAATAACTTTTCGTAAGAAACTGTCGGAAGGACAACAAACAAAAAGCAATTTGTTAGACTGCTGGTATAAGTTTGTGCAATACTGGAATAAGGAAGCCAGTGATCAAAATATAGAAAAGAAGGTGCTGGAGATAATTTTACTAACAATGCAATACTATACATGTCTACTCAGACGGAAGTGTGCATAGGACTGCAGCCTAAATCAAGTGCTTTCCCTTTGCTTTCTTTCCCTTTTTTGTTCTTTATTTTCCTCTAGTGATTAAATATGATTAATTAGAAGGAATGTATTTTAGTATATGTTAATGGTAATAATGTAAACAAATGGTACATGTTGAAATATGTAATCAGCAAATTAGTTTTGTATTATGTATTATATGCATCATATGTGGATGTGTTTATTTTTATTTTTATTTTTTTGCATAATTCCTCGGCCTGGTGTGTGTTTTTAAATAAATATAGTTACACCCATAGTCCCCTACTGGTGCAGTGGGCTTACCCGTGTTAGCATGCCAATTAAACAGACGGCTCATCTTCACCAAATACGGCATAGCAGTACAATGCAAAGCTATTATAATGCCTAGAGAGCAAACACCGTATCAGGACACAGGCACTTCTGAGGAAAGTACAGCTATGCCCTTTACCATATAGTATTTTATTTTATTTTTATTTTTTAGTATATGGTATTCAGAGGTACCCCTCACCAGCAGCATCAGATTGAGTGTACAGTGGCCAGTAAAGTCCATGCATTCCTGGACAAAGCTGACTTCCTTGATCAATTTCAGTCTGGACCCAGGTCAGGCGCTGTGATAGAAATTACTTTAGTAGTCCTGGTGGACATGTTTCTCTCTAGAGACAGTCAGGGAAAGCAACCGTGACGCTGTTGACTTCTTAGCGACTTCTTATAACTCTTTACCATCAAATCAAGCTGAGTCACCATGCCTACAATTAGCTGTGTCCTTGCCAATTGGAGGTATTTCTTTATAGTGGTTCTGTCCCTAAATAATAGGGTTTTCTCAGATGATAGTACTAGGTAATCCCTGTTTTACTGCATAAGAACTTGCCTTATACAGAGTCAGGCCGTTGGTCCATCTAGCTCTGGGGTTGGTAACATGGTGCCTGCAGGCACTACAGCATCCCCAGACACCCTCCTGAGTGCCTGCCAAGCCCCCCCCCCCCGACCCTTCATTTTTTTATATACACACACACACACACACACCTTGGGCAGCTGAAAAGCTGAAGCTCTGGCTTCCAGCCACCAAGTCCTCTTACTTTCCTTTCCCTTCCCCAGCATTCATTGGAGAGGAAAAGAAATGGATAGGCAGCTATAGCTCTTTTTCTAGTGTGCCCAGCAAGCCAAAACATTTTTAAAACAAAGAGAAAGTAAGAAATATGACCATGCTGCTGCCTGGTAGGCTGGCAGGAGGAGTGGCGGTAGCAGCATCAGTACCCAGAGGTATTTTGCCTGGGGTTGTATGTGTGTGTTGGGGGGGGGGTAGTTTTGCTTCTCTTTGCATGTGTGATTTTGTTTTGGGGTGTGGGGTAAAGTAGTTCTGCTTTTCTCTTTGTGTGTGTTGGGGGATAATTGTGTATGTGTGAATGTGTGTTAATTGCGGGGGTAGAGAGCAGTTTTGCTGCTGTGCATTTGTATTTGGGCAGGGGGGGCTTCTCTCAGCATGACCAGTTTTCCTTCTGTGGAATGTGTATTGTGTTATGCTTTGTGGGGGGAAATATGGGCTTTGGTGTGTAGACCTCAAACCAATCTCTGCTTCATGCTCAGTTTCATGGGCAAGCGACTTGTCTCTGAGCCTCATTATTTTGCATCTTCAGCTTTCATTGTGTGAAGTGGATATTTTGTTGTGCTCTGTGGTTTGGTATTTGGGGATCAGCTCCAACCACTTGTACCCAGTTTCTTGAGGAAGTTACTCTTCCTTTATAACTTGGCAGGCTCCCATGGCAGCCATGTTGTGACTACGCAGGCACCCATAGGAGCCATTTTGTGGTGGTTCCCATTAGAGCTTCTCAGATTTCCAAATCTGCCCACAAGCCCCCAAAAGTTGGAGATCCCCATATTATGGCAGCAGGTTTTCAGAGAGGGGTCTTTCTCAGCCCTACCTGGACATGCCAGGGACTGAACCCGGGATCTTTTTCATACAAAGCAGCGGCCATACCACTGAGCACCTAATCCATTCTGCAAGTTTCCGTTCATATCACTTAATATTTCTATAAAACAGTTGAATGAGATCATACATTGATGGCATTATACCGGTCCAATCGTTAAACCTGTCCAGTACAGTTGGTGTAAAATACCCCTCCTCGGCTGGATGGCGTGAGGCATAGGAATCATATTACACCTATTCTTGCTCAGCTGTACTGGCTGCCAGTGCTTCCAAACTTGATCCAAGGTACTTGTTGTGACCTATAAATCCCTGAGGGGTGTGAGGCCAAACTACATATCTGCAATTCTTCTAGGGGACATTTTTTAAACACAGTGCAGCCACTGAGACTGTAGTTTCAAGGCAAAGACAGGCAAAGTAAAGGAAGAGAGTGGATTCTTAACTCCTTCCGCTTGTGCCATTTTCCCACTGAAAATAAGCTCCCCATGCTGCTTTTACTGTCACTGGAGGAAAGATACATGGACCCTCTCCTCCTCGTGGCCTTCCACTTGAAACTACAATCTCAAAAAGCTTTTTAAAAAATTAATCTTAAAAAATCTTTCTTAAAACATTGCAGAACAATATACATGATGAGTAGTTCTGCCTCACCTTTTACTATCTTTCTCCTCCTTCAAAATCTACACAAAAAAGTTATGCCTGGGTTAGATCAGTGAGTGCTAGGAGCAGTGTCATATCAGTTGAGGTGCTACAACTCTTGAAATTCCATTCCCAGGGAAGCTACCACACCTAGAGCTCCAGGCACAAGGTTAAAAAAAATAACCAGGCAACTTAGATATTAGGTCAGGATTGTTGTGCAGGTGATATTGTTGTTTTATAGTGCAATCCTGCGCATACTCATGCAGAAGTAAGTCCCACTAATAAGTAAGGTGCCCACTTAAGCATCATGAAAAAGAGGACAAAAGAAGACAAAGACGGGCATAGAATGTGTATATTCTAATTGATATGTGTAGATACAAATTTAGCAATAATTACTATAATTTAAATAGAATTGCAATATATTTCACCATCGTGGGGAAGACAGTGACCAGGTGAGCTGTGTGCGTGTTCCGTGCACTGTCCAGATGCTAAGTGCTGATGGGCAAGTTCCCCCTGCTTATGGATTTGTCCAGGGAGCCCTTTAAACAGAGAATGCCTTCCAATAGAGGACTGTCCTCAGTAAAGTGGGGCACATGGTGACCCTACAGTAATAAGTGCATTTAGGATTGTAACTTCAACTTTTCAAAATTCCTATGATGTTACCTTCTGCTTCCTTTTTGCACTGCTTTGATGGAATTCTGAAAAAATGATTGCCATTTATAGTTCAGTAATGCTGGGAACTGCTTTGAGTGCTATTTTAGTCAGAAGGATGGTAAATAAAGCTAAAATCCACCAGTCAGAAATGAAGTTCACTGAATGACTTTGAACAAGCCACTCTTCCTTGGCCTAACCTACTCAGCAGGATTGTTTTGAGGAGAAAATGGGCTAAGTCAATGGGACTCTATCCAGTGGTCACTTTCTACTAGAGCAGAGGTGGGCAGCTTCAGGAGGTCCAGGGGCCATTTCCCCCCCCCAGACCACCAGCCCCCACAGAGCCCCCCTCCCCCAAAAAGGGTGAAATTGGTTTGCCACCAAAATTCAGTGGTGAACCACTCCGTAGCACTACAGTTTGTTACTCAGGTTAATTATAACATGTTTGCAAGCTAACTTTAATCCTTTTGGAATTCCATACTGGCTACAGAGTGCCAAATAGGCCAAATTTAGCTTGCAAACACGCTAAATTTGGCCATTTTGGTGCTCCGTAGCCACTATGGACACCATGTTTTGTAATAATAATAATAATAATAATAATAATAATAATAATAATAATAATTTGGGGGGCACTGAGGTCATCAGGGTAGCAGAGGCTGCACTGGGGTGGCAATGGGGCTGCATGCGGCCTGTGAGACACACGTTGCCAACCCATGCACTAGTGGGCAGCACTCCCACTTGCACAAAGCAGGGTACATGGCTTTTGCCAATTTCCCCTCCTCACTCCCCCATGGAAGCAGATCAGTAGGTTGCTTCCAAGGGCTGGGGGACCCTCTGGAATAGTACAGGACATGTGCAGAGGACTGTAATGGGTATGGACAATTTTAAGTGCCCTGCATTGAAAAAGCAGAAGTGCTTTCTAGGTGAGGAATCCATCAGTGCCAATTGGTTTGTTTCCCCCGCCCCCGCCCCCGCCCCAGACTTAACCCATGATATTGACTTTCAGTCTCCTGTTTCTAACACTTTTCATTAATATGGAACCTTATACTTGTGCCAGGATATGACATTCCACAAGTGGATGATCATGTGTGTATGTGTGCATGTACAGTCATCTGATTTCATAGGGTCCAGTTATTATGCAACCAAGAAAACGAAGTACCTCCACTTTGTCATGAAGTTGCTTCTTTTCAGAGCTCTTAGTTTGCTGTATAGGATGAACACGCAAAATGCAATTATTGGAGAAGGGTTTGAATAGTCTCCTTTAGCAGGGTGGCAATCAAAAACCAGACAGAAAAATGAAAGTTGCTTCATAAACAAATATTATGCCTATGCAGTGTTATATATAATTGTCTCACAAGTTTGCATAGAAAAAAGACCCTCCCCAAAAGACTTGCAGATAATGAGTGAACTGTTCTGTTAATTACTTGTCTGATAAAGAAGTTTACAGTACTTCTGCAGAGTTATGATTTGCAGCCCATTACATTATGGATAGCCTTAGAACCACAGTGCTAAGATGTCAGTTTTCTTGCTGGCTTAAATTCAAGTGCTCCAGTTTAACTAGTTTGTGGATCAGAGCCTTCTCAGTGGTGGCAGCCCGAGTATGGATTTCCCTTCCAGTAGAGATTCAGCTGTCGCCCATGCTGCTGTCATTGAGGCATCAGTTAAACATGTATTTATTGGTACAAGTGTTTGGCATATAGTTTTATCTGTTTTCTGGTGTAGTTGTGGTTCTATTGTATTTTATTGGGCATTTTTAATTGTAGAGTTATGATTTTAATGGTGTTCATGTGTTGTATTTTTACATATATATTGGTTGTTAGCCACCCTGGGATCCCTGTGAGGAAGGGTGGGGTATAAACATAAATAAATAATCATGGCCCCAGTGATCTGGAAGGAAGCAACAAAAGCAGAGTAATAAAGGATTAAATAAACCTACAACAAACATTTCTTAAGAGATGGAGGCTGCAATCCAATGCACATCCATCTAGTAGCATGACCATTGAATGTACTGTGATGTGACTCACTTCTGAATAAGTATGCATAGGATTGTGCTGCACAATTCAATAGGATACACTGTCGATTAGTAAAATCATAATTTCTTAAAATAGGTCTTTCTTATTTAAAGACAATCTTTTTTACCCTTTGAAAGTTTCTTTCCGGAAGTATTCAGATAATTATCTTATTCTCTCCAAGCAATATTTAAATTCAATACATGCTGATTTTTTAAAAAAACACCTTACATCATTTCAGCTGTCTCCAGTAGCAGGCTATGAGGCTTTTGTAAATAATATACACATATGTGCATTTTAAAAAAAATCAAATTTAAATTTAAAAGATTTACATTCCAAAGTGTTTTTTCATTAAATTCCTTTGATATATCAGTTTCACTGGACATTTTCATATAATTCTATCATTAGCAGGTTCAATTAGTAATATTTAAATTCAATAAATACCATATTCTTTTTGTTTGTTTTCTTTCATCATCTTGGCTGTTTCTAGGAGCAGACCATACAATTTCCTCATGAACAAACAAGCCTACGGGCACACATTTACTATAGCCTCTACTCTCATTTTAATTTTTGATGCACAAAGAGAACTGATTTTTATTTTCTGGTATGCCTGACAGAACTCTATGACTGCTCATGAAGTGTGTGTGTGTATGTGAGATTTTTTGGCTTGTTCTGTCCCTGGTGAGTGCTGCTACCACATTTTAACTTGAACTCGTGGTCACCTGATACATGACCTCTCACCCTGTGACCTCATTTCCAATAGAGTTTAAAGCTGGGGGATTCAAAACTGTGGCACAAAGTCAGTTACTTAAGGAAAGCAGGGCACTGTTTCAGTCAATGTCCTCTTATATCTCTGACACTTTTCACTAAAATATTTAACCTTCAGCACTAGAGGAGATGATGTTACTTTCCTTTTTCATGGTTTTGAGAGGGTGACCTTTTCTATCATGATCTGTTTCTCACTTCCCATTCACCATGAAGAAGAGTAGCTGTAAAGGTATATCCAGAAACAAACATTTAGTGATCAATTAAAAATAGGGAAACATAGATCATTTATTGCAGTGTAAATGAACGGGAGTACAAAATAACATCAACTAGCCTCTCTTTGGCACGTGTCCTTCTCTCCACTGTCTGTCAATATGAAATTGTATGCCAGATGATTAGTAGTTGAAGTTTTTGTATAGTCTTTTATGCGCTATTCAAAATCATAGGTATCATTATATTTCATTGCAAATTGGGTGTAAAGAGCGGTTTGAAATGTCACAGACCCTGTTTTATCCTGTTATTTTGAAAGTCAGTCATCTTACAGTTGTTCAAAATTAAACCCCCTACACTGTCAAGTGTAAACAAAATATAAAAAAAGAAAGTGTTTTCTGTGATAAAAATAAGACACACATGAATATGGAGAACAACCATTTGCCTTGTTGACTCCTTAACTGAATTTTGCAATACATTTACAGTCTGCCTATCAGTAACAGAGCAGCAAATATCTGTGCTGTCATAAAGAAGACCTCGATTTGGGAGCAGACAAGTTGCTTCAGGGCTGGTGGAGGAGCGAAAACTGCAAAGGTAAGATGCAAGTACCAGGGGGAAACTCGACTGCTCAGTTCTGTAACATCCCTGCAGAGTTGGAGTGTGCAGTCTCAGCACTGAATGAAACCATCTTGACACATTGCAAGGTAGAAGTAAGAATAAGATTAAAGCACAAAGAAGGAAAACTGCTGATAGAGGGTGAGGCACACAAAAGCGACAAAAAGGAAATGGGCAGATAACCCCATTGGCTTCTCGTAGGCTGGCTGCATTTGCTGTTTAGACAGAAATGCTAACACACATGCATTTAACTTGATGTGGCTACATTTGTAAAATGGGGGATGCCAAGACTGAACACCCCTTGGAAGCAGGGCCCACAGAGCAGAGTTTAATTTCTAAAATAAGAGATGACTGAGTTCATGACCCCTGACCTGGAAGCCCTACCCCCAAACTTCATGTGTATAGGGTGTAGGTTGTCCTGATGACTAATGGAGGTGAACTCTCTGCACATGGTCCAGAGCACCCTCTCATGTTTCATGACTGAAAGGGGGGAATGGTTCAGAGACTAAAAGATGACTTAGATTAAGCCCTGCTTCTCACTCAAACTGCCTCTGTTTAATGTAAATGTGTTTTCACAAGCGATGCCTTCTAGGCTGGACTGCAAATTTTTGAATGACCTTAATGTGAGATAGGAAACAAAGGAAAGTTAGTCTTGTCACTGCAGCTCTTTCATTTGATTTAGGTGTAGAAGAAATGCAACATTGCCACTTCCACCCACAGTTTAAGCATCATCTTTAAAGATGGCCTTGGATGCTTTACAAATGGGTGTGGTAATTCAGGAAGGTGGAGAAAGCAGGCTAATACTAGTTTGCAGGTGTAGACAAAACATTCTGGAACTCCATTCCAATTTACGCCCAGTAAGCCCCTTAGCTGTTTTAATTTACCCTACAATTCAGTTAGGACTTTACTGGGTGCTGTGATGCATATGGCGATATTTGGTTTGATTACTAATTTTGATTTTATCATTGTTTTACTGTGTTCCATGATTTTAAATTTTGTTGTACTCTTCCTTGTGAGAGTTTACCCTAAAAGGTAGCTTATAAATCTTTTTAATACATAAAAAAGTCCTAATCAAGAGACTGTGGGTACTGAGTGTGTGGGGAGGGACAAATCACACATTAAATAACTGGTAATGTGCACCTGGCATAGACATTGAGGAGTGTTGCCAGTATCATCACCATCATCATTAAATAAATAGCATTTATAAAGTGCTTTTAAGTGAAGATGAGAGGGAAGGGCTGAAGGTATAATAATTTGTTTCGGGTGGCTGTCTAGTGAGTTCATGGTTTAGGAGATATTTGAAAGAGGAATTTCCTGGTTCATGTCCTTTTAGGCTGCTTTGCTACATTAGTACATTTATGTACTAATAGTTCACTTTGCCACTCTTTCTATTCCACTGACAGATGATTAGTGGTGGAAGTTTTTTGCATCTCTCCCTTTGATCTGACTTCAAGAAAAGAAGCCACCAATACTAGTGAATCTTCAGCAGCACTTTTGTTTCTTTGGATTAGGACCATACAGTGAAAAAACATATATTGGGAATTAATAGTGATACCCTGACCTGACCACAAGATATTCCAACTCTAGCAATGGTTGAAAGGACAAATGTTTCATAATGGCTTTAATCAAGCTGTTGCCCCACCTATTCACTAATCTTTTCCAGAAAACTATTTACAACTTTGTAATATGTTTCTCTTAATTTTTCTGAGTTGGCACATGCCCATCGATTTTGTAATCCATTCCCTTTTTTTTAACCTTAGATTTTATGCAGCTCAGCTATGCTAGCCTTTAGTAGGGGTACATGTTTGCCGTGAGAGCCAGTGTGGTGTAGTGGCAAGAGTGTTGGACTAGGAGCTGGGAGATCCGGGTTCTAGTCCCCACTCGGCCATGGAAGCTCACTGGGTGACTTTGGGCCAGTCACAGACTCTCAGCCCAACCCACCTCACAGGGTTGTTGTTGTGAGGATAAAATGGAGAGGAGGTAGATAATGTAAGCCGCCTTGGGTTCCTTCCAAGAGGAAAAAAGGCGGGGTATAAATGCAATAAATAAATAAAGTCTGTATGTGAATCAGTGTGATTTTATGGATGGAAAGGACCCCTACTTAACTCCCAAAGCATAAAAGGAGAAAGTAAGAAGCGAATGTAAACTAGATGTAATGTGCACAGCCCCTGATCTAAATCATGTTTCATGGGGGCAAGAAACAAAGAAACCAATGATGTTCAAATGCATTAAGGATTGACTTTTTTATTGGTCGCCAGATCTAAGTTCTGAGATGTTGACAACATGTTTTAGCAGAGTTGGAACTAAATATATGTATTGTACAGACTAATAGATTACACCTCCCCACCCTGTTTAAGCTGTGGAATTCACTTGCTCATTCTAGGGGGCTGTCAGAGCTTATGCTAAATTTATATAGTCCAAAAAAGGATGCAAATATAGGTCAGAAAACTCCAGAAAATGCCGATCCAGGAGAACTTGTGAACTGCCCAGAGAGCTTCAGCTATTGGGCGGTATAGAAAATAAATAAATAAATAAATATAATAAATATAATAAATTTAATAAAACTTCAGTTGGGAAGTAGCTTCTAGGAAGGAAGGGACTAGAAGAACAATAATGTAGCTTCTGATTGGTTCTCCAACTTTGGGGCAGAACCAACCCCAAGGATAAGAAAATCTACTCACTTCCTTAGTAGGGGAATAAAGTAGAAGCTTGAGACAACTGTGTCCTCTTCTCTTACAACCACTATTTATTTGACCAGATACATCTAAAAGCCTCACCAAAATCTTACAAAGCCAACAGCTTCTGCTAGCTTTTGCCAGTCATGTGGTCAGGAAAATGTGGGAGAATAGTTCAAGGAACTCATGGAATGAAAGAGCCAAAGCTCAGTGGTAGGTCACACATTTGTATGCCAAAGGTCCCAGGTTCAATCCGTGGTACCTCCAGGTAGGTCTAAGAAAGACCTTTGTCTGAAACCCAGGAGAGCGTCTACCAATCAGTGAAAACAATGCTGAGCTAGTTGGACTGATGGACTGACTTGGTATAAGGCAGCCTCCTATGTTGCTATGTGGAGCAATATGAATGGACCCCACCATAACACAGTGGCAATTTACGCTATAGTCTTAGGATCTGCCTGACATCCTGGTAGGGATATTGAATATAATACGTATGTGTAATGGTTGTAGTAGTAGTAGTGTAGCCCATCATTGGAATTTGTTGCAAGTAACTCTACATTTTAAGACTATTAGATCAAGAACCTCTAGTAATAATAACTCTTCAGCTATCACTTAAGGGAAGATGCATGATCACTTTCACAAATCTGTACTTCTGAGAGTTAAAACTGACTAAGAAAATAATTTGTAAGTAAAGACCAAGAAGCACAGGCTGAATGATTTGTATATAATTTCCTGCCTCTAATGTCTGAATGGTTACAATCTGCATCCCCATTTAAAGTAATTTGGTTATTTGCTTCCTATTTTCTGTCTATAAATATGGTATTCAGAGGCTAATGCAATGTAATTTATCTATATTCCTTGATAGACCACGTACTATGAGAAGGCCTCATAGGGGAATGCTCTGTTTTGTGGAATACTTATGAGATTAAATAGAATTTGCCCACTGAGATGTCTGCTTAAAACAATATCCACTTTACATAAGAGAACACTATTTTGTGCGCGCGCACCCCACACACACACCCTGTTCAAAGATTCCTTTGAAATCCCAGCTGTCCAAATGTCCCAACTGTATTCCTTAGTTACTAAGGATCTTGGTGCTTTGGTTCTTCTGAGCATTCATTTCCTTTCAGGTCAGGTCAGTCATTATCTTTGTTTTGTCTTGTCATTGTAGGCTTTACGCTGTTTTTCCCAGTAAATGATGCTTGGATTTATTACATGAGGGAATAACTATAGATGAATAAATGATTAAAGGCATTCCTGGTTATTAGACAATGATGTTGGGTAAGTTGGTATCAAGACATCTGAGGGCTGTTTCTGACATAACTTTTTCTTGTATAGCTGATGTGCTAATTCATGTACCAGCAACAGGAGGGAAACCCCACTTAAACCTCACCTTATATTTGAAAAAATAAACTTTTTTTTTTTTTAACACAGACATTCATCACCATATAGGAAAAGTGATCATGAATCAATCCGTAGCACACAGCCATAAATTAATATTTAGAGCAGATCAAGTATCTTGGGGGTAACAGCAACTTCATAATTTTTTTAATAGCAACTTCTATATTTTAATTGGAGCTTGAGCACCTCAATGACATCATGAGCTAAACCGTGAAGGGACACCCAAGACGGGAAGGTCATGGCAGAGAGGTCAGACTAAATACGATCCCTAGGGAAGGAAACAGCAACCCACCCCAGTATTCTTGCCATGAAAACTGAATGGATCAGTACAACCAGAGATATGTCGGTATACCATCGGAAGATGGGATTCCCAGGTCGGAAGATGGTCAAAATGCTACTGGGGAGGAACAGAGGATAAGTTCAACTAGCCCCAGATGCGATGACGCAGCTAGCTCAAAGCTGAAAGGACAGCTAGCAGCCGATGGTGCTGGTGGTGAACCACGAATCCGATGTTCTAAAAATCAACACACCATAGGAACCTGGAATATAAGATCTATGAGCCAGGGCAAATTGGATGTGGTTATTGGGGAGATGTCAAGATTAAATATAGACATTTTGGGTGTCAGTGAACTGAAATGGACTGGAATGGGCCACTTCACATCAAATGACCACCAGATCTACTACTGTGGACAAGAGGACCACAGAAGAAATGGAGTAGCCTTCATAATTGATAATAAAGTGGCTAAAGCGGTGCTTGGATACAATCCAAAAAATGACAGAATGATCCCAATTCGAATTCAGGGTAAGCCATTTAACATCACAGTGATCCAAATATACACCCCAACCACAGATACTGAAGAAGCAGAAGTAGATCAGTTCTATGAGGATCTGCAGCACCTACTGGACAGTACGCCAAACAAAGATGTTATGTTCATTACAGGAGATTGGAATGCTAAGGTGGGTAGTCAAACAACACCTAAAATTACAGGCAAGCATGGTCTGGGAGAACAAAATGAAGCAGGACATAAGCTGATAGAATTTTGCCAAGACAACTCACTGTGCATAACAAACACTGTCTTCCAACAACCTAAGAGACGACTTTATACATGGACTTCACCAAACGGTCGACACCGAAATCAGATTGACTACATCCTTTGTAGCCAAAGGTGGCGGACATCTATGCAGTTGGTAAAAACAAGACCTGGAGCTGATTGTAGTTCAGATCACAAACTTCTTATTGCACAATTTAGAATCAGACTAAAGAGAATAGGGAAGACCCACAGATCAGTTAGATATGAGCTCACTAATATTCCTCATGAATATGCGGTGGAGGTGAAGAATAGATTTAAGGGACTAGATTTAGTAGATAGGGTCCTGGAAGAACTATGGACAGAAGTTCGCAATATTGTTCAGGAGGCAGCAACAAAAAACATCCCAAAGAAAAAGAAAACCAAGAAGGCAAGATGGCTGTCTGCTGAGATACTGGAAGCAGCCCAAGAAAGAAGGAAAGCAAAAGGCAACAGTGATAGGGGGAGATATGCCCAATTAAATGCAAAATTCCAGAGTTTAGCCAGAAGAGATAAGGAATTATTTTTCAACAAGCAATGCGCAGAAGTGGAAGAAGATAATAGAATAGGAAGGACAAGAGACCTCTTCCAGAAAATTAGAAACATCGGAGGTAAATTCCAGGCAAAAATGGGTATGATCAAAAACAAAGATGGCAAGGACCTAACAGAAGCAGAAGAAAAGGTGGCTAGAATATATGGAAGATCTGTATAGGAAGGATAATAATATCGGGGATAGATTTGACGGTGTGGTCAGTGAGCTAGAGCCAGACATCCTGAAGAGTGAGGTTGAATGGGCCTTAAGAAGCATTGCTAATAACAAGGCAGCAGGAGATGACAGCATCCCAGCTGAACTGTTTAAAATCTTACAAGATGATGCTGTCAAGGTGATGCATGCCATATGCCAGCAAATTTGGAAAATGCAAGAATGGCCAACAGATTGGAAAAAATCAACTTATATCCCCATACCAAAAAAGGGAAGCACCGAAGAATGTTCAAACTATCCAACAGTGGCACTTATTTCACATGCCAGTAAGGTAATGCTCAAGATCTTGCAAGGTAGACTCCAGCAATTCATGGAACGAGAATTGCCAGATGTACAAGCTGGGTTTCGAAAAGGCAGAGGAACTAGAGACCAAATTGCCAATATCCGCTGGATAATGGAGAAAGCCAGGGAGGTTCAGAAAAACATCTATTTCTGTTTTATGAACTATTCTAAAGCCTTTGACTGTGTGGATCATCACAAATTGTGGCAAGTTCTTGGTGGTATGGGGATACCAAGTCATCTTGTCTGCCTCCTGAGGAATCTGTATAACGACCAAGTAGCAACGGTAAGAACAGACCACGGAACAACGGACTGGTTTAAGATTGGGAAAGGAGTACAGCAGGGTTGTATACTCTCACCCTACCTATTCAACTTGTATGCAGAACACATCATGCGACGTGCTGGGCTTGATGAAGCCAAGGCTGGAGTTAAAATCGCTGGAAGGAACATTAACAATCTCAGAGATGCAGATGATACCACTTTGATGGCTGAAAGCGAGGAGGAGCTGAGGAACCTCATGACGAAGGTGAAAGAAGAAAGTGCAAAAGCTGGGCTGCAGTTGAACCTCAAAGAAACCAAGATTATGGCAACCAGCTTGATTGATAACAGGCAAATAGAGGGAGAAAATGTGGAGGCAGTGACAGACTTTGTCTTTCTAGGCGTAAAGATTACTTCAGACGCTGACTGCAGCTAGGAAATCAGAAGATGTTTACTTCTTGGGAGGACAGCAATGACAAATCTTGATAAAATAGTGAAGAGCAGAGACATCACACTGACAACAAAGGTCCGCATAGTTAAGGCAATAGTATTCCCCCCTAGTAACCTATGTCTGCGAGAGGTGGACCATAAGGAAGGCTGAGCGAAGGAAGATAGATGCTTTTGAACTGTGGTGCTGGAGGAAAATTCTGAGAGTGCCTTGGACTGCAAGAAGATCAAACCAGTCCATACCCCAGGAAATAAAGCCAGACTGCTCACTTGAGGGAATGATATTAAAGGCAAAACTGAAGTACTTTGGCCACATCATGAGAAGACAGGATACCCTGGAGAAGATACTGATGCTGGGGAAAGTGGAAGGCAAAAGGAAGAGGGGCCGACCAAGGGCAAGATGGATGGATGATATTCTGGAAGTGACGGACTTGACCTTGGGGGAGCTGGGGGTGGCGACAGCCGACAGAAAGCTCTGGCGTGGGCTGGTCCATGAGGTCACGAAGAGTCGGAAGCAACTGACTGAATAAACAACAAAATATTTTAATCATAGAATCATAGAGTTGGAAGGGGCAATTTAGGCCATTGAGTCCATCTCCCTGCTCAGTGGAAGAATCCAATTTAAAGCATCCCTGGCAGATGATTGCCCTATCTTTGCTTGAATACCTCCACTACTTCCCTAGGCAGCTGGCTCCATTGTCTGATTGCTCTAATGGTTAGGAAGTTTTTCTTGATGTTCAACCAAAATCTGCCCTCCTGTAACTTAAGCCTGTTATTTTGTGTCCTACAATCTTGCATAATCAATAATGTAAAGTCAGTTTCAGTCAACAGAATCCTTCAGGCTAACCTGGAAAATGTGCACCAGTTTCTATGGCATTTGGTAGATGACAAAATGATATCATCACCCAACCTTGATGTCTCCAGCTTAATGAATCAGTGACCATCCCCAGGTTAAATAAGCTACAAATGTGGGAGCAAATGGGACTCAGTCGTAAATTATTCTGGGACTGAGGCTAATTTACTAACTGAGTGATGGTTAAAATCCAATAGAGGTTGGTAGTCATCTAATATCTGAAAAGAAATGTTAATGTTCAATGTGAAATTTTGTTTCAGTTCTGTAGTTAGCATGACTTTATATCTTGATTACTGGACCATAAATTCTTGAGTTCTATCTCTGAATGATCTGTTACAAGTCAAAAACACACAGAACTTTCATATGATCTCAGTGGAGATAGATCACATTTTCAAGTAGCTAATTATCAAGTTACAGTAATCAAGTGATAAGAAATTAAGACTTATGTGAATCAACCCATACAATAGTTCTCAAAATGTAAAACAGAATCAGAATTGAACATCTTGACACTAACTGCACTGTATAACAATCATCAATTGATCTCAGTTGATTCAGATACCCAAGCAATCTAGTGAGGCTGTTTGCTATTGTACATGCAGTATTCAAAAGAACCAGCCAGAAGCAAATCTCAACAGGTATTGTGCAAACATTCTGGAAAATAGAATTCCTCTTCTCATGTCCCACAGTTGCTTTTCTCACCATTAGAAGTGGTTCCAAATGCCAAACTAGAGCCACATTCCTGGAACCAAAATGGCGACTATTGTACTATTGTGGTCCTTATAAGAACGTTTTCACTACAAAGAGATAATCATCCATTGAGTCAATTGGACAACTTGTACTTGCCCCTATCTCCCTCTGATAGGGAGGGAGAAAGAAAATATTCCATATTTATGCCAATGTCTTACATTTCTACTGTTCTTTACTGGATCTTTCCCCTTCTTTGCTTACCCCAATATATGCTGCTTTTTCTATGATCTGTCATTAGATGAGTGCCCATTATCTTAAACTTAACTCTGCTAAAATTGAGCTCCTAGGTTTTCCTCCTGCTGCAACATCACTATTTCTAGTTCTTGATAATGCCACTCTTCGTTCTTCTCCTCAAGGCCAGAATCTTGGAATTTGTTGTTATTCTTCTCTTTTCCTTTCTCCCTGTGGTCTTATCGAGTCTTCTCAAGTTTCTGTGATTAATACAGATTTGAATTCATTATTTCTGTGCTACAGATACTATCAAAACTTTTGTTCACACTCCTATTATTTCCCCTCATTGATTATTATAACATTCTTCTTCTTGGTCTTCTGGCATGTACTCTGCTCTCTCCTAAATGCTGCTGTTCTTTTGATATTTTCTCCTTTGTACTGTTCTCTTTACCGGCTCTCCCTCTCTTTTTGTTTCCTCTTTAAACTTTTTATACTTACTTTCAAATGTCTCCATGATCTTGCTCCTCTATATCTATCTTCCATTCTTTCTCTGTATGCTTCTCCTCAGACCCTTTACTCTACCCAGGTACCAATCTTAAGCCTAAGATGACTCTCTGTATTCCTCGTGTGTCTCTCTTTTCCCTCCCTACCCTTGGAATGCTCTTCCGCCTTTCATCTAGTTCTCTTCCTTAGCTTTTCGCATTCAGACTCCTTCTTAAAGCACATCAGTTCATCCTGGCTTATCCTGATTGACGCTCCTTCGTTTTTACTTCTTTCCATAATGTGTCTTGTCTCTACATTCAGGCTGTAAACATAAGGGCAGGACCAGTGTTATTTTTAATTAACCTAGCAAATTTTAGGCGAGCTCAAGATTGTTGTTGTTGCTAAAATGTAAAGAACAGGCTAACTGGCACAAGATGTAATAAGACAGCAAAGGTTCTTTTATTTTAGTCTGCATTAGCACCATACCTGTCATTATGACTAATGGGCCTAGAGACACATTGTGTCCATGGAGTACCTCTCATTAGACTGAGGATGGGACATATAGAGTCGGCGGGGGGGGATTGTGCCCCCATGTGCATTACTTTACTTTTTCCCATAGAAGTGAATGACAGCTATTGATTTATATGAGAGATAATAAAGGGGTGTATCAGGGACACTGTAGGGATGGAGACTAAACCTGTTCCAGATGAACCCAGATGTTTTCAAGGGAGTATATTTTGTCCTTCTCTCTGCAGTCTTGCTGATTGCAGCTAGTGCACTTTTCATTTACATAAATCTGAATGAAACATTGAGAACTGAGCCCATTCTTGTCTGCATATCTACACTCTTTCATGTATAGATATTAGAGTATGACAAAGAGACAGAGCCCAGGACCTGGTGTGTGTGTGTGTGTGTGTGTGTGTGTATAATCAGCCCAATATTTCCATTTAATATTTACTAGATTTCAAACAATCTCAAATTCAACAACTGCATACCACATAGTCTATAAATTTCTCATACACACAAGAACAGAAATTAAGCTGGTCATAGGGAAACTCTATCCTAAAACAATAGTTGTCACAAATAAATATCTGAAAATAATAGAAAAATGAATGCAAACATGCTCACTATAGAAAGTGAGCTTCCCATACTAACTTCCTGTACTGTTACTAACACCTCCATGTTTTTCACTAACAAATGTTAACTTCTGATTTTATTCATTTAACTAAGGATTCAAGCTTCTGCCCACTTACTTAGATGTTCCACTGAACGCATTAGGACTTAGAAGTCAGTCCCACTGTGCTGAATGGGGCTTACTCCCTAGTAAGTTTGTTTAGGATTGCAACCTTACACTGTGGTCAAGGTGTTGTGTTTTTCCCTGTGTTGACAGAAGTTAAGACTAATCTAGAAATGTACTGGCAATCCATTCCTAGACATGCCTGCTGAGAAGTAAGTCCCGCTGAGTTCAGTGGGGGTATTTCCCAGATAAGAGGGTATAGGTTTGCAGACTGACAATGCAATGCTATGCACATCTACTGGAAAGCAAGTCCCATCAAGCTGAATGGGACTTACTCTTAGGTAAGTGTGTACAGGATTGCAGCCTAAGTTTAAAAACTTAGTGCTGGTATTAATATTCAAAACCCTTAATGGCTTGGGGCCAGGTTATCTGAAGGATCGCCTCCTCCCATATGTGCCTACCTGGACCTTAAGACCATCTTCAGCAGCCCTTCTCTGTGAGCCCCTGCCAGAGGAAGCGAGGTAGGTGGCTACTAGGAGGAGGGCCTTTTCTGCTGTGGCACCCCGGCTGTGGAATGAGCTCCCTAGTGAGGTTTGCCTGGCACCTACATTGTATTCCTTTCGGCGCCAGGTGAAAACCTTTTTATTTTCCCAGGCATTTTAGCATTTTAGCTTTCTAGACTTGTAGCTTTGCTTTTTAAAATCTGTATTTTAAACTCCTGCACTGCTGCTAGGTTTTATTGTGGTTGTATTGTCATATTGTGGTTTTAATGTTCTATATATTTTAACTTGTTTTATTGTGTGCTGTTTGGTTTTAATTTTTGTGGTATAGAGAGCTTCGGCTATTGGGCGGTATAGAAATGAAATAAATAAAATAAATTTTTCTTAAAAGGGCTGCAGTCCTGTATCCACATACTTGGGAATAAGGCCTATTGAACTCAATGGGACTTACTTTTGAATAGATATACATAGGATTGTACTGTAATTCATTTTTCTTACAAAATGATTTTATGTGCCAGTTATTATTTGTAATAATTAAAATGTGTGTAAAATGGCAGTATCTTATTCCTGGGATAGGTTTTCTGAGGGGTTTTTTAAGTGTTTATTTTGAAGAGCTGTATTTTTAGAAGTACAGCAGCTTGGGGGGGGGAATTGGGGGTGAAGATGTGCATCCCCAGGTTCACCTTTTTATTTTAAATAGTATTGGGTTCTTTTTTCAGGTCAGAAGAGGGCAACATTTGTCCTCCTACTGCAGTAAAAATTGACTTGCACCCCATCACCCACAATCTAGGAAATAAAAACCTTGTATATATATATATCCTCTACTTTTAAACAAAGAAATGTACTTCGGTGTGAATTACCATAATTTATTCAAGAGAAGGAATCAAAAATGGTGCTTATTTGGTTTTAAACTCTGACTGTAGTTCTCCTTTCTGAGACTGGCATAAAAGGGAAAAAATGACATCCCAATCCACAAACCACTTAAACTGAAGTAGCTAAACAAAATTTGTCCCAGAATGTTGTTGTTTTTTTAATCGCCCATGTGGGGTCGTGACTTCACACTGCCTTCTGAAGGACTACGTCTCAGTACTTGCCCACATGACTCGTGTGTGGATCTGTTTTAAGAATCTGTTACACCTCGATCTTTTCACGCGTTCACGTGTGTGTTTGAAAATATCCTGTTCATTGAGGTTCCCATCTAAGCGTAGTTAAGATTTCCTCCTTAAGAAAGCGTCGTGGAAATAGTCAGGAGGACATGGATTTCCTCTCACGGTAATTGTACCGTAGATTGGCACCGCTTCCTAAACCCACCTTTACTTGAAAGTAACTCCCGTTGATTTAATTTGGGCTCACTTCCAAGTAAATATGCGTTTAGGGTCAGGCTGTTACCGACGCGTTCCTGGAGTCCCGCTTCTTAATGCTCTTCCAGGAATGTGCGTTTTCACCTTTATCAGTCGTCCGTGGCTGGATTTTAGGGAGAAAGGTTTTGAAACTGGCGTCGTGTGCTGAACGGGGTGTACATCCCCCCCTCATTCCTCTTTTAAAAAAAGAAAAACTCCTGGGGTCCGGCCTATGCTGGCGGGGGCTGTTCACATGTCCAGGTTGTCAGATTTGGCAAAATCTCACCAGTTGCTCTGGCACCAACCATGCAGGCCGGGCCGGCGGCGGCGGCAACCTCTCTCTCGCTGAAACCGCGTGACTGCCAGATGGAACTGGCCGCGAAACGAAAGCAGCCAATTTGGGGCTGATCAGAAAGCCTCTTCCATTCTGTTCCAAGGACCACTTCAGGAGAAGGCGTGCTAAAACTGCTATAATTCCACTTCCTTGTCTTTTCTTTTCTACACCTCCCCCCCGCGCCCCACAATTCTGCAGACACGCAGGATCTGTCCCAAAACGTGTCAGGGAAGGGTGATCATTTGCACACGTGCGGCCTCGCACTCATCGGCGTGGGTTGCTTTCAGTCCAGAGTTGCGTGTTGGACGCATTTCCCACTCCCCTGCAAGGAAACTCCCGGGGCATCGGGTAGTGCAGCATTTTTTGCTGCTAGGAACAGACCCGCGAAGATGCGCGGGATACGGGTCTCTAAAGCAGGTTCGGGGCATCGGATGGTAAATCCGTAGTTAATCGTGAAAGGGAGGCTCTGGCTTGTTATTAATAAACTGAATCAAAAAAAAAAAATAATCATAATGAGAGGAGGAAATCCGCTAAGGAAATGAACTAAATCGACCTTGATGCGCTGGCTGTGCTGTATTATTGAACGTCTTACTTGGAGGAGGGAAAGAGACATCTTTCGTACTGATGAATTGGGTAGAACAGAACAGCGCGGGATGAAGGATTTGCGGTGCCTTTCAGGAGAACGTGGGTCCTCCCTTCCTCAATTAAACGGAGCCCTAAATAAGGCCAAATCAGAATCTCCCGCTAACACACTTTCCAAAACGGATTCCGCGGCACGAACAACAGGATCCCATCTCATTAGCCCGGGTTAATGACTCCAGGGGAACTACCACCACCCCCTGGTTCAAGTCATCAGTCATTCGGATGAGAAGCTCGACAGACGCACGCGCTGGCAGGGCAGGGCAGGGCAGAACCGGGCTTTTGGCCACCCCGATTGCAGGAGCACGGCAAGGGGGGTAAAGGCGGAGCGGGGGGGGGGGTAAACTGCGCTTGACTCGGCGCCCTGGCGGAGCTTCCGAGGCTCCCAGCCCCCGCCTCCTCCGCCACAAAGGGCTGGGAGATACCACCTCGGCTCTCAGCAGCTCCGCGCTTCCCTCCGCCCCGATATTGCCTCTCAGGGGAGGTGACCCAAATCAGAGGAAGCCGCCCGCCCTCCTGCCTGCCTGCCACAGCCCCTTAGTCCGCTGTCCTGGTGCTGATCTCTCTCGCCCTGATCTCCCGTCCTCTTCCAGGAAAAAGCTCTCCCGCCAAACTTTCTTCAGACTGTTGATCGCCTTTCCCCCGAAACTCCTTAGCCGCCCCCTCTACGCCCTTCGATCCAGCCTCCCTCCTCCCCCAAGTCCCATTCGCTTGTCGCTCCCACCGCCCTCCAGATTCAACGGGGGGGGGGGGGCGCTTGCGCACTGCTGCGCTTTCTCACATCCCTTTGCCCCGTGGAGCTTTCCCGAGATTGTCGTAGGGTAAGTAATGTATTAAATAGCCCAGATCACACACACTCCTCAGCCCAGCTTTTCGTCCACAATAAACACTCCTAGCCTCCTTTGTGAACCCAAACAAACCTGTCTATTGCCTAATTAGCCGTGAAAGGTAAGCGATTGGGTTTTGCGAGTCCCATTACTACAGCATTTCTCTTGGTTGCTCGCCGCTCTCTCTCTCGCTCTCGCTCTCTCCCCCCCCCCTCGTTCTTTCTTTCTTTCTTTCTTTCTTTCTTTCTCTCTCTCTCTCTGCGGGTTCTACAGTCGCAAGTGTGGTCCTGATTCTGGAAAGAGACAGGCAAAGTTGCCCGAAGGGGGGGGGGCGGGAGCTGGTTTGGTGAGTGGGTAAAGGAGGGAGGGAGGGAGGGAGGGGAGCGAAAAAGAAGCTCTTGCTTCCTTTCTGGTCTTGCACTGGCTCCAATTAGGCTAGGGGGCAGATTGATCAAGCAGGGCAGCGCGCCTGATGTTGCTGTCAGTTTCACTTGATCCACAATTGGCTCAATGCATCAGACCAGGTCTAAGGACAGAGGCGTTCTAGCAGCCCCTGTCTCCGGAGCGCCTTTTGCCGCGCTGGAAGCGCTTTTGTCATTTTGCGCACGGCGTGGCGTCCTCCGCAGTATCTTTGGGTGCGATACTTGCTGATGTGTGTGCCTTGGAAGATTGTCAAGAAGTTGTGATGTTGTTTGCGGTACCCCTGATGGGATAAGGAAGAGAATGTGGCGTTGCTGTTATTGGGCGATTGGCTTAACTTTGGATGTAACTTTGTTTTCCATCCAAATGCTAAAGTCAGAGTGAAGTACTTTGAAGGGTTTGGAAACGCCAAAGGTGCTTGAAGAGGGGGGGGGGGAGAGAGAGAGAGAGAGAGAGAGAACACGGTGGAAGCAATTAAAACTCCTCCTTTCGGATTAACAACCAAAAATTGATCGATCTGTCAGGAATACTGTTGATTTATGAAAGGTGCTTATTTCCTTGGTATGGAGAATTTTATGTTCTCTAGGTGAAACTGAGTTCACCCAGCTCCAGAGTAGATTGATGTTTTAATAAAAATAAATAAAGAGAAAAAGCTTGCCTGGTCTTCAGGGACATCAACTCTCAAATCGCAGAGTTAGATTAACAAATCAAATTGTATTATCTTTACATTTCATACCTTTTAATCTAATGTCTAAAAATGGCAACGCTTTTATTATTTGGAAAGTGTGAAGTGCTTGTTTATTTGTCTTCCTTTTCTTCTTTTTTTTAATATAGCCCTTTTAAAAGTTCAAATAACAAAGCAATCAATGTTTCATAAGCAAAATGGCACGGAGAAATAGTCGGGTAATTTTGATAAGTGACTTAAACAGCAATCAAGGGCTAAAGAAGGATCTAACACGAGCAAGCGCAAGGGATTTGCCATAAAAACGCGAAGTGTCCTGTAGGTGGCAGACTATACCCGCAGTTTAGCCTTACAAACCCGTATTCTTTTCCCCCTTTTAAAGCCAAAAGGGAAAATTTGGTTGCGCGGAAGGGGGAGGGGGGAGGAATCCCAGCACTTGTTGTTTACCTAAGGTAGTCGGCGTTTATTCCTCCGACCTACTCAAATTATTCGTGAAAAATACAACCATCTCCACCTCCATTACAGAGAACAGAGTTAGAATTAAGCCCCTCGGTTAACTATCAAGTTTCAAAGAGGCGGGGTGCGTGCGTGCGTCCGTGCGTCCGTGCGTGTGTGTGTGTGACAGTCCCACTTGAAAGGTAGAGAATGCATAGCTTGATCGTGCATATCCAAATCAAGGGCCAAACTAAACGTGTGCGTTGGGACCCTGCCCAACAGCTATATAAGGAAAGAAAGTTCAAACATCCTACGTAAATTACCTTTGGGGAAAGAGTTGATCCATCCATCCATCCATCCATCCACCAAGGCATGTTGCACAGCGCTGGCACAGCTGAAAGCAGCAGACATCCGTGGCCAGTTCCACTCCTTCTATCCACCGCCCCCCCCCCCGCGACCACTCCCTACCCCCCGCTTTGCAATGTAAATTTCAGCGGGACAAATTGCTTATTAATAGTCTAGAAGAGGAGCCACTTTCCTTCTTTCTTCTTTTCTTTCTCTGTTTTTATTTTGGCATGGCCCCCAGCTACGCTCTGGGCAGCCAAACCGCCCAGCAGTTCTCTCTTCATTTCAATATACTAAAGAAAATGCAAATCACCCGCGTTCAACACACACACACACTTCTTTCTTTCTATTCCAAAGTGAAATCAGCAGCAGCTTTAAGTGACTCCATTAACATGGAAAAATATACACACATCTTGAACATAGGCATTAAGCAAGTGCCTTTCCATCCCTGCTCGTTAAGAATCCAGCTTCTAAAATTTATTGTGGTAGTGGTGGTGCTGGTGTGTGAGAGAGAGTGTGTGTGTTCTGGGTGGATCGAACCTCCCAAGCCAGCAAACAAATGACAACCACCCGGCTAAACTGTCCAGGAGCCATCAAAGAGCCTCTCTAACAGGCTCGCCCAAGAAAGTCTGCCATGTAACTTTGCTGGTGGTGGACCGGCTTTTATGGCTTTAATTATTGAAAAGGCAGAGTATTCGAAGGCTAGGAAAAGCCGCAGCAATAAAAGAATGGACGATCCTGGTTTCTCTGCTGCTTTCCAAGAGTGGGTGGGAAAGCGGGGGTTATTGTTGGCCCTTGGATTATGCGAAGATGGCCATCTCTCTATCTCTGTCTCTCGCTCGCGCGCTCGCTGTGTGTGTGTGTGTGTGTGTGTGTGAATTACTGGATGATAGTCCGCCCATATGCTCCATTACGTTTCATTAGGAAAACGTAAAGTAGCAAAAAAAAAAAAAAAAAAAAAATTAAAATGTTGCCAGTCAGCTCTTGTGGATTTTATCCCCACTTCACTCTCGGAAATGTTCGCAAACTCGGGACGTTCCCAGCCCCCTTCCCCAAATTAGGCCAAATCCCCTTCAAGATCGCGCCCTTTGCGGGGAGCGCGTCCCCTCTCCGACCCTGCGTCGATCCTGGACGGGACAGAGGGGTGGGGTAACAGATTCCCAGCGCGCGTTAGCTTTGGCTCAACAGGAGCAGGAAAGAGTTAAGCTTTCTATTATTCAGGAGAGGTCTTGTTAGGATGTAATCTGCATTTTCTAACTACTGCGTAATAAAAAGTGAGAAGTTTGGAGACACCTTTCTTGATTATACCTTTGGCGATACTTTAGGTTTTACATTTAATTTGCATTTTGTTCTTAGTGAATATTGAAGTCTTGAGCGGAGGCTTGAATTTTATTAGGACATCTGGACTGACAATATCAAATCAGACACCAGCGTCCCAAAGCATGCTAAAATTTCAGAGTTAATTAGAACGAAGTGTGTTTAATTAAAGCCAATTATAATATCTGAAATGATCGGATCGATCCTTGTTTGTTCAGGCTGAGTCGGTGGAGATTTTGATTGTAGGCTAATGAAGACAGGTCGGCTCGCAAACTTCTTTGAAGACGAGGGGGCTTGGTTTGTTTGCAAATAAATACGGGCGCGGTGGCACAGGGAAACAGAGAGAACAACAAAGGACTATTAAAATGAATGTCGATGAAGTCTCTGGGTGTGATTTCTTGAAGGACTAAAGCGGTTTGGGAAGCGAGGCGTTTTCTCAATTCCGAAAACGCTGCGAAACTTCCTTGCTTGCCCTCTCGTGCCTGCGCTCAGTACCTGCCCCCATAGTCCTTCAACCCACTCCTTATATTGTTCTTTTATAGCCTTCATTCATTCATCGCAAAGAGAAAGTCTTCCGGGCAAACAACGTCCTTCCAATTTGGCTTGATTTTTTTATTGTTTATTTGTGTAATCTTTTGATCTATCCTCTCCTCGCCCCCTCCCTCTCTCCCAAATCCTTTTTTCAGACACGCATCAGTCTTGCCCACCTCACCAAGTGAAGACATTTTAAGCCCCCCAAATGTGACGCATTTCTCTTCTCTTTTCCAGTTGAATACGCTCCCGTTTATAGTTTCACACTGATATTACCTTCACTCCGGAATCCTGTCTCTCTCTGAATGGTTGTCAGAGTTCCATACCTAGATCAAGAGTCTCCTTACTCTGAAGTAAAGGGCATTCTACGGTCCTTGCCCATTTTTCTTGGTATACTTTGCAGAGAGAGAGAGAGAGAGGCTAAACACACCAGTGCAATTTTGCTGTTTGGTTTTAAAGGAAAATTCCCTGGTTGTAAATCCATCTCAACTAAGGGACTTTGGCAGTGGAGTTCGTCTAAAGACGGTTGAGGAGGGCGAGAGAAAGAAAACTATTTTTAATGTTACACTTTTCTGAAATGTCGCATTTACTCATTCCGTTGATCAGACAGGCCTAAGAAACTCCAGAACAGCCTCCAAGTGAAGAAAGGTGTTTTCTGAAAGCGGGACAAAGAATCCTACCGTTTCATTAACCCCAATAACACAATGCGACGTAAAGCGAGAGGGAGAGACAGATGATACTCCCCCCCCCCCCTTACGATCTCAATCTTAAATGCGCGGAAAATCTCTTCTCCCCACCCAAGGAGGCGCTGTTCATCAAACTTCGCCATCGCCGCGTGGCTTCTAGGCGCAGGATTTCTTTACTTAGAATTCAGTCTCTTTATTCAGAGAAAGCGTGTGTGTGTGTGTGTGTGTGTGATGAAACTGGTCTAATAGGGTAAAGGGTCTTCTTCATCTGTTCCTCTGCTTTCCCTAGTTTTTATCAGTAAACCAAAAAGGGTGTTCGAGGGGTGGCAAATGTTAAAACCATCAAAGAAACTCGTTGACATTAATGCCTCGTTACCACTAAACTTACGTTTTGTTTCAGTTAAGCAGGTAGGAACGGTATGGTCTACGTCACCCTCTGAAAACACCGCGGAGAAAAGGTGAAATGCATTCTCCTTCCCACGTATATAATATATACACACGCCGGTTCATTTCTTTTTGCCATTTTTTAAAGAAGAACTAGTTTAGCTTTCCAAATTTGCTCTTGTTTGTAAAACACCCATCCTTGCATTTGAAAGGCCTTAAGGAATCTGAAGCCAAACTGCTTCATAAATGGGCTTATTCGGGGAGATTAAAAAGGCGACGTTGGGCTTCCCTAAAACCATGCTTTAGCGTTCACACGTGCCTGCCTGGAGTCTCGTCCCTGAGTTTGAAGCGAACTCTGGACTAGCCCGAGGCCGGTTGCTTTGGATAGACGTACGTGTGTGTGTGTGTGTGTGTGTGTGTGTCACACAGAGAGAGAGAGAGAGAGAGAGAGAGAGAGAGAGAGAGATTTCCAGCCCCTGTATTGTAAACCGTCGACGTTTAAACCCCGATAACGTTGCCCTTTGGTGCTGGCTGTAGTGGGATCTGTTTTAGGTAAGGAAACGGTGGTGGATTGGATCTGGGAGGGCATGAAAGGCACCGTGAGGAGGGCGATTCCAACTCATTCCAGCTCAAGCTCCCTGCTGCTGTTGCTCAGCTGGACAGTCGCTGGATAGAGGGGCCGCAGTCTGGGTTGGCTGCGGCCCCTCTGGGTCTAGTCTGGGCTGGTGCTGCAGTACCAAAAGAGCCCAAAAGAAGGCTGGAGCCAGAGTGAGATGTTGTGGAATTAAGTCCTCTCGCCCAATCCCTCTGCATTGACCCCAAGGTGCCGGCCTTGCCAGGCGAGGGGCTTTCAACCCAGACAGGGTTTCTTTTCCCAAAACCGATGCCCAGTTAGTGATGGTCGCGGAAGCCTCTTCCACGGCGCGTGCGGACACACGACTCGGGTTTCCACGAGGAACTTCGCGGCGAGGGCACCATCCGGAATCAGGACATCCAAGGAGAGTTTTGTCATGCAGTTCGATAGGGTGCCCATTGCGCCACAAAATATCAGCGAGCGATCTGCATATACACACCCTTTCTTTTCCTGCCTCCCCCCACCCCAAGCCAAACTGTTCTGGGAGTGCCCTTGCCATATTTAAACAAATAGCTGAAATACAAATTTACAGCTTCTCTAGAAGTCAGGAAACAAGAGTTTGCTGAGATTTGTTTCGGTGAATCGAGCATAAATTACTCCGTGTGGAACCAAACACGGTCTTAATCAAAGGCGCCTGAAAAACACTAAAACTGAAATATGGGTTTTGGCAAGTTGGCTTCGATTCTTTGCTTGGCCATCTGAAAGAAAATAATACTAATACTAAGAATGGACAGAAGGGTAAAATTAAACGTGTGTGTCCACAGAATGGTGGAACCATGCTTTCCCTCTGAACTTTTTTCTCCTATAAAGTTTCTTTAGCAAAAGAGGAAATCTACACACGTCTCAAGTGGGGGGGGGGGGAGCAGCGGACAGCAATAGTTAGGGAGAAAAGACGAACAGCGTGGAACTGAGCACCAGGCACAATATATAGTGAATACACGTGGGGAAAGTTGGAGGGTTTGAACCACTGAGGTGTAACAGTTCTTTCTTATTCAGGTTGGTGGCAGGGAGGTAATAAGTGAAGTGTTTGCGATAATAGTCCCAGGAGTATCATCCCGAAAGTGTAAGTGTGTGTGTGTGTGTGTGTGTGAGAGAGAGAGAGAGAGAGAGAGAGAGAGACATCCTCTTGTAGGCTGGGGAAATGAAATTTGAATCTGTGGGATCCATGTACAGTGTGTGATTATGGGTCATTATGCTGTGTGTTGTTAGAGAACACAGAAAGGAAAAACGGGGGGGGGGGGGATCTTAAACATGATTTATGGTCGACTCTGCGATTTCTTTTCTCAGGCTTTTAACAGATGAGGGCTGTACAATGGAACGTGTTGAAAGGCTAGATCGGACGTGTCCCCCCACGCCCTCTCCGCTTTTTTTGGTTGTTGTTGGCGGGGGGGGGGAGAGAAGGAGGAACCTGAATGGTAGTTAAAGCCAAGGGAGGACTCTGTCCCTTTAAGGTCACTGCATGCTCTGGTATGATGTTTAGAAGGACAGCTGGGCAATGGCCATCTGACTGACTTCGGCTTGACATCTGGGAGCCCACTGGTGTGTGGCACGCGAATCGCTTGATGTCGCTATTTAAATGCAAATTTGTGGGGGGATCATTGAAGCCTCACCCCGTAAATTCACACAAAAGGAACACTTCACACACTCCAAGGAGGAGGAGAATCGTTACTTCGGGAGGTCTTGGCTGCAACATGCAAATCTCATTCAAATCCACAACATCTTCTGCATGACTAACTTTGCTAAGGTCAAGACTTTTTAAGGGGGTGGGGAGGAGAGGGAGGCTGGCTGAGGCTGGGCTACCACGGCAGCGCTTCTCCCAACTCAGCTGAGGCTCGGTCAGCTCCTGGGCTCCTTCTCTTAACCCCCCTGCCCCGGGAAGAGGGGCAGGACGTGCTTGGCCGAGCACTCTCCACTGGCTAGGTTGGACAGTCCTGTCCGGGGCACCTCAAGTTGCAAAAGTTTAAACCCCCTAAAAGAAAAGTTCCATCCTCAACAGCGGAGGCTCAATGCTTGCTTTCCCCTGGTGCATTGTGTACCCATGAACTTCACCTCAGAACATGAACTGAGGCATAGGCTCAGGCTCGCCATGGGCACTCCCCTCCCCACTCCCCCTTTAGTGAAGAGAGCCCACGTTTTATTACTGAAATGCTGATTTCCCCGAAGTATTATGCGGGTGCTATTAAAAACAATCTCCCCCTCCTACTAAGTAGCTTTTTCAGCAGGAGGGAGGAATCCCCGTCCCTTTCCTCCCTACCCGTGGGGCAAAGGCGACGTGTTTGCGTCCGGTCTTTCACCAGGAAAGAAAACTTGGGTTTGATGGAGAGGTGTTTAAAAACAAACAAACAAATAAAAATAGGAGCCCAATGCAGACTTATGATCAAACCCAGGAAGTCATTTTTCTTGCCTCTTCTGTACGTTTCTCCTTGAATGTGGAGTATAGAGGTGAAAGGAAGGAAGGAAGGAAGGAAGGAAAGAAAGAAAGAAAGTTAGTTGGTGAATGATAAAGACCGTATTCTCCACGCTTTGGATGCAGGACCAGATGATCTAGAAAATGAGCTGAAATAGATTCAGCCTCAGAGTCTGATGGGAAGAGCAGCTGACTTCCCCATTTCTGGCCAGATGGCTTCTGAACACAGATTTGCATTCATTTTCGCTTAATATCGTCCAGAATAGCGGGGCAGCTGCATTTGTTGTCAAAAAGGTTTAAAACTCCCCTTTCATTCTGGGGCAGGATCGTTACCTTATGTGATGGGGGCTTATGAAACTTTCACCTCCTCCCCCTCCCTTCCCTCCCCTCCCCCTTTAGTCAACAGTATCAGATTTAAAAGGATTTGTTTTAAAACCTTCTAATTTGGTAATCAGATTTAAATCGCCTTGGTGCGTGTAATCTGAATTAAAGATACTGTAAATGGTTTGAAGCGTGATGCTTTTGTTAGTATGAGCTAGGAGCAACTTCAACCCGTCTTCAGTATATTTTCTAAAATTGGTTACAATCAGATCCTTCCTGGGAAAGTATTTTTTTAAAAAAGAAAAAAAACAGGAGAATTTTGTGGATGGTGAATCCAGGAACCTTTATCAGCTAAGTATACTGTATAAAAACACACATGCCAGAAAGGGAGGGATCCTATTTTTTCTTCCACCAACCTGTTTTGTAACTTTAGTTTTGCTTGAAAGTCCAGTGCAGCAAAAGTGTGACATCTTCCAGTATACCCTACAGTGACACTCCAAGATTATTATGGAGACAGGATTTTTCCCCTTTAATTTATCATGAATAGTTTCTATACACTTTGATTTAAGGTTATTAACATTCTATAGACAGTGGCATCTTTAATATGTGGCGATCGCTTCTAAAGACTAATCTCATTACCCTCAAATAGTCATAAAATATGATTTTATTATACTTACGTATTTAATTAGACGGCCAGCAATGTAATGGATTTTGAGATCGGGTACAGCAACAGCTTTGATAATTCACTTATCTTTAGCAATAGTCATTAACCCTCAACACCAGCAAAATAGATTGCTTTCTAACACATCTTTCCGCACCCCCCTCACCCTTGGAGGAGGGATCGGGGGTCCCCTGATAACACAAATCGGACTTCGATTTTCACCGATTAATTAAAATATTAACGTACATACCCTGCCAATTCACATAAAAGGAAGTCCTAACCCACCCAAGATGGGGGAAAGCTTTTTATTCAATACCCTTGTTGGACTCATGTCTTGTCTTTAAAACAAACAAACAAACAAACAAACCATATACATATAACCAAGAAGGGGTGGGTGACTGAGGAGGGGGATATGTCGTGTCTCTGCAGAAGAGTATCCAGGGCACCCTTTGTCTATCCCCAGGGCCATCTTCTTGCAAAAGCAAATACCCTTTAAATAACGTGTGTGTGTGTGTGTGTGTGTGTGTGTATCTATCTATCTAACAATAATTCATCTCATTCTGACATTGTCTTTCATCTCATAAGTAATTAGCAATTTCTGTCTTACTCCAATAGTCCTATAGTTTTACAGAGGGATCCTATACATGTTTACTCAGAAGTAAGTCCCATTGAGTTTAATGGACCTTACTCCTAGGTAAGTGAATATAGGAATGTAGCCCTAATCACTACCACTTTTGAATGTACCTCCCCCCCTTCTCTCTCTCTCTCTCTCTCTCACACACACACACACACACACTTCTAATGATTCCTCGAAACCGGAGTTTCAAAGATGCTGCTGTGATCTGTCTTTCCTAACCTGTTACCGGGAAAGAGGTAAAAGGCAAACGAAAAATCCGGTCACTTGGAAAGCACCACCAGGCATCGATTTGGGTTTTAAAGATCTCTTTACGGGTTTCTTTTCTTTTCCCACTACAAAACATCAATAGGAGCATAACTTTACAGCCTGGTTTTAAAAATAAAATAAGAAGGATAAAAACAAATAGGTTAGAAAACAGGGCATGCGTCAACGTGCGTTTGGATAAGAAGGAGGGGTTGGCTATTGTTCTTGATGGCGTTAACCTTCCACACGATTATTAGAAAGTTAGTATTTCATGGCTGCACCCGTACTACTGACCCTACTAAGAGATGTCCTTTACCCAAAGGTAAAGGTGGTTCATTGCAGCTGGTCAAAATGCACTAATCACCGTCTCTGCAGTTTGCAGACCACCTGTAATATTTGGAGGGCTGGAGCCATAAAACTAAACCAGATACCTTATTTAAAAGTGTGTGTGTGTGTGTGTGTGTGTGTTTAATGGAACCAACCCGACTAGCCTGGCCAATTCAGTTTTCAGAACGCTGGAAACGTGTCGAAACCGCGATTCTTTTCTAATTGAGCCCAAATATTGCGGGGAGGGGGAGGGGGAGGGGGAGGGGGGAAGGATCCTGATAACTGACATGCTTTTACCTGCTGACGACCAGCCTGTTTCCTGCAGATACATACACTTCCCCAATTTCTTCTCTTTCCCTCTAAAAGTGTATTTTGGTGTGGTGCAACCGTTTGTGATATATACACACAGCATCGGTCTCTGTTGTTTATATTTAGGCTTACTAGTCTTTTAACGATCGTGATTCTTTGCAAATTGCGAGGCGCTCCAGCTGTCCTTGTAGTGAGATTTATATATATATATATATATATATATATTCTAACTTCATTGGCTGTTGGCGCGCGTGTGTATTGCATGCATATAGTTATATATATATATATATATATATATATATAATAAAAATAACGCTTGCGTTATAAGGGAGGGGGGAAAGCGTAGCGCTCCACTCGGAGGCTGCAGCAGTCAGTCAGAACTAAACAAGCTGTGGAGCTCTCGGCTAAAGGGAGGATTTGTTCTGCCCCCCATATATGGTGTTGGCCCCGCCTCCCAAACGTCAGAATCTGACAGCGCAGTTCCCGTGGGTCTAGAGTTTTGGCTCCCGGGAAAGGTTCCATTCCTAGGGGATAGAGGGCTGAGTTTTGTACGCTTCCCATCCATTCTGCAAGACGCTAAAGGCCCCTCATCAAGCTCTCCTGTGTCCAGGAACACCTCCATGGTAATCATTTTTTCGTTTATTTGTCTTTTGGAGCAGGAGAGCCTTGCCAGAAGTGGTCGATTCAGCAGTGTCCTGAAGGTTTTTTGATGCTGTTTTACTAGGATGACACCACATTGAGAAGCCTCTACAAACAAACAACAAAAATTATTTATTTGTTAAAGAAAGGGGGGGAAAGGCGGCGTCGCAATACCAACGGCTGTAGTTCCTACTTTTTTTTAAAACAACAACAAAAAAACTTATTTTTTTTTCCTTCTCCCTTCAACCCCTCCGGTTTCGTTTTTTTTTAAACCTCCAAACTGGAACGCCATCCAAGTAGAACTGCTCAGTATATTGTTTATGTCGTGCCAATACAGGACAGATTGAAGACGGAAAGACGACTTGAACTGGGCTTTTCTCCTACTGATCGTGGGGAGTAAAGTCATCTCTTATATTCCGGTCGCCAAGGAGAGTGGGAGACTGAGAGAGAAAGAAAGGAGAGGGGGGGGCAAGCCAGAGAAAGAAACAACAATCAACTGCTACCCCCACCCCCTTTATCTGACATTTGCCATCATTTTTGCCCCTTTTGGTTAGGAGCTGGTTTTGCCCCAAAATTGTTTTAATGTTTGGGATTCAGGAAAATATACCACGAGGTGGGACGACCATGAAAGAAGAACCGCTGGGCAGTGGAATGAACCCAGTCCGTTCATGGATGCATACCGCTGGGGTAGTGGATGCTAACACAGCCGCCCAAAGGTACGTGTGCCAAATTATCCTTTTTCCCTTTCCTCTCTTGTGTTTCTCATACCGACCGTAAATCGCCCTCAATACTCCATATCAATTACAATCTCCCTGAACTCCGCTTCAATACCCCCCCCTACACCGCTCCCCCCCCCCCTTCTTTCTCTCTCGTGTTCTCCCGCTCTTCCTTTTCATTACATCATATTACGGCTATAGCGACAAATCAAGAAATTCTCCTTTTTCCCAAATGTAATTCTCATCATCTCCCGATTTTTTTTTTAAATCAGAAGACGTCCCCCACCCCACCCCTACCCCCAAGTCCCTGCACTCTCTGTTTCTCCGGTGTCTCCACTTCTCACCGAGACATTATCTTGTTTTTTTCCCCGCAGCGGTGTGGGGTTGGCTCGGGCACATTTCGAGAAACAGCCGCCTTCCAATCTCAGAAAATCCAATTTTTTCCACTTCGTCTTAGCTCTGTACGACAGGCAGGGACAGCCAGTGGAAATTGAAAGGACAGCTTTTGTGGACTTTGTGGAAAAAGAGAAAGTAAGTTTTTTATGTAACCTCCCTCCCACCTAAACCATTAAAAATGTGATTTAAGTCTGATTCAAACGATTAAAGATAATTTTCACCTTGACTTAGACACTGCCAGTTATAACGGGACTCCAGAGGCGTCCAAACCACGTGTAGTTCCCCCAAGTTCTAATGCCAGGGGTTGGCCTCTAAGACTAGTTTACAAAGTTGCCTCAGCCTAATGGGCTTATTTTAACAGCGAAAAGTCACATTTTAGGTACCAAACAAACCTTGACTGCCACAAAGATAGGTAAACAAAACAAAACACGGTAATGGAGAGGTGCTACCGAAATCTGCTCATATAGGCACCTAGATGCCAGCTTCGAGATTATATATATATCCACATATATATGATCAAAATAAAATAAAATTGAATTATTTGTCATTACTTGCAGGAGCCAAACAATGAAAAAACTAACAATGGAATTCACTATAAACTCCAGCTATTGTACAGTAATGGTAAGTTTTCTTCATTGTTACCTCCTTTGTTGCTGTTATTGTTGTTGTTGTATCTCTATGTAGTAGAAAATTGCCACCCTCTTTCTGGAATCCTTAAAGAAATAAACAAAGGATATAAAGATTTTGAGATTAAAATTACATGACTGTGAACACGACTCTTCTTATGGCATAGAAGGAAAACAAAACATAAACGATCAATAAGTCAATGGTACTTTACATGATTAACCGGCTGGTCTTGAAGTAGAAAGTAACAAAAAACGCGCACTCACACACAAACAAAAAACCAGAATCAATATCTTCTCCAGCACAACATCACTTTTAAGAGATCCACCCCCGTTTTACAAATTAATGTTAATTATTGTGATTGACATGCCAGATGTAAAAGATCCTACACCAAAAGAATCTTGAAGTTGAGTAGCAAATATTGACAAGGGAAATCATATTCAGGAGCCCATGGAGTTAGCGCTTATTTCTAGTGTTTGTCTTTTTGTTTTGTTTTAACTTCATGATAACCCAAGGCCAGTATAATGAAACATGCATACTTCAGTTATCTCAGTCAAGGCAACTGTCTCATGTTTCTGTGGGTCATGCATGTTAGGCAGCCACAACCCTTCAGTCTAGATTTTTATTTGAATTCTCTCCCCATACCCCACCCCACACGTTTTTATGTAAGGTTTGATACATTGTACATAATGTTTTGCTGGCTGTTTTCGTGTATCCATTGTGTCATCTGTGTACCTTGCCTTGCTTTTTCTGATGAGATGATCTCTGTTTTGTTTTTGCTTTTCTTCCCTCTTGGCAGGAGTTAGAACGGAACAGGATTTGTACGTTCGGCTAATAGATTCAATGACCAAACAGGTGAGAAAGTTTAAGCTTTTCTTAGAGTTGTGTGACTTGCTGAGTTTGTGTCCTACTGCCACTTCGGAGGGAATGGAACTCTTCATTGGTCTGATGACCCGCCTATTCTTCTTTGAGCCTCTTTGATGTGTTAATTAAAATCCCATACTATTGATAAATATTTAGAAAGTGAAATAGTTTTATTCTTACTACCGTGAACCTATTAATATGCTGCCCTCTGGAGTCAGATTTCCATGTGATTGATATTGGGGAAAGGAGAGGTGACAAGGGAGGGAAATCTTTCAGTATTAGCCCAATTTTATTTTAAAACAATCTGGAGAATTAACTTTGTAACACCAGTGACAAGAAGAAAAGCAACTCTTAAGCTTGACATGCTGGATTCGAAGGTGGCTTGTATTTTTCTGATCTTTTCTTTACCCTTTTAAAATGGGATGATTTAGTCTCCTGAGACGTTTATTTGGTATGTAAAAGTTAAATGTGTTGAGGTGAAAAGTCATCTTGTTCTCCACTAGTCCGGATTCACCTCGCAGTCCCCCATCTCCATAATTCAAACTCTATGCTCCAGGGGTCACCCAAACCCGTCCATTTTCCCTGAGATCAGCTCCTGTTTCTTTTTCAAACCTCTGTCGTCCCTTGTAAATAACATAATTACAAGCAGGTCCTTATTAAATTATTTAACCTGTCTTGGTCAACTTTCTGGGGGATAAGTACAGTGCTATCAGGATTCCTGTAAGACAATTAAAGTCAAAACAACCCCCACCCCCGCTGCCTATTAGTAGTTGGATGGCTCAACTTTTTTTTTACTTTTTAATTTTTTTTCCCAGGGAGACACATTTGGTGGTTTTTCAGTTTACTTCCACCCTTCTGAAAAAACAAAATGTTTCCCACACATTTAAACTCGGGGGACATGTGCCCATCAGAAAAGACAGAATTCCAGATGCGCTACTCCTGTATAAAATGTCCAGTACATTTTTGGCTCTCTTTATAAAAGAGCCGTAAAAGAGAGGTGTGTCCTCTACCATTTCTTTAAAAAAAAACACCAAAATTTAAAAATATTAATCAAAAGAAATGACAGGCTTTCCAAATCGCTGGCCTGGGATACAATTCTAGCTTGTTTAAGTTTTCAAACCTTCTTTCTTCCTACCCTCTTAAAACCAGAAAGTTTTCAGTGATCTTGACAAAAACAGGGTTGGATTTAAATGCCTCCAGTAGTAAATGAGTAGTGTTCTTTTGGACAAAACCCGATCTGACAGGCAAACTCCGGTCGTCTGACAAAGACGGAGGCATTGTGCCCTCCAATAATTATTTCAATAGGTTACAGAGAAGCACCCTTTTAAACTCTGGAGCGCTCTCTAACTGACAATGTCTTTTTATTTCCTTTGTACATAGCAGCTAAATGTTTTCGGAAATCGCTGTAGGCTAATTAAGAGGCTACTATAGGCAGCTCTGTAAGTTTCGCTGTTCTCGAATAAAGGAGGGGGAGAGAGAAAGAGAAAAGGAAAGAGGCTAACATTTTCAAGCACGCTTTTATTGGTAATTGAAGCTACGGACCTTTGCAGTAGCTCCAGTGCTGAAAATACAGGCTTTTAATCTCTCTTCGCTGACGGGGAGGAAGGGGGGGGGGGAGGAATAGCCCAGTAACTGATCAAAGAGTCAATGGCGCTGAACCGACAGTTTATGGATTTCTGTTGGTGCTACAAAATAAAAAATAAATCACATCTAAATACGCGGATTCATCAGAGGCGAAGTAACAATCACCAGAAGTTATATGGCGTGCTGCAACAACAAACATTTGCAGCCACTGACTGCTTGTTATGTCTGCGGTGTCATATATTACTTCAGGCTTTTCCAGCCGATACCTGCTTTAGAAGGTTACTACTTGGAAAACTAGGCCATGTCCCCGCTTCAGTGACTAGGACTTTTGCAGGCTTTCTTTGGAAAGGACGCCGCCAACCACCGTGGTATTGTCAACAAGCAAAAGTGGCTCAAAGTGGGTATACGATACAGTAGGTAGGTGGGCGAGAACGAGAGACCGCCTTCCTCCTCACACTTGTGGCGGGGAAGCGGTGGCGGCGGAGGTGGTAATGGCGGGGGCTGAAAACCGTAGATGTGGTGGGAGATCCTCCTCTCCCCTTTTTCTCCACCTCTCTGTCCGTTTGCTAAGAAGGCAGACGAGCTTGCAGTAATGGGGATGGAAGCAAGTGACCTCATGGAGCACAGACGGCTGAGGCCCAGGCTGGGCGAAGGGGAAAAGGGGGCGGGGGTGGGGAGGCAAAGCAGCCGAGGCAGGCGAGGAGGGAGGCACCCCCTGGGTGGGGGTGGCAGGGGCTGTGCAGAGGCACAGCTAGTTGCGGCCTTCCGGAGGAAGAGAGGCGGCTCCGGCGCTGCGCTTGCGTCCCCGAGCTCCGTCGCCGTGAAGGCAAACCGGCGCGCGCGGGAAATCTCTCCAGGGCAGCCTGTGAGGGAAAATGCAGCGCGCGGGGGCTGCTCTCGCTCGCTCTCCAGGAGAGGCCGGGCTGGGGGAGGGGCAGGAGCGGCTAGAGAGCGGAAAAGCCTTTCCACGAGCTGCATAGTGGAGCCAGGCTGCTGCTGCTGCTGCTGCTCACAATCCGGTCAGGCACGACGGTTCCCCCAAGTCTGGAGACTGGAGGGGGCGAGAGACAGAGAGCGCGCACGAGAGACACAGAGAGAGAGCGGGGGAGAGAGAGAGAGCGCACCTATAGCTCCACACCATCTGTTAGAGCCTCTGCTCAAAACCCACTCAACCGTGTGCCCAGACACAC